>NC_136065.1:2056539731-2057139731 GCF_964261635.1 Lissotriton helveticus
CCTTCGTTGGCGCTAGGTGGTCCTTGTGCACTAGTGCTGGGAAAAGGACAGGAAAGTGCCATTTTGCAATAAATACAGTGCATTCCTGCCCTTTCCATTGAATGCCCCGCAGCATAGCAAGGGAAATCCTGTGCTGCATTCTATTTCTATCTCATAAAAAGGCCTCTTAGTGTTCATATCATTCATACATCTGCCTTCAGTGTGAAAAGAAAAATCAAATGAAGTGTACATATTTGAACACACCAAACAACTGCATCCCTGTCTGTGATCACAAAGTTGTTTCTGACAATAGTGGGCATCCTTCCAAGGCATCATCACTTTCTTCTCTTTGAAATAAATTAATCTGTGTAACCCACAAAGCCTATCATATTCTCTGTGAATGTTTTTTCGGCCCGTTTGCGAATGGAAAAAGGCCTTTTCTAATGCATGGACCCATTTCCATTTGCAATGTAGGTAATCACAATTATTAGTGATTACATAAATTGCAAATGCATTTAGGGAATCACAGGTGATTCCTCAAGCCTTTCTTAAATGCAAACTCTGCATTTAGGAAACGCTAATTACCATCAACTACAAGTTGATGGTAATTTGCTTATTCTTGAAAAATGCACAAAAGTGCTTTTTTCAATGTGGCGTGCAGCGCACACATGCCCTTAGGGCATGTGTGTGCTGCACATGTGCACACTTACCTTATTGGGGGGTGCACCAGGGGGACCTTAGGCCCCCGGGCACCCTTGGAATTGCATTCACAATTTGCGAATACCAATTTGGTAATCGCAATTTGCGAATGCATTGTCATTCATTCCTATGGGCCTATAGGCCCATAGGAATGAATTGAGTAACATTACCTAATAGCACAGCTGCAATTTGTGAATCGTTAATAGGTAATGTTAAGGAATTGCAATTTATTTTGCGATTCCTACATGCATAAGGATTTGCGATTCACAAATAGCAATTCCTTCAAATTCGCTATTTAGGAATCGTGAATCCAAATGTTGATGCATGTGGCAGCTAGTTTTTTTGATTATATAAATTCATTCCAAAACAAATTAACTTGAATCATGATCTCCTGGCTATCAGATTTGTTTATGAAAATTGATTAATTTAGAAAGTATTTACCTATTTTACTATTTGTCCATTGTTCTTCCCTCTTCTATCTGTACCCTATGTGGTTGTTGTTAGCAGTATTATCTGGAAAACGCACAACTGCCTTATGGTTGCATCTGTTATAAAGAAATACTGAAAGTAAAAAACGAAATTAAAAAAACAGTTTCCTAAGCCCCAGTCTCTTCTTATCTGTTGATAAGGAGCTGAGGGCCCCATGCATCAAACTGTGCATTTGCAATTCCTAAATTGCGATTTTTAAGAAATCACAATTTAGGAATCGCAAATGCTTATGCATGTAGGAATCGCAAAAAAATGTGCGATTCCTACACATTCCTTATTTGCGACTCACAAATAAGGAATTGCTTCCCATTCATAGGCCCATAGGAATCAATGCGAATCTTACCACAATTGCACCTTTTCTTCACTGTGGAAATACGTCAGTTTGTACATTTCACCAACCCAAAGTGGTTGAACCCTACATTGGCAATTTCCTTTGTAAAAAAATCTTCCCTGCTCAATATATTCCTAATAGCCAGCTTAGCATTTGTTGCATTTCTATTCCATTACCCGTATGACATTATCTTGTATACATAGTTTAAAGAGAGTCTTAATAAACTTAAATAGGTCTCATCTAAATTCCAAGCTTTTTGAAAGCATTTTCTTCACAGGACGGTTCTATAGTTTTCACTTTTAATGTACTACCTGTCCACCTCTTATGTCACTTCCTATTGCATAAAGTAATCGTAGCTTAAATATGGGGGACAGCATATGTAAGTAGAACAAATGTTTAATAATTTTGAGCTAAACAATTGGCTTTTGGGCCTGTCTTACTGAAGCTTTGATTCTTTTTTTTTTTAAATGCACGAATGTATTCATATAGACTTAACCATATTATTGGAGTAATTTTAAGATCTTTTGGTATTCAGTAAATGTTATGAGTTCTCCTGGGATGATGTGGCCATTGTAGACTACCAAGAGTAGATCTGGAATTCTGCTGATACTGACAGTCATTCATCAGTGTAGCAGCTGTATATTTTGACACGTGTAAATAAAAGTGCCTATTTTCTCCACTGGGACAATTCCAGTTCCTATGGACCAATCAATGTCTTGCCCTAAATCTCTACCTCTTAGAGGGTGTTCAATCCCTGTTTCCTCTCTGGATTCAGAGTTATGCTTGCTCTTCCCCGGAGTAAATATCTGACTGCATTCTAAGTAGGAATATGCCCTGCAAAGTATTTTCAGTATGCACAAAGTTGTACGGTTTTGGGTAGGTATTCCTGTCCTGGAAATCCTGCAACCCGTCCCTTATAGCTGATTTGCTAACACGCATTATTACTCACATCCCAATCACGTGTTTCATGTTTGTCACGCCATCGACTGTGGCTATCTCTATCCAGCCAAACGTTGCTTGCTTGTCCTCCTTCAGGTGATGCTCTTTCTGATAAGCACTTGAGATCTGGTGCCATGTTCCTTGGAACTGGAAAACAGATTTGAAACATAATGGAGTCAACAGATCAATGAAAGCCCCTGTGATTATGTACCAGAGTGAGAAACCCTTTACTCAGTTTGAAGATTATTGTGGTAGAAGCATATGACAAGCAAGGGATAAGATCATCTTTGAAACTTTCATGTCGGAACCACTGTCAGAATTATTAACTGCTCCACCTACTTGTAGTCTCAAACAGCTGTTAATCAGACATATCCACTGTTGTAGTGCCAATATAAAGGAATATGTAGGTGGAATGGTTAAAGATGGAGCCAACAGATGGTGGGAGGGTTCTTCAGGTGAGGGTATGTGTGTGTGTGTGGTGTTATTCTCTATTGCAATGGCAAGTAGTGAAGATTCAACATGCAGCAAAACATCGCAGCAGGCAGATAGTGAATTCAATACCTGTTAGCACACAGACCCACAGGGACATTTTGTACATTAGATGTTCCTGAGAAGAGAGTGCCTACACGTTGTATTGAGGTGAGAGGAGGGCTACTGTTTTTACCTGTGAATGGCTACTGAAGGACATTGCAAAGTGAGCAATTAACTTGCCATCAATGCAAGGCCCAGAAAAGTTCAGACTGGCAACTTGTTGTATCTGTCAGCTGAGTACTGTCCAAGATCTGAGTACATGATGCGTGGAGCACTTTATCACTAGAGGGGGGCAAAATCATTTTGTAAATTATGAAATAAGAAAAAACTATAAAAAATTAAAATTTGCCAGAGAAGTCAAATTTGGCCTCACAAAAGAACCAGGCAAGCACTCCACTTCACTCTGCAGGAAAACCTGAAAAGTAGGCAGATGTACGGTGTTTTATGTGGTTCTTACAGTTTTTGGTTTTTTTTCTGGCAGAACGAGGTCCAAAGAGAATCACAAGATCCACCCAACTCTGCGTAAGAACCATACTATTTAGAAGTTTATTTGGCTGCCCCAGGACCTCATTTTATCAGAGAGAATCCATGAAGTGGCCAGTTTGCATGTGGTTAATTGAGTGATAACCAGCTACTGTTCATCTCCTTTTTCTTTCAGGGCAGGCGACATCAATTTGTCAAAAATGTGTTGACTTGCATTGCAAATATGTTTCTGGATCCCACTGAATGAAACAAAGTCCAAGCCTAGGAGTGAGTAGACCCACCCTTGCTGCAGTACAACAGGCATGGAGTTCACATGTCTCTCTTCCCCGTTTTCTTTTTTATCCTGCTTGTGCAAGCCAGTAGAAGGTATGGTGTGCAAGGTTGTCCACAAGGACAGAGGAGCTTTGAACCAGGCAGTAGGGCAGCGGGCAATAATTTTAGCTGCTTGGAAGAGCAAATCGCATTTTAACAAACGTTACTGTTTTTGCAATCTCCACCCATTGTGACTGTATGTTTTTATCTATCATGATTTCTATCTGGAATTTTACATTCTAGTGTTTGAGATGTATCAGTAATTTTCTATCTGTGATTTTAATATCACTGTTTTAGAATGTATCTATTCATGTACTTTTATGATTTGCATTGATCAAATCTAATAAAGAAATACTTGACATAAATCACCTACCTGAGAGGGAACAATAGTGGTTACCCTAGTTATTTTAGTTTCTTTTATGGTATTCATTAAGTGATGGGGACTGCATTTACTATTTTGGTTAATTGTTTTATTCAGTGCTGTTTCTACTTGCTTGGTTGAAGCCTTGTTGGAGAACATTCCTGCTACTTCTCTTCCAGGGGATCCTCATCAATAGTCATACGCACTGAATATTCCCGCCCATGTGCGGGACCCTGGAAACAATATAAATATATATGTAAAAAACACATATATCTCGCTCCACATATATGTATGTACATATATCATTTTTCTCACACCAAAGGAGCTCCACAACTGAGGCTAAAACAATGTAAACACATATACATGCACTGCAATTATTAAGGAAAGAAAAAACACATTAGGTCAAATAACCCTTGATCTTTGTGTTTTAATGAGTAAAACCACTCATAAATCCTGAAAATTGCTCATAAATAGACATTGTTAGCCCTCAGGCTGCATTGCAAAACAATAGCATAGAAAATGAAACCATTTTCAACAAAAAACTGGCACCGTGCCATTAAGGCAGCCATGACCCCAGGCTTCCCATCATGCCTCAGGGGTGACAGTTAGGTCAGTTGTTCTTTCCGGCTCCTTCAGTCAGGACCCTGGTGAAACAGCTCCCTTTCTTTTTGGCTTTCTGTCAAAAAGTAATTTTGTCAATCTACAATTTTTTACTTTCACTCGACGTCTTTTAGACCTAGGGTTGCTACTACTACCTTTTTTAGGCTTAAAAAAGGTGTTTTTTCTGTCAAAATGCCTTCCCTTTTTGACAAATGCCCTTCATGTGGAAGGAAGATGGCCAAGACTGACACTCATTCAGTGTGTATCCTGTGCCTACCAGACTCTCATTCATCAAAAACCTGTGAACACTGCCAGGTTTTATCATCCAGAACTCTCAAAGACCGAGAGAGAATTCGAATTTATGGACTTTCTGAGAGAGGAAGATCTCCCAAGAAGCAGAAAAGTCGAAGGCGCGTTCGACGTCGAAAGAAGCCCCGACTTGTTCACCTTCGGCGTCGGTATCGGCGTCGAAGAAGCAGTCGACGGCGACGAAGAAGATGTCTTCAGCGTCTACATCCAAGGTACCTCCGCTACAGACAGCGTCGAGGGATAGGTCACTGTCGAAGCATTAGAGCTCGACGGCGAAGCAACTGACGTCGAAGCAGCATCGTCATGCTGTGACGTCGAGGCATTCTCCGTCGACGCCTCGCCACCGGCTTTCGGCGTCGAGACAACCTCCGTCGACGACTAGTCATGGTCGTTCGGCGTCGAGGGAACCAATGCCAACACATCGTCGATCGACGTCGAAGCAGTCCACGTCGACGCCCGGTCATCGGCGTTCGACGTCGAGGCAGCCTCCGTCGCATTCAGACAAGCGGCATTCAACCTCGAGGCACCCCCCGTCGCCGACAGAGCACCGGCGATCGGGGTCGAAGCAGCCTCCGTCGTCGTCGAGCAGGCATCCTTCAACGGCGAGACGCTCTATGGCCAAGGACAGTCATCGACACTCGAGGTCGGCGTCGAGGAGATCACGGTCGACGTCGAGAGAGCATCTATCTGTTCGGCGTTCGGCGTCGAAACAGCCACCGTCGACGGATCAGCGGAGATCCAGGGAGCGAGGCGATTCGCAGCCAGTGAACATCTCTCCTCCAAGATCGCAGGAGAGGTCGCCTTTGGGGCAGGTGGTGCAGGAGATGGAGAGTGAACCATTGGACCAGTCTCAAGTCCTAAGGTCTCAACTGGGTTCCCCAGGATCAGCATTGGCTGCCGAGGTGGAACAATCTCCATTACAGGATCCTCCTGCCAAGAGAAAGAGGGTCTCAGAAGAGAGAGATCGGTCGAGGTCTTCCTCTAGACCAGAGGTCTTCAAACTTTTTGATGCTGAGACCCCCTTGTGAAACCTTTTTAGGAGTAAGGACCCCCACCTGACAAAAGTTTCTAGAACCTGGTACTCCTCATTATCGACAACCATGAACGCCCCCAATTCCCACACAAAATAATTTTTACAGTGGGGAAATATTATTAAACAGTGTTTAGCCATCTAAAGGTCAGTGAGCATGGTCAGAGGTGTAGCTAAAAACAAAGGGCCTAATTTATGAGGAATTGGGGTAGGGCAGCGCTGCAAGTTTTCTTTCTGCGCCATATTTATGAAATACTGCCCATTCCTGTCCTTTCCTCTTGTGTTGGCGCACAAATTGCTGCCTAGCACCAACATAGGCAGGATTGTTTTTGTGCAGGAAGGGCACCTTCCGCACCTTCCTGCACAAAAACAATCCTGAGAGATGTTTTCCTCTTTCTATGTAAGCTACAAAATGCAGCACACCTGGAAAAAAGAAAACATGAGGAGAATTTTCACTGGGGATAAATAAATGTTTGGTACTTCCTGAGGTTTAAGTGATTTTGTAAATATGGGGCAGCATCAAAATCCATGGGTGTTGCGTGGGAACACCCATGCAATGCACATGGAATACCTCCTTGATGCAGAGTTAGGCAAGGCAGCAACTTGCCCTGCTTTGCCTTACTGAATATCTATGAGGCCATTCAAATTGACTTTGCTCCGCCTCATAGATATGGTTGAGACGCTTGTGCCACCAGAGGGTCAATAAAACTGGTGCTCTGGCAGCGCAAGCCTCTCATAAATGAGCCCCAAAATATTCTCTATGTTTTTGAGGTCTTTCACAATCAGGTACCTACATATAAAAAATAAATGAAAAAAGTTGTTACTCAGGGGGAAATGCACTGTAGTACATTATGAAATATCTATTAGTTATTGCCCTACAGAAGTCTGTGTGTAACCAGAGAGACACAGAAATAGATCTTAGTTGGTTCAGTGGAGAATAGTTCATTTTTAGTGCTATGATGTCACAGCCTGTGACAGAAAGCACTGAGTATGTAAATCATTATTTTATACTTGCATTGCACACAGTGAAATATAGACTGATACAAAATGTGTAAATAGTTATACAATAAAATAGTTCTTCCAAAATGTAGATTTTAGGAATACCAGGGCTTTTGTAATGCAATTTCTTTTTTAACTGTCACTTCAACACCTCCTTAGTGGTACTAAGGGCGGTGTAAGCACAGTTATGATTAAAAGCAAACACTTCACAGCCCAGTTGTTAACTCTTTGCACTACCTCTCAAAAAAACAACTCTTTGTCATCACAAAGCTTGGAGTGATTCATGGGGTCCCAAGCACACTTCAAACTTGCAGATAAACTAATGGGGCACATTTGTATTTTCTTTTAGGCTACCAGGCACCCTGGTACTAAACCTTTACACAGCACAGGAGACTCAGATAAAGCATTTAACAAGCAACATTTGCTGTCCCAAGAGGGCTGCTTTTTTCCAAAACTAAAGCAAATGTTTAGGAATCCAGGCAAAGTGAGGCTGGGGAATGAGAAACCCCCTTCCCAGGACTCCACAGTCCCCCTGGGGGTCGTACCCATTGCTTTAAATGGGCCTGTACTGTCTGGTACGGAGTATCAGAACTTTTTTCTTTTGATAGGGAGAGTACCGGCGCGTCTCAAGAGAAATGCTGTACCTGCACTTCAATTTTTCCATTTCAAGCACTAGTCGTGTCCCACAGATTGAAGACGTCTGCCCTAGGGTGACAAGACAAGACGTCCCGGATTTCCCTGGACAGTCCAGGTTTCCCAACACTTTTGCTAATTTCTAATCTATGTACCGGTTTTTGGGTCCAAGGGCAAGTCTTACTGCGCGGCCGAATTTTTAGACATTCTCTCCTTTCAGGAGCCTCTGAAGTATGACAATGTATTTGTTTCTACCAGTTATTACATGAGGAGGTCGCTGCCTGCTCGCAGCAAAGACACAGAGTGGGGAGGAGGGGTTGGAGGTGGAGGGGGGGCTTGCGCAAGGTGGAGGTCCAGCCATTGATAACCCTACATAAGAATCCGATTTGCCTTCTGTTTTGAGGGAAAGGCATGTCTGTTTTATTTATCTCACGCAGATTCAATGTTTAAAGAACTGTCTCTAAGGTCATTTTTCAAGCATGGATGGTATACCTATTAGTGCATTTGGGTGTTTTTGGAAATTCTCACTAACACGTTGTCTTGGCAGTGTCTTGCGTCTTATCCAAGAGAGGGAGAGGGCAATAGAAGTTTATAAAAAAGCAGGGTGTTCACCGATGACCGGTCAGGGACAAATAGTGCTTCATTAATGGATTCTTGTGGCACTGATGACTGAAGCTAGGTATGCTCGAGGTGAGACATCAAGAGAATAACAGATTCTTCTCCAGCCTCACTGAATGCTCACGGAATTGCTAGAATAGTGACAATTTATGTTGACATGTATGCAAAGAATGCTTGCCCACAGAGTATACGGCTTGAGGGACTCGTTTTGCCACTTTTAAGACGCACACATCCTGATGTAACATTAACACTAACACAATTGTTCTTCATAGGGGACACAGCTCACGGAATAGTATTTTTAATGCACAGTCCCATTTTGCACAGCAAAACTTCACAAAGGGCAAACTTGCAGGAACATTTTGTATATCTTTTCCAGCTTAGGAATTATTAATCGACATGAACCTTTTATTTGTTATCCTGTGAAAAATATCTTATTGTTCTGAAATAAACTTTACCAAGGGCGAAGGAGCAGGCACCCTTCACACTTGCAGATCAAAACGAATGGGGCACATTTGCATTTCTTTTAGGGGACCAGGCACCCTGGCACGAAACCTTTACACAGCTCAGGAGACTCGACTCAAAGCATTTAACGAGCAACATTTACTGTCCCAGGAGGGCTGTCTTTTTTACAAAATGAAAGCAAATGTTTTCGAATCCAGGCAGAGAGGCTGGGGAATGAGCGACCCCCTTCCCAGGACTCCACGGCCCCCCTGGGGGTCGCGCCCCACAGATTGAAGATGTCTGCTCTAGACGGTCTCTAGTGAGACTATCCTCATCCTCCTCGGCATCTCGAAGTGGCAGATCCTCGGATGGGGAAGACAGCGATTCGAATAGGGAGTGGTCAAAGTCCCCTTCAAGGTCGCAGCAGGATCAAGCGGATCAGCCTCCTCCACGGTCACGTTCGCCAGAGAAGGGTCGCACCCAAAAGTCTCCTCCTGTTCGTCTCTCCCCAAGGTGGTATAGACCTCTTCACCACTGGGCCAAGGACAAGGAGACGGCAGATCGGCTGAGGGTGTATCGAGATCAAGCCTCCCGCCGCAAAGAACGGTCTCGTTCTAGAGGACATTCAAGTAAAGGAAGATCTAGTCACAGGGAGCGATCTCGTTCTAGAACGCGCTCAACTAGAAGAAGATCTAGGTCCAGGCGAACTCATAGCTCTTCAAGTTTATCAAGGACCCGATCTCACAGGAATTACTCTCCGACTCTAACAAACAGTCCACGATCGAGAATATCCCCAACTGAGGATATTTTCTCGTTCCAAGACATCTTGGGCAGGGGAGCCCTGAAGTTAGGAGTGCCTATGACAGCTCCGCAGATCAAGACGACGGTCATCTTTGAAACCCAGCAGCACAGCACGGCACCCAAACCCTTATTGCCGATGGTCTCGGGTATAATGGATACAGTAAATGAGGTCTTCCTGACTCCGGCGACGGTGAAGTCAGTCCCAGCGAGGATTCTCAAGAAATATCGTCCTCCTGAAGAGGATCCTCTGTTCCTCAAGTCCGATCCCCCGTCAGATTCAGTAATCATTGCGGCGGCTCGAAAATCCAATGCGGTGGCCTCCTCATCCACGGTACCGCCGGATAAGGACGGCAAGGTACAAGACTCATGGGGGAGGAGAGTTTGTAACACCTCAGCTTCTTTCCTCAAGGTCTCCAATGTGGAAACTCTTCTGGGCAGATATGACAGAACTCTGTGGGACTCACTTCAGAGGTTTTCTGAAAAACTTCCTCAGGAAGATAGAAAGGACTTTGAGGAGATTCTGTTGGAGGGCGGTCAAGTCTCCAATCAGATTATAGGAGCGGCGGCAGATGGAGCAACGCTGGCTGCGCATGGTTACGCGCATGGAATCACAGCGAGGAGATCCTCATGGTTGCGCCTTACAGCATTGAAACACGAGGCTCAATCCAGAATACTAAATCTTCCTTTTTCAGGCGCATCTCTCTTTGGGGCGAGTGCTGATGAGGAGATGCAACGGATGAAAACGGAGTTAGACACCCTTAAAGCTGTGGGACTCGAAAAGAAGAAGGAATTCCGGAAGAAGTTCCGTTCTGACAACAAGGGCTCTTCGAAGCAGAGGGTTCAAACCCCTCACTGGCAGAAGGGCCAGAACCAGCAAGGCCAACAAAAATCGCAATATAAAGGCAAGCGCAATTCCAAATGAAATGGAAATCAGCGCCAAGGCAACACCTTCAATAAGCCTCAGTAGAAGCAATGAGTCTTCACTTCCCCCAGCGCCGTTGTCCACTCCAGTGGGGGGAAGCATTGCACATCACAGGACAGAGTGGCAGGCCATTACGAAAGACCAATGGGTGTTGTCTACGCTGCAGAATGTGTACTGTCTTTGTTTCCATCGTCTACCTCCACCCGTTCCTCCGATGTCAACGTCAAGCCACCAGCTACAAATGTTAAAGAAAGAAGTAGCGACACTCCTCGAGAAATCAGCCATCGAGAGGGTGCCGGTGGCTCAAAGGGGCAAAGGAGTATACTCGAGGTATTTTCTGGTCAGAAAAAAGGGCCAAAAGGCGGAATACAGGCCTATTCTGGACTTGAGAACACTCAATCTACATGTATGAAAAGAAAAATTTCGCATGTTGGCGCTTCACCAAATCTATCCACATCTCAGGAAGGGGGATTGGATGTGTTCGGTGGACTTTCAAGACGCATATTTTCATGTCCCGATACGGCCCGATCACAGGAGATTCCTTCGATTTCGGGTGGGGACCTCTCACTACCAGTTCAAAGTCCTTCCGTTTGGGTTGAAGTCAGCCCCCAGGGTGTTCACGAAGTGTGTCGCAGTGGTGGCGGCAGCTCTACGCCGCAGGGGAGTCTTCGTATACCCATACTTAGACGATTGGCTGTTGAAAGGTCCAACTCCAGACAATGTAAGGAATCAATTCCAGACATGCATAGAACTTTGTCAACGTCTAGGCCTGCATGTCAACTACAAGAAGTCTGTCTCCCAACCCACTCAGAAGATTCACTACCTAGGAGCTCTGCTAGACTCCGAGGTAGGAAAAGTGTTTCCTTCGGAGGAGAGACAGTTTTCGATAGCGCTCAAGTGCCAGCAAGTTCTTCGCAACAGGACTCAGAAACTGCGAAAGATAGCCTCCCTCTTAGGGTCGATGGCTTCCTGCATATTCTTAGTACCGAACGCCAGACTTCGGATGCGTCCTCTTCAGCAGGATCTGGAGGACAAATGGGACCAGCAATCAGATCGCTGGGACGATCAGATCACTTTGTCGGAGGTAGCTCGATCTTCCATCCCGTGGTGGACAAAGAAGCAGAACATGCAAGTGGGAGTTCTCTTCCATCAACCTCCTCCAACGATCATCACAGACGCGTCATTGCAAGGCTGGGGGGCGCACATGGGGCCTCTTCAGGTGCAGGGTCTGTGGTCGTCCAAAGAAAGCACCTACCACATCAACTTGCTGGAATTGAGAGCAGTCCACCTGGCTCTCAAAGCGTTCCTTCCCTCACTTCAGGACGAAGTGGTTCTAGTACAAACGGACAACACCACCACGATGTACTATTTGAACAAGCAGGGAGGAACCCGCTCAAGGACTCTGTCACTAGAACCTCAGTGCATCTGGCATTGGCTTCTGGCTCGCAAGTTGTCTGTTCAAGCAGTCCACCTCCCAGGAGAACAGAACGTGAGGGCGGACGCACTAAGTCGGCACTTCGAAGACAGAGAAGACTGGGCTCTCAACGACGAAGTGCTCGAAGACATTTTCCAGTCTTGGGGTCGTCCTTCCATAGATCTCTTTGCGGACGACGTAAACAGCAAATGCCCAAGCTTTGCCTCAAGGTTCTATCGACCAGGAACGAGGGGGAATGATCTTTTGATCGATTGGTCAGGGGAATTTGTGTACGCCTTTCTACCCCTTCCGCTGATCCCGAAGGTGGTGAGCAAGCTGACCCACTCGTGCACAACAATGATCCTGATTGCCCCCGAATGGCCGAGGCAATGGTGGTACACGGACCTACTTCACCTGTCAGTGTCTCCTCACGAGAGGCTTCCATGCAGGCCGGACCTGTTATCGAAGATGAACGGGAGGATTCACCATCCCAACCTTCCGTCACTGAACTTGGCAGCATGGCTCCTGAGGTCATTCAGTACGGCCATCTAGGACTGCCACAAGACTGCATGTCCATTCTGAGAGAAGCACGACGTCCTTCCACAAGACATTCTTACGCATGCAAGTGGAAGAGGTTCTATATGTGGTGCATGCAGAATGGTCACAATTAAGTGAAGAGTCAGGAAGAAGCAGTTCTTCCATACTTGTTGTACCTGGCTAAGGCAGGTTTGAAGTTTAACTCCATTAAGGTGCATTTAGCCGCTATAACTGCTTATAGGCGATCACCTTCACACACCTCTTTTTTCCAGTTGCCAGCAGTAAAAGATTTCCTGCAAGGTCTGAAAAAAGTCTATCCTCCTGTACGGCCTCCTTCCCAGTGCTTAATTTGTAAAATATGAAGTGCAGGTGCTCAAATGTTTGTCGGAGGCCACACCTACTTTTCTCTGGCTCCACCCACTTCACCCGCTGGCTCCACCCACTTACTATATTAGCTCCACCCACCTTTTCAACTGGGACTGCTAAAAGTCAGAGGTAATATATATCTGGCTGATCCGAATTTCAGCATTGTGAACTAACTCTCTGACAAATGCAATAGGAAGTGTTTTTTACATTGTGAGCCATCCACAAGAAAGGACTTTACATATTTTATCACTTACACACATTCTTGCACAGATCTCTACTTCAGGAGGGCTAAAAATGTCTGGTTTTCTTTGTGTTCATTTGTAATTTTAAGTTTTGTATTTACTCATGCATGAATTAAAGCATGTTTTCTTTTAAAAAATAAAACACAGATTATTTTTTGATTTATTCAGCATCAGTGTTTGCTTGGTGGAGTTCTGAATTTGTAACACGCTCTAGTTCTCTGAATAAGTCTTGCACAGCAATGACGCGCTACCCGAAAAGTCCAGTGCTAAACGGGAGGAGATAGTGCTCGGTCTGGATCCAATAGTAATGTTGCCACAGGATACGAGAGATGAAAAAAATCAAACTGTCAAAAGCAGAGCCCAGTAACCCCGCGTTACACTGGCTGGGACCACCCAAACAATTACCAACATTTGAATCTGAACTGCAATATAGATGCAGTGTTAGCTCCCTCTGCTGTGGAATCACACACTTCAACGGCTGCAGTGCTTTTCAGTGCTGAGAAAAACAGCTGTAGCATTGCAATGCATGAGTGCCGGCAGCAGGGCTTGTGTTCGTGAGAAGTTGAAGTTCCTCCATCTTTTGACTTCCAACGGGCAGATCTGTGGGACAGGGACTTGCTTGTTATTTTCTGCTTGCTGTTTGGGTAGCAAAAGCAGTGTGGTCTGTTGGCTTAGCAGATGAATAGGTCCACTGTATGGGTCTGTGTTCGACCTCATGGTCACAGGTTCAAATCCTGATAGGTCCACTCTGCCTTTCATCCTTCTAAGGTCGATAAAATGAGTACCATTGAGTTGGGCAACAATAAACATCTGCTATTCAGTGGCAAGAAGCCTACGAGTGAACGTGGGCTTTACAAATACACTTTATGTGTGGTACAAAGTTGACATAGAAAGCAGCAGTTACCAATGACCTGGAAGAAAATAAGAGACAATGGCGGGTCTGTGATATGATAATAAAAGGTGGGTCACAGTGTGAGTTGTGGTTCTACTGCAGTTACTACAGGATTTGTATTGTATCAAAAAAGTAATCTTCTCATGGCACTCTAAGACCTTGAATTAGTGTTAACTTTGACTAGGAGAAATTCTATACCCGACAGCAATATATTTACCATGCCTGGCACAGGAGCAGGAGAAAAGCTGCCCATTTCAGATTTATTTGTCACTGCAGCATGGAAACATTAAATCTGGCAGTGGACGACAAGTAAAATGTCAGGTACCACTGATGGGTTTACATTAAATGAGCAAATCCCAATTAATTTTCCAGCATCCATCTATATGATGCTGTAGCTGGGATATTCAGACAACCGTGCAGGACAGGCAACAGATTATTTTTATGAGGCTGCGTGCGTGCCCTCCCTGCCCTGAAAAACAACGAAACCGAATCTGATCTCCACTGCCCTGCAAAAACGAAACCGAATCTCCTGATCGGTCCAGCAGCCAGGCAGTCTCCAGTTCTGAAGGCGCATGGCCAGTCGGTCTGCATAAAACGGTTGAAATTTGAATAGAAAGAAAAGACAAGTGACACGAAAGGGAGTCGGGGTGAAAAAGAAAAATGGAATTATTGGAAGAGGTCAGAGGATGAATAAAAGGAGATAGGGTTTTGGTAAAAAAAAAAGACAAGAAACAGAGAAGTCGGAAGAGAAATGAGTAGGTGACTGTAGACGATGAAGATACGACACTGAGGTTGGAAAGGGTGACGTGACAAGTGGAAATGCGGCAGGCAGAGGAGGGGAGGGGGACAGGAGTGGGGAAGGGCAGAGGGTACGGGCGTGAAGGGGAGAAAAGAAATGATCAAGAATGCGAGGGATGGGGAAAGAAGAAACAAATTAGTGGGAGAAGAAGGGTCAGATCGATGGCTGCGTGTACTTTGGCGTCATAACCAACAAAAACCCCATATAGGGTAAGACCTGGTGCCCTAAAGAGGAAGCATGATGAAACCAGCTTTATGCAAAACCCATAAACATTCCCATATCATTCTTCTTGTATTCACCAGCCCTGCCGCAACTGCGCATTAATAAATAGCCACTTCCTGGGCACTACTGCCCACTGCAGTGCACTGGCATTCTGGCAACAACATGATCGCGTTGATGACGATGACGTCGATGATCAAACCAGGCGGGGATCAAAAACAACATTAACCAGTGACTGACGTGACCCACGGTCCCACCGTAGGCCTCAACTGCGCAACTTTTTTTTTAATGGCACCGTCTGGGCCGGCCTACTACTAGTCTGTCCCACCGTAGGTAGGCCTCAACTGCGCAACTTTTTTTTTATGGCACCGGCCGGGCCGGCCTACTACTACACCGCCTATCGTATCGGTCCTAAGTTAACGTCAGTGTCACCACCAGTCTCAGTCACTGACCACCAGTGACCACCCACCAGCACCAGTAATGCTACACTGGCTACCAGTACCACCAGCCAGCCAGGGCCCCCCGGCCAGGCCCTGCCTGCCTCGCCCTCACCTGCTGAGGAGCACTGGTCCAGAGAGTGAATGAGCTCCCAACTCCTGCTACGTCACCACCACCACACTGGTCTCGTCTCAGGCAGGAGCAGGACTGGTCTCAGGGATGGCTGCCGGCCCTCACGCTGCTGCTGGTGAGGAGGTGCTGGCGGGTATGCTGGAGTGGGGCGGGCAGCCAGCGAAAATGAGTGTGCATTGGCATCTGCGCATGCGTGGCTGCCTCTGCCATGCACAGCTCCCACCCCCGCAGCAAAGCCCTGCCCTGGCCTCCAACCAGCACAAGAACAGACTCCCACCCACACTGGGGCCCTGGCATGGCGACTCGACCCTGTGGCGGCCTGACCCGCTGCTGCCTGCAACTGGCAGGCGAAGTCAAGTCTTGAAGAAGTTGAACAGTCAGAGACAGTAAGGTAGGACTAGACTACCTACTACTCACGTGATGCTGACAAGAATCCTGGAGAATCGAAACAACAAGTGCAGTGGACTGGCTCACGTCACGTCACCCCCCCCCCCCCCACTAAGACTATCTGTCAGTGTCAACGAGCCCGGCGGCCGGCCCCGCAGTAACTAACACTCGGAGTCGGAATGCAGTATTTAACGCACAAGTAGTCACGACTAGAGACTTTAATTTACACAGTCACAGGTGCACTTAATCAATGCCCGGCAAGCCCCGGCTCAAATTAAGCCCTGCTCCTTCCGCTCCCTGGGAGCTGAACCTAGTACTATCAAAGTTGATGGGCCCTCCTTTTGAGCCCATTCATAAAGCTACTTTACAGCATATTTCCTGGAAAGCGGCTTTTTTGGTAGCGATTACGTCAGCCCTTAGGGTGAGCGAGATTCAGGCCCTCTGTACCAAAGAGCCTTCTACAGTGTTTCATTTGAATAGAGTGGTGCTCAGAACGCATCCCTCTTTCCTGCCGAAAGTGGTGTCAGATTTTCATGTTAATCAGTCGATCTCTCTGCCCACTTTCTTTCCCAATCCCTCTACTCCAGCTGAGAGGGCTTTACACTCTTTGGACCTGAAAAGGGTTTTAAAGTTCTATCTGGACAGGTCCAAGTCTATTTGACATTCTGATCAATTATTTATTAACTACGGATCGATCAGAACTGGTCATGCAGCATCGAAACGTTCCATTTCCAGGTGGATCGTTTCGTGTATCAAACTTGCTTACCAATTGGCGCAGAAACCTCTAGGGTTTACCCCTAAAGCGCATTCTACTAGAGGTAGAGCTGCCACGGCAGCTTACCTGCATAATGTGCCCATGTCTGAGATTTGTAAAGCGGCGACCTGGAGGTCTGTCCATACATTTACCAGACATTACTGTCTAGATTCGGACACGAGAGCAGATACCCAGGTGGGCCAGGCCTCCCTGAGGAATCTGTTTAACAGCTGAGTTATTGGCTGTTATGGCTTGGTTGGGTCATGTACTTCTCATTTACCTGCAGGGGGTTGATGGGCTTGCTATTCTATTCAGTGCTTATGACTATTGATGAGGATCCCCTGGAAGAGAAGGATAAGTTACTTACCTGTAATCCTAGTTCTCTTCCAGGGGTATCCTCATCAAAGTCATAAGCAACCCACCCGCCTCCCCAGGTAAATGAGATTCGGTACTATTACAATCTTGTGGTTGAGCCCTGTCTTCAGGGTTATGCAAAGAACAACTGACCTAACTGTCACCCCATAGGCATGATGGGAAGCCTGGTGTCATGGCTGCCTTAAAGGCACGGTGCCAGTTTTTGGTTGAAAATGGTTTCATTTTCTATGCTATTGTTTTGCAATGCAGCCTGAGGAATAACAATGTCTATTTATGAGCAATTTTCAGGATTTATGAGTGGTTTTACTCATTAAAACACAAAGTTCAAGGGTTATCTGACCTAATGTGTTTTTTCTTTCCTTACTAATTGCAGTGCATGTATATGTGTTTACATTGTTTTAGCCTCAGTTGTGGAGCTGCATTGGTGTGAGAAAAATGATATATGTACATACATATATGTGGAGCGAGATATATGTGTTTTTTACATATATATTTTTATATTGTTTCCTGGGTCCCGCACATGGGCGGGAATATTCAGTGCTTATGACTTTGATGAGGATACCCCTGGAAGAGAACTAGGATTACAGGTAAGTAACTTATCCATATTGCTAATGTATTGTGCTGTGTTGAGGTTTTGATATGTGTCAAAATATAGCCCCACCATCATAATTCTTGTTGGTTCTGCCTTGGAGCACACTGCTACACAACTTCAAAGTGTACCTGGTGCTGGCAGGAAGGTAAATACATTTGAATCAATGAAAGCAACCTTGTTGTATTGTCTTTGATTTGAGAGATTTGGTATTTTTGGAAACTTATCAGAGCAGAAAGAAGGGTATCTTAAGGAGAGAATGTACAGAAATGTTCTGAAGCACCTAAAAGAAAACTTTGGACATTGGGGAAATGTTGTATTACAATGATAAGAATTTTCTTGTGAACACAAGTGTAGCATCTTCCCAGCCCAGGTACCCACCAATGGCCCCACCACAGATGGAGCTTAGTGTTACACATCTTTATTCTGCTGCATGTAACTGCAAACTCAACATTCTAAAACAAGCTTTCATGACATTGTGCTCCAACACCTACGTCACATCTCTACGGAGTCCGTTAAGAACCAAAAGGGTTCCGTTATAAAATACTGCAAGACACTACATCTCCCCTCTGTTAAATAGTTTTGTTGTTGTTACAAATCAACAATTTTATATATATATATATATATATATATATATATATATATATATATATATATATATACAATCACATTTCTTCAATCAACCTTCTTGGCTCTTTAATTATTCAACCGGATCTTGTTACTGGAAGCTGGGATCTGTCATCTTCACTGTCAGAGATCTTCAAAGATGGTGAAGAATAACAGCACTCACTGCATTTTCAGGTTCTGTCTTTCTTTGACCATCTTGATCAGAAGGCCAATGAATCAAATGCTGAAAGTGAGCAGAGTCTCTGGTAACAGACTTCCGAGAACGCTGGGCACTCATCATATGTCCCTTGGTGGAAACAACGTGAAAAGGTGCAGCATCATATAGAGCATCAGATTTTCTCATTCGCAATTGGTGGGCGATCATTAAACTCAATGTTCTTTGCATGTCGCCGCTTGTCGGCATAATCTTTCATCTTTTCCTTGTTAATCAAGTCTTTCATTTGAGTTGTATTTTCACTTCCTTCTCTTTTGTTGTTCCATTAAGGTAACTTGATTGTCATTGCTCTCCCAAACATCAAATTCGCAGGACTTTTGCCGGAGGTCTAGTGTTGAACGATAGGCTGGCAGGGTAGAATTTTATGACAGTTTGCAAATTGAGCTTTTCAAGAGTTGTAAGATGCACTGCTTTTTTTAGCTTACTCATAAAATGCTAAACAAGTCAGTTGGCCTGCGGCCACAAAGGCTTGGGCAAAGGTTCAGATTCTCCAGAAAATCCTTGAATTCTTCACTGTTGAACAGCAGGCCATTATCAGACCTCAAACTGGCTGGAAAGCTCTATGTTGCAAAAATGCTGTCAGTCTCTCAGTGACTGGTGCATGAGTTGTGTATGAGAAATCCTCTATTAATGGAAATTGAGAGTACTCGTCCACAATTACAATCAGATCATGTCCTTTTTCGAGTGGACCAAAGAAGTCAATGGCTATTCTCTCCCACGCATGTTGAGGAAGTTCCGACTTGGCAAGTGTTAGACCTGGCCCTTTTTAGGTCGAGCCTAGCGCAGAGCGCATGCACTGCTCTATGGGAGGCTTCTTGTGAGCACTCCAAACTTCTCCCTGTGTCTAGGACTTCCCCCACACATTAGATTGGTTGTTGCCTGTGTCATTTACTTTTCGTAGCCTGCAAATGGCTAAAGGCGGGCGCATGTCCCACATCTTTAGCAAATGTTCACTCCCACAGCATTTTGCTTGCGGGAGCGAGCAGTGGCAGCATGGTGGCAGCTGCATTCCTTACATCATTACAGCGCGCGCGCACCATTTGCGGGCTAGCAGATGACCCTTTTAGCAGCGCCACCACTTAAACAATAGCAGCTGCACCTAAAATTATGTGCTTTCTCTTTCGCTTGTTTTAGTCGGACTCCCTTGGTGGCTGTGCTGCTGGCAGCTGAAGTGTGTGCTCATTCACTTAAGCAGGCCTATCAGCACCCCCTCGTATGTCTGAATGCTGCATTGTACACCCAGGACCTGACCAGCCCCACCTTCTTCACTCTCAGTGGCGCGCAGAAGCGGCGTCTGCCTTTCCTCATCTGCTACCACTTACAAGGGTGCACACTGCAGACGGAGATTAGGCAGAGAGAGGGCTCTAAGGGTGGAGGTTCAGTTGAAACCTCTCGGCCTCCTAAACAACACCCACCTGCACTATCAGCCCCTGCACATTAATGGTAACATACATGTTTTTTTAGGCTGGGGGAAGGAATAAACTGTTGGACACGTTTCACGTTGTGATAACATTTTGAACGTTTTAAACCACAAAAGATTTTAATTTCAAGATATTTCCCATCCTCTCCCTCAAAACTCAATATTCATAGTCCTCCTACTCAAGAAGTTGATTATATTTTTGTTTGTTTACGGGTAGCTACTGCAACCTCTTTTACTGAGTATGGCATGATTACAAAGCACCAGCATATGCAGGGGTACAACTTTGGAGCCCTACTAAACACTTGTGAAACAGACAAGTACTGCAGTCTTCTTGTTTTTCATTGGAGTGAGCAAACTTACATTCACATGAAGTACTTTTTGTAGAACAAAACAGTTTCTCGTTTAACTGTGAAAGGAAGAATGTACTATAAGAACTTACTTTTGTAAATATCTTATTTATTATTGGAAACGATTTGTGAGTTGATATAACTGAGAGTTGATAACATTTGTAAGTTAATCAATTTTTATTTTTATGTGCACACTTTGGATTTCCCAGTCAAAGAATGTGTTGGTTTTTTTTTAAATTCGATATACGGTGTGCATGTATTTAAGGGACACTAGGATGCCCCCCCACCCCCACCCTTAAGAGGAGGAACTTTCCAAATAGTTAATGAAGAGTGATACGCATTGGTGGTCAAACCATTGCAAACTGCAGGCCTGGGTAATGATTACAATCGTATCTGTCTTCTGCTGACAGAAGGATGTGCCCTGATCCATCACAGATGTCCTCTTTGCCCTCTCCAATCCACAAGTCTGAAACAAAGGTGTCCCAGGTAGGCCAGATCCATAAGACCTTTTGAGGATAGCAGTGACTATGGTAAAACAGTTACACTTTGGTTTATTATATCTAAATTAATTGTATGGAGATAGCCCCAGTCTCTGGCCGTCTTGGACTACACTACCCTGAAGAAGTCAACTTCTACAATTAGGTGCTTGTTTCCCATTTAGAAGAACATTTTTCAAAATATTACCTATAGAAGCATCAAATTCTACAAAACTAATAACACGTCGCAAAGGCGAGACCTGTTGGCTATGCCAATGCTTGTTCTCCATGACTACTATTTTTCTGACCCTGTTTTTATTGGCTATATGATTCTGGGCACTTTACCACTGATGATCAGTGCTGGAGTGCATATACTCTCTCTGTATAAATTGTGACAATGATTGGTTATCCATGATTGCTATATTTGATTTACTGGTAAGTCCCTGGTAAAGTGCACGTTGTGTGCCAGGGCCTGTAACTCAAATGGTACTAGTGGGCTTGCAGCATGGGCTGTGCCACCACATGTGTCTCAGACATACCACTGTAATGTCTGCATCGTAGTTGTAAACTGCCATGTTGCCCTGGTAAGTGCTCCCACTTGCCAGGCCCAAACCTTCCCTTTCCTTTCATGTAAAGCATATCTAAGGTAGGCCCAAGGTACCCCTATGGGTAGGGTGCCGTGTATGTGAAAGGTAGGCCATGTACTGGTGTGTGTGACATGTCCTGATGGCGAAATAGAGTGTATTTCGTTTTTTACTATTGAAAAGCTATCTGTCCCTTAGGCTTATCATTGTAACATGTGACAACATGCGACATGTGTAGCTTTCCATTGGGACAAGATAGAAAAATGGAGATTAGGCTCCCTGAACTCTGAATTTATTAACACACCTTTATGTTAATAAACCTTTATGTTTTAGAAAGTGGCCATTTTCTTACTTTACCATTCTGTGTGCTTGCGGCTGTTTGTGTATAAGGCATCTGGTGTTTGAGTGACAGGAGGGGGGGGGAGAAGGGGGGGGGGTGGCCTGCAATTGCTGCTTCCGTCTGTGATGGAGGAAAAGGACTTACTCTTTTTGCCCTGTTGTGGTATCCTGCTTGGGAAGGAAATCTCCAAGGGCTTGTGTGTGCTGGCCCCTATTGGAAATCTCAACGAGATAAAAGATTTCGAGAAAGATCCTAGCTGGATCTAAAGTGAACTGCCTCGTGGGAGAGCTGAGAAGATGTGTGAGGAGCACTGCCCCTGATTTCAGTGGTATTGGGACGGCCTGCAGTTGCTGCTCCTATCTGGGAAAGGAGAAGGACTGGACTTGTTTATTCTACAATAAGAGAGATAAGGAGTGCTTGGGATTACAGCCAAGCGCCAGAAAAGAGCAATTTTGTTTGTTGTAGAAGCGCGTGGGAGCACTTTAATTCCAAATACGGTAGGAGCACCTTATGGTTTGCTACCTGATGATTGAGTGTCTTAAAATAATCCTTATGCTGGTCTTCACAGTGTGTGCAGCACTGCACAGTGTGTGCCTAGCTATGATGTGTAAATGTGCAGCAGGGGTCCTGATGAAGGGGCCCGTGCTGTGCAGAATCTAAGTGAGGAGGGCTCCAGTGGAAATAAGCACTGGCCTTGCATATGCAAGGGAGGCCTCCGTGGAAGAGCCATGAGAAGGCCTTGTGGAACTCCCTGTCGCTCGCCAGCTGAAGCAAGCGCTTTCGAAGCCCCAAGCGTTGCCTGGAAACTGGGCAAAACTGCACCCAGAATGAGATGAGAGTGACCGCCCACCGTGGTGCCAGCCAACGCCAGCCCCATCCCTGAAGGAGCCAGAGACTCGTGGGCTCCAACCAGTCGCTTTCTGCCTCGAAGAGCAAGTGGCAGGCGGCTGTCAGCTGCAGGTCTCGCGGGGAGACCGAAAGAGGCTGTGTGAGCGCAGGGCTGTCCCTCCTCAGCTTTTTTTTTAAAAAAAGCTTAATTTATTCAATCAATCACAGACCCATGATGTAAAAAAGCACAGAGCCGAATCTCAAAGATAATTCATGATTCGAATACAGTAAATAATAATGTCCAATGAAGTTCTTAAATGCTTTGGGATGGACATCTATATCCGGGTGCAAATAGAATTTTTTTTTTAATGTAATAAATAAGTATAACGTTATAGCATATATGATGTATTCAAAGTTCTTGTAGCTGCTGGCAACTGACTGTGTCTAGTAAATATATGTAGAGTGTGATTAATAAACCATGATAATATGCATAATAAATAGTTGTAGTTGTTGCCAGTTATCTGTATCATTTTCTTTACCTTATTTTTTGTTGTAGTGTGTACAAATGTTTAATTCTATTCCGCTCCCCATATTTGTACAACTTTCTGATTAGCCCCTATCCTAAGGGAATATCATTTTTCTCTTTCTTTTGTGCTTCTCATTTTGGCTAACTATTGTGCAAATTTAGGCGAGTCCGGTAATATCCAACTTTGTAAAATCAAAGATCTAGATATTACAGAAGCATTAAAAACCAATTGTTTTTGTGGCACCGTTAAAGACCCTTGTCCAGTAGTTGGTTAGTTTAGGACACACATATTAAGCCAGTCTTCTCCTTGATAATTGCATCTAGGACAACCTGATGATATTTCTGGGAATGTTTTCTGCAATTTCTCGGGTGTAGTATAGTTGCAATTTGGAAAAGAGTGCCATACGTTTGAAATTCGCCCCGCAAATGGTCTTAATGGACCATTTATTTTACTCCTTCCATTGGGCTGCTTCTATGTGACGCCCTGTGGTCTCCTGTATTTTTAAAAGAACTCTTGGGACTATTTGATCATAAATTTGTTGCTGGAGAATATGATACCAGTTCCCGACATTTGTTTGACATATAGTGCATGGGTAATGGTTGCGGGAAGTGAGCCCTCAGGGAGCCGTAGCTTTTAAACAAGACTCAAGATTTGGAGGTAGGAAAATACTAGAGTTGAGACTGCTTCTGTTTTGTCTTGTCTGATTTGTTCCCATGACTTCATCTCTCCTTGTACTGCTAGATCTGAAAGAAACAGGTTAGTATTAGATTCCTTACCTTAGAATATCCCCAGGCGTCAGACTGGATCCGGAAACTTTTGCTTAGGAGTACCCTTGCGCGTCGGTAGGCGTCGTCTGCGGCTCTGCGTCCGTCGTCGGCGTAGTTGGTGCCGGGATGGCGTCGCCCTCCCGCGCTGACGTCAGTTCTTCTTTTTTCCGCGCCAGCAAGCGCCGATCCAGAAAAAGTAGTACCCTTAGTCAATTTTTTACTAACTTTTTCGATCATTTTTGATCATCTTTCGAAGTCACTCGACTCCGCCGGTGCCGGTAGGGATGCCCGGGTTCAAACCCTGCGTCGATTACAACTGACTAATGTCGGTTACCGACCTCCATCGCCGGTGCCTTCACTGTCTGGGCTTCGACCACGACGACAAGTCCTGCTCCGACTGCCGGGCCCTGACGTCCAAAGCTAGACGGGAGCAGTCCCGCAAGCGACTCGAGCTCTGGCAGTCGGCCCGCGCCGCTCGAGGTCCTGGTCCGGAAGGAGGTTGAGGGACCGGTCACCACAGTTCCGGGAGTCGTCATCAGTCCTTGGGCTCGAAGTCCTCAGGTAAGAGGCACAAGAAGTCGAAGAGGCGTCATCGCTCTTGTGATTCCCCCCGATGTTTGCGCGACGCTGCCGGTGATTCGGGCGACACCGTCCGCGCAGCTCCACCGGAGCCGCAGGCGTCGCAGCCTGCTCCATACCTGCCGGTCCCTGGGCAGAACGTGACGCCGGAGGAGATCGAGGCGTTCCTCATGGCCATGAGGTCGCTCACTCCTCCGTCGAGTTCCGGGGGGCCTTCGGACTGGGTCCCCAAGCGGGACGGGTGCTTTGGCCCCAGCGCCGTCGGCGACTTTGGTCCCGACGTCGCAGGGCCCCTCTGGATCCGGTTCCGTATCCGGGTCGTCGCCGGTCGACCTTACGACCTCGCCGCCCCCCAGGGTGTCGACTCCGGCGCCATCCCAGGACTACGTCGTCCCCGGTCCTACCCTCGAGTTTGGTCCGGCGCCGCTCGTATTTGACGCAGCTAGGAGATTTTTACTTCTACGACCCGGCCCCATCCTTTGACCCTGAGTATCAGGAGATGGGTGGCGAGGAGGATCTGGAGGGGTCCGAGGACCCTCTGGCACGTGAGTGCCAATCTTCTCAGGACTGGGCAGGTGAGCTAGGGGAGGCCAGTGGTCTGGGCACTTCGCCTGACACTGGTTTTGTCTCCCCTCCTACCGTGGCTACGGAGGAGGGGGCTACCTATAGTGTGGTGCCATGGGATTGGGCCTTAACTACCCCGTCGCGGCCGTGAAGACTAACCTCCTCAATGAGGTCCTTAAACCGCAGGCAAGCTCGGCTGAGCCTCTGCTGCCGTTTAATGAGGCCTTGTCGGACGTTCTTCTGGGCACTTGGTCCAAGCCCGCTACAGGTCTGCCTGTAGATAGGAACGTGGCCAGGCGCCACTGCCCGGCTCTGGGTGACTCTTGCTTCCTGTCCACCCACCCCACCCCGAGAGCCTGGTCATCCAGGCCTCTAACTCCCAGACCGCATTCCCGACATCTCCCCCCGATCGGGAATCCAAGAGGTACGAACAGTATAGTAAAAAGATGTTCTCCTCACTTAGTTTGGAGTTGCGGTCAGTCAACACCGCGTGCCTCTTGGGCCGTTACACCCACTCTCTGTGGGACAAGGTCGCGGACGTGCTGCCACAATGTCCGGAGGAGGTCCGCACTAAACTCACCCAAGCCCTTGTGGAGGGTCGAGATGCGGCACGGTATTCCATCCGGTGTGGGCTGGATACCACGGACTCGCTGGGCAGAGCGATGGCAACGACGGTGGCGATTCGTCGCCACGCCTGGCTGAGGTCTGCCGACTTTTCGGCTGATGTCCAAAACACCCTTATGGACATGCCGTTTGATGGCCGTCGCCTCTTTGGCGACAAGGAAGACAGTGCGCTTGAGCGCTTTAAAGACTCCAGGGCTAAGGCCAAGTCCTTGGGCCTCTCGGCCCGCGCCAGCAAACTGCTGCCTTTCGCTCCTTTCGTGGCCAAGGAAGGGGCGCTCCCACACGTCCTGCCAGCCACGGCCCGCAGACTAACATCCAGGGCTGTGGCGGACGTGGTAACCGCCGTGGCCGCGGTCGGGGACAACGGCGAGGTCAGCCCACACCTACCCCTGCAGCATCCGCCTCAAAACCCTCCTAGTCCGAGCTTTCAGGCCCATGTGACGCCAGTGGGGGGCAGGGTTCGCCATCACCTCCTCCTGGCGCACTGTCACATCGGACAGGTGGCTGCTGCAAATCATCCGAAGGGGCTACTCCCTCCCCTCCAGCCATGCCACCGCAGTACCACCGCGTGTCGGGGGATCACTTGAATCTTCTGCGAGAGGAAGTTACGGTCCTCTTGGCCAAGGGGGCCATCGAACGCGTTCCTGGGCCAGAAGTAGGGTGTGGTTGTTACTCCCACTACTTTCTGGTTCCCAAGAAGGGCAAAGGGGGCCTACACCCTATCTTGGTAGGGTTGGACTTGCAGGACGCTTATTTCCATATCCCCGTCCTGCCGGCCCACCGGCGTTACCTGCGGTTCACGGTAGGCCATGAGCACTTTCAGTTTACCGTGCTCCCCTTCGGCCTTACCAGCGCCCCACGGGTGTTCACGAAGGTGATGGCGGTGGTCGCAGCTCATCTGCACAGGTTAGGGGTTTCAGTCTTCCCCTACCTCGACGACTGGTTGTTGAAGGCGGGCTCACACCTGACAGTCGTCTGCCACCTCCAGACTACGGCCGACCTCCTGCACCTGCTGGGGTTCTCCATCAATGTGCCGAAGTCACACCTGTGTCCCTCTCAGAAGCTCCTCTTCATCGGAGCGGTTCTCGGCTCGCCGCGGTTTCGGGTTTATCCTCCCGAACAGCGGGTTCGGGATATTCAGGCTCTGATTCCGATCTTTCAGCCTTTATCCCGGGTCTCGGTCAGGTTGACGCTGCGGCTTCTGGGGCTGATGGCCTCTTGCATCCTTCTGGTGCATCACGTCCGGTGCCGGATGCAGGCTCTGCAGTGGGACCTGAAGTTTCAGTGGGCCCAGCATCAGGGCAACCTGTCCGACCATGTCCTGATCTCGGAGGGCACTGCGAGACAGTTACAGTGATGGCTCAAGGACCGCGATTGGGTCAGCAGCAGATCCCTCTCCCTACCCCAACCGGAGCATGTAGTTGTGACGGACGCATCCCTCCAAGGTTGGGGGGGCCGCATGGGAGAGGCGGAGATCAGAGGCCTCTGCTCTCCGTCGGAGTCCCGGCTCCATATCAACCTTCTGGAGCTGCGGGCGATTTCACTGAAGGCATTCCTCCCCCTGCCCGGGGGAGTGTAGTGCAGGTGTTCACGGACAACACCACCGCCATGTGGTACTCCAACAAACAGGGCGGGGTGGGGTCGTGGACCCTCTGCCAGGAGGCTCTGCGCCTCTAGCAGTGGCTGGAACATCAGGGCGTAACCCTGGTGGTTCAACACCTGGCAGGTTCACTGAACGCCAGGGCGGACGAACTCAGCCGCCGGTGCATGGATCACGAATGGCGTCTGAACTCTGACGTGGCGTGGCGCAAGGTCTCTTTCTGCAGTGGGGAGAGCATTGGTTAGATCTATTCGCCACCGAAGAGAACGCGCAATGTCATCAGTTCTGCACGATGGAATTTCCAAGGCGGCACTCGCTCGGAGATGCTTTTCGTCGCGAGTCGAGTTGCGGTTTTGTTATACGCCTTTCCGCCTATACCACTTCTGCCCAGAGTGCTGAAGAAGATCAAGCGCGACTTGTGGCTCCCGACTGGGCACTAAGGTACTGGTATCCCGAGCTACTCAGCATGTCTCCCGATCCCCCGATTCGTCTGCCTCTTCAGGAGGACCTTCTGTCGCAGCAGCAGGGGACGGTCCTTCACCCGAACCTGTCCAGTCTCCACCTCCATGCGTGGAAATTGAGCGGTGACAGTTGAGGCCATTTGACTTGCCTCCTGAAGTCTGCAATTTTATTCTGGCAGCCAGGCGTCCCTCCACGAAGTCGGTATACGCATGCAGGTGGAACTACTTTGTGGCATGGTGCACAGCAAAGGCTGTGGATCCTCTCTCTGCACCCCTTTCTGAGGTTCTCCTCTTTCTTCTTTCTCTTGCCCAGCAGGGCCCTGCTCTGGGCACTGTCAAGGGCTCTCTTTCTGCCCTTTCCGCCTTCTTAAGGCTACCTGATCAGCCTTCTTTGTTCAAGTCCCCAATTGTAAATAGGTTCTTGAAGGGCATCACTCATATGTTTCCCCCTGTTCCTTTCGTGATGCCTCAGTGGGACTTGAACTTGGTTCTGACTTACCTGATGTGCGCTCCCATTGAGCCACTTCATAACTGTCCTCTTCGTCTTCTTACCCTTAAGACTGGTTTCCTGGTTGCCATCACCTCTGCCAGGAGAGTGAGTGAGCTCCAGGCTCTTTCATCTAAGCCTCCCTTCCTTTCCATCCATCCAGACAAAGTTGTATTGCGGACTCGACCCTCTTTCCTGCCCAGGGTAGTCACGGCCTTCCACATCGGGCAGTCCATCACCTTGCCCACCTTCTTTCCGCCTCCGCACCCCTTAAAAGAGGAAGAGCGGCTCCACCGTCTGGACCCAAAACGTGCGCTTTCATACTATCTGGATCGCACACGCCAGTTCCGGGTGGATGACCAACTCTTTGTTGGTTACGTGGGCTCCAAGAAGGGACGGGCGGTGCACAAACGAACCTTCTCTCTGTGGGTCGTCTTGTGCATCAAGGCATGCTATTCTTTGGCTAAAAAGGAGCCTCCTGTTGGGCTGAGGGCCCATTCCACTCGGGGCACGGCGGCTACTACTGCCCTGGGCCGGGGAGTCCCCTTGCAGGACATCTGTCAGGCAACTACGTGAGCCTCGCTGCACACGTTCGCAAGACACTACTGCCTGGACAGCTAAGTCCGGAGAGATGGCTTCTTTGGCCGTTCTGTTCTCCATGACTTTCTGGTGTGATCATTGGTTCGCAGACCCACCACCGGGGTTGGTATTCCTGGGGTATCTATTCTAAGGTAAGGAATCTAATACTAACCTGTTTCTTTCAGATACACAAGTTACTTACCTTCGGCAACGATATATCTGTAAGAAACAGTAGTTAGTATTAGATTCCTTACCGCCCCACCCATCCTCCCCGTTCTGCGAACCGATATCTAGGGTTAAGGTCATCCCCTTTCAGGGCCCTAGTTTCATGGCACCAGTGTTGGTTTTTATCATGGCTCTGCGTTTCTGGTGCGGAAAAGCTGTGTATAAGAACTGACGTCAGCGCGCGAGGGCGGCGTCTAAATACTTCGGCGATGTCATCCCGGCGCCGACGACGGACGCAGAGCGGCAGACGATGCCTACCGACGCGCAAGGGTACTGCTACGCAAATGTTTCCAGATCCAGTCTGACGCCTGGGGATATTCTAAGGTATGGAATCTAATACTAACTACTGTTTCTTACAGATATATCGTTACCGAAGGTAAGTAACTTGTGCATCTTTTATTTGATAGCTTCCCAACCTTTCCCATCTTTTCAATGTCTGTGTGTCAATTGGAGCTCCCAGTTCCCTGCAGTGTATTAGCTGAGTTTCTAGATGTAAAAGTGTAAATTGGTATTCTTCCTTCAATTGCTTGTCTATCATGAATTATACGGGCTGTCTTGTATCTATAGCATATGGGTAGCTTAGGAATTTTAATGTAAGGTTTTAGATCTATATATTTTTTCCACAACATCTGGTGGAGATAAAAATTGGGCCCACGGTCGTTTGTTGATGTTGCACGTCTACACCAGTCTGAGAAGGCAGCTTGTGAGTATTTTCGAATGTGTGGGAGCCCTAAACCACCCTCTTCTGGACTAAATTGCAATGTTGTTAATTTTGTCTCTCCTTTCTTGCCTGTCCTGATGAATATTTGCACTAATTGATCTATTTCTAAAAAGTAATTATGTGGAATCTTGATGAGGACATTTGAAAAAATAAAGATAAAGAGATGAAGTATCATCATTTTTATTAATGCAGCTCTTCCCATTATAGATAGGAGTAAATTATGCCAGCTATTTAAGCTCATCCTAAACTAAATGCATTGTGGTATAATTAAGTGTGAAAAGCTGTGAAAAATCATATGAGATCCAAAAACCTAAATATAGAACAGGGTTATTTTTTGCCACCCAGGTCTGAAGGGCCTGGGGTAGAATCTTGTCATTGCAATTAAATAGTAGGATCTCAGATTTACTGTTATTGATTTTATACACCCCTAAGTTGGAAAACATTTCAATCATGTTGAATGTTTGTTTAATATTTGTCGTTTCTACCTCGAGATAGATTAGATCATCTGTAAATAATTTCATTTTTTGTGCTGCCTTGTATACATCGTAGCGGCATGGCACTGGCGGGTAACTGCCATTGGGAGTATTCTGACTGCTGGGGACCCAGCGAGGTCTCCCTGTCAACATTGGCAGGATGTGTCTGTCCCTGCCAAATCCTGACACATACCTTTAGAGGATTGAGCCTCTGCAACCCTTCCCAGCTGTGCCTTACGGTTGTGGACAGCTGCTGTATTATATATCTTGGGGACACTTGCGAATAGGGCAGTTTGGCAGCGAGAGACCTCGACTGAGGTGCCTGTTGGGAAGGTTTACCACATTTCGTGTCTCCTGGCCGGTCCTAAGTGGCCATAAGTGGAATGAACAGGAGTGCTTCAGAAAACTACTGCAATTCCGCTAGAAGGAGAGTAGAGGCTCCTGTATCATAATTTGAATCCCTAAAGTACCGTATTATCTGTATTTGGCCCGGAAATGCTCATTGGCCTAGAATTTCATAATGAAATGTGGTGATTTATAGGAACTTATAACTACAGCATTTTTTGCCCTAATGTTATGATTGATGGCATTTACATATGGCGATGATAGGATGACAAGTATCGTTTTACGAAACTGCCTACTATGTATAGTGATGATGTAGAGCAGAGGTCTTCAAACTTTTTTACTCTGAGCCCCCCCTAGCAAAATGTTTTGAGGTCGGGCCCCCCTCCAAAACTTGATGGCAAGGATTGGGGGAGTGGGAGGGACATGGCTGCGTGCAGGGAGCGGGGCTTATGGGATGATTTCAGTTATACTTTTTTATAGCTTATAACCCGCACCAAATATAAGACTTATAAAACAGCAAATGCATCAACAAAAACAGATAACCCAAACAAACTGCTCCCCATAATTGGGGTGTTGTGAGCCCCTCACGCTCTTTGACCTCAATGCATCTATACCTGCTGCACTAATGGTAACTGCAGGCCTGAGTAGCAGGCTATCTCCTCTGCCTTTTTTACCCGGGCGCCTGCATGCTGCACAAGGCCCTGCTCAGCCCCTACTTCGGCAGCTTCAACCCCTTCGAGCCTGCAGTGTAAGTGGCACCAGGCTTTGGGTTGTGTTTCTGCTGAGGGGGGCGGGCAGATGTTTGTGAAGCGTGGATCTCTGAGAGAGAGTGTGGGCAGGCAGAAGATGAGGTCTGCTAATGCCACCTGTGAAATGTGGGCAGGCATTAACACCCCTCAGCCACGAGGCACTTCTGGGGACTTGAGACTGGCTCCCTCTGGTGCAGGGATGGAACACGGTTCAGTGTGCATTGGCGACCAACACTACGCCCCCTACTGGGTGACAGATATGGACTTGGATAGATCTCTTTAGGACACAGAATCAAAGGGTGGAGAAGTGTGGCTCAATGGTTAGAGCGGCAGACCCTGATGCAGAGGTCTAGCCCGGGACCAGGGTTCAATTCCCCGCCTCGGCGGGTCTTGAGCTAAAAAATTCCACGGACCTGATAATTCTCGCCTTGGTGCCTATTCCAATCATGGAGTCCCACTCTGCAACTCTGGGCAATAGCTTGCTTAATCTCCACAACGGCCCCCACAATGCTAAGGATGCCTGGCCTCCACCTTGGGGGTGCCCAGGAGTGGACACCTCACAGGGAAAGCCAGGATGGGTTCCACAGCGGTATTCGTACAAGCGCCTTGAGACCCTTGCGGGTGAGTAGTGCGCTATACAAGTATTAATTTACATTTACCCTAGGGTAACACAAAAGGACTGGGAATACTTTCTTTGGAAGCAGAAGTCATGTTCCGGGATATTGCCCCTTCCACCCCATGCTGGCCAATATGGCCTACTACCTACTATGCCTTTGGAACATTGGAAACATAAGCTGTAGTGTTGCCCCCCTGCGGCTCCCAGGTGACAAGATATGGGCTCGGACTACTCCCTAGGTAAGGTGGGGTCATGCACTGCACTCTTGTCGCCTCTCCAACCCGCGGCTAAGGATTTGAACTGGGGTGACTCCATCTGGGAAGCTGGAGGTATGAGCTGGGGTATTGTACAGTATTTGGGCGAGGGTGTGGGATGGCTCTATCTACCACAGTGTGCTCTGGTCACTTGACCCATGCTCGTTTAAAAGTTGTGACCTTTAACCACTATGTGTGCCCCACGCCCACTTTGAATGAAGGGGCATAAGAAGGCCTTAGAAATTGTGTTCAGAAATGTTTCTGCACATCTAACTTTGCCAAAGAGGTTTGTTTACATTTTAGTTCAATCAATATTTTAGTGTCTGTAGTGATTTGATCCTGTGTTAATGGACTGACAAAATGAGCAACAATATGATATTGGACATAACGACAAAATGAGCACGCCATAGGCTCTTCTGCCTTGGTACAGGACACAAATGTCCATTAAAACAGATGGATTCATTCTTATTACTAGTACTATCTAGTCAGCCCTAGTACTACACTGCTTGGTCTCCAGCTTTGTCTTGGCTGGTGCATCCTGATTTCTATGCGGTGCATGTTGAATGTATTGTTTTGGCTTAACCCTTTCTGCTGCCCTTGCATTCCCTTCCCTTGCTCTCGTTCTGCTACAAGCAGTGTGTCTGCCAGGTCTCCTTGGAGTCAGTGACTGTTTACTTCTTAATTGTGCCCCAGTACCTCTGCTCAAGCCAGCCCACTGCACTGCCTTAGTGTGCAGGTTTCACAGTGTTGCCAATCAGGGGCAGTGAGTGTACTTCGACATTCTTACTAAAAGGCTGTGGGCTTTTTTCGATTAGTGATTGTTCTGGCATGGAGGAGGAGATATGCAAAGTTTTCTGCGTGTTTTCTTTCTCTGCCTGCTTGCTTGCCGGGGTCAATGGCTATTAACATGGAGATTTGACCCTGAACAGAACCAAGTGGATGCAGCTTTTGAAAGGAGGCACTGCAGGGAGAATCTCGGTTCTGGGGGAGAGGGGCGCCTCTGCTGTGAAGCTGTTTTCTGTGCCTTTGCCAGTCAGGGTTGTGAGTTTGGAGGAAGGGGACCCTGGCCAACAACATGAATGAATAATGCAGCGCTGCATCATATTTAGTTAAAATGTCTGCAGACCTGCATCTTGCATAGTGTGAATGCGCAGCTTTATTGTCAGTGCTTATATGAGATGTAAGGAATAGGCAGAGTGGGGCCCAGGGTGGATGGAAAAAGAAAAAAAAAGGTAGCCTCGATAAACAGTTTCCAATGGTATGCAAATGGTCTTTAAAGACCTGTGAAAAACTCAGGCGTGCTGGAGTCTTAATAAGACTCCAGACACTGCCCGCCGAGCCCCCAGCAGCACACCCACTGACCTCTGGCCCCAGGCACTTTGAGGGCTTCGGTGTAAATTAAGACAGCCTGGAAATGCAGAAAATAAACAACGCTGCACTTCCAGGCGTCTTCATTTACATGTACTTCCAGAGGCTATTGCGACCCCCTGGGAACCCATCCACGCCCCCCCAGGGGGGCGCGCCCCACAGTTTGAAGACCTGTGATGTAGAGCAGTGGTTCCCAAACTTTTGACTCCTGAGGACCCCCATGGAGTCACGACTGGAAGCCGGGCACCCCCAAGCAATTTGTATGATTTAAATTTCAAACATTAAAACAGTAATTCGAAAAAAATAAACACACATGTGCACACAAAACAAATACTCAAATTACTAAGAATTTCAGGGGCATATTTACAAGCCCCTATCGCCATGGGAACGTCACTTTTTGGGACGATCCCGTGGTGATAGGGGCTTCACCTTATTTACAAGGCAGTGTTAAGACTCTTAACATGGCTTAACACTGCTTTGTAAATAAGGTCCCCTTTCACGCAATGTTTAGCGTGAAAGGGTGGGCGTTCTACCACAACACCCATTGATTTTGATGCTACCCTCTATTTACAAGGGCAGCGTAAATAGGAGGCAGCGCCAAAAGTAAGAGCAGGGAAAACCAGGTCTTAACTTCGCTAAACAAGGAGAAATGCTTTATTTCTCCTCGATTTTGCTTTTTCCATGTGTGCTGCCTTGTGTAGCACATATGGAACAAGCAAAACGCGTTGGATTGTTTATTTTCAGGAAGGTGACACTTCCTGCAGATTAACAATCTTTAAAAAAAATGGTATTTGGTAACTTCCATGTGTGCTGCATTAAGCAGCACACATAGAAGTAACAAAACTGCATTTCAAGATTGTCTATGTGCAGGAAGGGGGACCTTCCTGTACATAAAAATCTTCCCCTGCACGCAGACACCCTTGCACTATGGTGCAAGGGTGCCTGCATTGCGGCTATACTGCTAAGTGTACCGCCAGCATGGTAGGAAATGCAGGGCTGTACCATATTCTTGTAAATATGGTGCAGTCTTGCGTTTCTGAAGTGGCGGACCGTGTTGTTAAGCCAAGGAGGCTAACGACACGCTCCGCCACTTCTGTTGTAAATATCCCCCTTAGTATTTTATATTAAAAGAATTTGAAAAAAACTGAACATTTTAATGGGAGGTTGGTGCTGCATCTCTGTGACTAACTTTTAAATGGTTGGTTTTATTTCGCAGTACGAGGCGTCTGCTCCTGCCAGGGCCAGACTGGAAACCCAAAGCAGCCCCGGCAAGTGTTTTCAGACCAGTCCCCATACGGTGCACACCAAGTGCAGTGTGGTGAGCCTGACTAATACAAAGGGGGCTTTGGGAGGCTCTCCCCCTAAGAAATTTAGGAAACAATGGTGCAGTCTAAAACACATGTATCATTATGTATTGAATTGTATTAGCCTTTACCGAATAGTAAATGAAGTCCTTACTATGCACCAGGATACGACAATCTTTGTTGGGGTTCTTCAAAGGTTCTCTTATTATCACCCTCCAACAGTGCCTCTCATCTCTCCATAGCCCCAGTTGTCACATGTATTTCATTTGTTTTATAGCATCTCTTGTACCATTGTAGGATGTCAGAGCACTTTACATCACACACACAGAGACAATGAATCATACGTGTAAATCAGTGTAAACCAAATGTTACATAAGGCAAAGGGGACTACAAGTTGTAGGATTCACATGTCATTCACACAGGTAGGCATTTTTAAAGATTGCTTGGTCTGGAGAAGCACAAACTTGGGATTCCGAACATAACAAATTAGTAAGCATTGACTTTAAAAGTAAAAATGTATTTTCACCCAAATAAACCTTTTTTGGCGCATCAGAATAATGAAAGACTGGGAAAAACATAAGCTACTAACTTGTACCATGCAGTTTGCATGAAAGTTTACAGCTCACTGTGCTAGATTACGGTTGTCACTTATGAACTGCACAGTAACAAAAGAATCTCTGTGACATAAGCAGTAACCCACTCACCTATGCACATAAAATACTGTTTTTCAAAAATGCATGGTACACGTTCTTTGCAGTAGGCATATTATCCCTCTGTGCTACATTAGATAACTCAAAGTTGTCACGGGACAAAACTCTCATCTCTCTCAAGCAGGTACATTAATCACTGGTATCTTGACACATTTATTGTTGCTTAAAAACTGCTAATTATAGAAGGAACTTTGAAGTGCTTTTAAAACTGCTGCCTGCGGACCCCCTGGGAATGTGTCACGGACCCCTGGGGGTCCGCGGACCACAGTTTGGGAAACACTGATGTAGAGTGTTGTTTTTATGATGTTTTCTTTGACATGTGCAACTTAGACGTGCACTAACTGTTATGTTTATGACCATTGCCCTAGGGCAAAGTGATTTCTGATTTATGGCTGGTTGTAACAATTTCTTAGTGCAAAGTGACGCGCTGAATCACCGAGACCCAGCTGTGAGGAAAACGGCCACTGTTTAGCTCTTACCTGCTGCCTGATCCCGGGGAGACTTTCCTCCTTCTCCTTGATGCCGCCGCCGTAAGGGGAATGGCCATCGACCACCCGCGCTAGCAGCCCCCCGTGCCTACAACTCCCAGGGGGCTGCGTGAGGCACGTTTGCGACACGTCAGTGGAGGGCGCTGGAGGCCCTCAAAGCCGGCCCGGCCCTCCTGCAGCGCACGGAACAGGCCAGGCTGGGCCAGCTCTCTTACTTCCAAGCCCGAGGTACTGAAACCAAGGTACTGTTGACAACAATATTGGCACGTCAAGTTATTTTGGTTATGCCCGGACTTTCATGGGATTATAGTTAGCCCAGTGTACAGTATAGAACCCCCCCCCGGTTACAATAGCAGGACATAAGTACACTAAGAATTACTTGCCTACCTCGATTTTCACAACCAATGTACTTATTTTGGCTCTGTCTCAAAGCATTTATCGAGCTGTGTATTGCCTGCTATTTTGAGTAGCGTGTGCTTGTATATTATCTAAACTTTAGAGTTAACAGGGAATTTTGCCACAGAATATCCAGAATGGGGAGAAGAGCTTGTGTGGAAAAGAAACAGGTCCCGCTTAAGCCAACTTCAAAACCTACCTCCATTGATAGGATGCTAGAAAAGGCACTTGGTGCCGTGACAACCGAAACTGAACAGACCGAGAGACGTTTGTCCCGGACCCCTAATTTAGAAATTGTCTCACCTGATCTTAGATCCTCGCAAATTTTAGGGGTTTCCCTGTCCGAGCCTTCCAGTGACCAATTACTAATAAATGAAGTTGTTACTCAAAACAAATCCAGGGTCACTCCACAAGATCAACCAGGCAGGAATAGTAAACCTAAACCCAAGGCGAAATCAGTTGTAAGGAGGAAGAAGGTTCAGGGTCAATTTGTAGATAAGGGAAAAATAGGGATGGGGACTCAACAAGAGGAGAACGTTGAAATTATAAGTGAACAGCCAGTATGGGTCACAAAGTTGATAGTGGACCTACAGATCCAAATGAGGGATATTGTAAAGGATGAACGCAAGTTCCTTCAAGAGAAGGTCGAGGGGTGACTGCGCTTTTTAATGACTGGATAATTCAGACGGGTATACCTCATGGCTCGGCCAGTGTAGAGAATAGGACACAACCTCAAACCACCCCTAACCATGCTCCAGATAATGTTCATTCTAAATCTAGTATTCAAACATTATCTTTAATCACAAGGTGGGTATCACATGTAATGGAGGCCAATAGGGACAGCATTGTTAAGCCTCCCCTGGTTACTTTAAATCAACCCACATGTCCACCCCATTGATTTTACCCAGCGAGCACCCAGTAGCAAATTCTAGACAGGTGGGGGGTTGTGTTCCTAAAACAAAATATGACACCAATTGCTCTTTTCCCCCAAGAGTCATTAATCTCCCCCCTGCATCAACCCCATATGTTCTCATCCTTGCAGGTATCCCTGAACTCAGGAGGGAGCAATTTGAATCCCATCAGGACCTAAAGAATAAATGTGTCCACTGGCTGGTAAACAACAGACATTTCAGATATGAGAACGTGGATGAAATTTTAACCACACACAGGGTGGGTTGGCTTGGCAGACGTCAGAAGGAAATACACAGGGATTGCATAATAATTAATTTTAGAAATCCTAGGATGACTCAAAGTATTTTATCCAGAGAAGAGGGAAGATCACCAAGCGGTATTCAGGTCCTTCCATTAGGGTCTTTTTAACCCCCCCAACACCCATTTTAATGAATCTTGGCAAAGGGAACAGCGAAGGAGATCATCTATCAAGGCTAATGATCGTCCGTTAATTAAATTCGCCAGGACGACATATAAAAAGGCAAAGGATGGGAAATGGATAAGTGTGAGGCCTTGAGATGAGCTTTGGGAGCAAGGGGCATGAGGTAATTCTGGAGAGTAGTCAATCTGATAGCTCTGGCCCTAGACCACCGGCAGACCCTAATCTGGGAGAGGAAGTATGGCGGGAACACTTTCAATCCCAATATTCTAAGGAAGAAGTAGTGGTTGGTGACCCAGTTGATGGCCGTTCAATGGGGGATGATCTTTCTCTTGACTTAGGAGAATCTAAAGAAGCCACTGATGTCACAAGTAATATAATCATAAGCCTAAATGAAATTAAGGGAGCTTTAGCAAAAATAGCACCGGGAAAGCTCTGGGTTTAGATAAAAGTCCGGGGGATCTTTTTCGCAATGAACCCCCTGTATGGGCGCCATATTTTTGGGTTCTTTTTAATGTGATATTACAGGGTATGAAGATTCCCCGGAGTTGGGCAGGTGCTGAAATAATCCCGATCTATAAAAAAGGCTCCCCACTCCTGCCAAATAATTACAGGCCAATTAGCTTGATTGACATCTCACAAAAGGTTTTCGCGCGTGTAGTGCTCCTTAGACTCCAATCCTGGATGGAGGAACAGAATATACTTACCTTTCTTCAGGCAGGGTTTAGGGAAAAAATGTCCACTATCGACCAAATTCTTAGGCTCCAGATGTTACACTGGAAGACCGTGTCCTTGGAGGGTGGCAGCCTCTATTTAATATTCGTTGACCTCCGGTCAGCCTTCGATTTGGTCCCTAGGGATAAACTTTGGACGGTCCTCTATGAGCGGGGGGCCCCCACATACTTAACTCACCTTATCAAGCTGCTACATGAGGAAAACTTTGCGCAAATTAGGTACTGTAAGGATGGGAATCTCACTGCACCGATACCAATCAAGCGCGGAGTACGCCAGGGCTGCGTGCTTGCCCCCACTTTGTTCAGTCTTTATATCAATGGTTTAATAGATTTTTTATCAACAGAAAAAGATCTTGATGCCTCTAAACTAGCTTCCCGTCCCATATCCGCAATGATGTTTGCGTACGATACCTTGTTGGTGTCAAAATCCCCCATGGGAATCCAGAGGGTTCTTGATAAATTTGAACTTTTCTGTAGCCAAAGAGGTTTGGAAATTAATCTGCAGAAAACAAAATTTATGACGTTTAATTGCCCCAAAAGTACAAGAACTAAATCTACATTAAATGGCAAACCCCTCGAAAGAGTTACCTCATTCGATTGTTTAGGGATAACAATTCCAGAAACAATAGAGTGGGGGGCTCAAGTTAAAAAATCAACTCTTAAACTAGCGCAATCCTCAGGAGGCATCATGACGGTCTTTTGTAAATCTAGCCAGAAATGATTGAGCCCGGTCATCGAAATTTATAAAGTACAAGCTCGGGGAGGGGCACTATATGGTGCAGAACTCTGGGGGCATGTAAGCCAAGGAATCTTCTCCAAGTAGAGAATAGTTTCCTCAGACAGCTAGTAAATCTCCCACGGAGCACTCCGCTTATTCCTTTACGTTTAGATTTGGGCCTTATGGCAATTGCGGATATAACAAATTTGAAACCTTTACTCTACTGGCGTCCCCTCTGGGTTACCCCCGAACTTTTACCATACAGGGAGGAATTAATTGAAACATTGAATCTGCGAAGGGTTGGCAAACTCCTGTGGTTTGCCCATATTAAACATTGGCTAGTTTGTCTTGGGATGGATGAGCTTTGGGATCATTCAGAGACCACTTGTGCCATCCATCCCAGGAAATTATTGAAGGCATACTACAAGGAGTACAAACTATCTCAACTTCATATCTGCCCCCGAACAGGTAGATAAACTATAGCTTTTCTAGAAATTAAAGATAGGCTTAGCTTTGAGCCGGTTCTAGACGAAATTAAACCGGCAGCGGCTAAAAAGCTATACCTCCAGTTTAGGTATGGGACCCTCCCTCTTCGATGTTTTACCTACAAATGGGGGGATACGCAAAGTGTAAACTGCCCCGCGTGTGATTGTACTGAAGAGACAATACCGCATGCTTTGTTTATCTGCCCCGCCTACCAAAAGGCAAGGAAACAATGGCTGGTCCAGATTTGTAGGAACGTAGGAACTAGATGTTGTTCTGAGGCTTTCAGGATACTGCAGTATGACACTAGTATCCCGATAGTGTACTCAGTCGCTGGGTTCCTATTTTCTATGTGTTGCACGCGCCGGACATACTTGAAAGCGTGAGTGAGGAGCCATAGGGTCTTTTCCCTGCCGGATATGAATTACTCCATTATATTAATTAATTAGTAGCTGGACAACAATTATAGTACCCAAGCCTGACAGTTTCAAAATCAGGCCTTGCTTTCTATTAGAATAATTTAAGATTGCCGTTGGCCTTAGGCCCTAGTATTGAGAATTTTGTTTCCCAGGTAACATGTATGAAGAATGATAAAGTATAGGTCATCCTTTTTAGTATGCCCGTAAGGAAAATGTTTTTAGGTAATTTATTTATTTATTAAGCAATTTGCACCTCCCGAGTATGGAGCATTATAGACTGCCATGAACTAACCATTGCTTTTTGCACTCTCCTATGATAAATTAATTTGATGTGTATTTCTCTTTTTAAGTGTGTTGTATAGAAACTTTTTTATCAAACGTGCTTATTATCGTCATTGTTGTAAATTTTAAATGCATTTGTTATATTTTGTGATTTTACTTTTGAGGTCATGTTGACCGAAATAAAGTCTTTTTGAAAAAAAATGATTTATGTGATTGTGGTCTAATGGCTTTGGTGTATAAAACAAAGGATATTTTTTATATAACCTTGTGTGGAGTCTCTTTTTGTGATGTGCCTAGTGTTGCGCAAAACGCCTTACACATTGCCTCTGGGATAAGTCTGACTGGTCTGCCAAGCTGCCAAAGAGGTGAGCAGGGGTTATCTTGTGTGTGTAACTCCCTTACCCTGACTAGAGTGGTGGGTTATGCCTGGCTTGGGTGCATACCCCAGCCAACCAAAAACCCAATTTCTAACAGTAAGAGTATGTTGAGTAATGTTTAAAGAGAGGCAGGTACATAGATGACAGGCCTTGAGCTCCTTTTCAACCCTCTCATCTGAATATGAAAACCAAACTCGATCTCGTAGAGCTCTCTTGGTGGCAGCAATACCAGTATGTCTTTTGTGAGCCACTCCAATCATTTTCTGTCTTAAACTCTCTGGAATTAAGATTCTCAACCCTGGCAGTATAACTCCTTCCTGAGTTATAGGCAGTTCATCTTTACAGTTGTATTACTTTTGGTATTCAGCATTACTGGTGAGAGGTCGAGCATGTCGGTTCCACGACTGATGTGTAAATATATCTTTCAACTTCAGAATGTCATTATTATGGCTTGTGGCAGTGATGATCTGGGCTAACGATATGGCAGCTGGCGTATTTTACTTTACAATGAAATTAATCTAGGCTTCAGCCGTCTTGGATGTAGTACTGTGACCTTGCATAGGCACTCTGGAAAAGTAGCCAGCAGGATTTTGATTCTTCCCTGGGTGATGCACAGTGGTGTAATCATACTCTTGTAATCTGAGTATCCACTGTTCAATGCGAGGATACATTTGGCTTGCCAAAGATAGTCAATAAAGCTTGATGATCAGTTACCATTGCAAAAGACTTTCCATACAGAAATACACGGAAATGTTCACAAGCCTATATCATGGCCAAACTTTCTTTCCTGGGTTGAGAGTAAGCAATTTCTATTTGGGACAAACTTCTACTGGCATATGCTACAATATGCCTTCGAGCATGGGGGTGTCTTCTGTACTGTGCCAGGATATCTCCTAACCCAGTATAACTAGGGTCAACAACAATCTCTGTATGAAGCTTTGGATTGAAATAGGCCATTTCAGTAGCAGTTTCAATGGCTTGTTCAATTTTCTTAACACTTCTCTCCCATTCTTGTGGCCACTTAAATGAAACATTTTTCTTTGTTACCTCTCATAAGGGAGCACTTATGGTAGCAAAGTCTTATATGTATCTCGAACAGTAACTGGCCATGCTCAGAAATTAACGTATCATAGAAGCATCTTGTGGGGGATCAGCGTTTGACACTGCTTGCACTTTAGCAGGATCATGTCTTGTACCCCCATCAGAAAAGATATGGCAAAATAATTTTAACTTTGCCTTGTGGAACTTATACTGGTCTGCCTTCAAAGTTGGTCCTGCATCAGTCCGTAAGAGTAAGAGGTGTGGGGCAGCAGCCAGTGCAGCTGACTCTGGAACATGGGGCTCACGGTTCAATCCCCCAAGCCGGCGGCAGGTTAGCCCAGCACTATGTCAATCTGGACAATAGCTCACCTAATCTTCCTGTGGGCCCCAGCGTCTAGAGATCCTTAGGGGTAATTAGTTTGCACTTAACAAATAACAGGTTTATTGTTTATTTAGAGACATACTTGGGTTAGAGCTTTATCATGCTCCTTCTGTGTAGCTCCGAAAATGAACATGTCATTGCTATAGTTGAATGCATTCATAACATGCGGTTTGGCACAACGAATGACGTCTTGGAAAACTTCTGCAGCCAATGACAAACCAAAACGGAGTCTTTTTTATCAAAACAGACCAACATGTGTAGAAGAAGTTGTAATATACCTACAATCTTCTTTGAGTTCCAACTGATGTTACCTTTATTTCAATCAAGGCAAGAGAAAACCTTTACACCATTTAAATGCATTATCATGTCAGCAATATGTGAACCTGGATGTCATTCTCATTCAATTTCCTTGTTTGCTTGGCACATATCAATGCATATGCGTATAAATCCTTCAGTGTCATTTGTGGCCACTACCACTATGGAGAAACCCATGGCGTCGGACCAGTTGAACGCTCAATAATGTCATGCTTAAATAATGACCCAAGTTCTTTTTTAACAGCTTCTTGTAAATGAAAAGCAACCTGACTCCTCTGGGATTATCTTGCACCACTTGATTCTACGTGCTTGGTCAGTCAGCCGCATATCATGTTTATCTACCAAGTTCAATTTACTTTCCTTAGTAACAATTACATTCTTAACCTTTAATACGACTGGGTTGTGGTCGCTAAAATGGGACCGCACAACTGAATAACTGGTAATTTGGCCTCCACAACTACTACTTCCAAAAATATAATCAATTACAGACCCACTACCATGACCTGTGAAGGTGGGAATATCCTCATCACACACATTTGGTAATATTAACCCATTTTCGGCCAGCAAGGATTCCAGGAAAATGCCCTGTTCAGAGTGTTCAAATTGAGTGTTTTCCTCATCCGGAGGACCAAATAGAACATTAGAAGGACATTTATCCTGACAGCCATGGACATTAAAATCCCCCATCAATATGATGGTACATTCAGACTCTATGGACTCCTTAAAGTCAGACAGAAAAGAGTTCAACATCATCAGGTTACTAAGTGGGTGGTCCCTGTCAAAGGAGTTATAGAAGTTCACTACCAATACATTATGAAAACCCCTATGGGTATCCTAAACAATAAGGACAATTAGTGAATATTTCCGTGTATATGCCCGGGATTTTAGCCGATATCAAAGTAATCAGGCCCCCTCTGGCCCGTCCCCGCATTGAGCTGACAGCTGGTAGGGAAAAAGTGGTAAAACCATCAACTGTGAGTATGTTTTGGGTGTCCCAGGTCTCCTGTATGGCTACTATATCCATAGTACCTATGAAGTCCCTCCAAAAGGGGTCATCCACTTTACTCTTAAAACCAACGATATTCCATGTTGCCAAGATTATCTCCCGCTTTCCTAGTGCCTTGTCCGTTTTTTCGCACAGTGAGGCCCCACCTTCAGCACCCTGATCAGTAGACAAGGTTAGGTCGATGTTTAACCCCTGCACGACCTGAATACTATGTTCATTTTGAGGTGGGATAGGAGGAATATTTTGCATCTGTCTGAGTGGTGGGCCCTGTATTTGTCAAACGACCCAATTCATATTTGGCAAACACTCATAACGATAAGCGATTGGAATATTAAAGTGGTTTTCATACCCATTCGAGGTCTGATGGTAGTGAGATGGATGACCATTTTGAGGCCCTGAGGCGAACCCTCCTTGGAAAGGTCTACCACTTCTTCTCCTGACCAAGTTCCATCCATCGTCACTGCCCTCTTCCCACCCATATGGTTGCGCCACCCATGGGGGATTCAACCTCTGTCTGACTTTTTGTTCATGTGGACCCCTTAACCAGCTCCATCTTTTATCCACTTGATTCACAGGTAGATAGAAATAGGAGAGAGGCCTGGCAGTTACAGTATTCGCTTGATAACTAGAAGATCCTCTACAGATGTGTTCTACCACCTGTGTATTCTCAAAAGTGACCACGATGCAATCCCCTTGTAAGTTTTTTCTGTTTCCGCCCACCCATGGGGTTCTTTCCACCATTAAAATATTACTGTGGATATTCGGCGGTAAAGGGTGGTTTTTGGATAGCCAGTGGCACACTTTATTTTTCAATGCCTGGTAGGATTCTGCTTCAGATGATGACATTTCCGTAACCCCAGTCAGAATCACTACATAAGGACAGGCGTCAGGTGGGAGGTGAATATTTCTTCGGGCCTCTACCTTATTGCTTGGGGCTGAGTCCAGATTTGGGGTCATAGGTGTGGGGTCTTTGAATTTAACTTGGGGAGTTATCTTAGGCTTGGCTGGGTTATGTATTTGTTTCAGGTCAGGGGTCTTTGTTTTAGCTTCTCCCAGGTTTGAAATATTACCAGCATTCTTTGGCGCCTTATTTTTAGCCACAGTGACACTTTTATCAACCAAAGATGTCTTGTTTAATGTGGTCGCCACATGGGGTGCCTTGTTGTTCAGATTAAAACTAGGGGCACTTATGTCCTTGTGAATATTTTTCAATACAGTTTCTAAACAACGTAGCCTGACCTCTATGGGTTCAAGGAGGGCTTTAACATTTCAAAAATATTATTATTATTTACCATGCTTAACCCACTTCCATCCTGACTACTTTTGGCCAAGTTATTTACCTCACCACTTAATTCCATAATTTCCTCCAAGCTACTATCTACGATATTGTCATCCGGGAGGCCTAATGGTAGGCCAACACTCACCATGTGCACCCCCCCAGTGTCATTAGCACAAGCTACCAAATTACTGTTCACAGTCACTGGATCTGGGAGGGTTGTGACCTGTTTCTGGGTAATTTGTGCTTTCTTCCCTTTATGAGTAATGGATTTAGTGGCCTTTTGTTTAGGAATTGCCCCCTCTTTCAACCCCCTTTGGTTTGTAACACTAACCATGGATGGGTTATCTAACTCATTGCTAACTGAACCACCCTCTAGCAACAAAGTAAGATTGGGGGTGGCCTCCAGACCATGTTGGGAACTTGGGATGTCATAATCCTCAGCATTATGTACCATGGCAAAAGTATTGTTAGGCGTACATGCCTGAGCAATAAGGCCTAGGGAGGATCTATTAGCCATAGCTAAATCTTGGGACACCCTTCTGTCCATTAAAACAATCCCCTCATCAATTAGAGCATTGGTACGAACGATAAAATCGTCAAGTGTGCCAGTTAATTTTTTCGCTCCCACAGCGGCCATGCTTCTGGTCTCTCGAAAATTCATGACAGACCTTGCTACTACACTAATATGGCGGTTATAAGTATCAACAATATATTAACCAGCCCTGGTGATTAGAAGATATACACAACAATAACAGAGGCAATCAGAGTACAGCCCTAATGGTTTAAAAGTAAGAGTATATCGGGTCGACAGGCTTACAGTTTTGGTGTCCAATAGTCAATGGGCTGGTGATAATCGAGCAGGGTGTGTGGCCCAGGCCAGGCTCCTCAGGCCTCTGAGGGCCACAGAGGGGCCGCCCTTTGCCCGGGCTTCACCCGGCCTGCTCCCGCCTGCTCCCGCTAGGCGGGTATAGCAATCCGTTATAAGCAGTGCCGCGGTGGTCAGGGGTGGGGCTCAGGCCAGAACGCGGACCAGGTGTGCAGTGTCCCGCAGGGGCTCCTGGGAGTTGGAGTCCCGGCGGCGTTCTGGTCGGCCCCTACGCAGCCCTTCCCTCAGGCTGGACCCCAAAGATACACTCCACTGGCCCTCGACGACGCAGCGGCACCCGCGGAGCGGGTGCGGCAAGGTGCAGGTTGCTTCTCCCTTCCTCGGATAGACACCGCCAAAAAGTCACGGGTAAGGGCGCTTCCAGCAAACCTCCTTTCTTCCACGGTTAGGTATGTGTCCCAATAGTCTCTGGTCTTTCCGCTGTTATCAGCAGTGCAGTGGTCAGGGGCGGGGCTCAGGCCAGAACGCGGACCAGGTGTGCAGTGTCCCGCAGGGGCTCCTGGGAGTTGGAGTCCCGGCGGCGTTCTGGCCGGCACACACGCAGCCCTTCCCTCAGGCTGGACCCCAAAGATACACTCCACTGGCCCTCGACGACGCAGCGGCACCCGCGGAGCAGGTGCGGCAAGGTGCAGGTTGCTTCTCCCTTCCTCGGATAGACACCGCTAAAAAGTCACGGGTAAGGGCGCTTCCAGCAAACCTCCTTTCTTCCACGGTTAGGTATGTGTCCGAATAGTCTCTGGTCTTTCCGCCGTTATCAGCAGTGCGGTGGTCAGGGGCGGGGCTCAGGCCAGAACGCGGACCAGGTGTGCAGTGTCCCGCAGGGGCTCCTGGGAGTTGGAGTCCCGGCGGCGTTCTGGTCGGCACACAAGCAGCCCTTCCCTCAGGCTGGACCCCAAAGATACACTCCACTGGCCCTCGACGACGCAGCGGCACCCGCGGAGCGAGTGCGGCAAGGTGCAGGTTGCTTCTCCCTTCCTCGGATAGACACCGCCAAAAAGTCACGGGTAAGGGCGCTTCCAGCAAACCTACTTTCTTCCACGGTTAGGTATGTGTCCCAATAGTCTCTGGTCTTTCCGCCGTTATCAGCAGTGCGGTGGTCAGGGGCGGGGCTCAGGCCAGAACGCGGACCAGGTGTGCAGTGTCCCGCAGGGGCTCCTGGGAGTTGGAGTCCCGGCGGCGTTCTGGTCGGCACACACGCAGCCCTTCCCTCAGGCTGGACCCCAAAGATACACTCCACTGGCCCTCGACGACGCAGCGGCACTCGCGGAGCGGGTGCGGCAAGGTGCAGGTTGCTTCTCCCTTCCTCGGATAGACACCGCCAAAAAGTCACGGGTAAGGGCGCTTCCAGCAAACCTCCTTTCTTCCACGGTTAGGTATGTGTCCCCGCAGATTCATTTCAAATTCACTCGAAACCTCAGTGTATAAATTACTTGACTGCTGAGATCTGTGTATATTCAGCAGTCTTGAGCTCCTGATCACATCAGGAAGGTTGGTGGTCAATACAACTAGTTCAGTGATTTTTGTGTGATGTATTGATCATAGGCTTCTGGAAAATAAAAATTGACCAGCAAATGTGAGGCCATTCCTACAGTGGGCACTACAGATAAAATGTGCTTTCATCTAGGGTAGGGTTGAAGAAATCTTTGCCCTGGCCCTTGTTGGAGTACAGGGAGAAATAAGCACAACAAAGAAAGAAGGAAAGAAGGTGATAGGGAGTGAAGCAGTGGGGAATATGAGATCAGCGATGAAGAGTATGTGTCAGACTACGGTGAGAGTGAGTGGGAGAGAAGAGTTTGAGAGATGCATGCGAGAAGAGTTTGCGAGAAGTGAGTGAGAGGGTGAATAGAGAAAAAAAGTGAAACAATAGGAATATTTGTATTTGTTTTTACTTTCGCCTTTATTAAAACACTTCTATCCACACAGTTGTTGCATCAGAGCACTTTGGGCAAGTGAACAAATGATAGGGCAATAGAGAGCATGAATCTGGCGACATGAGTGTTTTGGGATTTCCCTATGTTTACTGACTAAAGATGAAAATTCTTGGAGAGTCACAAACCTGAGGGCTGGAGGTGGGTGAGTGGGAAAGTTGGTCTTTGGTGCCTGACCATAAGAGATTGAGATGAGAGAAAAATGAAAGCCAGAGAGGGAACAGGACTCCAAGGAGGGGAGGGATGGAGTGAGAATGAATACAAGAAAAAGGGAAGGTGCTAGAAATTGGATAGCAACAGAGAATGGAGACCAAGAGGAATAGATGGTGACAGAGAGGGGAATATCTGTTTAGAGAGAGGGGAAATACTGAGACCAGAAGGCTTAAAGAAAAGGGAGAGAATAATGAAGCATTCTTCTGTTTTTACATTTTGAAACATTTTGGGCCTGATGTCGAAAGGTATTTTGTGATCGCTAGGCCTGCAATTTAACGAAATCACAAGGGTTGAGACTCTAAAATCGCTATTTACAAGGAGCAAAACTCCTTTTGTGAACTGGAAAAGTCTCTCAGACTGGTAAAAGGGTTTTTACGGCCATTTCCAAATAGCAAATATGGAAGAATGCAAAAGGAGCCCCTCTCTTTATGAGTCACCAATATATGTATCAGTGGTTTGTGACCACAATGTGTGATTGCAACCTTTGATCAGTTACCGACTCCCAGTAGGGTTATTGACTGAATGGCAATATGAAAGCAGTCAGCATGGGCAGCTTTCCTTTTGGACCTTGTGTCTATCAGCTTTGAGGGGAACGGGCTGTCGACCATGGCCTGCTCCCGCCTTTGTTTTCCCAAACAAGAAAAGTGTGTTTTAAAGCAGCACCTATCTCTCTGATGGAAATGTGCTTCTCTAAAAACTGATTCCTGTTTGGAATACAGATGCAAGGATTGAACTCTACTGGTCGTGATTGACAGCAGAGTCATGAAACAGAGTGATAGCACCGAGCAAAGGTAATGGTAGCACAAGCATATTCACTCACTCATCCATTTTTATATCCATCTCAGTGGATTAATCATCTACTCCAGAGGTCTATGTAGAGGCCACATACCACTTGCCTTTGTATGAGAGAAAAGGGATTGCTTTACATCCACTGTGCTGTTTCTGTTATTTACAGGAGGGAATTTTACACAGCTGCATTGTAGCTCTTATGCATGGAAGGGAATCTTGCAGTGCTATGCTGTCTGTTATGCATGGGAGGGAATCTTACCCTGTCGTGTTGTATCTGTTATGCATGGAAGGGAATCTTGCACTGCTATGCTGTATCTGTTATGCATGGGAGGAAATCTTACTCTGCCACGCTGTATCTGTTATGCATGGGAGGGAATCTTACACTGGAGCATTGTACCTGTTCTGCATAAGAGGGAATCTTATCCTGCCATGCTGTATCTGTTATGCATGGGAGTGAATAATCTTACCCTGTTGTGCTGTATCTGTTATTCATAGGAGGGAATCTTACACTGCCCTGCTGTGTCTGTTATGCATGGGAAGGAATACTCTTACCCTGCTTTGCTGTATATTTTATGCATGGGAGGAAATCTTTCCCTGCAGTGCTGTATCTGTTATGCATGGGAGGGAATCTTACTCTGCACTGCTGTATCCGTTATGCATGGGAGAGAATCTTACCCTGCTTTGCTGTATTTGTTATGCATGGGAGGGAATAATCTTACCCTTTTGTGCTGCATCTGCTATACATGGGAGGGACTAATCCTACCCTGTTGTGCTGTATCTGCTATGCATTGGAGGGAATCTTACTCTGCCGTGCTGTATCCGTTATGTATGGGAGGGAATCTTACCCTCCTGTGCTGTGTCTGTTATGCATAGAAGGGCATTTTACACTGCCCTGCTGTATCTGTCTTGCATGGGAAGGAATACACATACCCTGCTGTGCTGTATCTGTTATGCATGGGAGGGAATCTTGCACTGCTGTGCTGTATCTGTTATGCATTGAAGGGAATCTTGCACTGCTGTGCTGTGCTGTATCTGTTATGCATTGAAGGGAATCTTGCACTGCTGTGCTCTATCTGCTATGCATTGAAGAGAATCTTACACTGCTGTGCTGCATTTGTTATGTATGAGAAAGAATCTTTCACTGCTGTTCTGTATCTATTATGCATGGGAGGGAATCTTACCTTGCTGTGCTTTATCTGTTATGCATGGGAGGGAATTTTACCTTGCCATGCTGTATCTGTAATGTATTGGAGGGAATCTTACCCTGCAGTGCAGTATCTGTTATGCATAGGAGGGAATCTTACACTGCTATGCTGTATCTATTATGCATGGGAAGGAATCTTACCCTGCTGTGCTGTATCTGTTATGCATGGGAGGGATTCTTACTCTGCCGTGCTGTATCTGTTATGCATGGGAGAGAATTTTACCCTGCTATGTTGTATCTGTTATGCATGGGATGGAATCTTACCTTGCCGTGCTGTATCTTTTATGCATGGGTGGGAATATTCCCCTGCGGTGCTGTATCTGTTAAGCATAGGAGAGAATCTTACACTGCTGTGCTGTATCTATTAGGCATGGGAAGGAATCTTACCCTGCCGTGCTGTATCTTTTATGCATGGGTGGGAATATTCCCCTGCGGTGCTGTATCTGTTATGCATGGAAGGGAATAATCTAACCCTGCTGTGCTGTATCTGGTATGCATTGGAGGAAATCTTACTCTGCCGTGCTGTATCTGTTATGCGTGGGAGTAAATCATACCCTCCTGTACTGTGTCTGTTATGCAAAGGAGGGAATCTTACACTGCCCTGCTGTATCTGTTATGCATTGACGAGAGTCAATGCATAACAGATGCACTGCTGTGCTGCATTTGTTACGTATGAAAAAGAATATTGCACTGCTGTGCTGTACCTATTATGCATGGAAGGAACTCTTACTCTGTCATGGTTTTTCTGGTATGCATGGAAGAGAATGCTGCACTGCTGCTATTTTCTAGGGAGATGGAAATCTTGTTTTGCTTCTACTGTGCCTGTTCTGTGAAGAGGGGAGCCCTGCTGTACCCTGCTGCTCTGCCTGTTCTTTTCTTTTCACCACCAGTGATGGGCTGCAAGGGTAGTGCAGGGGGTACCAGAGAGTGAGTATCCATGAAATACCATGGCCCACTCTCATCCTTTGATGACAATACATGCGATGTAAGCACTACTTGCCTAATGAACAACATAGAAAATGGGTAAATGCGATATTGTGCCAAGACTTAAGTATTTGTCATGAATTGAGTGGAAATGGGCCCTGTTAACGATTTGATACAACCAGCGTTACGTAGACCCCACATTCTTGGCCATCGTACCCCGACAGGCAGTTTAAGGCACGGGCAAGGTGGGACCCAGCCCAGGGCCCCACCCAGCCTTTCAAGCCCCGCTGGAAGAACCAGCTCTGCTCTGCAGAGAGTCTTGCCCTGTTGACCTTGAATGATTCGTAAACAGATTGTTCCAAATACAGTTTCCCTTTAATTTCTTTTTAATGTGTGTGATGCGTGAGAATCTATTAGAGACATTTGCAGAGGAAGGTTATGTCAATTTCATGCAACAGCCATAAACACGTTTCTATTAGATCAAAATAGGACCTGACATTTGAGGGTGTAGGAGATTATTTGCAGTTATATAAATGAGCCGTTGCTGTGTTACAATATTGAAAACGTCACTATCCCTGATTATTATGTTTAAACAATGTTAGAATTTGGGCCAGTGTGCCTGTGCACTATCAGTGACGTGGCCATAGCATGAAAGAGTTGAAACTGGACCACAAATCCAAAGCTGTTAGGAACAGCCCCCCCCCCCCCCCCCCCAAAAAAAAAATGTTTGGCCCAGGGCCCCCAAAATCCTTACAATGTCCCTGCGTATCCCCCAGTTGTGTGGGGAAGCGCAGGTGGGGCTCGGACACTTACCTCACTTAGCTTGGCAGGGAGCAGGTGAGTTTTCTCATTCAGACAATGTGGGTGCAAGTGGACAAAGGGGGCGAAGGCAGCGAGGAAGAGAGTTACGCAGGACAGGAGCATCATCTTGGAGCTTGTATGTTCCCTTCACTGATGGCAGAATATGTTCACGTGTCACCCAACACCCCTCTTAAATATGCCGACAAACCACACTCTGTGAACCCAAAATAACAGTTATCTGAGGACACAGATGGGGGATCAGTGTTAAATATTAAATTGGATCTAAACAGTGGCAGAAAATAATTTGGACGGGAGCACAGGAGGACAGATAGTGAATATTTAAACAAAGTTATGCAATGTTTGGAGTTGCAAAAGGTGTTAGGAAACATCACATGAAATGTGGACACCTTCTATAGAATAATCTACAGACCCACATGACTTCTTGTGCGTCTATTTTCTATTTCTGAATCTGGATTCCTACTTCCTATAGACCCCAGCACAGACAGACAGACAGACACTCTGCCAGACACTAATGCAGGACTGTAATATGCCCAATGCATTGTGACCTGTTGTGGCTGGAGGTGGACTTGTGGAGAGGGGGTAGACATGTTATGCACTGAAACTGGCCAAAACGTTAACTACACTGGTGGGCCTTAGAGACCACTTCTAAAAATAGATTTAAATGAGGCCCTAATCACATATATAGTGTTGCACAAGGTCTCATTACGAGTGGCCGATAAATCCTGATGGGGCAGCTAACCATATTTGCAGCAATGTGATCCAGCCATGTGCCTGACACAGGCCATCTCGGGCTGGTCCAGAGTGAGACCCTACACGGTCCAAAGATCTAGCAAAGTGAGACTGTCTATATTTCTCACGGGGGACCAGAGAATGAATTTTGCATTAGGTGAAATTTACAGATTTTGTCCTATTTGTTTTTTTGTAATTTTTGCTCACATTAGTCTGGCTTGCACTTAAAATGTCTCCCATAGATACATTTTCTGCTTGAGCTAGTCTCTTTCTGGTATCTCATGCAGCTTTTTGTGCAGCGTTGTATGAAAAAAGTCACACAAGATCCTTGCAAACCACAGAGTTCTAGTAAAGTGTCTGATAATACATTCCAATTTCTCAGGAGAGTCCAGAGACCCACCAATTGTTTTAGTGAGTTCCCCCACATTTGTCATGAGAGTCCAAAGATCCAGCAATGTATTGGATGAGTCCCTCAACATTTTTTAAAAGAAACAAAAGAACCAGCATGGTGTTTGGCGAGGCCCATTACATTTCTCAGGATAATCCAGAGATCCAGCAATGCATTTGGTGGGACCCTCCAGAATTTTCAGGGGGCCCCGAAATCCTGTAAAGTGTTAGAATATCTACATTTTTCATGGAGTCCAGAATTCTAGTAAGGTGTCTGGTGGGGCCCTCAATATTTCTCAGAGGAGTCTAGAGATCCAGCATTAAACCTAGCGATGCCCTCCACTTCCGCATGGTGGCCCACTGATGTGTCTGGTGAGATCTTCCATTTTTTCTAAAGTGGGTCTGAAGATTAGTCATATGTTCTTCAGAAATGTAGTTGACAATCTCAACCACAACTTATGATTGGCTGATGAGATCTAAGGACCCCTCCCCCCATGTACCAGCGGGATCTATAGGTGTGTCTGGTATTCAACCTCACCCCATATATTTGTCACAGTACAGTGATGCATCAGGTGAGTCCACCCATATTTCAGTTGTGGTCCAGAGATGTATCTCATTATTCCTCTTTCCTTTTTAGGGTCAGAACTCCTGCCTTGCGAAAGCTGTGCCCACCTGCAGAGCTAATGTTTTATGCCTGGTCGTATCTTCTCTAGTGTGTGGACTCTTAAGTTGATTGATTGATTGAAAAAGCTTTATTCGAGTTGTACACTCATAAAAGCACACACATATAAATTACATATATTTCTTAAAAACATCAAACAATCTATAACACTTAGTTTATAGTTAAAAATACATAATACACAAACATAAAAAATTATTTGTCAATTGGGATTAATATAAGCTTTTTCATACAATGCAGAAACTACATGCATGTTACAGTATAGAAACCTCCGCGTTACGGACCATTCCCGGGTTTATACAATAAAACTCATAGCATACATGTTTTCCGCGTTTTAAATTTAAAATTCATATATATCACCCAGTTGCTATCTACAAATAAAAAAAAAATCGTACACAGGAAATTGGGAGGATGTGGAATTCAGAAGGTACTGGTAGCTAGAGCCCTCCTCCTTAAGGACCATGCCCACCCCAAATATTTGGCAGTTCCAACTACAATAAACATTTCAGTGGAAGAACAAATAATTCTTAGCCCCTCAACACCACTTAGGACACCGAGATTCCTACAAACTGGGGCCAGCCAAGATTTCCTTGGATTTTCATAAGCCACACATAAGAATAGAAAATGTGCGATGCTTTCCTTGGGGGCCCCGCATGACGGGCAACACGCACTGCCTCCAGTCTTCCAACTGGACGTCATACACCTCAAGGGGAGAGAGCCTGCCCTTAACTGGAAAAATAGTTTCCTGTCTGTTGGGAGAGTTATAGTGTCCCAATACTTTTCTAAGGATGGCTGATGTTTAATTTCCATGAATCTACCCCCCAAGGATTCCGAGGTTACACTTCTCCAAAGTTTTTGATCAATATGGTTCCAATATAGTTCTTTAATACTGGATTTACTGGGGAATACTTCCCCTAAGGGGTTTTCCCACAGTTTGGAGAGCCCAAGCTCAAAAAGTGCATCTCTTAACATTTTTAGCCATGCGATTTTATGGAAAACATCAAGTTTGGCTAATGCTAAGAACCCCTCGGCGTAGTGTCTTATTTCCACGGTTGTCCATAAACGTCGCCAATAAAGGATAGGCCTCAATCGGGCACGGTCAGTAAGCGATCTTCTACCTAAGTCTAAACCAAGCGGTATAAGTGGGGTGCTTTGAGGGAGACTAGTTATCCCTCTCAGGAACCTGTTCTCCGATCTCTGAAGGGTGGTGAGACTCTCAAAGCCCCAGACTTCAGCCCCGTAAAGGGCTGCGCCCAGGGCCTTTGCGTCATAAACCATGAGAACAGGTTTTATGGGCCTGGTTTTAGATTTTATTTGCTCAACCCTGAGTACACCAGAAATCTGCTGGTGTTTCAACACCGCCTTCTCTATGTGTCGTGACCAACCCGGTTTACTTGATATCTCGACCCCGAGATACGTGAAAACATCTACCGACTCAAGCTTGATATTGTTCAAGGAAACATTGGGTCGGGAATGGCACTTTTGCCCAAAGGCCATCAGCTTAGTCTTGTTTACATTAACCTCTAGGCCCCGTTCCTTGCAAAATGAGTCGAAAATGTTCAAAGCTCTCTGGAGGCCCGACGGGGTTTTAGACACGATCAGGGTGTCGTCAGCGAACATCAGAATAGGGACTCTGATGCCCGCTAACGAAGGTGCATCAACCACTGCGTCCAAAATCCTGTCCACAATGCCATTAATGAACAGGGAGAACAGCGGGGTGCCATAGCACATCCCTGCCGGACCCCCCGCTCCACTGGGAAGTTAGCAGTGGATTCCCCATTCCTCCCCCACTGAACCTTTGCGTAGTTACTTTCATGCAGACGCATTATCAGCGTGAGCAAATCAGGTGGGACCCCTAGTTTAAACAGAACCTCCCACAGCGTGCGCCTGGGCACCAGATCAAAGGCGGCCCTGAGATCTACAAATGCTACATAGAGCCTGCCTTTGCCCAGGAGTACAGTCCCCCACCGCAACATGGTGAAGCGAAAAATTTGGTCGACCGTACTGGTTGCACGTCTGAATCCTGCCTGGAAGGGGGATAACGCATTGTTATCATCTACCCAGGCCATAAGTTTGTCGACCAGCATCTTCCCCACCACTTTTTGCATGGTGGCCAACAAACTTATTGGTCTATAATTTGCTGGTAGTGACCGATCGCCTTTCTTAAAGATCGGTATTATTATTGCCCCCTTCCATATATTTGGGATTTTAGCCCCTTTCGCTAGGCCATTTCCCAACAAGGTCGCGTATTTTGCCCACTGGGCCTTGTCGTGTTTAAAAATATCTGAGGGGATTCCATCCAGCCCAGGGGCTTTCCCCCCCTGCAAGCTTGCTATTACGTGTTCCGCATCCTTGCATGAAAATAAATCACCCTTACAGAATATCATAGGGATTGGTTCTATGGCCATTAAATCCCTGCTCTCAGCATACTGGGGTTTAAAATAGTCGACCCACAATGCCTCATCGACATTGTTGTCGGGTTGGTTAGAGACGCCCCCTCTTCCCCATTTCACGGTTTTCCAGAAAAGCCTGGAATCCTTCTGCCCTGAAGCAGCGAGTAACTCCTCCCAATACTCCTCGTCCCACAATTTCTTGGCCAGGCGGATACTATCATTATAGTGTTTCCTACTGGCGCTAATCGTAGCCCTAACCCTGCTTTTGAGTGCTCTGCCCAACTCCAGTCTGGCTACCCTGCACTGCTTGTTGAACCAGGACGCCATAGTGATTGGCGCTTTTCTGTTATACTTTGCTGGCTTGGTAAAATGCGGTTTTATCACAGAAAAGAAGGTGTCGTGTATATCAGTTAATTCAACCGAGTCTGGTATTACAGGGTCTGCTTTTGTCATGGCAGCAATAGCATTGACTGTCTCCAATTTAATGGACTCCAAAGTGGACAAATTGGCCAGGACATACGGCCATCTCACCCGTCTTAAGTCATTAGTCATGACAGGTACATTCCCATTACCTGAAACTAAATTAGTTCGTGCGGACCTCCACCATGAGTGGGAGACACAAAGGGGGTTATGATCACTTTCTACTCTCCCCACAATTTCCATGTCACCCACACCACACCATAACTCAAAACTACAGATGACATAGTCGATCCTACTTTTGTTATGCCCATTATCGAATGTGCAATTGCCACCTTGGTCGCTTTTTGTCCTTCCATTAAGAGCCCTCAAACCATACTCTAAACATAGCGCGTTCAACAAAAGAATATCTTTTGACCACCGCTTCACAGGTACGAGGTTTAGATTTGGGATGCCCCAGAGGGCATCTTCCTCCATTCCTATTGGGTGTGCAGTATTTTCTAGAGGCTCAAATGTCCTATTCAGATCACCAGCCAGAATTACTCTGTTTCCAAGTGACTGGGAATCAAGGGAGGCGGATAAGACCTCTAAGGTGGCAGAATTCCCAAGACTTGTGCCCCTGGCATATATATTATAAATGTCTATCACGCCACACTTTCCTACAGATAACCTTAATAATTGTATGTCCTTGCACCCTAGATCAATCACTTTTATTTTAACCTTTGAATTTTGCTTGATCCAAATTGCGAGGCCACCCATGGGTCTGCCCCTGGGGCCTCTCGTAGCTGGTATACAAAAATTTAAGTAACCTGGGAAATATATTGGGTCACAGGCCCACGTCTCTTGGAATAGGCACATTTCAAATCCACTTACAAAGTCAATCCATTGCTGTGATAATAATCTAGCCCCCAGCCCCGCTATGTTCCACGACAAAAAGTTCTCCAGGGTGTTTTCTGTACAAGTCCCCTTTTCAATAGATACCATGGGCAACAAATCAACTAGCGTCCTACAATCACAGTTCTCTCCAACGACAGTGTCTATACAATTAGCAACTATTCCCTCCTTGATGCTAATAGTGGTTGGGATAGCTAGTTCACCCACATAGCCCACAGGACTTGCAATAATACTCCCATCACCCATATTCTCTATTTCCGAGGTTAAAATCGTTTCATCTTCATTATTAGACATTTTTCCGCCAGTGTTACTTCCCCCAACCCATTCCCCCACCGGAGGCGATTGGACATCTGGGCTCTGTCAATATCCCCACCTCATCTGTCCCTGCCCATTCTGTGGGATACATGCCGGTATATAATACTTGTTTGTACTTGCGGTGGGCATAGCCATGGGACCAGCCTCTACCCCAATCGGAATAACAGATCTCGGGTACTCCCAACAACCCCCTGACTGGGTGACAGGTCTCGGGTAGAAGAAAGTTAGGTCCACAACCCCAATCCCTCCAATACTAATATTCCATCCTGGTCCCGTTATCAGCCCCACAACCCTAGGATCCTGAAAATTAATTATGATACACTCACCCCCCTGCTTTTTTAGGGTGTTCCCTATCCAGTTGACTCTTCTTGCCCCAATTATCAGGCCGTCCACTCCCCCTGGCAGAGGTCTATTGACACGAAGCCAGTGCATGGCTTTGTTTTTTAGCATGTCAAAGGTTTCTTTTTGACCCTCCATAAGGGGTGGGACATTAGTGAGTATGGCCACATATGGGTAGGAGTCCGGGGTGAGCTGTACTGGTGGAGTCTTAGCCAGGAATTTAGTTATATGGGGTTTTGTGGGTGCTTGCTCCGGGGGAGCACGGCAATGTATAGGGGTGTTTTCCACTGCCGCATCAGTATTGGTCCTATTCCCAATGCTAGGGGCCTCCCTCGTGGGACCACTACCCACTCCTGTATTAGTCGTAGGCCCCACCTTGTTCCCGGTGCCATTACTGGAGGACGATTTACCATTTCCTGGCCTTTTGGCCATGGTTTTCCCCTTCCTGATCGGCAAGAACGTGGTATTTTTTCTAGTTGTGGTGGGTGGGGTTTTTACACTAACATTACAACTCCCATTAACATTGGTAGAGGATTTAGTGTTCCCACTGTTAGTGCTAATTTTAGAGGGAATTATATTGGATACATTCTTACTGTTCACCCCTTTGGTTCCCTGGGCAGGGGTGACACTTACAGGCGGGGATTGCAAGTCCACCAACACAACTTCCTGGTCTTTGATAGCTAACTGTGAGGGTTTCCCATTCTCACACAATCTATTTCCAGACTTGATTAAAGATTTAATGGAAAAGAAATTATCCAAGCTAGCTTGCTCTAGATGGTCAAGTTGGTCGGCTAGCTTTTGGAGTCTAAGCTCAACAGGGTGTAAAAGGGAACGCATTATTTTCCCCACTTCTACCAGGAAATCATGATTAGGAGAGGGTAACCCCGGGGGTTCGGGAAAAATTGGATCATTGGCTGGGACTGCCAAATTTGCAGGAGGCACCAAAATTATTGAGTCCACTTCTAGTTGGACTGCTACTTCCTCCCCCCTCGGCATTGCTACTTCATTCTTTGCAGGGGCATGGCTTAAGGATGATTTAGAACCCAGCTTCCTATGCTTTCTCACAGGTTTTTGTGCTTGTGCTTTTTTGACAGTAACTCCCCATTTCCTTTTAACACCAGGCTTGGGTTTAAGCATATCCACATGCAAACAAGATTTTTCTGGAACTACATTTTCTTTAGATGAATGACTGAGTGCTTCAGAGTGCTCAACAGACAAACCAGTTCCTGCAGTGACTGCTGGAGGGGTATCAACTAGCTCAATCAGGGGGGGTATGTCAAATAGTAAGTCCTGGGTGACTGGTAAAACAATAGATGACAATGGTGTAACCAGCGCAGGAAAGTTTAAACCTTGGTTTTTTTCAGGCGGGTTTTTCAAAAGCTCTATCGAGAGCCTACGCCCAGCTCGTCTTTCCGCCAGGGCAATCTCTTTGTCAATATCCTGTGGCAAACGTTTGAAATAAGAGTCAAGAGGGCCCATAACGGCCGGTTCTAAGTCAGACATTGATGGCAATAATGTGGAAGTACTTGTTGTGCCAGCCATAGTATAAAGAGCTCCCCTGCAAAAGTATCTACAAGTCACGTATCGACTAGTATATCAAACGGTGGGACAATACCTGAGAATCTAGATGTTATAGGGGTGGCCCAGCCCGGCCTCCTTCGGCCCCGGACGGCCACAGACGGTCCCGCCCTTGTCCCGGGCTTCTCCCGGGCGCGCTCCCGCGCGCTCCCGCGCAGCGGCTCTTCCCACTCCTGTTATAGGGAGGAGGTGCTCAGGGGCGGGACAAACAGGGAGAGCGACCAGGTGCAGGTGATGGCAGCGCAGGGACTCCTGGGCAATGGAGTCCCTGTACCTCACCTGGCGCTCGCAGCCCTGTTGTCCGCCTCCAATCCAGGGAGTAATGGCCAGAAAAACAAAGCAGCCGCCCAGGCACACGGGCGAAGCGGGACCCGCGCAGCGGGTACCGCGAGGTCTTCAACAAGGAAAAAGGAGGCAGTCTTCAGAGCAAATAGCACGCAGAGGGCTCTCCCGCCACCGACCAACACACAGCAGGTGTCTCCCGCAGGACGGTAATCCGCAGGCGCCTTTGACTCGGCGCTCAGGGGCGGGACAAACAGGGAGAGCGACCAGGTGCAGGTGATGGCAGCGCAGGGACTCCTGGGCAATGGAGTCCCTGTACCTCACCTGGCGCTCGCAGCCCTGTTGTCCGCCTCCAATCCAGGGAGTAATGGCCAGAAAAACAAAGCAGCCGCCCAGGCACACGGGCGAAGCGGGACCCGCGCAGCGGGTACCGCGAGGTCTTCAACAAGGAAAAAGGAGGCAGTCTTCAGAGCAAACAGCACGCAGAGGGCTCTCCCGCCACCGACCAACACACAGCAGGTGTCTCCCGCAGGACGGTAATCCGCAGGCGCCTTTGACTCGGCGCTCAGGGGCGGGACAAACAGGGAGAGCGACCAGGTGCAGGTGATGGCAGCGCAGGGACTCCTGGGCAATGGAGTCCCTGTACCTCACCTGGCGCTCGCAGCCCTGTTGTCCGCCTCCAATCCAGGGAGTAATGGCCAGAAAAACAAAGCAGCCGCCCAGGCACACGGGCGAAGCGGGACCCGCGCAGCGGGTACCGCGAGGTCTTCAACAAGGAAAAAGGAGGCAGTCTTCAGAGCAAATAGCACGCAGAGGGCTCTCCCGCCACCGACCAACACACAGCAGGTGTCTCCCGCAGGACGGTAATCCGCAGGCGCCTTTGACTCGGCGCTCAGGGGCGGGACAAACAGGGAGAGCGACCAGGTGCAGGTGATGGCAGCGCAGGGACTCCTGGGCAATGGAGTCCCTGTACCTCACCTGGCGCTCGCAGCCCTGTTGTCCGCCTCCAATCCAGGGAGTAATGGCCAGAAAAACAAAGCAGCCGCCCAGGCACACGGGCGAAGCGGGACCCGCGCAGCGGGTACCGCGAGGTCTTCAACAAGGAAAAAGGAGGCAGTCTTCAGAGCAAACAGCACGCAGAGGGCTCTCCCGCCACCGACCAACACACAGCAGGTGTCTCCCCTCTCTTAAGTGTGTGCCAGTCCATTTGAGGTACGCCATGTTTTGCCTTGATATTCTGCAATACAGCCTATCATCTACTGGTTGTGGTTGCACCTGTTTTGTAACCCCAGAAATGGTTGTACGCATCCAATGCTCACTAATATTACACTATGTGGTGACAGGACAGGAATTTGTGTCTTTTTACACACTTTTGTGGTCCTAATTAGCTAATCTCTTTGTTTTCTTCAGGGTGTACACAGGTCAGTGTGAGGGGATAATTGTTTTGAGTGTGGTGGGGCTAGGAGACTGTGTCCAAGGTGAAGGGTGTGCATATAAGACACAGCATGTGAGCCAGTAAATTATGCTGGGATTGTGACCACGTCCTTTGTCCCTGGGCCCCTTCTCTGAAACTATAATCGGAACTGATAGTTTGTACTCAGTGGCACAGGTGCCATGGACCTAAATGTAAGTAAGGAACATGTCCAACACAACCTTGTTTGATTTTGAAACCACAAGCACCTGGAGCTGGGATTGCAGTGGGTCCCTCAAATACCTGGGCCGTGGCGACACTACAGCTGCTGCTCTGTTGATATCTATATCCCCGTTTGTGCTTTGATTGTGTCATACGACTTGCAGGGCAAAATTAATTAAGCCGGGGAGGGCACACCTGTGTAGGTGCCAATCCCACAATTTCACCCTGACGCCTTTCTGACAGTGGGAGCAAGTTGGGTCCCTTGCCAGCCTTTACTTGTTGTGTTAATGTGCACCATTACTCCAGCTATAGGATAGCAGTTTGCCCAGTTAATTGGACAGTAAAAGTACTGTAGGAAAGTGTTCTAGTCAGCCTGAATAGCAGAAACCTGTCCTGGATCCTGCTAGAGACGTGGAGTTTGGGGCTTATTATTTTGGAATATTTGGGAGATACGTAGGCATTGTGGAGTAGAGAGCGTTAGATCTCTGTGAGAAGATGGTTCTGACCATCTGAGCCGCCCAGATTTGTCACTTTTTGAAACCCCGATTTCTGAGCTTTTACTGTAGGAGATTCTCTTAAGCAGGTACCCACAGTGAACTCATGATGAAAAAGGCTGCTTGCAGATTTCACTGGTGTCCGCCTTGGAGATAGAGGAAACAAAACAGTTCAGTGAAACCAAATATTCATGTTACAAGTTATATATATTAATTACCTTCCTCTCCAATCTGTAGCATCAGAGGCCTAGCCCTTCACTGTAAACTTTCCCAAGAGCGAAGGTCTTGTCTCCAGGAGGGAGAGATGGGGTGAAGCTGCAGTTTATCCATCAGCAGTTGTCACCCGGTGCCATGCACCAGGCCTGCTCTGGGCCCGGGCCTTGAAGTCAGCAAGGCGGCTTGTCACAGACCATGTGGCATGAGAACCCCTGGACGACGCCATCTTGAAGTATCCCAGAGGCCTGTGCAGGAAGGAGGGATCAGGGGCAGAGAGGTGATGTGTCGCTACAGGATAGGGCAGAAGTACCTTCCCGCCAGCCCTCTCCAATTTCTTTTAAAAGTTCCCTCACAGGAAGAGAAGCTCTCTCTGGGGTGCGGTCTTGCTGAGAAAGACTGGTGTTGGAGCCTGGTGCCATGGGCAGTTGAAAGGAGGAACCCCCCTGACTGTCCTATGACTCTGGACTGTGCCTTTGAGGGAGCCCAGAGTCATTGAGGAGGAGCCTGGGCCTCTGCGCAAGAAGAAGAGAGGCCCAGAAGGCAAGCCATGTGGCACAGGGAGCCAAGCAATATAGCTCCTTACTGATTTCACCCTCTTGGAGGCCAAGAGGGCAGCACAAAAGTGCTCCAGGTGACAAGGGCTGGCCACCAGGAGCAAGAAGAGGCCACAAATGTGAAAAATGGTCCTACGGGGCTGAGATAAGACCCCAGAAGGTAGGCGACCTTTCACTTATGATCAGAACAATGACGAAGCACGAGGGCTCCACCACCAGTCTAGGATGTTCCCCCGGGGTCAGTCAGGTCCCTGGGGCTGCCCCAGAAGATGGAGAGAAGATGGTGAAATGCCACCCCGGGGGTGCCAGGTGCCTATCTTTGCCCCACCGAAAACTGAAGTTGGGGAGAGCCTTTGTTACCCTGTGAATATTGGAAGACGAGGAGCTCTGTTGCGCTCCCCGTGAATAAAATTGTTGGGCCCAGGACCCCGAACTCTGGGCCCTGCCGAAAAGAAAGCCGTGGAGCGCTCCCCATGAAGAAATTCCTGGGGCCTGGGAAGAGAGTGCCTTCGCACTCCCCCGCAGCAGGAAGAAGGAGGGGACAGTGTTGTCGCATTCCCCCGAGGCCCCGCCCGACCGTCTGCAACATCTGTGTCTGCCCGCAGTAGTGGGCAGACCAAAATAAAGAGCCAGCCGGGGAGCCGGCGAGAGCAGCTGGGAGTGGGCTCTCAGAGCTTATCTCAATCTCACCGGAATGCGGGGAGCCCAGGTGGGACCGGGCCCAGAGAAGTCGTAAAGTGGTGAGAGGCCACCACCACAGGCAGCGCAGCTCTCCACAGAGCAGCGGGGGAATTGCTGCTCAGATATTCACAAGCTGAGTGCGAAACACCCCATGATGTCTTGCAGGGCATGATGAGCCTGCAGAAAAACCTGCTTGTTTTTCTGACTGGTGGCCCCAGGAGGACGGGGTGTCCACCATTTGGTAGCAAACCGTACAGGGGGAGTTACAGGGGCAACGCAGGCTCCCCCAGCACCAAAGTCCTGGAGACTTCCCCACCCTACGTCACTGGAGACTTGAGAAAAATAACCCCTGAATGGTTCAGCTATGTTTTGAAGCTAACCTAATGCTTGGACTTTAGTTCTATAGCTTGGTGGTGCATTATAAGACAGCATGGAGGTGTGAAAGGCTGAACAAGGATTATCTTTGTGAAGACATTTCCTAGAGGTGGGAAGGATTAATTGCACAAGTAAATTGGAAATGTGTTGCTAGGCATTCCTGCTAGGGTGCCTGGTTGTAATTGCATATTCATGTGATTACAAATGTGATGCCTTTAGGTTCTGTGATTGACTTGCATCATACCTGTTATCAGATAAGATAAGTACCTATCATTCTAAGTAATGCCTAGACATGTATTCTTGCTATTGCATTAATTGAACAACTAGACTGTCAGCCTCTGTGCTTAAAGTGTGTATACTGTATGGTCAGTATGGGATGCTCAGTCAGGGTTATGTGTCACTTTGGCAGGTGTTCCATTTATAAATGCTTGTTGAGATGATGGGGTGGGCCGACACTGGGATGGTGCCAGTGGGGAGGGCCCTTGCGCCAGGTTATGGTCAACCCACTGCATTTGGCAGCAAGATGATGGAAATGGTGGTACTAGAACCTCCTCTGTGGAAGGGATGGGGATGTCACACAATGTCAAGAAGTATTTCCAACAGCTTTTGTATATTTGTTAATAAATGTATTCTTCCTTTATATAAAAAGCAAAGTACAGACTGGACAATCAATTATTGGGTGTTATTTCAGCGTACCTGTAAATGGTGATTATTAGCCCACACCACCTCCCTTGAGTAAGCCTTGGACTGCTCTGCAAAGCTACCCTCTGAGAGTCACCATGGGGTGTTTGGTTCCCAGTGAAGGACAAATGTAGACATATTGTCTGTGCAGGCCTCACAAATTATGCCTCGTTTAACAACAATATCACTCAACCTGATACAATGTAGTATACTGGAAACTCTTTGTCCCTTAGAAAAAGCATAGCAATTAGGGCCCATGTTATAAAAAGCGCAGGTTCCTAGTACATAAATTAGCATGCACTTCCACCTTGGCCCAAGAAGGAAATATGAAGCCTTATTAGATTTTACGATGTAAAGTTGCCTATATATTGATTGTTGATTTATTGAGTATTCTGTAGAGTGTTTTACTGTATCTAAGTATATTACTCCTGTCACCTCCTACAGTAAGCCTTGACTGCTGGACTTTGCTGCCCCTTGATATCAAGTACCTCAAGAGTTTGAATTGATTACCTAATTGGAGTGCAACAGAAAGTGTGATCCTCTGACACAGATACTGCCCACTAATCTGGTATTTCCCAGAGTCCAAATGATTGGTTTTTAAGACCAACAAGGGCACGGAGATGTGTGTAGAGAAATCCCACATTTCTTATGGGAGACCAGAGGGGTGTCAGGTGAGTCCACCCATGCCAAAACTTGGAAGCAATTTAAGATTTCATACTAACATTAGTACCTCTCCCTCTAATGAATTGGTGAATGCATGTGTATTAGTATCAACATTTTGAAAGCATGTGTACCTGTATTAACATTTTGATAATACGGTCATGGAACTGAGGTACTAATGTTAGTGTGAAATCTTAAATTGCTTCTTTGTACATTTTATTGTAAATGTTTTGTCTGTATTTTTTCATAGAATCAAGCCCCTGAGGAAGGGACACGCAGGCCCGAAATGCATTGGGCATAGAAAAAGATTTCTTCATGGGCCCCAACAAAATTGTTCTTTTTGAATGAGAATGAATGTTTTCTGTGATTCAAAACAGAATAAATGTTTGATTCATTTGAACCAGAACATTGGTGTATAGTTACACATATTATCGGTGCATTAAGTTGTTAATGTGTTAGAAAACATTAAGAGATTTTTTTAGCAACTGCACAGTAGCTACAGTGCGCAGAGGTCAAGCGTCTAGTCTTGAAATAAGAAGGTATAGAAAACGGGCATGGTCAGACAGCATGTCAGCCCCTGCAGCACGCTAGTTTTAAAATATTGAGAAACGATACAATAAGAAGTTTAGAATAAGGAGTGCTCCTCCTCTCCTTCTTTTTTTTCCTCCAAGCTCTAACCTTGGAGTCTGCCAGAAATGTGAACTCTCCTTCAAGACCCAAAATGTATAGATGTTTGCTAAAAAAATAACATTTACCTGTTTCAAAAAAATATAAATGATTTGTAGTCTGAACTCAACTAATGAATTACTGATTCTGAATGGTCAAGATGTGTAAGAAACATACCAAGAATGAGCATTAATCTACAAATAGTCCTTATGAAACAAAATGTTTTATAGACAAATTATTGGAAACATTACAAGTTGAGAAAGGAAGGTTTGGAAGAAAGGGAAAGATGTTGGAGAAACCAAAATACACAAGCAGACTATTCATACATGTTCATATCATATCTAAGATCAACAGGATGGTATTTAGATATCAATATCAGGATAATTATGATTCGAAGTAAAAATATAGCCCTTGTACTAAGTTAATCCTTTCTAAGGCGAAAAATGGAAAGGGAAATTTTGTATGGGTTCTTTTGGGCCTATAGTGTCAAAGAACATTATTACCGTGCACTGAAATTCATCCTGAAAGTTACAAATTGATACTTCAGGCCTGATTTAGATCTTGATGGTAGTACCGCCGTCCCGCCGCAGTACTAAAGATTCTGTCAAGTTGACAGCGGACCGTCAGCAGGATTTAGATGTATGATGCAGCCTCCATCAAAGAAGTGGTTTCACCACAGCCGACGAAGCGGACTCCAATGTTGGCGAATAGTACTCTGTCGCCGTCAAGGCAGTGGGATTGTCGCGGAGCCTATTTAGATAATACAGTTGAGCTGGCTGTATCATAGCAGCATTCTGCCAATGGAGTGAAACCATGGCGGGACACGGTTAGCATTGCATTGCTTCTGTGGCTGTTGGGGTGGTGCTAGCATCACACACCTGATGTCAATTGCACAATTGTGAATACCTGGCTACTACACTAAAAGCCTCACACAATTTCAGACCATGTACCTTTGCAATTCCACAGCACCATGACACTGAAGCGGATTCCAATACATCAAGCATGTTTTTATTTATTGTTCTCCCTGTTGGTTCTCCCTCCTTTTTAAATTTAATGTATTCTCTTGTGTTCATTTAATTTCATTTAAGTGTATAATTTCCTTCATAACTCCTGACCCTAAAATTCCCCATTTCACAGAAGAGTAGAGCCGCCATTGTTTGGAGCCCAAGTCTAAAATACACCCCTGTCTAAGAAAAGGATAATGTGGACCAGAATCGTTGACCGAGTAAATGCTGTAGTTAACAATCCGTGCATTTAGGATGAAATTAGGAATGGAACGACCTGCTGGGGATAATGCATTTCTTGGCCTCCAAGCAGCCCATGCTGCCCCAGAGGACTGGTGGTGCTTGCCTAGGCCATCATTACATCTCATGCCCAGGGAGGAGAAGGTCTTGTCCAGCCTACAACCTGAAGGCTTTACAGGAATCAATGGTGGATTGGATTCTAATAAGTTCTACCTAAACGCAAATCTCCTAGTTGGGGAAACAACCTTTACAACGCAGTCATTACATCGCACTACATTTCCAACGCAGTCATTACATCACCACATCCTTTCCAACGCATTTCACTTCAACGCAGCCATTACATTGCATGTCACTACAACGCAGGCATTACATCGCATGTCATTACAACGCATACCATTACAACGCATAGTACCCCCACACTATCCAACACTTACCCTACTATTGCACACCCTGGATTTAGAATAGTAATTTTTGCCCCTACTCTATCCAACACTTACCTTAAATGCAATGTAATGGTATGCGTTGAAAAGGTATAATGCAATGTAATGGAATGCGTTGTAAATGTAGTTTTAAAAATTTCATTGTAATGGTATGCAATGTAAATGTATGCGTTGTAAATGATGTTGCGATGTAAAAACTGCGTTGTAAAGGCATGCGTTGTAAATGTATGCATTGTAACGTCATACATTCCCTAGTTGCTTTGATGTTAGCTTTTGTTAATGTGTCATGCACAATTGTTTGGACCTAGAGACTTAAATATATCAGTAACATCTTTTTTGTCTTGTTTGATTGAATGTATTTAGTTGTATTTAAGATAACAGCTTTCAATACCCATCACATTACACATGATGTTATGGTGCTTGCATGTGTTTATACTGCAAATAACATATATGTGTTTACCATAGTAAATGTCTGTTCTCTTACTACTGCAGATTTACACAAAGGTATGTTCAAGTTATAATTTTGCAAGTGTTGTGAATGTTGATTTTAAATAACTACAACTACCATGATGCCTTGTTTCAGCTTAGGGAAAATAATATTGCCAGTTAATTTTGCTCATGCTTCCCTTTTTCATCAAATGTTCCCATATGCTAAAGTTGCATTCCTACTTCAATCTCTATTAAATGCTCTCTTTTGAAAATTGTTTATGGTGAATTTTGGATCAGTTCATTTTCTTGTCATTTAAGTGAATTGAGGTAATTACTACCACAAAACAATGTTTGTTGGCCATAACAATCTATGCCATCTAAAATGTTATGTTGAATACAAGTGGCATATCTTGAAACTGAACTACACACTACTCATAGGAGGGCTAATGCCGTACATCTGTCGAAGTAGTGTAAATGTCCGTCTTTTAGGCCACTAGGCCTCGGAATGCTGAATTTCACATGTTTCCTCTCTCCTGTGTTGTGTTCAATGGTAGCTACATTATAGGTACACTTACTAATGCTTTTTTTTCATTTCAGGACATCTTCTTACCTGTATGTTACAAGTACTTTTGTATGGAACATAAACTGATTGTGTACTGAAGAAATTTTACACTGAAACGTTCAATAATGATATGTAGTTCATTTTCCCTTTCAGGTGTCTTCATTATAGTTGCTCAAAACTTATTGGAAGTGTAATCCACACTTTTACCGAAACATTTTCTCTTACATTCCTGATAGGTCCAACTGCCACAGCATGTGGCCAAACATCTGCCACTCCGTATCACTCCACTTGAAACTACAGCTCCTACCCCAGCTGTACAACACCACAGCCAACAGATTCCTCCAGTACCTGTGGACGAAGCGCAAGAAGCACCATCTTCTGCCCCCAGTCCTGGCTGGTGGTGAGACACCACCACCATCACCTTCAGTCCAGCCACGAACCATTAGGATGGGGCAGAATGTACCAAGGCCACAGGATAGTGGGATGAGGGGTAGTGGGAGTGGCTCTTAAGGCCATCATAGTGAGGCCACTCGGGTCAGTATCACCGGGGCCAGCATCACCCAGTTCTTGGGATCATTACAGAAGTCCCAAGAAATGATGTGCCACATACTTTCTGTGGTGCAGGAGAAGATGCAGGTTCAGAGGGAGCACAATGTTGAGATGCAGAATCTTAACTTCAATGTGGGCTCCCTGACTGGGTTACTGCATGACATTTATACCCATCTGTGCAGGGTTTTTCCCAGCACCATTGTCCTCTTTCTGTGGGTTAACTTCATCTGGCCCTACTCCATCCGCCTCAGCCATAGAAATGGAGGAACTGCCTCCAGTGGTACCACCTGCAGCCACCCCAGTCACTGCAACTGTTGACCCCCTAACCATCCGCTGGTTCGCACGTTCATCCGGACCACCAGGAGAGGATGTCAAGAACCCCACCATCAGCAAGAAACTGCAATTCTAATTTCATTCAGTGTGTGACTACTATTCACTCTGTGGACTATTTCAAGCCACATTTACCTTTCTAAGGACAGGCATATTTTGGAGATTAGACTACAAATAATTTTAGCTTAACAGTTATGGTTTCATTTACCATGACAGACTCTTTATTATTTTGTTTGGTTCATCCCCATTTTGCTTAGTTTTCCTTTGTGCAATAAAAGAAAAAGTAACAAAATAAAAGTCTGGTGTTGAAGTTAATTTTTGTATTTATACTATTCCATCATACTTTTCAAAATGTTTACAACAAAAGGTTTTTGTATTTTTAGGTGAATTGCAAGTAGGTAAGATTTTCCAAATGTTTCTACTATTACAACATAATATATATAGCAACAAATCTTAACCTACTGTTTCATCACATTTGTAACAGATTGATTTTTAAATTTGTATTAAACATAGAAAATGTAAATAACACAAATATTCTGTGCCATTGTGACTTTTCCAGTTCCACACCTGTCTACCATGGAAGAAGGGGATATAATCAAATGTTTCAGATTTAACAGGCAACATGTTATTTGATTATGTCATCAGCTGGTAATACATCTCCTTCCTCCCAATAGGAATTGTACAACAATAACACAAATTGTACAAACAGTACTCAGGATCAGCCCAGTACACTCTTGCAGTGTCTGGTGGGATGCCACAACCTACTTTAAGTGGTGTGTGTTAGAAATGGGGGTCTCTAGTTGGCAATGTGTGGCGCCAATGTCCAAATAGGGACCCTTCTTCCTAAGTCAGCAAGTGGGCTACCCACTTTGACAACTCCTGCTCAACCCTGTGGTAACGTAGCACGAGCAGTTAGGCCTATCTCGGAGGCAATGTGTGAAGCATTTATGACCAGGCCAGGCAGTAATGACACCACAAAAGGACACAACTCAAGTAGGTATAGAAAAATAGTATCTTTATCTAAAGTTTAACTCAAGACTCTCAAAGCGTTTTAACAAGCTACAACGCACGTAAATCAGTAGGGACTTAAAAAGGCAATAACGTATTCACCAGAACATGGCACTGACTGAGTTCAAGGCCGGGGCCTACGCGGCCCGTTGTGCACCAGATACCTGCCATTGGAAGTGGACTCAGCACGCAGCTTCTCGAAGAATCGGAGACGGGGACAGGCGCACTCCCAGCAACCACAAGTCTTGGCTGCAGTGGTCCGCAGCGTGCATCCACAATGATACGGACACTCGGAGAAAGACGGGCTCTCAGCGGCAGCAGCACCTGGCTGCGGCGGCCCGGGCTGGTGATGGCGATGACTCTCGTCGTGCAGCTCCGTGGTGGGCTCATAGCGGCAGCAGCTTTCTCTTAGCTGCGGCGGCCCACGAGATGATAGCGACAATCTGTGACAATGGTGAACAAGATGCTGGCACCCGACTGCGGCAACTCTCCCTTAGTTGCGACTGCCCACAGGACAAATGACGATTTGGCAAAGGTGTGTGCACTCAGCGGCAGCCGCAGCAGCTCTCTTAGCTGCAGCAGCCCACAGGACAAATCACGATGATGCACAGTTGGCAAAGGTGCGGGCACTCAGCGGCAGCAGCTCTCTCTTAGCTGCGGTGGCCCACAGGACAGATCACAATGAGGCACTGTGGGCAAAGGTGCGGGCACTCAGTGGCAGCAGACCTCTCTTAGCTGCGGCGGCCCAGAGGACACATCACAGTGAGGCACAGTTGGCAAAAGGTGCGGGTTCTCAGCCGCACTAGCTGTCTCTTAGCTGCGGCGGCCTACAGGACAAGGGATGATCTCGACCAGGCAGGCCTAACGGTGGGCACTCCGTGGCTACAGCTATTTCTTAGCAGCAGAGGCCCACACAGTTTCAGCGAAGGTTCCGAAGTTTCAAATCAAGGCAGGCTCTCAGCGGCTGCAACTCTCTCTTTGCTGCAGCGGTCCACGCACAGTTAACAACGGTTACCAGTCCGCACTCCTCACAGTAGAACTAGAGGCTCCGGATTACTCAACGGAGGCCTCACCTGCAAGTAGAATTCCTCACACAGGGATTCAGATGGCTGACTGGGTGAAGTCTAATGTCCCTGAGTCTTCAGCAGGAGGCGCTCTCGATTCAGGCCCTCGGGTAGTTTCTTCAGCAAGCTTGGTGAAAGTTTCCAAGTCCTTTCCTCTGTTCACTCAGACTCAGAGTTTCGTCTTGACATCCTGAAGGAACACACTTGAACAAGGTTCCAGTGCAGCATTTTATACTTAAAAAGTCTTTGTTCTCTAAAGTCACTAATCACTCAATTCAGCCAGAACCAGTTCGGTGGGGTCGGGGAGCACTAGGTTTACGAGTCGACATCCTGCCCTTTCAGAATGCTAACAGATGCCCAGTAGGAGGTGGAGCCATCATTAACCAGGCCAGGCACGGTCCTCCTCAGATCAAAGAGTCACCCATCCCCATGCGCTGAATGCCGATCTCTCTCCAGCCAGGTCTGATGCAGCTGGCCCTGCTGCTCCAAAACCAGACGGCCAATACACATATTCTTAGGCAAGAAAATACTGCGTTTCTAGAAGAGGCATTTTCGAACATGGCATATATAAAGGGTCCTTACTAGAAGGTGTAGCTCAATGTCCTGAGCTCAAGCATATCAAATTCGAATTTCCTATCAGGTTCCTGGGGTCAGATAGTATTATGAAAGGTAATCCTCATCCTGCCCATTGTGGCCTATGAGAATGGATAACTTCACAATAGTAAACAGTGAAATGGAGGGTAACTCGCTATTAGTACATGCTACACAGACTTAAGCATTATGGTTATCCCAATTCATACAGTCATCTTTACGCAGGGAGCATTTGCGCTGTGTCACTGATTAGCAGTGGCACAGCGCCCAGAGCATGTAAATCCAGCCACCATAAAAGATAGGAAGCGGACAGAGGAAGGGAGACCCACACCAATGTAAATGTAAATGTACAGGAATTTATATAGCGCAAATCACGGAGCGGTTTCTAAGCACTTGCTTAGGGAACCCGTCCTGGTATTCCCCTGTGAGATAACCCCGGCAGGGTATCCGCAAGGTGAAAGCCAGGCATCCCGCCGCGAGGGGCCGTTGTGGAGATTAAGCAAGCTATTGCCCAGAGTCGCAGAGTGTGAACCCGTGAATCGAGTAGGCACCAGAGCGAGAATTGTCGATTCCATGGACATTTTAGGACTCAAGACCCCACCGAGCCGGGAATTGAACCCTGGTCCCGGGCTGACCTCTGCTTTCAGGCCTCCTCTAACCAGTGAGCCACACTTCTCCATTGATGCCAGGTTTAACAGTGTGCTACCTTAAGTTTGTTCTACAATGACGAGACACATCAAATAATTCATGCCCGTAACACAAATTGAGCATTTTGCTAATGTGAAGGGGAATGACTTATTGTGGTTGACAACCACATTTGGTTACAGCAAATCAAGCAGCACCTATTGGTTTGGGGCCACCATTCTACAGAGAACAAGTCCAATGCAATTCTCAAGACTTTCATTCACATCACTGTGCAAGTTGTCTCAGTAAAAGGTATGTGCTCACAAAATGTGTGTGTGTCTTCCACAGGATTAACCCATGTTCCCATTGTACTTTGCAAAAGCAGCAAATTGTATTGTATTGTATTGTATTGTATTGATGATTTGTAAAGCGCGTTGGCTACCCAGGGGCGTCCCAGCGCTATAGAAAAGAGTGAGTTGGGCTGGAGAGGCTGGAGTAAGAGAAGCTGAGTGAAAAGTTAGATTGGAATTTTGCTGAAGAGCCAAGTTTTTAATAGTTTACGGAAGGTGAGAAGGTTAGGTTCTGATCTGATAGGGAGGGGAAGGGAGTTCCAGATCCTAGCCAGGTTGTAAGAAAGCGAGCGGCCTCCACATCTTGTAATTTACAAATGTCCCAACGCTGAAATGTCCAAATGAAAATGACATGATGAGGATCCTAAACCATCAAAATGAAAAAAAATCATGTTAATTAGATGACACATTAGACACATTACAAATCTGTACTTTAGGCGATACATTTGGTAAATAAAACAAAAATGAAAAGTTTGTATTGAACCCAGTAGTCAATGTGTCAACGCTTTGAGCAACAAACTTCTAGGGCCTTGATTTTATAAATGTGCCCTCTGAAAAATGCCTATCACAGACTGTTTATTTATTGATTTTACAGGTTTTATATAGCGCTGGCTAGACCCGGAGGTATCAGAGCGCTTTACATGCGCATCAGATCATAGTTACAGGTTACATCGTTACAAAGGTTACACAGTTATTAGAGCATGGCAACATAGTTACTTGTAAGGTCGAGATAAACAATAAGCACAAATACTAAGGGGAAGAGCAGGCAGGGGGAAAATTCTGGGGAGAGGGAAGGAGCTGGGGAAGTAGGCAGGTAATGAATGCAGGAAAGAGGAGGGGAGGGTGAAGGACACCGCATGGAAAGAGGAGGGGAAGGGCGATGGGGACACAAACCGGTAGACGAGTCAAAGCAACGTCCAAAGTCCAGTAAGCAGTGATCCCAGGGGAAGTGGTATCACTTCCCTATCTCAGTTGCGGGAGGCTCCCTTTATGCAGTGGACTCTCTCAGATGGGTCGCTGAGACTCCAAGGCCTACATACTGGATCCTACCCCAAAAAGGGGAGAGGGAGTGCTTTGGCAAGGGGTGCCATACCATACCTTAGCTGTGAGTGGCTCCCTTGGTGCAGTGGACTCTCAGCGGGTTCGCTAAGTCTCCAGAGTATAAATATTGGATCTTTCCCCACTTAGTCAAAGGGCACAAAGGACAGGGGGCTAGGCAGACTAGCAAGCAAGATGAGAGATTCAGGGGAGAGGGGATAGGAGCTAGGGAGGTAGAGAAAGAGTACTAAATGGGAACAAATATAATTAATGAGTTATTATATAGCACTGGCTAGACCCAAAGGAATCAGAGAGCCTTACATGAGGAATATTAATGTTGCAATTTACATCAGTTAAAAATATACATAAGTATCAAGAAAAGTATTTAAAGAATATAGGGGACAAGGTGAATGGAGCAAGGATGGGTAAGGGGATAGGGTAAAGGGTAGGAGGAAGATAGGACGTAGAGACTAGGGGAATATCTGCCCAAGGTCTGGCTGGGTAGGTGGGGGTAGTGGGGGGAGTCCACAACCCATCTCCTCTTTAGCTATATGGTAGCTCCACCAGGCATCAGCCAAATCGCTAGGTCTCTACAGCCTGGGGTAAGTTCCGCAGGTTCCAAGTCCTGATGTGTAGGCAGGTTAGGGGATAGGTCCAAGATCTGGTCAATGTCCAATTGTTGTCCCAGGGAAGTAAAACAACGTGTAGGGGCCACTATGGAAGCCATCTTGGGGTCAGGCAGGGGACTGTACTGTACACTGGTACACTGGTGGCCATCCTACGGTCAGGTTCTCTTCATAAGGTTAAAAGTTGGTTGAAGCTTGATGTCATGAAATGTAGATGTATACTTATGCACAGATGAAGAAGTTGGCAATCCCATATTGACGTATGTCAATTTCTTCCTCTTTACCACTATTATCTTCATTTGCCATTTCAACATCCTCACCTGGTAACTCTTCATGCTCTTCATCCTCTACGATGTATGGGATGTTCTGTCACAGGGCTATGTTGTGCTACATGCAGCAGGCCATTGTGATTTGGCAAATATTATCAGGTGATTAAAGGAGGGCTTCACCGGTCTTGTCCAGACAGGGAAATCTGGCCTTCAGGAGCCCAAAAGCCTGCTCAACTGGCCTCTGTGATCTTCCATGGGCCTCATTGAGGCGAACTTCCCCTGGCATTGTTGGATCCCACATGGCCAGTTAGGATAAACTTAGTCACCAAAATGGAAATGTAAAAAGTAGGCTAAATCAGTAACACATTTACAGATGATTCACCATGTTGTTACCCAGACAATATCATGTCTGATTGTACTTACCAACAAGCCACGTCCTCTCAGGTCCAAGTTAGGACATTTTCTGAGGTATGATGTTGTTCCATAGTACAAAGGAGTCTTGGGTAGATCCGGGGAACCGGGCAAAGGCACTTGAGATGTAAAAATCGGTGAACACCCTAAATATCGAAACCAAAATATAGACTGCCCAAAATATCGAATAAAAAATAAAGACAGCCCAGAATATCAAATTACCAAAATATAGACAGCCCAGAATATCGAATTTGGGGTATGAAATGCGAATTCATAATATCGAATTTAAAATATCGATTTCCATAATATCAACATTTTTTTTGTGTTATGAATGGTAGTATATGTATTAAAATTATGTATTGGTTTTGTAATGTATGTTTATTTTTTTTAAGTAATAAATGTTATGTAATGTAATTTTTGCGTAATTTAATTCCATAGCGGGTTGTGGGTTTATGGGGGAATAGGGTGGGAAGTAATTTAATTATAGTAAATTAAATATGAATTTTTATTTATATGTATTGATTATTAATTGATTGATAATTAATTTTTAATTGGTAATTAATTTGTATTAATTGGTATTTCATTTTTAATAATTGTTTAATTACTAATTATCTTAATTGTATTATTTATTTGGAGTGGGTTTATAGGGGAATAGGGTGGGAAGTGATTTACTTGTAATAAAGTAAAACATTATCTTTATTCATATGTATTGATTATTGCTTGATAATTAACTATTAATTGGTAATTAATTTTGATTAATTGGTAATTAATTTTGATTAATTGATAATTATGTTAATTTTATTATTTGTTATTTGGAGCAGGTTGTGGGTTTATAGGGGAATAGAGTGGGAAGTAATTTAAATGAAATAACGTAAATATTTATTTTATTTATATGTATTGATAATTAATTGATATTTTTTATTAATTGGTAATTATGTTTTTATTAATTTGTAATTACTTTTTATTAATTGGTAAAAAAAGGTAACTTTTTTATTGGTATTGATAATTAATGTAATTTAATTTTAATAATAAATCATTACTTTCCCTTCTGTTGTACTCTCTGGAGTGGGAATAGTAATTTTTACCCCTAGGCTATCCAACGCTTTCCCTACTGTTGCACACACTGGAGTGGGAATAGTATTTTTTACCCCTACGCTATCCAACGCTTTCCCTACTGCTGCACTCACTGGAGTGGGAATAGTAATTATTACCCTCCCGCTATCCAACACTTTCCCTACTGTTGCACTCTCTGGAGTGGGAATAGTAGTCTTTACCCCTACGCTATCCAACGCTTTCCCTACTGTTGAACTCACTGGAGTGGGAATAGTCATTTTTACCCCTAAGCTATCCAACACTTTCCCTACTGTTTCACTCATTGGAGTGGGAATAGTAACTTTTACCCTCCCGCTTTCCAACGCTTTCCCTACTGTTGCAGTCTCTGGAGTGGGAATAGTAATTTTTGCCCCTATGCTATCCAACGCTTTCCCTACTATTGCACTCACTGGAGTGGGAATAGTAATTTTTACCCTCTCGCTATCCAATAAATTCTCTACTTTTTTTTACATTATATTTATTATTTTTATATTTTAAGATTTTTTACATTATTTTAAGTATATTTGATTTAATTGTTTTTAATATTTAATTCATTTTATATTATTTTTAATACATTTAAAAAATTTGATATTTTAGTTAACTATATTTTTAACATTCTATATTTTGGATTCGATATTTTAGTACTTACCTGTTTGTAGATAGGCATTCTATATTTTGGAGTCGATATTTTGGGCATTCTATATTATGTCCCTCGATATTAAGTCACTGAACCGTAAAAATCAGGTAAGCAAACAACTTGCACATTTAGTGAATGGAAGTGCTTCTGATTGCGGTATACTTTCCCACTGGTGTTTGGTGTCACTAAGTCAATATGTGTGGCATCAGTTGCTTCATCCACATGAGGCAGATGACCCAAGGTGTAGAAGACCCCCTTCACAATTCCTCAGGTTGTGGAAATTAGATGAAGTTATTGATATGTCTCATCATTGACGTAAGAACTTAATTGTGGAGAAGCGTGGCACAGTGGTTAGAGGCAGCAGACCCGGAAGCTGAGATAGGCCGTGGACCAGGGTTCGATTCCCCGCCTCGGCGGGTCTCGGGCTCAAAAATTCCACGGACTCGACAATTCTCGCTCCAGTGCCTACTCGACTCACGGGGTCACACTCTGCGACTCTGGGCAATAGCTTGCTTAATCTCCACTACGGCCCCTCGCGGCGGGATGCCTGGCTTTCACCTTGTGGATACCCTGCCGGGGTATCTCACAGGGGAATACCAGGACGGGTTCCCTAAGCAAGCGCTTAGATACTGTGTGAAATCAGTGATTTGCGCTATATAAATACATGCACATTTACATTTGCACATGTAGCACATCACTGAAAGTTGGTTGTGACATTCCACCAGATACTGCAACAGTGTATTGGAATGATCCTGTGGCCACATAAGTACTGCGATGACGTTTAACAATTTGTGTAATAGCCGGGGGATTTCTGTTGCGTGACAGAAGATCAGAATCTAGCTGACGACATAAATCCTATATAATTTGCTTATTCAATCTAAACTTTTTCCTCCATGATGACAAGGTCTGGAAATGGGCTGTGCACTTGAGGCTGTGGTCTCCTGACTCTCCCAGGGGTCAAATGTCTGCAAAAGAAAAGAGTGATACATTTTCAAAAGCTTTCCCATATATACATTTATGCTAATTCACACAAATGTCATGGTGTGCACAACATATATAGGCTTCCACTATATTTGTTTGAAGTAAAAATTGTATTTGTCACTTGTTATCATCTGAGTTCCCTGTTTTGCATGTCAAAGTTAAATAAAAAAATAATTTTGAAACTAATACATTAGTAATGTATTATTTAAGCATCCTTTTTAAAAATATTTTCCCCCTAAAATAGTGCCAAGAGAAGTGTTAACACTGCTCTACTATTGCATGTCACAACATTTACGCATTACAAATAAATGCAGTTTTTAAACAAACATGAGTGTCCTCCAATTTTTAAATGTGCGAAGAAAGTAGCCACCTTTTTGAGTGGTGGTGACACACTTAACAGTCACCAAAGGATTATGTGAACACCTACAGTGGCTGCTGCCTGACCTCGCCATCCGGTCATTTTTACGCTTGCGTCCGCGGCGGAACTTGAGCGCCTATTGAGTGTTGTACTCCACGACAGACACAACCATAGGCAAACGTGTGGGAAAGCAACCAATGGCTGTATTGGTCTCTGCTGATGATCACGTCAGTTACATACATGTACGCGGCGTTGTGCACAAAATTCACTTGCCTCCTAATACTGCAGCCATCAAGACCTACCCTAATTTTACTGCTGTGCTTACCCCTGGGGCAAGAATGGCATGATTTTCCGGGGAAGGGCCTCAAGCCTGAGGAGCTGGAGAAGCTGCAGGGAAGGTCCTTTACCAGTATGACCTTAGAGTTGGTCATACAGGGAAAGGACCTTCCCTGCCAGCTTCTCACCAGCGGAACAGGTACATGTTTGAAAATGTTAACTCCGTCCTGTTGGGTGATGATATGCTGGTTGTACTGGTACTCTCTGGTTAACGGTGTGTATCTTAATGGTGGTGCTCTGAAGGAAGGGGGAATCACCCAACCCCCTGAAGTGAGACCACAAGGATCCCTCCGTAATCAAAAACCCACGCCTGAGCACACACTTCACTCAATAAAAGTCAAAATATTTTAACACAGTTTTTATATCTTTCTTGGTCTTTTTGGTTGCCCAGCCAGCCAACGCATGTTTCGTCGTTCAGGGTGCTCCCCATGACTTCATCAGGGCTGTGTTCCTGGTAATCCTTTGTAAGACTCTCCAAGCCGGTTCTACTTCTGTCCCAGCATGACCGCAAGGAAATTTCCCTCTGCACCCCGATTCGGTGTAACCCTCAGAATTTCAAATCTATCCACTTCACTCGTATCTCCTCATATATGAAAATCCTCCATTTTCCAAATAGTGACAATGTAATTGGTAATCCAAGTTTATATGGCCCCAGTATCTGCCACCTTTAGAAAGGATGCAAATATTCATCCAGCTCAACCCTCATTTGGAAGCTGTAGTCAGCGGAAGATATGGGTTGGACTGGATGGATATTTGCATCCTTTCTAAAGGTGGCAGATACTGGGGGGTTTGTAAGGACATTCCCATAAAAATAAAAAGCCCTTATTAATTAGTATGTGTTGTGTGTTCAAAGCCTAAGGCCATTTTTATTATATACTAGCTTACCCGTCGCACGTTGCTGCGATCTCCGAAGAAAGTAAATTTAAGGAAACTCGTTATGATAACATTCAATTTACATTGTGTCATTTTTATTGAAACGTATTCATTTTCATATGGAAAACATTTCAAAGTGTCGTTTTAATTCTATTTATTTATTCGAGTGCTTGTGGATACACGATTTTTTGTTTTTCCGTCTGGTGCGTACATCAGTATTCGAAAGATTATGAGGGCCCTGGGGGGCCGATATTTAAAACATTTTTATGCCAGAAACCTTCGCGGGAGTGTACTCAACAACTTCCCAAAGTTTCCTGGAGATCAAATGAATGCTGTTTTAATTCTATTTATTTGTTCGAGTGCTTGTGGATACACAATTTTTTGTTTTTCCATCTTGTGCGTACATCAGTATTCGAAAGATTATGAGGGCCCTGGGGGCCGATATTTAAAACATTTTTATGCCAGAAACCTTCGCGGGAGTGTACTCAACAACTTCCCAAAGTTTCATGGCGATCAGATGAATGGTGTAGTAATGCATAAAGGACAAACAGACAGACATACATTTGTTTTTATATATATAGATATATAGAGAGATATACCCATGTATAGTTTTTAAATACATGTGAAATGCATTAATGGCTCATCCTGTACATTTGGAAGTGCATTCTAATGTAATTACAACCGGCATGTACATTTTTTCTGTAGATACCAAATGAAATGGATGTTTGCTATTTGTATATTGCCACAAGACCCTCAGCCAAGATCTAGGGTCTCTAAACAGCAGTTTGAGAGCTACCAGTAGCTCTCAGACTCCTCAACAGTGGTGCACAGCCTTGACGTAAGTCTTTAGACGGGCACTATGGACCAGATTTACGACCATAGCATTTTGCAACTCACAAATTGCGAGTCCCAATTTGCGAGTTGCAAAATACTATGTACAACAGTGTCTGAGACACTGTTTGCAATTCCCAATGGAGTTGCAAATTGCATGCCTCATGAATAATAATGAGGCTGTTGCAATTTGCGACCCCATTGGGAATGGCTAGCACGCCCAGGGATGGCGGCCTGCTGGGGTCAGCAGACCACCATGTCTGGGACTCTTTTGTCAATAAATCAGTTTTTTTAAAGGAAAACGGGCTGCATTTTTTAAAAAAAATGTAACTTTTCAGTTTCATTTTTTAGGGGCAGGCAGTAGTCCCTTTTGTATATTTGTCCCTTGAACTACTGCCTGCTCTTTTAAAAAATATTTACGCATGCATTCCCAAAATGGAAGGGGTCTCCTGGGACCCCTTCCCATTTGTGAGTGCTTTACCATCCGTCTGAGAAGGGTGGTAAACTGCTAGTGTTTTGCGACGGCAATTGCGGTCGCAAAACATTCATACATGGGTTCTGGACTCGCTATAAGGAAGGGACGCCCTTGGCACGCCCCTTCCTAATAGCGAGTTGCTAACCCTATTTTGCGAGTTGCTAATTGGTTAGTGACTCGCAAAATAGGGTTGGTACATTGGCCACACGTTTTTTGCGGTCACAAACTGGCCTAAAACCCCTGCAAAACTGCAAAAAACGGTTGTACATCTGGCCGAAGTGATTTTTCATATGAAATTAATGGAAGGTTGTGTTCATGTGACATCATGATCAGCATGCTGCAGAAATTATGGGCCCGGCTGGGGTTGAGTCACACACACAAAGAACAGAAGCACTGAGGTATTGGCGTCATTAAAATTGGTTCCTTGACATCAGTTGTTTGGATGTATGTGCAGAAATATGCCCCTGTGTGCTAAGAAATGGAAGACATTTGAAATGGAGAAATACCTCACATCTTGAAGAAATACGTAATTTCAGTTTGACTCCCATGAAGAAGTGTTTCCTTTTAAAACTGTAGGCCGCTTACTCCCAGTGGCTAGTATTCACTGTGTCGTACATACGAATGCAGGACACAGCCCTTTGTTAGATATTTCTGAAGTGCAGAGAAATATTCAGTCGAACACTACTTATCATGGGATATTTTTCTGCACTTTCAAACATGTCACAGACAAAAAAGGTATGTGTCTTACATTAGTACTAAAGGCACAGTGAACACTGGCCACTGGGAGGCAATTGGATGCTGTCAGACAGTGCAGACAGTGAGTCTGTGTGGTGTGACACAAACAAACATTAGTATGTCCATTTCAATTGGGAAAATTTTATGGTTCAGAGGAAAATTCTATCTGGCACATTTTATCATGGAACCATTTTCTGCCCCTTCACATTCCCCCAAAACAAACAGACATACAAATGTATGTTTGTGTCATCCATGTACCACATATAGGAAAAAGTGTATCGTGCCAAAAGATTTTATCACACAGACTGTCATCTGTACAATGTTAGCCCAGCCATAGGTACACATGTTCATACATCCCCAAAGAGCACACTCTTACTGACACTCATGGCAGACTTTTCATAGTGCCCTTAGCCATAGTAAGCTCTTCCAAGCAGAGTATCTGGGTCTATCGACTTCAGGCACCAGGTCAATGGTGCTGGCCATGAAGGGGTCTGTTAACAATGCACAAGTTGCTGCTCAAAAGCTCACAATGTTTTGCAGCGATCTGAAGTAGCTCACATCACTGAAAGCATGGGTGACTGTCCTACATGATATAAATGTGCTGGATTTGTGAGTGTAGGAAGAGACAAGTGATAAAGATATTCATCAGGCCACTACAAAAGTGTGCATTTAGATATTTGTTTTGGTCAGCATGTGAAGATGCACATGTGGTATGTTAACTTATGAGTCTGCTTGGGACAGTGTAAAGAAATTGTGTGACATCACTTTAGACAAACGAAAAGTCACAAATCTTTTCTTGTATCCATACAGGTCAATGCCCATCAGAAGCAGGACATTTGGAAGGCCATCACCAGGAAGCTGTGGTCTTTGAGGGTCTACAAACGGCACAGTAAACACTGCAGGTAGAGGTGGGAGCACTTACAATGCTAGACCGGAATGTCAGCTGAAGTCCAGCTCGGCAAGTCCTCACAATGTGTGAAGGGCGTGCCCCGCACACTGACCCAGCTCCCGTCCCCAAAGGCACTGGTAAGTTGTAGTGTGAGTTGAACATTTTAAGTAACAATTTTTAGTTACAGCAACTATTTTTGACGTCTACATAAAGGTTGACACATATCCAAATCCAATGCAGAAGAGTTTTTGAAGGTGCAAGTTTGGCTCAGGGTGTATGATGAAGTGGTTAGTGCATGAATTTGTGGATAAGGATCCCACCTACTTTGTGTTCACTACCAATGAACTGGTTTCAGCAGACACATGCCTGCCTAAAACAACAGTTACTCATGAGTGTTTGGATGTAAGAGAGGCAATTGTACGTAACAGGCCACTGGTTCTTAATGTGTCAGGTGTGATAATCCTTTCCTACTGTGAATGACCTAGCCTTGGCCCTAATACAGATGACTTTGCATAAAATGCAATTATGACACATTGGATGTTCCAGACGTTACCTTGGTAAGTAGGTTTCATACACATACGCTAGATTTTCTAATGCCAATAGATTTAATGACTAGATTTTAGGCTCAATAATATTCAAAAAGTGCTGAAAATCATAAATAGATGGTAATTCCTGTTGCAAGTGACAGTTTTGCATACTGTCTTACTCCTTCACACGTGTGGAAGTAAGCCAGTCTGGTTTCTCATGGAAATCTGAGGGAGGCCTACACATTTAAGAACAATACAGACAGAAATGTGTGCACATAGGTGACATAGTAACGGGTCAAAAAAGCCATTGATAATTGTCCTTTCTTGTGTCCAGAAGGTAAATCTATGATGGAGTCAAAGGGAATACTTACAACGCCTTTTGGTGATGGAATGTACCATCACATGTACAAAGTGATTTCCCATCTTGGAAACAAAGAATCAGGCCCAATTGATGACTCATTAGTCAAAAGAAGACATCTATCAAGGTGTAATATGCTGCATACCTTTGTTCTTAGAAGTGATCATGATATATGTATCAGTGTATGTACTATTTACTGAGATGTTGTACCAATTTCCACTTAGAGTGTCAGCCACCATATTTTGTGACAACAGTTTTTACATTAGTAAATGTTTTACCACTTGTGACTAGAGAGATGCCGGAGTCAAATGTGAAATGTTCATGTTATGTACTGGAGTGTATTAATAGTGTATCAACTCCTATTCATTCCCTTATGCTGTGGAAGTAAAATCGATCCAGCCTACAGAGTGTTACAAATGAATCTTCTCCAGCATAGGTATCAACATAGTGCATGAGATATTGATAAACTATTTCAGTACAAGATGCATGTAGTCATTTGGACATTTGAGTCTGACATACACTTGAGTAACTTGGAGTAAGTGCTAGCATTGTAAAAGGCCAACACAAAGCAAACAGGCTTTCAGTGCATACACATTTTGGTTCAACATTGCAGTATTTGTTGACACACACTTATACATATATTCCCTTTTCGTGAATGCAAAAGATGCTGAACTTTTGGACTTGTAAATATACAGTTCAAAGGGGTTTTAGGTTGATATATTAATGCTGAACTAAGGTTATTATTCTATGAAACAAATGCCAAACACTAAGACATTTCCTGTTGAAATATAATGGACAATATCATCCGTGATATAGGAGTTATCATGTGTAATGAACAACCTGTGACTAAAAAGTTTCAAGAAATATTGCCTACATGCATCCGATTATTATAATGTCTTAACAAAGTGGGAGAGCCTGAAGCAGGTGTATGTGAAATCTCGTTAAATGTATTGTGATCTAAATTTGTGATCAGTTCCATTTGCAGAGATACAAAGATCGCTTGTATATGTCCTCACAGCATCTTAGTCAGAAGGAGAAAGAGAGTGTGGCCAAGAAGGCAGGGGAGCAGCTACCTATTGCGGTTTTGGTGCTGCCAACACCAGTGACAGCAGAGGACCCAGTCTCACGGAGGATGGTTGGAGTGCTGTGAAGGTGTCCAGCTCTTGTTCATCTTCTTTGGAGGCCTCCACCAGTGAGCATTCCTTAGTGGTGGTGAACCCACCAAGAAGTGTTACACCTGCATCCTTGTCTGCCAGTCCAATTTCCACCCTCCCTGTTGCTCCCCCCCAGGTGGCCACCCCTGCACTCCTAAATAGAGTGCGGTCTCCTTTCCCCTAGGCACCTCAGGCCCTGCCCCTGTCCCCCTGGCTGCGCTCAGTGAGGAGGCTGTTGGACTCCTATGCACGATCGCTGCAGGGCAGACTGACCTGCTGAATGCCATCTATATGCAGCAAATATCAGCTTTCCTGGAAGGCATTCACAATAGTATTTCTGCCCTACAGCAGTCGTTTCTGGTGCTGGCCTTCTCCCTGACCTTGACCTTGCAACCTGCCCAAACTCTTGTCCTACCTCCCATCTCTTCCCCATCCTCATGCCTCATGCCCAGCCCTGTTCAAAGCACACACAAACCATCACATGCAGACACTCCAACAGACCCAAGCAGCGGGCTCACACACACACACAAAAAGAAAACTGAGGCCCACTGACAAACATGCCTCCACCTCACCCACCATGGACACACTCAACACCCCCTATACTGACACACCCACTGACAGCACACCCACCAATACAGACACATTGCCAACACCCTCCACCAGCACACTGACGGAAACAGCACCAAACATCACTCACATACACCACCCCCTCTACATGTACTACACCCACACCCTGCATCTCCATACCACACAGAACCACACACACATTAGAATGCACACCTCAGAAAAACAAATGCCAAAACTCACCCACACAACACACACCTAACAAATGACAGACCACAAAACACTAAACACATGCAGCAGAACCACAGACACCTGCACCCTCAACATGCACAGCAGACATAGCCACTCCCTCTCCCTCCCAAACCTCAACCGCTCCCGAACATCCCACCCTTTTCCCCGAGAGGATGTCCTGTTTAATCTTGCCCTAATTCCTTCCAAATCCCACCCACACCCAAATAAAAGAAAACCCTCTCCAACCCCCTCCAGAGACTAGCCCTAAAACAAAGAAAAAATATCTTCAGAAAACAAAATCCACCCCTGCCAAAACCTTACCCCCCCTCCCAAAAGTGCAAGAGACTCATTGACTTTGGACAGGCAGTTTGCTGATTTAATTTTGAGAGAATTTGCTAATTAATATTTTATTTTATTTTCACCAAGTTTGTTGTGTCAGTATTGTTAATCTGCAATTGTTTGATTCCAGGCAATGTTTCTAACTAAAATGTGAAATTCTTATTTTTCTTTACCATGGTGGCATGTACTCCTGCTAGATTAGTTAATGTGTGGTTGCATACACTGGTTAACATAGTATGTGATGGCTCATTGATGTAGGTGCAGGCTTTTATCCTAATAAGGGTCACTTGCACCAACTAATTGATGTTGAACATTTTTTTATCATTGTGTTGCTGTAGGTGTGTTTGTTTGACCTTGATTCCTGTTCAGTCTGAGCACATATGCCTTACACCTTATTATGTATTGTGACTATTGGATTTGGATATGGTACTGGACTTGCAGTAGACGAAGGGTAACGTTTCATGTAGGTATATGTTGGTAACTTCCAGATTGAAACTACATTGATTTTATTGTCCAAAAAATCCAATATGCTGAATTAGGTGTGTTTCTTGAAATTTCTTAAATGCCAACATTTCACACATAGGCATTGCACATTGGCATGCTACTGCTTGTAAGTACGATTTTCTAAAGCAAGGATACCGAACTTAAGTTAAAGGTGTTGCTTACCGTCAATTCCATCCATGATGGTGTTGATTTTCTTCGTCATCGATCAGCAGGATCAGGTACACCAACTTGTAAATTGGGGTCATGGCTGTGAAGGAGAGTAGACATGAGTAAAGGTGAATTTGTACCTGATATCCATCCCAAACCTCCAACTAAGGAGTGGCGGCTTGAACGCCACAGTCACGTTGGCAGGAAGGCACCTTGTAGTTGGCTGGGCAATGAACGTGGTGGTCTGTCCTCCGTTATCTGCCTTGACCTGTTGTGCTGTTCGACGCAGGCAAACATCCCTGGTGGTGTCAGCAAGTCTGCAACGGTCTTTACTCAAACCGCCCGCATTGTAATAGATTGGGCGGACCACCAGGTAGGCGGGTGGGAAGACCTCGTAAAAAGCCCACTCCATCGCAGTCTGCCAACATCTAAGTCAGGCCCTTTGGTACGAAACATGGGTAATTTTGCACGGATGGAGAAGGTTTTGTTCAAACTATAAGATCCAGTGTATAGCTTCAACTCAATATGAGTAGAATTCCCAATAATTTATGTCTGTTAGGCAATGTGATTTAAGTTAAAACGTACTTACCTAATTACTTAAAAAGTTTGAAAAAACATGGAACTAGATTTTCTTGTGTCTTTCATACTCATGATAGGTGACATCTAGTTATTATAGATCATTGTTACATGTTAAAGTTGTACTTTGAAAAAGATCTATTCACAGATGCTCAGCCACATCATACGGTGTCAAAATTAAAATGCCTTAAATTAAAATTAATGTTATTATTCTCTCTAGTTTAATGCATTTAAGCTGTACTCCTCTACAAGTACCTAAGGAGCCCTTATGAAAATTCCCCGACTCCTCTGGCCAGGGAAACATAGCCTTTTGAAATAGCTATGCTGGCGGCTGGGTGTCATTTAGTTGCCAACCCCATGGTCACTGACCTTGAGACCATGTAATGTTCTCTTCATTGCCCTTCACCCAGGCTCTGTGTTCACTGGGTTGTGCTTCAAAGTCAGCCCACAGGACATACAGAAGAGTGTGTTAGAGTTCTTTGCTTGGGGTGAAGGTAGTTTAGGAGGGTTGGCTTTATTGTTTGGTAGTAGGCAGATTCAAGATATACCTTCAACCTTACTACTGGTTAAAGTATCATTATGCCCCTTTGCTACTTAAAAGGAGGGGGTGGGGAGGTCAACCAGAAATTCTGTTACATATTCTGGAGACAAAGGGACATATGTATGAGGGAATTGCCACTGGAACATCGCTTTTTTCGATGTTATGGTGGCGCAATGCCCTGCACCATATTTACAAAGTGGGATTAAGCTACTTTCATTGCTTAATGCCGCTTTGTAAATATGGTACCCTTTCACGCAGGCATCTGCGTGAAAGGGGCATTCAATGGGCGTTGCTGTGGGTGTTCCATCGCAACACCCATTGCTTTTTGATGCTGCCCCAGATTTACAAGGATGTATAAATCTGAGGCAGCACCAAAAACGAATGCCAGCAAAAGCTGGCATTAGATTGGCGCAATGAGAAGAAATACATTTATTTCTCCTCGTTTTTGATTTTCCTATGTGTGCTGCATTCCACAGCACACATAGAAAGATCAAAGTGCCATTAATGATTATTTTTGTTCAAAAAGTGCCCCTTCCTGCACAAAACTAATCATTAATGACGATTTTCTACTTCTATGTGTGATGCAGAATAAAGCACACATAGAAGTAGCAAATCACCATTATTTTTTTTTAATATAAAACAGTAATTTTTTATATTTATTTACAGAGTTTTATATAGCACGAACTTGACCCGAATCGGGTAGCAGAGCACTTTTACATAGCACCAGTTGCATTACATGAGGACACATTCCTTTTTTGTGAGGTACTGGGAGATTAAGTGATTTGCCAGAATCACAGGATGTTCATTGTCATTGCCGAGACTCTAACCCAGGTCCCCAGATTTGAGGTCGATCGCCCTAGCCGTTAGGCCATGTGCAGGAACTTACCTGCACATAAACAATCATCCCTTCAATGCAGGAACCATTGCACTATGGTGCAAGGGTGTCTGTGTTGGTGATAGGCAGCTTTTTCTAGTGCCAGGGCTAGGGAAAATACAGGTATGCGCCGTATTCTTGTAAATACAGTGCATCCCTGCATTTTGGAAATGATGCAGCCCGGCACTGCAAAATTTACCACAGTGCCACCCTGCGATATTTCCTTATACACATTCACCAAAGTTTTAAAATTAGATGGCTACATTTTGGAAATCATTCCATCGTTTTGGACCGAAATACTTCCATACCAAAAACTAACATACCAACAATTTAGAAGTCAATAATTGCCTGAGATGTGAGGAAGTATGTACTTTATCTAATTCAGAGAGCAAAATACACAAAAGTGAAAGTAGACAATTTTCTGGTGGGCACAGGAAGTGGAGGGATATGCTATTGAAGATACTAAATGGAAAGGAGCTGGACATTCTATCTCAACTCAAAAAACCACCACAATACAATGGAAGTCTTTAACTTCAGGCTCACATCTTTGGGGTCATTTGTGACTTTTTATGAACATAAAATATCCAAAAAGAGGTTCACAGCAGGAATAAATGATGAGAGACAATGGTGGATGGCCTACCCAACACCTAAATCATACATCAATAAAATGATTATGTTCACTGCTTTTTAGGGTTGGAGCTCAAACAAATTATATTTGGATTCCTCAACAGTAGAGTAGCTGGGAGAGTATCACTAAAGGATCATAGTTGAAACATGAGATGAACTGCAGAGTAGTTTCTGAACCCACTCTCTGTCTCACACCGACTTCTCCCTATCTCTTTGTTTGTGCCAGATGGTTACGCCAGACGGCTCTTTTACCATTAACCTTCTTCAGGAGTCGTTCAGCAAGACCCAGATCGTTCCTAGATCATGAAAGCTTAGTTACTTCATGGTCATGGTAGGCAACCTTGAGGTCTGTATGTTATGTTATATGATGGGATGTTTTTGACAACCTGGATATGGGGTATACAAAGGCGACAATATGGCAGTTTTACTAGAACAGATAAAACTGGGCAAGAAAGGAATAGGGGATCAGGAAGTTCAGGGTTCTCATGCAAAAGTGACACAAGCAATGGGGCTGGAAGTTGGGTGAATTCCGGAAAAATCATGGCAGCACTTACATGATGAATTGCTCCATTCCTTTGTGGAAAAAGGTAAGATAAAATCCTTTCTTTTCTTATTATTCTTCATGGTCAATGAGTTATTAGAGCTGTTGTGTACGTATATAAGTATTTATAAAACCTGACCTAGCTGCAAAGCAATGGAGCACTATACAGAGGAAGGGAGATAGATATTTTAGTTATTTTGACCTGCCAGTGAGCAGCCTGAAGTCTGGTTTCACCCACAGGCAGTGTCTGCCTTAGGGGAAATGTAATGCCAATTCAATTCTCTTTCTATTGTGTGGGCTCCCCGCATGCTCATAGGCCACCTGGCAAAGGGAGAGAAAGCTGGCCAGATCCTTAGGGCCATGTCTGTAGACAGGTGGAGTGATGGGTTCAAGCACAGCAGAATGTTTACGTAACATTATGCTGCTGGGCAGTTTATACTTGCTGGGTGTCAGGTTGTGGCATTTAAGGAAATGCTTACCCCTTTGTTTGTCTCATGCGTGGAGAAACGGTACTCCACATCTTCTCATACTAGGGTCCTTTCAGCAGAGGAAGGACTGATGGTCATCATGGAGTGCCGGTGCTGTCTGGGTTGAAACTGTGTGGCTGTGGAGAACACGTAGCACAGCAGTAAACTAGCGATGAACTACACTTCCGAGCAGACAGCAAACTCTTGTGACTTCTATAGAGAGCCATCTTGGATTATCAGGTATAACTTCTGTGTTGTTGTTAAGAAATAATTTGAACTATTCCTTGAACATTTATCTGAACACTTGATACTTGGATTGCATATTTTGCTAAGGCTTACTTGTGAAGAAACAGGAAGGATTCTTATGTTATGCATATAATGTATTTGTATACATAAATAATTAGAGTTCTAGAAGGCACGTAGAGTTGCTAATATTAAGGAACAACAAATATTAACAGAATTGGTTGTTTTACTGTTCTACATAAGTAAATTAGAAACTAACTTATCATCCTCAAGAGTAGTCACTCAAAACAAAAGTGTTACTGCACTTGTATAATTGGGATACTTATTTTTCAAATGCTTGGTTTTCAGGAATAATCAGTTCTACATCAAAGTACAGAAAGTTGGTGTTGAACCTGACCCTTTTTGAAGGATCACCCTCAGCTTTTTGCCTTTTGTCTCTGAACCCGTTTTAGTTGGCATTAGGACTTTGTGCACTATTTTCCTGCATACCAGTGGTAAAGTGCTTGTATTCGCTCCGTAAAACATGGTACGATTGGCATCTAATTGATTGGTACATTTAATATACATATATGTCCTGAATAAATGGTACTACATGTACCAGGAGCCTATATATTAAATGCTACTAGTAGACAGCAGCACTTTTTGCCCGACCCACTAAAGTAGCACTGTAAAACGTGTCTCAGGCCTGCCACTGCAGTCTGTAGTGCAGTTTTAAACTGCCATTTCGACCTGGCAAAATAAACTTTTTGCCTGCCCCATCCCTTTTTTTAAATACTGGTAAGACACCCTGAAGGTAGGCCTTAGAGGCCCACTAGGCAGGGTGCATTGTATTTAAAAAGTAGGACATGTGTTCTTACGTTTTATATGTCCTGGCAGTTCTTCACTGTTGTATGGCTTATCTCTCCCATTGACTAACATGCGGTTACCTTATTACATTTCATAAGTGCTGACGTTAGATTGGGAGCAGATATAACTATACTGTTTACATTCAATTTTATTGTAATTTAAAATCCTCTTTAATGGTGAAGTCGGATCTTGAATTATAATTCTGAAAATGCCATGTTTTGTCTAACTGTGCCTTCTGTCAGTTTTCTTGGTTACACAACTGTGAATGGCTCTGCTTTTGGGGTAAGTGTATTGCTTCCTGACAGTAACATATTGTGAGCTTAGGTGTTGACAGGATGGGGCATCCTGACAAGATGACTGGTGAGGGGCTATACTCATCAGAGTCACTCATCAGAACACTCCTGGATCTGTGGAAGTTACAGAAGAAGGACTGCCCATCTGCATGAGGACTGCCCTTCTGCTTGAAGGACTGCTTTGCTGTTTGAGAAGGAAGGCCGCATCCGCTTGCCCCCATCCCAGGCAAGCCAGAGTGAATCCAAGGGTCCGGTTGCTCACCTCCTTTGTGATCTACAGGAACACACAAGCTTCAGAGGCCTTCCTGTAACTGCCTAGATGACCTGCTGCAACTGGACCTGCCTGAGCCCTGCTGGCCTCCGCTAGAGTTCGTCCTGATCCCCAAGAGGTACTTTCCCAGGTCCTGTACCCTTAGCTGGCATCAGAATGTATGTCTCCTGAAGAATAGTTGAAATTTCTGAAGTTTGCTTGGGGTGAAGGTAGTTCCTCACAACTGCAAACTGGCCTGCTTGCGCTAAGCTTCTTCCACCCACAACGACTGCCAATGTGAGGTTCTGGTGAGACCAGCACTTCGATATGACAATATAAGTCCACAGCGACCGGCAACATAAGAGCTTCACTTTACCCAACAGCAACAATAGCCTGCGACGTTTGCCAGTGTGAAGCTACAGCACTAGCCATCCGACCGGCTTTTCGCTCTACATCGATGAGCATCTGTGATGCCCAACCTGCTCTTCATGCTACAGTGACAATGTCATTGACGCTAAGACCGGTCTTAGAAGCTAACGTTTCAGCGGGGCTAACCTGGTCCCTGTACCCAACTCATGCTCCATCATTTTTGGCCTGAACTTGTGACTTTCCCCCCAGTCTAGCTCGACCCATTTACTGTGAGTTGTGCTTTGTACTTTTAGGTGCTATTGTCACAAACAACTTTAGAATTGAATATCGCTGGTTACACTAATTGTATTTTTGTTGTTCTGGTATCACTTTATTTATTACAACTAACTCTGTTTTTCTAAATTGCTTTGGTATTTTTCTTGTGTTGTTATTTCACTTTATTGATGCTTGCTTGCTGCATAAATACTTTACACATTGCCTATAAGTTAAGCCAGACTACTTTTGTGCCAGGCTACCAGAGGGTAAAGCACAGGTAAATTTAGTGACTGAGAAGGATTGCGGGTGTTCCCTGAGAGGGGCAGTTAATCATAGCACTCTTGATGACAAGTTACTTAAGACATCTCTTTGTCTTGTTGGAATCCAGTCCTGCAAATCTCCTTTGCCAACAGAAGTGACACAGAGTGGTGGAATTCTGTGTCTCTTTGTTCTTCTCATTCCCCTTTGCTTCTTCCACTGGCCCTCATATCTCTGTCCATGTGGTTACTGGTGGGGGTGGTGAGAGGGAAAAGAGAATTGCTTTAATTAGATTCTTCAGAAAAGTGCAACAGGACACAGCGGTCTCCTCGTTATGAAAATGTTTATTAGAAACTTTAGCTAATTGGGCTAATTACCATATTTGTTTGGGAGAAGCTAGTCATTCACCTTCAAAGGCAGTGTGGAAAGTTGTAGTTGTGTATGTGGATTGGAAGTAGAGTTACTGACTGTACTACGATTGTGCATTCATGTTACTATTAATGCACAGCCGGCTCCAGAATGGAAGAGGCTGCATGCCCTATCTGAGTTTTACTCAGGAGTGTACCCACTCACCTCAGACTTTCCGTCATGCTCATTTACCAGAAATAACCATCATTTAAGTGTTCAACAGCTTCATCAGGAGATGAAATGATGGCCAGAGTTGATAAGATGTGCATGACCAGCCTGTTAGGAGGTGGCTGCATCCAGACTCATCAATGCTCTGGGAGTCAATAATAGGGTTCCACCATTTGCCTTGCTGTGAACTGGGAGCAAGTTACAGCATTCCAGAGATGTCCAATGGATGGAGCAGTTACTCGAGCAACATGGAAACTATCCATGTATTTCATCAAGGGTCCAAAGGCCTTGCGGTTGGGCCATCTTGCATATTTGGAATGTGTGCAGGACCCTGACATGAGGAAAGAGCTCCTGCCTCAGAGATGGCATGACCAGTTTCATTACACTGTTTTAGAATACGTTTGCAGAGAGTTAGAGCAACAAGAGTGACATATGTATTACAAATTACAAGGGTGATAGACTCTAATCTCCGCATGAAGGTACATCTCAAGATGACCGTCACAAAATCTTAGAGACCACTTACATGCGACAAAAGTAAGTGATATTTCAATCCAAACCAGCCTCCCCAATTCCACTCCCTCCCTTGATATGGTACTCTCAAATATTTCAATGCAGTAAGAAAGATTAGACATATGGTAAGGATTACTGAACTCCTCGTTTAAAGATTTTTCCTAAGGTTTGGGGAGAAGAATACAGAATTTTCAAGAGCAAGTGGAACTTGCCATTATGGACCTTTAAGATACATAGAATTACAGAAATTGATACTGTGTCGTATTCTGAAATTCCATGCACTTCATTGTCCGACACTACCAGGTTGGGCAACTATTGGCCCAACATTTACCTGTGGCTCATTACCTTGCTTCCTTCCCATTCTTTATGCATCTTAAAGGTCCACCTTTGAATGTTGCCATTTTTTATTCATACAGCACTGTATCCAAATTCTGCAACCTGGTCCTGATGATGGCCTGACTTTGTATATAGGCCGAAACGCCTTCGACCTCCAAAGCGTAATTCACGGAGCTTTCTCTGTGATTGCCCATAATAATTAATTTGTCCCAAAAATGGTCAAACTATACGGGTATCATAGATGACTTCATTGTATATCTAACCTTGCTTGTACCTCCTTTCCCGCTGTATATATTCCTCCCCGTGTCACTAGCGCCATTCACCTCTCACGAGCACTTGTGCACTGCATCACTGGTTACATGACATTTAATGTAACACAATGCAATTTTGATGATTTGTAGAAGTATTTATGCTTTGGACCATACGATATCTATATCTATACTAATATAATAAAGAGAGAGCCCAAACCTTTGAGGCGGGTAATCTCAGGAACCACAGCACCAATCACAACACCCAATACAGCGTTGGAAAGGGCAGTAGCAGCACAAGGACATAGGCTATGCAGACGCCCACCATATACATTTAAAAGTTAAAAGAACCGTGCCAGCAAAGTAGTCCCTTGCGGACGTGTCTTCGTTGTGTTGTGCGCGTGTGCTGGGGGGCGTGACAAACGCTGGGGGCGTCTGGTACGTTCCGCCCTTCATGCCATGTCTCATATCGTGTGCTGTGGGCGTGTGCTGGGGGGGTGGGCTAGTGCGGGGTGCGGGATTACGGAAAAAAAAGCGAGCGTTGTGCCCAATATTTCATTGTTTTTTCTTCCCAGGTTCTGTACATTCCAGCTCCGGGTGTCCACCCTGCTCCCTTTAAATACCCCTGCACCCTATCATCATAACCCACCCTTACTCCTTAAAATACCCCAACACCCTTAAACACTAACCCATCTTAACCCTATAAATATACCCTGTACCCCAAAACCCAAACCTATGCCTAAACCCTAAAAATACCCCTGTACCCCAAAACCCAAACCTAGCCCTGAACCCTATAAATACCCCTGTACCTCAAAACCCAAACCTACCCCTGAACCCTAAAAATACCCCTGTACCCCAAAACCCAAACCTAGCCCTGAACCCTAAAAATACCCCTGTACCCCAAAACCCAAACCTACCCCTGAACCCTAAAATACCCCTGTACCCCAGAACCCCAACCTAGCCCTGAACCCTTAAAATACCCCAGTACCCTAAAACCCAAACCTACCCCTGAACCCTAAAAATAGCCCTGTACCCCAAAACCAAAACCTAGCCCTGAACCATAAAAATAACCCTGTACCCCAAAACCCAAACCTACTCCTGAACCCTAAAATACCCCTGTACCCCAAAACCCAAACCTAGCCCTGAACCCTAAAAATACCCCTGTACCCCAAAACCCAAACCTAGCCCTGAACCCTTAAAATACCCCTGTACCCCCAAACCCAAACCTACCCCTGAACCCTAAAAATACAGCTATACTCCAAAACCCAAACCTAGCCCTGAACCCTAAAAATACCACTGTACCCCAAAACCCATACCTATCCCTAAATCCTAAAACTACCCCTGTACCCCATAACCCAAAACTATATCTGAACACTTAAAATACCCAAACACCCCAAAACATATACCTCAGTACCCCAAAACATATACCCCTATACCCATACCTACCTTATCCAAACATTTAAAAAAAACATGCTTTTACCATTCATGCAGTTACAACAAATTTCGTTGTAAATGTATGCGTGGTAAAAGCATATAAAATGTAATGCTATGCGTTATATTGGCATTGCGGAGTCATGGTACTTTCGTAATGAAAGTATGCGGAAAGAAAGTTGTGGAATAATGGCTGTTTACCCTCCCCCGGTAAGTATATTGGTGGCACGGCGGCCCACATCTCCAGCAACATACTCATATTTTTTCACCACCGATTTGAAAAATGCACAGGTCTCTCTCATAGATGGCCAGCACCGACATACACTTTTAGACACACCTCCCGTCACAAGTTCTAGAATTGCGAACTTTAGAGCTGGGGAGCTACGTTTGAATCTCGGCATCAGCTCAACATCCTGTGATTCCAGGCAAATCGCTTTGTCTCCCCGTACCTACCACAAATGAATGTGTTCTTCTGTAATGTAAATTGTGCTCATGCCATGTCGCGCTATATAATATTGCAAGGAAAAATAAAGTAGGGAAACTCGAGTTCACACACTACTGAACGCGCACTCTTAAGTGCATCAGCAGTGCACTGTGAATCGGAGCGTTTCACAGGCCTGTCACAGATAAGAAATGCTATCAAAACGAAATCCTACAAAACATAATACTACTGGCCGGCAGCAATTAATACCCGGACAACGTCGGGACGGGCTGCTAGTAATAAAATATTTGTGTAAAATATTTCCTTAAACCTTTTTCACTTTACAGTCTTTTATTTCCCAGTGTCCCCTCTCCTCTTTTTCAGCAATTTATTGTGCATTTAAAATAATTTTCCCTCACCAAATGATTCCCCTAGAGACATTGTTTATGTTACTCAATATTTACCCAGGTCTCTATCGGGTTTACGGGCAACCTCCTGTAGTCTGTTACTATATGCTTTTAGCAACCACACGGTTGCGAGAAGTGGTCCCCCACAGCACCTTCTAATCTACACCAATCTGATTGGTCATGATACGTGTAATTCACCTACACATTATGGTATCCAGGGAAATCCCCAACTACTCAGTCTACTACATTCAGAAAACCATATGTGGACCTTCTCTCCTCTCCTTCACACTTACGCCTCTACAAGGCTTTATTTTTCAACTTCGTTTTTTTTAATTTTCAGTTTATATCACAATAAATCATGGTCAGAAGAAATACAATCACAGTGAGTCAATACCAAGATACAACAAGCCTTCCCGCAAGCGTCTAATCACAACATATCAGGTGTATGAAAAAACGTCATCATTGATGAAGTTTTTTCATATGGAGTCTATGCGGTCATAGCCGATGTTGCGGGCGAGTGGACATATCAAAAGACGCCACCAGTCCCCGTTTCACTTAAATACAAGGGAGTTTCTTATAAATAGACAGTGTCCTGATGAAGGCAGCAGTGCCGAAACGCGCGTAGTCTCTATTCTGCCGCTTGCCGGCATCAATTTATCATTTGTTTGGGGAAAAAAATTATTGTTATTGAATCATTGTATGTTTTCTGATTTTAGTCAAACATACATGTATATAATCTGTGAATATAAAAGTGTAAATGTTCATGCATGATTTTATACAATTACTGAATCTATATCAGCACAAATCTAAACTAATAGGAAATGAAAATAAAATAAAAATATATTTTTCTATATTATGTGTTAGACCATCTATATCTGCACCTAAAATGTATTTACTCTTTTTTGAGAGAAAAAAAAATTGTTTGCTATTTTTTGTTTTACATAAGTAGCTTTCTATCCCTGCGTATAGCAACGTCATTTGTTTTAGTAGCGGTCCCAATGTTTTTCCAAAAAGTCATTTTGTCTAGTGCCACTAGTACCTGCTCCCAATATTCGCATATCCTCGGGCACTCCCAGGCCAGATGTAGGAACCCTGCCTCTGGCTGTCTGCACCGGTCACATCGATCTGTATCGGCCAATTTGAACTTATATTTCTTCAGCGGCGTGTAGTATAGTCTATGTAAGTATTTATAATGTATTATTCGTAGCCTACAGCTAGACGAGATTTGTCCCGTTTGTAGACAACAATATTGCCACTGCTCATCAGTAATTTCCCGCCCCAGGTTCCCCCCCCCCCCCCCAATGTGTACGAGACCGACTGGTTATTCCCGCTCTGTTGTCTCGTATATTAGTGTATAATCCTGATACAAGATGTTTCCCATCTGTGGACCCTAACATCTGGTGCAGTGGTGAGGAAAATTGAATTTTGCCCTGTTATGTGTCCCTACGTGCTCCCCCACATGTAAATATATGTGCATGATTAATATGCATATTCCCCTCCATGACCGAATAAAGACGCATTTACAGTTGCGTCCAACGTTAGTATGTCAGTTATCCAGTTCTCCTGAAAGCAACGTGAATTAGGCTTTTAGGCCTATGTTGCCAACGTCTTTACATTGTACACGTTAAATCCTCGAGTTGCACCCGTTTCTAGGCCTCACAGGGCCCGGACACCAGAATAAAGCCTCAAGCCTCCTGAAGCACTCCGAGAGATGCAGCCCCGCCCGCATCCCTGACCCTTCACTCACTTCCTGCCAAGCAACGCGGTGCCCGGCCTGGCCTGCCTGCCAAGAATATGTTATGCCTACAGTTATCTGTTCAGCTCCCCGGCTTCACATTCCTAGCTAACGAACCGCATAAACATCTTCATCTATAGTCTAGTCTTCCTGTCTCCATGCAAACAATTTCCTGAATTAGTATCCATAGAAGATCCATAGTTCACGCAATACATGAAGAAATATATGCACACACTAGCTTTAGTGACAAGTAGCCTTTGCCCTGATGACTTTTAGAATCAAGCAACATGTACTCTAAACACAAGATATCAGATATGCTATAGGTACAGGTCGTTCTGACATCCCAGACTTCAGTCTCCTCTTCTAGTGCTAGGAGTCAGCGGCCCCCAGCTCTCCCCAGTTACACGTCATGACTCGTTTGCGCGCACCAGTAGGTTAAAGGTCCCAGCTGCCCATGAAGCCCCCTCCATGTGTCCACCCACTTATGACACTTCTGTGACGTCTACATCACGCACGCCCTGTGCACGCCTTCTTTTCACGCCCATATGTTCTTATCTTCTTTTTACGCCTACTGTATTCAATGCAACTGTATTGTTTTACTATATATACTGTATGATGTTAATAAGAGATTGTCTGTCCCTTCCTGAACCTTAGTAGGTGATGGAACCCGATGTCCATTGGCTCGAGCCATTTAATTAAAGCCCGTATGACTCAGATACCACGGATTCTGCCTCTTATTTATTGAGCTATCCTTTTCAGTTAATGCATAGAAAAATAGTACCGGTAATTATTTATTTATTTACCACAAAATGGCGCCCGAACAGGGACGAGCCCCTTCCCCACGCGCCGGCGTAGTAACGCAGGCCCCCAGACCCTTCTACAGCCGTGACGGACCCCTTCTGCGCACCTGCAGGTTTTCCTGCTTAGTCTCCCTCAGGCCCACGGAGGAGACGGAGACTGCGGTCCGGCATCCAGACGAGGCGGTGAGGAAGGCGCAGCGTCCCGACCAGAGCCCAAGCCGAGAGAGCAAGGTCCGAGGTATCCTGAGGCCCACCTGTTTCCGAAGCCCGAAGCGCATGCGTAGTGCGTAGTAACCAGACGTTGTAGCAGTCCAGTCCAGTCGAGTTTCCGAGGCCTTCAGTTTTGCTTCCCGGTGAGTACCGTTGCTGGGAACGTATCTAGACGGGTTCATTAATTTGTGCCCGGTCCGACGGGTTTGGGTACACAGATCCGGTCCGACGTGTTCACCTAGGTGGATACAGTATGACGTGTCTCTTTATGAGACCGGTATGTTCTGTACTGTTTTAGCAGTGCATCCAGTAATTCTGTTTTTCTAGTATAAATCTCGCGAGAAATTCCAGTATTATGTTTTCGAAGTATTATGTTTTTAATGTTACTAGGTAGTATCTGTTCGAACTGTTTTTAATGTGTATTGATGTCGTGGTATGAATGATTTGTTTTGCTATTCATTACTGTGTTCATTGTGTATTGTGTTCAAGTTCGAGTCCGTTCAAATATGCCTCTGTTTTCAAAGTTACGTCAGATAGGGACCAGAAAAGCATTACTCGAAGAATCAGTTCCTGTCCCTCCTAGGGACAGTCCCGTACATTTCATGTATCATAAACATGGCTTAGATGCCATACTGTATTTAGACTTATGGGTAGACTATACCAAGAATCTGGAAGAGAAATATAGATGGCCTGTTTCAGGAACATGGGATGCTGAGTGCATCATGAGAGTAGAGGAAGCATTATGGAAAAAGAAAGCCAGACAATCCCAGAAAGATGCCATAGAATTGTGGCGTAAAGAATCGCATAGAAGAACAGAAAAAGAATTCAGGAAAGCAGAATTAAGTAGGGAATCCTCAGAAAAAGCCCAAGAAAGGGAATTACTAGAAGAAGGTGAACGAGTTAGAGCAGAACAGTCAGACAGACAAAGAAATGCCCTTATTAAAGGTATGTATCCCCTTCTCGCCGAGGGTTTGCCGAAGGCGACCCCGGAAGCACCCTGTAATTTACCGCCACCATTGGTCCCGACTAAGCTACGTCATAAACCGACCGCAGCTGAAATTTTCCTTTCTTCCTATTTAGACGACACTGTCCCAGAATATGCAAATCCGAACCCTACTCCGCCTGTTCAACCTCATCACCCTGTTAATAACGTAATTACTGTTCCTCCAGCTATTGGTCCCGGGAATCCGCCAGTACCCCAGGACCAACCCACATTACGTATGCCTACTTTACCAGTCACTTTACCAGCAACGGCACACTCAGTGTTAATTGATGATTCTAGTTCAGGAGGAGCAGGGGGAGGTATTCCTGTCACCCCGCCTCAAGTAAAACGAACGACACTAAGAGAAGCAGCATTACAGCGCACGCCAAAAGTGGCTACATACGCAGCCCTCAAACACTACCTTACTGTATATATGATCCAGTGCCAGGCGAAGATAAGATGATACTATATTCCGTACGTTTACGACGAGTTGCAAACTTTTTGACTACCATGCCAGATATGAAGGAACATTTAGACAGAATATATCATTTCATCCGAACAGGAGAGAAACCAGAAAGTATTCACGAGGCTATGGCACACAGGAAAGTCGAGATTCAAAGTATGATTTTGCAGTTTTTGATAAATTGTTTAATAAGAGAACAAGATCATCCTGATAAAGACAAAGACGAGATGAAAGCCCTGACAAGGTGGAGTGACAATATAGCAGAAGGAAAACACAGTAAACAAACTTGTATAGAAACCATGTATAGAAAGATTCGTAAAGAAATTCTAAGCATACACGAAAGGGAGAAAGCAATGAGAGTAACCGAGAAGGAGAATGACACTTCAGACGAAGAGGTAGACACCGAGAATCCAAACAGAATAGCGTACGTAGGTAGGACAAGACCTTTTGACAGACACACACACCTAGAATACAAGAAAACTTTTCTTCCTCCCGTACCAGAACAGTGTTCTCTTGAGCATTTATTCCAGGCTACCGATAAAGTTCTGAAACTACGAATAGGTTACAGTGAGCTTAGTACCATGCATGAACAGGAACTAGCCCGATCAGCAGTTCGATGGACTAGTGATTCTAGTACATTTTCAGACGAAGTAGTGGCCCAAATGTTTCTGAAACTTCCCCCAGACGAACAGCGACTGGTGGGTATGTACATGATCCAACACCTCATTACATTGTACGAAAGTCAGCATTCTGATCCAGGTTCTTTATATAATGTATTGGACGAGTTACTCCTAAACCGATGGAAAGGCCTGGGTACCGATTTGATTAATGTCATTTTAGAACAACGTCACAAATACAGAACGTTCCTGACTCCACATTTTGTTCCTGTTCCACCCCCAGTAAGAAAGACATTCTACATAGATAGACAGAATCCCTTGCGAGAAGTGCATCCTGTTAAGGGAACGGGAGGTGAGCTCGAACGAGTATTTGTTTCCACCCCTTTAACAAAAATAGAACTACTGGAAATGAAAAAGTTAGTGCTCTGTCACGATAAAGATCCAGCAGGGTTCCACCGTGAATTAAAAGACATGCTCCGTATGGGAGAATACACGTATCCTGATATCATTAAATTGTTAAAGGTCCTGTTGCCTGCGGGCATATATGAAAAACTTAAAGAAAAAGAATGGGAGGTGGGAGAGAAAAAGATTGACTGGGCAGAATTAGAGAACGAAGATAATACACGAGTTCCTGGTACCGGTCTTGGGGAAAAAGCCAAAGCATTGCCCGAATTGTTAATTCAAGTCTTGCCAAGATTATTAAGCACGAAAAAGGAAGACTGGGATGCCATCTCAGCCTGTAAACAGAAACAAGACGAAGACACTAGTGATTTTTATTCCAGATTTGAGAAATGTTTCATTATTAATAGCGGCTTGAAAACAAGTAGTGAGTCGTATCCCCATCTCTTTGTTACCAAACTAGTAGAGAATTCTTTACCACAAGTTAAAAATCGAGTACTGAAAGTCGAGAGTACCTGGCAAGCTAATACCCCGTCCCAAATGCTACAAATGTTACAGTATCACCAGAACCGAATCAGAGAAGAACAAGAACACGAAAGGAGACGTATGAAAGACACGAAAATGAAAGTACTAGTTGCACAGTCTGTTCCAGCAGATAGTCAGAAGAGGGGTACGAATCAGACCAGTCATTCTGCAGCTCCCGTTAAAGGGACATGCAATTATTGTAAACAGCCAGGTCACTATATAAACGAATGTGCAGTTCTGAAACACAACATAGCTACTGGTAAGACGAAAGAAAGACCACGTCGTCCTAGACAGGAACATGTTCCGCAAAATACGCAACCACCGCAGAACGCACAACAGACAGTTACAGTACCGCAGCCTATAGCTGCCACACAACACGTTACACAGCAGATGTACCAGTACGCACAGTCAGATTATCCCGAATATCAGCAGTATTCATGAAACAGCCTAGAGAGGGAGGTTGGCTTGCCTCTCATCGAGGTTCCTGTAGATCAAGAGGGTCCCTATGTACACAGTCAAGTATTAGGGAAAGACAGAAATTTTTTGATTGATACAGGGGCAAGTAGGACTACCATCAGTCATGACGAGGTTCCAGGAGCTCCTCTCTCAGGCTCAAGAAATGTTTCCCTGGGATTTTCAGGAAAGCCTATTGTTAACGAAATATCGAAACCAGTTTCCCTAGAAGTTGGTCCATTGTCCCGAACTACAGACTTGTTACTTACGAAATCATGTCCTGAAAACTTACTAGGTATTAAAACATTGAAAGAATTGGGTGCAGTAATCTGTTGTTCTCCGGAAGGAGTGAGATTGTTTTTACGTGATTTTAAAGGACATTATGTGTTAAGAGATTTTGATCCAAGATTACTGAATGTACCACAGCATTTATGGGCGCAAGGTCCAACTGATGTAGGTTGTATGCATATTACACCATATCGTGTCACTCTGAAGCAAGGAGTTGTAGTACCCCGAATTCGACAATACAAGTTGCCACCTGAGGCTGTAGCAGCCTTATCGAAAATTATTGACGAGCTCATTGCTCAAGGAGTGGTTGTAGAAACTGACTCCAATGTATGTAATTCTCCTATTATTCCGATTCTTAAACGTACTGACCCAAATGCACCTCCAGTTTATCGACTAGTAATTGACCTTCGAGAACTTAATAAATGTATCATACCCCAGTACCCAGTGGTTCCAGACATCTCTTCCCTATTGACTGCCATTGATTCCGAAGCTACGTTCTTTACTGTTATCGATCTCAAGAACGCTTTCTTTAGTGTCCCCATTCATCCAGACAGCCAGTTCCTTTTCGGATTCTGTTTAAATGGAAGAAGCTATAAATTCACACGTGCACCTCAAGGGTTCACAGAAAGTCCTAGTATTTACAGTCAAGCACTTAAACGGCAACTAGACAGTATTCACATGCCAACTGACACTGCCCTGCTCCAGTATGTCGATGATCTATTGATCACAGCCCGTACAGAACGTGACTGCGAACGTGCGTCACTGACAGTCTTGTATTTTCTGGCAGAAATGGGGCACAAGGTGTCCCCTTCAAAACTGCAATTCTGTGTCCAGCAAGTGGTATATCTTGGACACTTGCTGTCCAAGAGGGGTAGACAGTTGACACCTGACTGTATCCAGTTAATTGCACATCTTCCACAGCCCAAGACACAGAAGGAGGTGCGAGCTTTTATCGGCCTCACTTCTTACTGCAGACAATGGATTCCTCAGTACGCATATCTAGCCAAGCCACTGATACAGTTGACAACACAGGAGGCAGCGACATCGACTGTCCTCCCTTGGACCCAGGAACATACACTTGTTTTTAACGAATTAAAGAAAGCTTTATGCCAAGCACCTGTCTTAGCGACACCAAACTACAGCAAACCTTTTACACTTTTTGTCACTGAACGTGATATTACAGCATTATCTGTTCTCACACAAGATCAAGCAGGACAACACAAGCCTTGTGCTTATTTTTCTAGCACATTAGATCCAGTAGCCCAGGCTCTGCCTGCGTGCCTCAAATCAGTTGCAGCCACAGCTTTAGCTATTAGACAAAGTGATTCCATAGTGTTAGGACACTCCCTGACAGTACAAGTTCCACACTCTGTGGAAGTTCTTTTAAACCGAACACAGACTCAGCACTTGACAATTGCACGATTAACAGGATACGAACTGACACTGTTCCAGCCACACATAGAAATCAGACGCTGCAACATTTTAAATCCTGCTACACTGTTACCCTCGATTACCTCAAACCCTGCAACCCATGGCTGTGTGGAAGTTATTAACACCATGACGAAGCCAAGACAAGACTTGACGGACATTGCATTACCTGATCCAGACCTGACACTCTATGTGGATGGTTCATGTATGAGAACAAGTACAGGAGAGTTAGTAGCTGCATATGCAGTAACTACTGAAACTGAAGTTATAGAAACACATCGTATTGACACCCTGTCTGCTCAAGCAGCAGAGCTAATCGCTCTGACCCAAGCCTGCATACGAGCCAAGAACCTGAAAGTAAACATATATACAGATTCACGTTATGCATTCGGAGTCGTACACGACTTTGGAGTCCTCTGGCAAGAAAGAGGTTTCATGACCTCTCATGGAACCAAGATTCGGCATGGCCCCCTCATTCAAGCTCTGTTAGAAGCAATACATTTACCGACAGCTATCGCAATTATGAAGTGCAAAGCACATACGAAAGTCACTGACACCATTTCCCAGGGTAACGACCTGGCAGATCGAACAGCCAAGCTTACAGCTCAGACTCCAGACGTTCCAGCTGACACGACAAAGACAGACGTTCCAGACCTGACGACTTGTATGACAGTCAAGGACCCCACACAAGATGTACTAGACATACAGACACATGCTACTCCAGAGGAAATCAAGAAATGGTCTGAACAAGGAGGGGTCCAGACAGATCAGGGATGGTTGACGAAGGGAAAAGCCACATGGTTTCTCCCCGACTCTATGGTTCAAGTCATCATTAATACAGCACACAGTCCAGCACACTTAGGAGAAAAAGCCATGTTAGACAGTATCCAGAACCTCTGGTTTAACAAGCATTTACGAGCAGCAGCGAAGCAGAAAGTGCGTACCTGCATGATCTGTTGTCAGTTTAATCCAGGTAAAGGTGTTCCCGTGGAACAAGGTGGATTCCATCCTCCTGACCACCCTTTTGAAGTCCTCCAGATGGATTATATCCAGATGGATCGATGTCGAGGTTTCAAGTATGTCCTCGTAGTTGTATGCGCTTTGTCCAGATGGACAGAAGCATATCCAGTCCCAGATTATACTGCCGCGACCACTGCCAAGCAGTTGGTTCGTGAGTTCTTCCCTCGCTATGGTTTGCCCCGGGTCGTGTATTCAGATAACGGACAGCCATTCTCATCCGAACTCATGAAACAAGTATCACTTCTGTTAGGGTACCAGTGGAAGTTCCATTGCGTACGACACCCCGAGGCAGCTGGCCTCGTCGAGAGACATAATCAAACTCTGAAAACACGAATAGCGAAGGTCTGTGCAGAGAAAGGTGTAGATTGGATGGTAGCCCTGCCGGTTGCCCTCTTCTATATGCGAATGGTCGCTCACTCCCGATCTGGTTTGTCACCCTACGAAGTAGTGTTCGGTCGTCCCCCAAACATGTGGGGTACACCTATGCCTCGTAAAATCACCGATGTTGACAGTAATATGCTGACAGATTACCTAGCTTCCTTGATGTCTGCACTACTCTCTTGTCGTTCACAGGTCGCGGCTGCCTTTCCAGACAACACCCAGGTGAAACCGCACGAGGTCGTTCCCGGTGACCTTGTTTTAATCCGAAACTTCGATCGTTCAAGCCCGCTGGAGCCCCGCTGGAAGGAGCCGAAACTCGTTTTGATGACCACAAGGACCGCCGTAAAGCTAGAAGGAAGAAAAGGCTGGCTCCATTCCAGTCACATCAAGCGTTTCCATGGACTGCGTCCAAAGACTTTTTTCAAGGACTGCCCCGATACTGACTCTAAACTTCCCCTGTTAGAGAAAACTCTGCAGCAGGAGTATAAATTAAAATTGAGGTCTAGTAAGTCAGACAGCGTTTAATTGTTTAAGTCCCCCTCGGGTGAAGCGGTTAGACAGGTTCCTGACATGTATAAGATAGACCCACATAGTGAGAGAGATAGACGAAACTCCAAGAAAATGAAATACTGTAAAAGTCTGCGAAGCAGATGTATCGTTACGTTATTGTTTATGTTATTCCTGAGTCTTACGATCACATGTATAAGTTATATGCTACATGTATTCTTTCCTCCTCTTGGTTCACATGTACATCTTTCCTCTAATGATACTGTAGAGCACACATTTTGTGAACTACCCCCTCACGAGTTATCCTATCGACTTGCAATGCGCAACAATACTTTTATTCGTATGTTACACTATTCACACCAGACCAGCAATGCCACTAATTGTTGGGTATGTGGTCGACTCCCCCCTTTCCAGACAGTGAAGCTCTGCCACTCTTTCCCTATCCGTTTTCACACAATGGTTCGTGTGGAGCATGGTTTACATTAACGTCATCCTTCGACGATAAGTCCCTTCTGAATAGGACCTGTTTCCCAGACCAGGACGGTCTTTTCCATAGGACAGGGATAGATCTAGAAAATGAAGTATATGATCTAGGTAATTTTTTCTCCAACCTCATGGTTTTGAATGTTCAGTCCGAGACCACTCCAGACTTGCCTTCTATAACAGTTCTACCAGTAAAAGGCGAATTATGTGTTAGAAGAATGGTTCAGTACATCTAGGACACAGTGATTGTACTACTGTGGTCGAGTATAGTGACAGTGGGAAATCTACTTTCAAAGCCTCACGTCATTCTTATTTTATATGTGGTCAGACCGCATATGTACGTTTGCCCCTAGATTGGGATGGAACATGTTACATTGCCTTCCTACTGCCACCAGTTTTCCTGGCCCCATCCGATTATCACCGAAATACACATCTAGTACACGTCAGACATAGAAGGGAGATCGAGTCCCCAATTGTCGATCAGACTGAAACTGCATTGGAACAGTATACGGATTTCAATAAAGGTTTCTTTTTCTTCATAGGTCCTGTCCAGAATAGTAAATTAATACGCAGGTTAACCAGAACCCTTGAAGCAGTGTGAATGAGACTACTTCCGCCCTAGGTAACTTAACAGAAGAGCAGTCTGCTATGAGATTTGTTGTTCTTCAGAACCGCCTTGTTCTTGACGTCATACTGGCCGATAGGGGCGGAGCTTGTAGAGTCATCGGATCTAGTTGTTGCGTTTTCATTCCTAATAACGCACCGTCTGTGTATTCAGCAATAACTAGACTTCATAAAATAGCCCATCAGCTACACCAGAATCCAGGCACCTGGACTTGGTCCGGCTGGCTCTGGAGTGTAATATCTGCCTGGGGATGGAAAGTACTGTCATTCCTGGGAGTAGTAGTAATGATCATATTCAGTTGTTGTCTCTGTTTACAATGTGGCCCAGCGATTTGCGGCTTGTGCGCTACATCTTGTATTCCACGTCCAAAGTCCCATTCCCAAAAGATAAAAGACGAGCAAATGATGCTGTATGAACAGATAGATGGTCTTATGAATATTGATGTTTCCTGAAGGGAACGTAGGGAACAAGGAGGGAATGAGGAAAATTGAATTTTGCCCTGTTATGTGTCCCTACGTGCTCCCCCACATGTAAATATATGTGCATGATTAATATGCATATTCCCCTCCATGACAGAATAAAGACGCATTTACAGTTGCGTCCAACGTTAGTATGTCAGTTATCCAGTTCTCCTGAAAGCAACGTGAATTAGGCTTTTAGGCCTATGTTGCCAACGTCTTTACATTGTACACGTTAAATCCTCGAGTTGCACCCGTTTCTAGGCCTCACAGGGCCCGGACACCAGAATCAAGCCTCAAGCCTCCTGAAGCACTCCGAGAGATGCAGCCCCGCCCGCATCCCTGACCCTTCACTCACTTCCTGGCAAGCAACGCGGTGCCCGGCCTGGCCTGCCTGCCAAGAATATGTTATGCCTACAGTTATCTGTTCAGCTCCCCGGCTTCACATTCCTAGCTAACGAACCGCATAAACATCTTCATCTATAGTCTAGTCTTCCTGTCTCCATGCAAACGATTTCCTGAATTAGTATCCATAGAAGATCCATAGTTCACGCAATACATGAAGAAATATATGCACACACTAGCTTTAGTGACAAGTAGCCTTTGCCCTGATGACTTTTAGAATCAAGCAACATGTACTCTAAACACAAGATATCAGATATGCTATAGGTACAGGTCGTTCTGACATCCCAGACTTCAGTCTCCTCTTCTAGTGCTAGGAGTCAGCGGCCCCCAGCTCTCCCCAGTTACACGTCATGACTCGTTTGCGCGCACCAGTAGGTTAAAGGTCCCAGCTGCCCATGAAGCCCCCTCCATGTGTCCACCCACTTATGACACTTCTGTGACGTCTACATCACGCACGCCCTGTGCACGCCTTCTTTTCACGCCCATATGTTCTTATCTTCTTCTTTTTACTTGTTACGCCTACTGTATTCAATGCAACTGTATTGTTTTACTATATATACTGTATGATGTTAATAAGAGATTGTCTGTCCCTTCCTGAAGCTTAGTAGGTGATGGAACCCGATGTCCATTGGCTCGAGCCATTTAATTAAAGCCTGTATGACTCAGATACCACGGATTCTGCCTCTTATTTATTGAGCTATCCTTTTCAGTTAATGCATAGAAAAATAGTACCGGTAATTATTTATTTATTTACCACAGTGGGATGAGACATGACGGTTCTTGAGGGAAATCAGGAAGTATGGAGCGCCTCTCATGGCGGAGGTGGACATAAAGCAATACATCTAAAGGCGTAGTTTGCACTCCCTGTAAGAGATGTTCCATTGAGCGGAATGCCCTATCATGGAAAAGATCCCCCCATGTGGCAATGTGAGCTCTTTTGCATGAGCCTTGAAATCCCTTTTCCTGCAGTAGCGTTAGAACAGGATGATACGACAGTGGGAGCCGTGGGGAGTAAAGAATAGGTAAGCCCAATAATGACGTTATCTGATGCCATGCTTCCACCATTTAGCGGTACTGGATAAGCAAGCCAATCTTCTGAGCTACCTGTGGCATATAGCGAGGGGGGTGCATCCAGTAGTAAGCATAGTGCGCCTGTGTGCTTAAAAAATATAACTCGAAATCCGGGATGTCGAAGCCTCCTTGTTCATAAGGTCTCGTTAGCGTCGACCAGTTGAGCCTCGGTTGTTTCCCCTCCCATAATAGCCTTGTCAACTCAGAGCGCAGTGTTTTAGAAAAAAACGCCCAGGAGTCTAAGGGACATTGAGGAACAGGTGAAGGAATTGAGGAAGTATGACCATTTTGATTAGGGAAGCCTGTCCTGCAAGTGAGAGAGGCAGCGATATCCAGCATGTAATATTAGCATTAAGACGTGTTAGGGCCGTACCATAATTTGCTCTTATAGTATCCACCCTGTCTCTTGTCACCTGTATGCCAAGATACCTCAACACTGTATCAAACCATTCTATCGGAAAATCTAGTGGAGATTGCGTCACCGCTAATAATAACATGAGCGGGAAGTTCCCATTACTCTAAAGGACCAAGAAGTTCCAGTATGAACAATTGCCCACAGAAACGCTGCTTATTATTAAATCATTTTATTTTTATATAAATATTTATACACGGAAAAACTTCATTTCTTCAAAAAGTTCTATTGAGATACAAAATTCATGTCGTATTAGCCCAGAACAACAAGGAGCAATTAAAACATTATATACAATAATCATTCATACCTTCAGGCATACACACATCCAGCCATCACCACATACATAAAAAAAGGAACTACGAATCGTCACTTTGAAGGCTTCCCATATCACCTCAACCCTATCTACGGAGCCCTTATTCCGGACAATGAAATCTGTAATTTCCTCACCCAACTCCGCTTGGAAAACAACATCTAATAAGGCCGTGGGCTGTAGCCGCCAGCTCGGTCTGGGCCTATCATACCCCGGAGGGGTCAGTGACACCTTAACGGGGCAGTGATCAGAAAACGTCCTCGCCAGATGCGTCACGGTGCTGACAGTCGTCCCGAGCCCCTTAGTGAGTAGACAGTAATCTATGCGCGCCCAAGTTCCTCTATGGGATGTGAAATGCGTGCCTTCCTGTTGTCGAGGGTGTGTCTATCTCCAACTATCAATCAGCCCCCCTTTCTCCATTATCCCCTGTAATATGTCCTGTACTTTAGTATAATGTTGCGGACCTACATTGGATCGGTCTTGCCGCGGATTTAGAGCAATGTTAAAGTCTCCCCCCCAAATTATATGAGTAGATCCAACTGCAGAAATTTTACCCCATAGATTGGTAAAGAATTCTGGGCAGTCAGTGTTGGGACCATAACAATTAGCGATCGTGACAGAATCCCTACCCAACCGCCCGCACGTTATAACATACCTGCCCTGCGAGTCCTCCACCACCCCCTCCATCTCAAAACTTGTGTGTTTATTAAAACGTATAGCTGTTCCACGGGCATATGAGGAGTAAGAGGAGAACAAACGACAGCTCGCCCATCGACTGGAAAAGTTATTAGTGGCACTCGGAGCAATGTGAGTTTCTTGTAATAGCGCCACATGAACCTGCTGCCTATCCAAATAGGCCAGAACCTGCCTTCGTTTTCTCGGATCCCGGAGACCCCTGACATTCCACGATATCACCCTAAGGGTGGCTCTATCCTTCTTTGACATTAGACCAGCCATTCGTTACCTGACTCTTATTGAGCAAGGGTTCATATCCCAACATATGTAGACATGATGAAATACCTCTGGTAAACAAGCTTTGTGTATTTGCTTCACTGTGACAATCGAACTCCCATCCCTTTACTTTCCCCTCCCACTGAAGCATCCCAATCATGCCAGTAATGAGTACCCCCCCTCCCTAGTTCCCCACATCTTCTCAAGCAGACCAACTGGGCCCACCCCATCCCCTCGATTGAAGAGAAGCAACAAAAACATGGTAACAGTAGTTCGGGTTCTCCCAAATGGGGAATACGCCTGGGTGGCCCACGAATACCTCTCGTCAGTCCGAGTGCTGTGTGTCACACAGCTAGTTCCCAGATCCAACACGAGGGTGACCGACATTGCATTGGTCTCTCTCCTCTCAAAGCAGGTGTCAATTCGGAGTCCGGTGTCTATACGTGCATAACGTCCCATCCCATGTTACCATTGATGTTCATCGACACAACCGTGTCTGTAAAGCATGAGGTGTGTCTGCCCAACGTGTTGTAGCACTTTGCAGCAATATTCACTCTTCTTCTGGCGATTGCGATCTAGGAGAGTCCTCAGGCTCCAGCTGTGATCTCCTCTGTTTTTTAAGTTGCTTCAGGAACTCTTCTACCTGTTGTGGCTTAGTAAAGAATGGTTGTGTTCCTTGATGGGTGTAGTAGGGCATAATCAATGAGCTTTCCTGAGCTTTTGTTTGACAGCCAAGAACGTACACGTTCCTCCAGCACGTGTATCGTGAAATCAGGGTACATAGTGAAGGGTATGCCATCATAGGTCAGTTGTTTTTTTTCCCTGGCAGCACGCAAGGCGACGTTCCTGTCCCTATAGTTCAACAAAGGAGCAATGATAGGTCTAGGGGTACTGCCAGGAGGAGCACGTGGTCCTAAGGAACGATGCACCTTTTCAACTACAAAGTGAGGAGAAAGCAGTTCAGTACCCACCACAGATTTCAGCAACTTCTCAATGTACTCCTCCATCCTACCCGTATTCGTGCTCTCCGGTATACCCAGCACGCGTATGTTGTTTCTCCGACTACGTGCCTCAATGTCCTCATTTTTCGCCGCTATTATCTTGAGTAGTTTATCCATTTGTGACGTTGCCTTTTGCAGCTGGGTAGTGGTGTCCTCTACATCCGAGACGCGCTGTTCCATCCCCTTGATGTGCACTTTGTGTCCTTCGATTTTCCGTACAATAGTGTCCATCCGTGTTGACACCGTATCCATCTGGTCAGCCATGGTCGCAAAGCCTTGTCTAACCTCTAGCAGGAGCGACTTAAGGTCGTCACTTGGTGCCTGTTGATGGTCCTGTTGAGAGGCCTCTGCCCCAGGATCTACTTCCGCTTGCACTGTTCCACCTATCTAGCAGTATGCAGGAGTATCCACAAGGTGTCTGTAGCTATGCAACGGCCGTTCCGGCAGGAGTGCTAGGCTTAGCTGATATAAGATTGAGATGCCTACTTGCAGCAGTGGTGATCTGTTACAGTCCTTTAGGGCTTCTACCCTAACACTACAACCTGCTTGTAGCACTTTTCAGTGCCCTCACGGCTAACCCACGGCTCTGTGCTTCTGTTGGAGTGATTGGCACCACGTTACTGTCGTCACTATTTTTGTTATGCGCGCAGGGCCCGGTCCTGTCATAGGAGGCGCATCTATGGGCCATATGCCATGCTACACGCATCTACTTCTCTACCGTTGCTTCTCCCACCTGCGCTGTCGCACTGAAGGGCAATTAATGTGCTCTCTTCCCACCGGAGGATCAATGTAGAGTGTAGCCTCCTGCCTTACCCGCCACTGGAGCTGTGGGCCCCCATTCTTCGCATCTGCGCCCAGTATCCCAGGAGCGGCGTTTCAGTTCTCCAGATCTCACCCCCTGTGTCGTGTGCGAGCGCCGAGAAGTCCCATCAATCGCAGCCTATTCCCTCCTGAATCATAGGTGAAGGTGTAGCGATGGTGTATTGGTGACACTCTTGCAGTAGGGTCTCCGCTACAGTCGCTATAGTGCAGCACCCCTGTTGTGCGCTCACGCCCGCAGCCTGCTGTGTCTTCACGCACTGAAGTCGCAATACATACACTATATTCAGCTGTCCAGCCATCCCTGGTGTATCGGGGGAAACTATCTCTGCCCCCCCGAGCCCTCCGCACATCCCGTCAGGCAATACCAAACTGGGCATGCAGCACTGTGCTATTATTAGGTGTACGGACGCGGTCGTGGCCCGTGCCTCTTACGTCCGTACCTAAGATGGCCGCGCTATACGTTAGTAAGACACACCTCTCCGCTCCTCTTCTAAGTTCCCATACAGTGGAGTATGGTAGAGAGCTCGCTGCCCCCGCCGCACTCACACTTCAGCAGTTCCACAATATCAGCCGCCCAGTGCCCATGCAAAGATCGGGCGTTCAGCGAATCAGTGTGCTGGGCCTCCACCCAGGCCTAGCTGCCTCGTGGGGATCCTGGGCCTCTCGTACTCCAGTGCGCCGAATAGCTGCTCCAGGAGCGCCAGGATATATCTGCGGCGCCCATGTCTCTTGCTCCTCGCTCGCCACTACCGCCGATCCGATCCTCAGCAGCGCTGCTGCCCTGAAGTCAGTGGGTTGTCACCTCACGCTTGTATGCTCATTTTACTGACGATGAGCAGGATAAATGCTGGATTTGTATGTCGGTCTGCGGGAGCCTCAATCCATGGCGGCCATTCCGCTCGTGTGCTACCCAGAGCACCCCGCTCCTCCCCAAGCCTTGGCCAAATCTTCTTGCATTCTTCTGGCTAGACTAGAAAACCCCAGAAAGAAACAGATCTGCACCACCCTCCATACCTGCATGATTACCAATTACTTGAGAACAAACATCATCCCCCTTGGACTATAAATTCGAAATACACCTGCCATCTTCACGCAGGACCCTAAGTTTAGATCAGACTTCAGCCACCTGGCAACTTCCTGCTCGAGACACTGGCTGGTCCTGGGGATTGACACAGCTATTGGCAACAGCCAGAAAGACCTAGGAGCGATAGCTGAACTAGAGAAGCTTATTCTGGAAGACAGTACCCTTACAGACGCCAAAAGTCTCCTTGAAAAAATGTATATAACCATTTCAACCTTCAATAACTTTGAACAAAATAAAAAGATCAACAAAATCCAAAAAGATATAAAAAATTACGACAACAAAAGGACCCATCCCTACCCATGTGGCAAATTTTACGACACCACGTACCAACCTTCAGAACAAATGAACTGGGGTAAATTCCGAAACAATCAGAGGATAACTTTTTCAGAGTCATCCAACACCTCTGCTGAGGACTCAAGCCCTAGTGAGGTCCCCAGGACAGCGAGACTACAAAGACCACAACCGCTCCTTCCACCTGCTCTTTTAGGAACAACCCGTGGTTGAGGCAGAGGACACACCAGAAACAACTACCAATACAAATACCGCGGAGAACGACAGACTTGCTGCAAATTCTATCAATGAGGACCCCCACAATAAACAACCTAGTACCTATGACTGAACAAACGCTACCTATTATCAACCTTTCAAAACATGTCCTCCAATCTCAGAAATCACCCTCTTGAGCAAAGGACTCTCTTTTGTCCCCACTGACAGAAGCAACTTCTTTTAACTATGAGAGAACCTCCTGAAATTTTTTAGAAGGATCAGAATAAAACAATTCTTTGTAGACAAGCCATCTCAGGAGAATAGTAATTACTCACGCTACCGACCACTCTCTACATTTCATCCCTCCCACGGCTCTTATGCCTCCATAAATTCTTACCTTTGAAAGACTGTTTCTCCATGAAATCAAGACCATTCAGGCAGGCCACGAGTTCATACCATACGACCTGACCATAACTGAGAATCAGGCATTGACAACACACTCATCCTTTCAGAATATAGGGGTATATGTATGAAAGTTTGGTTTAGCAATTCTCAAACAGTGAATTTTAGAGAATCGCTAATTGAGAATCACAAAACGAGATGTATGTAGGATTTGCAAAAACATTTGCGAATCCTACATATTCCTTAGTTGCGAATCGCAAAGTGAGATTCAAAATTAAGGAAACCCTCCCCATTCATTCCTATGGGCCTAGATGCCCATAGGCATGAATGGGAAGACATTCTCAATTTGCGATTAGCAATTAGAGAATCGCAAATTGAGAATGCAATTTCAGGGTTGCATGGGTGTCAAAAGGACACCCTTTTGCACCCTTGAAATAAGCATGGGTGCACAAGTGGCGCCTATACATGCCCAAAGGGCATGTATGTGCGCCACATTGCACTTTGAAAAATGCAAAAAAATGAATTTTTCAAAGAAAATGCAAATTACCACCAACTTGAAGTTGGTCGTAATTTGCAATTCCTTAAGGCCAAATTGCACTTTTTCTTTGCTTCTTTCATTGCCATTAAGGAATCGAAGTTTGTGATTCCTTAAATGCAATTGCAAAATAAGAAATCGCAAATTTAGCGATTTCTTATTTAGCGAGGCAGTTTTTCATTAATACATACCACTAAGCCCAATTACAATCGCAAATGCTGAAATTCTGTGAATTTCGGCATTTGCGATCGCAATTTGTAATGATACATATGGCCCTAAATCATCAAACCGGCGGACCAGGGCGGTGGTATAGTCATCATGGATTGTGATACTTATGATACCGAGATAGTGAAGCAACTATGGAATGCTACTCACTATTGTGCCTTTCCCTCTGGCTTACTTCCTGACATAAGAATCAAGATCACCAATCATGCAAGAGCAATTGACATCATCACAGATAAGGAATTACTTTTCCTCAACAATCTCCATTTACAAACGTCTGTGATCTATGTTCTACTAAAAATACACAAATATTGCAACCAATCCCCCCCGGCAAACGGATTGTCTCAGGCTGGGGATTAATTCTTGAACCCATTGGAAAATACATTGATGCCATAATCAAGAAATATGTCACTCTTGCCGATACTTACATCAGAGACAGCATGGATCTAATCAACCTCATAGAAGACACTCCATTCACCACTGCTACCGACCTGCTAGTTGGCCTAGATATATAGTCACTTTACACCAATATTCCGCACCACGAGGAACTTTCTGTCATAAGCGACCTGCTTGACTCCAGACAGCACCATGTGCATATCCCGACTCATTTTATCATGGACCTGCTGGAAATTGCAATCAGCAGTAACTACTTTCTCTACAATGATGCATCTATCTACAAATCAAGGAAATCTCCATGGGTGCATGTTTCACTCAAAACTTTGCAATAATTTATGTACATAACCTTGAAAAAAACAAAGATTTTTACACCCTGCAATCCCTTTCATGACCACATCACATTCTGGCGTTGTTATATTGACGATATTCTGCTAATTTGGAAAGGGGACATTGTAACTCTTCAACACTTTCTTGATTGGCTTCACTTATGCCAGCCCCACCTCAAATTTAGGGCATATTCCAGAGTAAATAACCGCCACTGCCTGGGTCTTACTCTTCAGGTCGAGGATGAAAAAATAGGAACTAGTCTCTTCAGGAAACCCACGAAACACAACGCTCTTCTACTCTATACAAGTTACCATCCACATGGTCCATGAGATGGCCTACCTTTCGGAAAATTCCTTCGAATTGCAGGAACTGCAAATGGCGTAAAGACTACTCCAGCGAAGTCGCAATTCTGACGGGCAAACTCATCCTTCGCAGTTACCCTAAGAAACTGGTTAACAGAGCATGCAAACGCGCCTGGTACAACCATAGGGAAACCCTACTTACACCAGAAGAAAAACGTAGGAATACATATATTCCATTTGTCTCAAACTTTTTTCCATCCAGTAATAAGGTCTGCAAAATCATCAGAAGGAAATGGCATATCCTAAGGACTCTTGAAAATATGTGAGAGTTCTGGGACGGGTTTTTAATATTCAGAAATAGTTGGCGCACATCAGGTAGCGGTCAGAGTTGAGAAAAACATAAATACGGAACGGTGCTGCTTGGTCAGGGGGAACCCGAAACACCTGAGAGAGTGCCGCAAGACCCCCTCTATAAATTATACACACAGGGTCCAGAGCACACGAAAAGTGTTCATTAAAACGTAATCACATATGTAAGAGAAATAAGATCGAACACCAATAGTTGTTTCTATATGTTTTTATAGGTGATCGTGGTCCTCCTTAAATAGGAGATCCAAAGAACATGAAACCAGCCGACACGTGTTTCGTCAAATCGGGTAGTTACCCGTGACTCTTCGGGGCTGAATAAGTATCAAAAGGGGCAGTATCGGGAGACCAGTGATATTTCCATCCCGGTCCTGGATGGGTAAATCAATGGAGGCCACCTGCGGCCAAAACGTTATGAATGACCAAATAGTAAAGAGTTCAAAAGACGGGCGGTCTTGCCGTCAATATCTCCAAAGGGGCAAAAGCTGTAAGCAACATGGAGTGCTGCGAAAAATGCTGTTACCAGATGGGTCCCATGCTCACTGCGCCATTGGAGTCAAGCTATCCTGGCTGAAGACGGCTGATAGCCAGAAACCGGTTCTAGGATGCTTAATTCCGGTTCAGGGAAGACATGGTTGGGCATTTCGGTCTGGACTGTTCCCATGAGGAACAGGGTCAAGACTGATTGGATGTATGACGTTACAACGCATACTTTTACTCCGCATACCATTACAACGCGGTATTTACAACGAATACCGTTACAACGCATAGCGCTTTGGGGTGCTGGATAGTGGTAAGTATAATTTACTATTCTAACTCCAGTCCCCGTGGACCCTAGGGAAGGTGTTGGATAGTAAATTAAACTTACCTCTTATCCTAGAGCGCCCCCCAGCGCAATGCGTTGTAATGTCATGCGTTGTAATGCCCGCGTTGTAATGGTAGTGCGGAGTAAAAGTTGCGTCGTAACGGGTGTATACCGACTGATTTGCATATGGCCTTGTCTGAACTGGGGTGGCGCGGTGAGCAAAATAACGATGGATTAAACCCAGATCTGTGACTGGGGGTGAATGTTTTGCCAATGTGCAACATTCCGTCCATCACCTTGTGTGTTTTGCTGTTCACGCTATGTGGGAAGGGTATGCCCAGACGTGGGTCCCGTGCTCACTGCGCCACTGGAGTCAAGCTATCCTTGCTGAAGACGGCTGATAGCCAGAAACCGGACCTAGGATGCTTAATTCCGGGTCAGGGAAGACATGGTTGGGCATTTTTGTCTGGACTGTTCCCATGAGGAACAGGGTCAAGACTGATTTGCATATGGCCATGTCTGAACTGGGGTGGCGCGGTGAGCAAAATAACAATGGATTAAACCCAGATCTGTGACTGGGGGTGAATGTTTTGCCAATGTGAAACATTCCGTCCATCACCTTGTGTGTTTTGCTGTTCACGCTATGTGGGAAGGGTATGCCCAGACGTGGGTCCCGTGCTCACTGCGCCACTGGAGTCAAGCTATCCTGGCTGAAGACGGCTAATAGCCAGAAACCGGTCCTAGGATGCTTAGTTCCGGTTCAGGGAAGACATGGTTTGGCAGTTCGGTCTGGAATGTTCCCATGAGGCACAGGGTCAAGACTGATTTGCATATGGCCATGTCTGAACTGGGGTGGTGGGAAGAGCAAAAAATCTATGGATTAAACCCAGATCTGTGACTGGGGGTGAATGTTTTGCCAATGTGCAAAACCTTGTGCATCACCTTGTGTGTTTTGCTGTTCAACCTATGTGGGAAGGGTATGCCCAGATGTGGGTCCCGTGCTCGCTGCTCCACTGGAGTCAAGCTATCCTGGCTGAAGACAGCTGATAGCCAGAAACTGGTCCTAGGATGCTTCATTCCGGTTCAGGGAAGACATGGTTTGGCAGTTCGGTCTGGACTGTTCCCATGAGGCACAGGGTCAACACTGATTTGCATATGGCCATGTCTGAACTGGGGTGGCGCGGTGAGCAAAATAACGATGGATTAAACCCTGATCTGTGACTGGAGGTGAATGTTTTGCCAATGTGCAAATTTCCGTCCAGCACCTTGTGTGTTTTTCCCACCATTGAATGTTGCCATTTGTTATTCATACAGCACTGTATCCGAATTCTGTAACCTGGTCTTGATGATGGCCTGACATTGTATATAGGCCTAAACGCCGTCGCCCCCCACAGCGTAATTCACATTGCTTTCTCTGTAATTGCCCATAATAATTTGTCCCAACTGTACGGGCATCATAGATTACTTCATTGTATATATAACTTTGCTTGCGCCTCCTTTCCCGCTGTATATATTCCTCCACGTGTCACTAGCACATGTTCACCTCTCACGAGCACTTGTGCACAGCATCACAGTTTACATGACATTTAATGTAACAGTGCAGTTTTGATGATTTGTTGAAGTATTAATGCTTTTGACCGTACAATGTATTTAAATATATGTGTAAAGCATTTTCTTAAACCTTTTTCAATTTACAGTCTTTTATTTCCCTGGGTCACCCTGCCCCTTTCTCAGCAATTTATCGTGCATTTAAAATATTTTTTCCCCCCACAAATGATACCCCTCGAGACATTGCATCCAAAGTCACAATCGTGAGGGGAGCTTCTTGCGCTGTAGCTAGGTCTATACAACCTATCAAGGTATGGTTAAGCTCTCTCATATTCCTCCGTGGTAGAAAACCCTTTTGTTTCTAATGTATCAGCTGCCCCACCACCTTGTTCAGATTTGTAAGGAGTTGGGCCGTACGATTGACAATGTACCAGGTTCTTGTCTGGCTTCCGAATTTGGGAAATTACTGTCTCATTCCATGATGAGGGAATTGACCTACCTGCTATCAGTATAGAATAAATAACTTAACCCAAATGGGGATGATCTCTTCACGTAATACAGAATACAGCTTACTGGGAATCCCATCTGGGCCTGCTGCTTTCTCTTTTTTTGCTTTTTCAGAATATCAAAAATCTCACTGACACTAATTTCTTGACTTTCTGTAAGTTTGGGGAGCTGTTTTTCTTGGAGCCAAGTTTGAATTTTTTCAGTTTCTGTATATAACTTCTGAAAGAAGTTGGTAAATGCGGCTCTAATTTTGTTATTCTCTTCAACCATCAACCGTCTTCGCATCTATGATCTTCCCTACTTAGTTTTGATTCCCTTCCAACCTTGACTTTCAGGCCAAACGTTTCCCACAACATTCCCCTTGTAAAATGTCCATAGCTCCACTAACCTCCCATTGCTGTATCACTTTCTCCATTTTTGTTCTAAACTTCAATTGCATATTCCCCAGCTTATCTGACTCAGCCGCAGCCAGTAGTGGGAGTACCGGCCGGGCGGTGACGTGGGGAGAGGGAGGGGCAGGGTGGGGGGAAGTAATTTATGGATTACGGACCATAACAGGTAAGTAAACATATAAATGAAACAAATTTTGTTGCGCGCACTGCATCACCAAATGCGATGCAGTGCGCACAACGAAATTCGTTTTATTTATTTGTATCTTTACTTACCTGTTAAGGTCCGTAATCCATACATTACTACCACCCACCCTGCCCCTCCCCCTCCCCACATCACCGCCCACCCGGTACTCCCACTACCGACCGCGGCTGATCTGACTATTCCTATCTTTCTCCTTCCTGTCCTATATTGGCCTTTTGGAAACCCTCCGTTTTAAGTATCTCCTCTAGACAAGTAAAGTATTTTTTCTCTTCTCTTGCCCAGTTCACTGTCAAATTTTTTATAATTCCCCTTAACCACGCCTTGTGTGCATTTCATACCGAATGCAGGGGGGCTGATGACAGATTCCAGGAGAACAATTCCTCTATATTACGACGATTCTGTGCCATTATCTCGGTCTGCAACATTATCCTTCTATTAACCGTCCACCTCCCAATCCTACAAGAATTTCTCCTCTCGATTTTTAGAAGCAATGCTGCATGATCTGACAAATGTATTGGCAGATGGACTATTCCCACTACCTTCTCCACTTCTATCCTATCCATAAAGAGGTAATCTAGTCTAGAGAAGTGCTCATTCTTCTTAGTATGGAAGGTATAGTCTATGCAGTTCCCCTTCTCTCTACGAAAAACATCACAGACATTGATATTCCCCAACATATCCAATAGGTATGCCCTCATCTTTGGGGAGGTAATCTGGGTCCTCACTGAAGATTTGTCGAGCTCATTATCCAATAAAACATAAAAATCTCCATCTTGAAGCTTGATAGTCTACCAGGTTAGAGAAAATCTGCCAGGTTAGAGAAAAGCTGTGTCAATGGGGTTACATCATCTGTATTTGGGCCATAATAGCTTACTAATGTATATACTGTGGGATATATTTTAATTTCGGCGATTATCCAGCATCCACCCTCGTCTGCTCTGTACCTAAGTAGCTCTATCCCTGTTTTTGCTTTTAATAGTAAAGCTATCCCTTTGGTACAGTGCATTTGATCCTTGGAGACCCAACTTCCTATACATCTTTGTTTTGAGAAGAAATCCTTACATTCTTGTCTCAAAAGATGCGTTGGGCATTTCGATTTTGTAAATATTGTGCTATTACTCTCTGCCTATTTTTTACCCATAACCCATTCGCATTCCAACATAGAATCGCCAATTCTTTCTTATTCATATTCCTTTATCTTCCTTTTTCCGCATCCCATTAACTTAATTGATGATTTCTGTCTAACTTTCCTTCCTTGACTTGAGGACTTTTTTCCCCATGCTCTCCTCCACTAGCGCACCCTCCCGGGGAAACACTCCCTTTTAATTTGTTAGGCATCACTGCTGCCTACTGAGCTCATGTTGGGGAGTTCCCATATCCTGTTTTGCCTCCGCAATAAATGTATCCACCTCTTCAGGATCTGAGAAATGATGCATCTTGTTCTGCCACATCACCTTTAGAAACGTAAGGAACCTCATTTGCACAGATGCTCCCAGTTTTTTCAACTCATCCATTCTTTTTCCCTGCTCCCACTGTCTAGCTGCTGTTTCTTTGGAAACAAATTCTTTCACAGAGTACGATAAAACGTTCACCAGGATCTTTTGTGTTTTTTTCCGGCCAGGATGTAATTTAAAGTGGTCTTTGTGTATTCGTTGAATTTCTGTATCCAAGTTTAACAGTGAAACCTCCTGTGGAAAGGAGTTTTTCAGCAGACTCATCACACAAGTTTTGATGTCAGAGCCTTCCAACCCCTCAACCACAACCAAAATTATAATTTTATTCCTCCTGGCATTATTTTCCAGCTTTTCAAGTTTTTCTGTTTTTCTCTCTGCTTCAAACGTACCACCTCTTGAGTATTAGTTTGAACTTTAACTTGTAAATCTTGTACTCCACACTCCAACTCCTGCATTCAAGTGGTAAGACCTTCTATTTTCCCTTCCAGATTAGAGCATGTTTCCTATATTTCTTTTTGATTTGCCACGTAGGTGTTGTTCTTCGATTTCTTGGGTTAGGCGGCCAATCATCTCCTGCACCACATCCCTGTCTTTTGAGTTACTAGCGTCCAAACCCACTCCCTCAGGACTTGGGGACCCACTGACCCCATTGTGCTGCTCCCCAGTGGCTCCTCCTACCCCGGGGTTTAATTCCTCCATATTGAGAGATGAAAATCTGTTTTGTGTCGTAACCGCTGGATGAACTAGAGAAGCTCCTTACGTTCACTCTACTCTCCAATAATCTCTGTTCGGGAGTGAGCCTTTCACCTTCCATACTCTCCTCACCACTTCTTGCATCTGTCCTGACCTTAAAAACGATCTGAGTGAAGGGGTAATTTTCTGGGCTTTTAGAACCAAACTACATTGTTTCCCTTTTGCAATACTGCGTTTGCCAAATTTGTCTTTTTTGAGGTGCATCTCTAACTGTACTAGTGTTTCCTTGAGTTTTGTTTTCTGTTTAACCTGCAATTTCCCTGGAACCCGGGGGGGGGGGGGTTATCACCAAAATCTCCACCCTCTTCTACTACCCAGGGAGAGCAGTTATGAGATCTTAACTTGTAACTCTTGTTGGGTCAAGTCTGTGTTCTTCCTATATCTTTAGCTCTAATTTGCTTTCACCCCTCTTGACTATCCCACCGGAACCCTAACTGCTGGCTATTAGGCTCCACCTGAACACTCTGACTACTACACTCTTCATGGCCCAGCTCCTTACAAGCAATAGCCTGCAGCTCACCTATGGCTGCTATTTCTGGGTCCTCCATCTCCACCAGTCCTGCCAAATCCTTCCCTGGATACATGCTGTTTGTGCTGACTCTGCCCCCTCCATTTACATCCCCTCCTCACAGCGGCAGTACTCGCTGAGCCTCGCGGAGCACTCGCAGTGCCCCCACTGCCCCGACCGAGGTTGGTGATCATGGTGCCACCATTTACCAGGCGAACACAAGCCCACGTCTACTCTGGGCCAATCATATCCAGTAGCGGTGAGTTTCTTGGGCATTTAATGGCACTCCCCTACTGAGCTCCAGACCGGCGTCTTCAGCTGGCCACCATGTTTCCTCTCGTCTCGAAGTAAGTTTTGGTGACTACTTTAACTTTTCAAGATTGCCACTTTATTAACAAAAGAAGCCCTACACCTTATGTAAACCTATGTGGATGACACCATTTAGTATGGCCCAGGTTGGTTTAGTTTATTCGCTATCGTATCACTCAAGCATAAAAATATATCCAGTAATATAGGTATCGCATTTTAATGCAAGAACTATGGCATTGCAAACAAACAGCCGCCATTGTCCTGGCTGCTTCAAAAGTGAAAGCAGGAATGGCCATCAGAGTGTAAGTTAAGCACGTTGTTGTGCCTAATGTAGGAGAAGCTAAATAAAGAAAATAGTACACATACCGAGTAACAACCAAATAAAGGGGCTAGTTGCCATGGGAGGTTACAAATAAAGACATGGCCATACTAAGGAAGGACTAACAAGCCTATTTATGAATCAGAAGACAACATTTACAAAGGACAAAATATGGGCGGGGAGTGGGCAGGGCTTCTTTTCTGTACTCTACTACAGTAGATCCCCAGAGCAGCGCTTGCGTGCTGGCTCAGGCTCGACCTAAAAACTGCTGAACAGCCTAACATCAACTCGCCATTCCACTCCAGTACCACTGAAAGGAGTCCCTCTTTTTAGCTATTTCAATGTTCTGATTCTGGGATTAATGCCTAAACATCACTAAAAACAGGGTTTCTTTATTTTTATACTGCCAACAGCCCGCCTTTTGCGCCCTGGCTCTTGCAGCAGGCGGGCTATCCTCTGCAACATAGTGGTGGCTGCTCGCATTGCTTAGTGTTTGGAGTGGTGGAGAAAAACAATCAAAATGGGAGACATAATTTAAATCATTAAAAATGCACTTACCTGCTACTTCATTGGCTGCTGCCTTGCTACTGTCTTCTGATCATGTAAATGTAAATCCAGCATTTGTAAAGCACTAACAATTACCTGTCAAGGCGCTGGAGGCCATCAGGAAGATTAAGCGAGCTATTTCTCAGAGTCACACGGTGCTGGGCATTCCTGCCACTGGCACCGGGGATTGAACCGTGAGCCCACGTTTACCGGCGTCAGCCACCCTGGCTGCTGCACCACACGTCTTCCTGATCATTGACTCCCGCTGCACACTGTGCAGGCCTCCAGATGCCAATCCAGAAGCTTCTCCCAAGCTGGAAATACGATTCCCAGCATGAGAGATTCACTAGGATTGGTCTGAGCGACCTGATTTGCTGCTCAGACAGTGCCTGTGAGCCTGTGGCGTTTCTCCAACTCAGCAGTGCACCACAGCTGAGTTGGAGAAACCTATGTGCACATTTCTGTTTAGCCAGACTAAGACAGCCGGCCAAACGGAAATGCACACTTAAAATTGCCCACCACTCCTCCCCCTGCCACGCCTGTCAGCCAGGTTTGCCTGGCCCTGCCCCATTGAAGACTCAAGTCGTCGGTTGTCAGACAAGCAAAAAATAAGATAATAATAAAATGCTTTTATTATCATTTTATTTTTCATCTTTAATCAGGGGTCTGCACTTCGCTGCCATTACGGAGCCGCCCCTGCTGCAACAGCCCCTGTCATAATCCTTTGGAGTCTGAAAGTTAAAGGGTTGCAAATATTGTGTAATTTGCTTACATAATTATGCAGAATTTCAGCAAAATTATGTGTAATCACGCAAAATGCAAAACTGTCATTTGGTGCTACATTTTAGCATAAAATTCATTCTCATGCCAATTTTTGAAGAGAGGGCGCATTTCGCTCTAACAATAGTATAAAAAAACAACGCGAACAACAGTCACTTGCATTCTGTTCCTCTTTTTTTTTATTGAGCAGAGCTAACAAGAGTCATACGGTGCTTGACAAATGCTGCGAACTAGATCCAAAGTACAACATTTTGTTCATTAGTTAACAAAACATATACAGCAAAATCCATCATCAAATTAACAATCAAGAAAATGTTCCCAAATCCGCGATATTTTCTTAATTGCCCCCACCCGTTTGGCATAAGCTTCTTCGAAATGCTTCGTACGTTTTGCCGTTTCTCGAACAAAGGTACTTCCAATGATCTCCAATTCAGTAAAATTAACGAACGAGCAACCAACATTAAAATAGCAAGATAATGGCCCTCAGTTTTCGAGAGTAGAGCCTCCCTACTAGTTATCCCAAACAGAACAGCTTCTACTGTAGATTTGTACGTTTTTTTTTATCGCCCTACTAAAATAATCAAATATTTTCTCCCAAAATATTATCAACTTGGGGCAAGAGAAAAAAATATGTCGCCATCCCCCTTCCAATAAGGAACCACAAGGAAAACAGCTATTTTCCACCACTAGATAAATTTTATTTAGCGCTTCTGGGGTGTAGTATGCCATCCAGTGAGCAAGAAATGCTATTCTTTTGTAGTCTTCAGCTCTCAATATCTTGTTTCCTGTAATTGATATCTTTTGTCGTTCTTGATAAGAAAAAGCACATTGAGTTTGAATTGAAACTTTCTCCAAAATGTTTAAAACCAGATGGGATTCGTCTTGGGAGCTCATTAAGCGATACCAATTACCCACCCCAGTCAATTTCAAAATATACAGTGCAAAAGCAATTTTTCAAGGGGGGGTGTTGAATATAAGATCATATTTTTTCAAAAAATGAATAATTAGAATAAATTCTAAAAAAATAATTTTGTTATGACCAAGACATCTGGCCTGCACTTCTTCCCAAGTAATCATCCTGCCCTGTATAATAAACTGGTTAACTACCCCCAAACCAGAATCGTTCCATGTTTTCAACTGAGGGGAGATAAGGGGCAACCTTGCATTGTCCTGCGATTTATGTCTATTAATCCTGTTTGGGCCCCATTAACTATTATCTGGGCATGCCCCCCTTGATAAATATTTTGAAGCATAGTGATTGCTGGAGACGGAATCCCAAACCTAAAAAGTCCATAAAATAAAGTGTCCCAATTAACTAAATCTAAAGCTTTTTCTCATCTACCATCATGATGCAGGCTGGTGTCTTATTAAAGTTAAAATAATCAAGAGCTTGTATCAAGAAGCGAGTATTTGATGTCATCATACGGCTAGTTATGAACCCAGTTTGATCATAGTGAATTACTTCCTTATCCGCAAAAACAAAATGTTGGGCCCAGATCTTCATAAGAATTTTATAGTCAGCATGTAGAAGACTGATCGGTTGATATGAATTGAGATTATTAGGTGGTTTGCCCTTTTTTACAAAACTAATTACTGTCGCCCTTTTAAATTCTGAAGATACCATCCCACCAGTTTTGATATAATCAAATATTTTTTTCAGAAATGGGTTCAACTCCTTAACAAAGGTGTTATAGAATTTGATTGGAATTCCGTCTTCGCCACAAGCTTTTGCCCCTGCCAAAGATTTATTAACAGCCGGTATCTCAGCCTCTGTAATTACCTTCTGAAGCTGCATGGCTACACTCTGTGATATTGTTGGTAATTGAAGTGAAGCAAAATAATCGTGGTTCATATCCAGATTAACTGAATATTTGGTGGTATATAATTGTTGAAAATGTTCAACAAAAATTCGAGCAATGTCAACTCTGTCAGTTGCTGTTGCATTAGTTTTTGGATCAATTATTTCTACAATACAGGCGGTTTCTTGTCGAGCCCTAGTTGACCTAGCCAGCATCTTTCCAACCATTTGTCTTTCTAAATACACCTTCTGCATATATGTCTGAGAACTATCAATTGCTTCTAAAACAAAAAAGTCTCTAAATGCCTTCCTGGCCGTTTCTAACAGACCCCTAGATGAGGAGCCCACAAATTTAGAGGCATTATCTAGCGACTGCTGAAGCTGTGCGATTTGTCCTAACCGTACCCTGGTTTTCCTGTCAGATGCAGCTATCATCTGTCTGCGGGCCACAGCCTTAAATCCACCCCAAACAGAAAAAATATCAGCTGTCCCTTCATTAATTCTAAAATAATTGAGTAGTCAGAGTCTAAACTGTTCAAGTCACAATGAATCTTGAAGGAGAAGGCGGTCTATCTGCTACTTGGACCTGCTCTTTTTAGAAACACCAATTTCTATGTCGGCCTGAACATATGAATGATCAGAAAAAACGTTCACGCCAATGCCTGCAGCTCTAAGGGACAGTGAACGTGAAATCAATTAAAAGTTGATTCGAGATGCTGTCTGATGTTGACGTGAGGAACAAGTATATTCGCGAGCAGTCTGATTGAGCAATCACCATGCATCACTTAACTGAAGATCATCTAACAAAGCTTCAAAAACCTTCTTTGTCTTAGGTTTCAGTTGTTTTTTTCTCCTATTTGAGGTATCCATTTTCAAATCCCCAAACACAATTTGCCCAGAAACCCCAATCAAAAGTTTATACAGTGTAAGTAATGCAGATGCATCATCAGTTATTGGACCATAATAATTAATGATATTCAGAACCTGTTCTTTTAGTTTAACCTGCACCCAAATCCACCTCCCCTGGGGATCCCGTTGTTCTTGCAGAAATTCCTAATCTATTTCCCATGAAAAATATATTGCAACCCCCTCATTGCAACACCTGCTGAAGCAAAGAAAACTCTGGAAAACATTCCTGGTATACAACATTTTGGGGTATTTGTTTTCAGATGTATTTCTTGAATAACAAGAATTTGAGGTTTTGAGGTAACTAACCACCTAATTAATTCTCCATATTTACGTCGGTTCAATATGCCATTAAGATTAACAGAGAAAATCCGACATGTACTGGATATACCCATTCTGCTAAGAAAAAAAGGAAAGAAATAAAAAACATTTTTAACTTAAATTTTGTACTCAGTAGATTCCTGCACATTTAATCACTTTACTGATAGCACCTGCTCTTTTTTCTGCCAACCTGAACAGCCCTCTCCCACACCTACCCCAAAAACCACCCCACCCTTAGAAAATGCGGATATCCCCGCTACCCACATTCTCCCCCCCCCCCCCCCCCCAGATACTTGTACTGGTTCCCTGGAATAGCACCAAGGGTAACCACCCCCCCCCCCCAAACAAAAAAAAAAAACTCTTGATCGAAATCCCAAAAAACCTAAAAAAAGATATTCAAAAAGAATTTAGAAGAGACTGCAATATCTAAATGTTTCTCTCCTAGTTTAGGCATGGGAGGGCAATATTGAAAACAAGACAAAAGGCTAAAATATCAAGTTATTTTCCAGCTGAAATCGCCTTAAGGAGTTCCTGAGCCTCTTCAATACGTGTAAACAAATTAAACTTCCCCCACGCAAGGACATTAGGTTTAGATTGTTGCGCAATAGAAGCTTGTGTCCGTTGGGCTTTGAAGAGATACAATAGCTTGACAAACTCTTTGTGTCTTCTTGCAGCCGCTACAGACATGTCAGAAAAAATTCAACATTTAGCTCCATTTGCAGGCTAAAACTGTCTCATCTGAATTGCCTTGGACATTTTTTTTTCCTTTATGCGATAATCCGCAAAGTTAACTAGTATATTGCGGGGGAACTTCAAGTTAGGGGAAGATGAGCTGGAATCCGATTAGCCCTGGTTACTGTTAAGTCACCGGAAAACTCTGGAATCACGACCTTCTTCATGAAGGATTCGACCTAATTAAGTGTGTCTGCTCCCTCAAGCTGCTCCGGGACGCCAACTATCCGTAGATTTGAATGACGTGAGAAATTTTCGAGTTCTTCAATCTTATTTTCCATAATTATTTTCTCGCAGGACGCTAAATTTACTTGCTGAAGAATACCATTCATTTGATCCTCACCAAAGGAAATCCTTGATTCAGCCTCCTGAATTCGAATTGGGATACTAGCGACTGCTTCCTCTATCTTCCCCAAACGCTGATCAAAAGCTACAATTCCAATTTATTGTGATTTCTTCATGTCCGGAATTTCTTCAAGAATCATATTTAACATCGTTTTGATATCCATCTGATATGAAATAGCCTTCTCATCCTGGAATACAAGATCGCATGCTTTAGCTCCTTGTTGTGACTCATTATTATCTTCAATCATCGAAGGATCTACTGACATAGTAACATTTTCCACTAGTGATTTAGTCTTCAATAAGTCCGAAGCTGCTTGTTGGCCTTGCTGATCTTGCTGACCCAACTGATCTTGCTGACCTTGCTGGGCTGGCATGGTACCATTAGATTAAATTAGAATGTCCTTTTCACTGGTAAAAAAGAGAGAGGGCGGAGACTGAGGAAGTGGAGTCGCGACAGCCAATGCGACAGTCAAAGCAGTTTTTTGAAGTTGGTCCGAGTCTGGCAAGACCATCACCAGTTCCTCTGCTTTTACCTGTACTCCCTGAGCGCCTGGGGAAGAATCCCCTGGAGAAGAAGAGGATACTGGCCCAGGGGATAATGCTGGCTCTGACGATACTGCTTGCGTTATCGTATCCCCTGTTGCCAGTAAAGTGTTCTGCGCTGAAAAGTCTTGGCTGTGCTTATCTATCCCTGGCGAAGTAAGAGGAAGTAGCATCTTTTTAACGAAGAGAGGGAAATCTCTGGCAATCTTCTGCTCTTGATTTTTTCAAGCGACAACAACTCCTGGTGAAGTAGCCAAAATATTATCCCTTAGATTAGATCCTGAAGCCTCCATCAGATTTATCTCCTTTAGTGATGGATGATCGGTTTCTGAACTTTGAGAGCTAAAGGAGTACTCACCGTGATGCAATTTACTTCCTGCTTTAGTTGCAATCTGATTCAACTTGGCTTTAGCTAAATGTGTTTTAGTTTTTGCTACAATTGCAGCATCCACTTTCGCCGCAGCTGCAGCAAGCTTCAACTGTTTTTTCATTATATGTCTTTAACTAATCGCACCAGCTTTTAAATCACTAAATGCTGACCAGCGCAAGTCTCTTACCAAGTCTCTTAACAGCAATTGTAATCAGCACTCACCATTAGCACCGCCCACCTGCCGCTCTCCTTCTGCCTCAATCTTTCTCTTCATTAACTGACTTTCAGCGCTTCTTGGATTCTCCAGTGTCTCTTCCAACGTTTTTCCTTGCTTTTATATCAGTTTCTCGTAAAAACCACCCCATACTGCACTTTTCCGAAACCAAGCCACAAGACAGCAGCTGCAAAATGAAAAAATGGGAAAAGTCCATCCGGGAGCCTCCGCACCAACTGGCCAATATACTGAAATTTTGTGGGGCCCTGCAAAGCCGCCTCCCGCAACCAGAGCCTCCGAAGAAGGAACGAGAAGGTCTCAGTGAGTCAGTTTCTCGCCACGAGCATCCACGCTCTACATACAGATGAGGACGGCACTCCAAAGAATTCCAAATAAGATGCTGGACAGCCGGGATTGCAGCCGCTCCACGACCGACTCATACGAATTCAATGGAGCGCGAACGAAATTCATCGGCAGCTCCTGTCTTCAGCATCCGCTGTCACCACGCCAAAACCATCGAAGACTCCATCACTGGGGGGGGGAGCACCACCAGAGGCTACGCGCTAGCAGCAAACGCCGTTACTGCCATCGCCAGAGACAGTTGTTCCTATCTCTTCACAGTAAAGTTTTATTGGGAATGGCACAGTCATTATACATTTTTACCACTAACGAGGTGTTTTCACATCTCGTCAGGTCTAGTGCTCAGGAGAGTCGATAGTACCTGCAACAAACAACAACATGGTGGGTGGAATGCTTGATTTGATCTCAATCTCTAGCAATTGCTCGGCTGTTTGTTCGAATAATGGGTAAAAAACATCAAACTAAAAAATATTGTGATCACAATAAAATGATTTTGAAAGTGCGGACTTACACTGACAGCAGCAACGGCATCAGGCGCTAGCTGCCTCCACTCCTAGACCTGACACCCCCAGCCAAACTCACGGTGAATACTACCGGGGGCAAGACTAAACAGCAGACTTTTGCCAATTTTTAAGTGTTTATTTGTGTAATTTTAATTGAGGCACTTTTAAAAATAACTTGTGTGGTACTCAATCTACAAATCTTTAAGCCCGCTTACCCGCACCACGCTGCCTCTCCCGAGCCATTTTTCCCAGTCCACCGCGGGATATCCCGTTTGTGTGGAGGGAGGTACTTCCGGCAGGGAGGAGGTCAGATCTCTAGCTATCACCCCACTTCAACTATAAAATCACATGGTCACCGGCGCTCACAGCGGACTTGCACTGACAGCAGCAATGGCATCAGGCGCTAGCTGCCTCCACTCCTAGACCCGACACCCTCACCAAACTTATGGTGAATACGACCGGGGGCAAGACTAAACCGCAGACTTCTGCCAATTTTTAAGTGTTTATTTGTGTATTTTTAATTGAGGCACTTTTAAAAATAACTTGTGTGGTACTCAATCTACAAATCTTTAAGCCCGCTTACCTGCCCCATGCTGCCTCTCCCGAGCCATTCTCCCCGGTCCACCGTGGGATATCCCGTTTGTGTAGAGGGAGGTACTTCCGGCAGGGAGGTGGTCAGCGCCCTAGCTACCACCCCACTTCAACTATAAAATCACATGGTCACCGGAGCGCGCAGTGGACGCGCGCAGCTGGCGTGCCAATGACAAGCCCGTCTGCGCCCGTCCGCGCCAGACCGCCGCCGGCCGCCAGGGACCCTGCCCAATTATGCCCAGACCATGGCGCACACAACAAACTTGTCTACTCCAAGACAGAGCTTATGCTTATCGGAGATCACCATCACCACTCCCCCACCATTGCCACAAAAAGGGCACACACCACCTCCAAGACCTAGAAGGGTTATTTTCATGCCCACACTTCAGATACCAGAGCTCGAACTCCGTTCTAGCACAGCTTGAACCACATCCCCCTAACCCCATACCCAACTCAGGCCCTAAAGGGAAAAATAAGTGGAGACCTGACCCGAATCTTCCCCAACAAGCCTCCCCCCCACGGTTAAACCGGAGAGGCTTTCTGGGAAATCCCTCCCGGACCACGCAATCGAGATATGGGACTTATTTGATTCCAACTCCCCCAATGTCGGCTTTATCACTGAGACTTGGCTAAAACCAACCAGCACCCCAGCAATTGCCATTGCCCTGCCAGAAGGGTATAGGATCCTCAGACTAGGCAGGCGGCCTAAAGCTGGAGGAGGGATTGCCATCATTTATAATGACATGGCAAAAATCTCCATATTGGAACAACGCTCAAATGAACAGATCAAGATCATGATATTCAGATTAGATCTCTCATCCCAACACAACTAGAAAGGGGCACTGGTGTACCGCCCCCAGGACCTCTAGCTTATTTTCCTCTCCTACTAATGGGGATGATAGCCCCTCGAGTGATCTCCTCTAGCAACTTTATGCTAATGGGAGACTTTAACATCCACAGCGAGAACCTCGACAAAGCAGAAAGCACGTCCTTCCTAGCAGACCTCGCCACACTAAACCTCAATAAAACTAACAACAGCCCTACTCACATAGCAGGACACACCTTAGATATCATCTTCTCTTATTCCCCTCTCCTCACATGCGAAGCCCCGGAGTCAGTTAACTGGTCTTACCACGCAATTATCAACTTCCAACTACAGGGACCCAGAGAACTACAACGGCCTACCTTGAAACAACAATCCCTCTTTAGACAATGGCATAAAATCAATCCAGTTACTTCCGCATCCGCCTTTATAACCATTAAAGACTTACCATGTAGCAACACCGAAGATAGCCTTGTCCATTTTAATAAACCTTTACCTATCTGCCATCGACTTGATCGCCCGGCAAAAAGCAGGCTCTACCAAACCCAGAGCTACACAGGCAACTTGTTTCTCCTTAGAACTTCACAAAGAAAAAACTGGGTGCAAAAACCTTGAAAGAAAATGGCGCCGCACCAATCAGATGACTGCTGATTAGCCAGAAACTGGTCCCAGGATGCTTGTTCCGGTCCAGGGAAGACATGGCTTGGCAGTTCAGGCTGGACTGTTCCCATGAGGCACAGGGTCAGACTGATTCGCATATGGCCATGTCTGAATTGGGGTGGCGGAGTGAGCTAAAGAATGATGATGTATTAAACCCAGATCATTGACTGGGGGTGAGTGCTAGCAATGTTCAACACTCCGTCCATCACCCCCTTTGGTTTTGCGCCAATCTTATAGCCAACAAAGAGAAGTACAAGGCCGCTCTCACTATCTATCATAAAAACATTAAGCGTGCCCGTAAATCACATATAGCCCTACAACTTAGCCAAGCCGAAACACCCCAAAGTCATGTACCAAATTCTGAAAAGTTTCACCAACCCCAAAGCCTGCGAATCAGAAGAAGTCCTCTCCCAAATGCTATGTGATAACATAAGCAACCACTTCAGACAGAAAATTGACAACATATACAACAAAATCGCCACTACCAGACCCCCCCTCCACAGACACTTCCAAAGCCTCCCAACGTAGCCCCACACAAAATACAAATACTATGCTGAATTTCCCCCCTCTAACACAAGAGGAAACTGAAACAATAATGTGCAAAATTTAAATCCGGATCTCCGCTTGATATCATATCTCCCAAGATCACGGCATCTCTTTCAAAACAACTATCCAAAACCATTTGCTCCCTACTGAACCAATCTCTGGAGATAGGATACTTAACCCCCCTCATGGAAGGCAGCCCAAATCATCCCCATCTGGAAAAACACCAAACTACCCACGGAGAATGTCTCGAACCTCCGTCCCATTTCCCTCCTACCTTATTTGAGCAAAGCCCTGGAAAAACACAGCAACAAACATCTATCTGACCATATGGAAGCGGCTGACTACTTGGACCCCGCCCAATCGGATTTTCGACCGAAATATAGCACTGATCTGTTACCGATCACATCAGGCTTGCCCTAGATCAGAACCAGCCCACCCTCCTTGTGCTATTAGACCTCTCTTCCGCTTTCGATACCGTCGACCACCAGACTTTGCTCACGAGAATGAGGCAGGCAGGGATTAGAGGAGTGGCCCTGAAATGGATGGTCAGCTTCCTTCCTAACCGCTCCCAGACCATTAACCTTGGCCCTTTCCAGTCCAAATCACAAGAACTAACCAAGGGAGAGCCACAGGGATCATGCTTAAGCCCAACTATGTTCAACATATACATAGCTCCCTTGGCAGCTCTTCTAAGAAACTATGGGTTTGTCCCAACATCCTACACGGACAACACCCAACTCACCTTCTTCTTCAACAAAGTCTCTCAGACCGCCCAATTCACCTTCACTTACGGCCTGCTGGCAATATCCCGTTGGATGGAAAACAACTATCTCCAGCTGAATGCCAGGAAGACAGAGGTCTTGCTCTTCGGAGACGCCCCACTCCTGTGGACACCCCACTGGTGGCCTCCGGAACTGGGAAATGCCCCAACCATTGTGACCACAGTTAAGAACCTAGGAGTGTACCGTGAACAGACCCTCACCATGAAGAAGCACGTAACACACACTGTGGGCTCATGCTTTCACATACTAGGCCTACCAAGGAGAGCTTTTCCCTATGTTCCTGACTCCATCAGAAAGACCTTGACTCAGACCTTAGTAGTGAGTAAGCTAGACTATTGCAATGCCCTACTGATCGCAGCCAACGAGTCCTCATTAAACCGCCTGCAGATGATGCAAAATACAGCCGCCCGCCTGGTCTTAAATGCCCTCCACAGATCAGCCTCACTCCCTCTCCTCCACCAACTACATTGGCTGCCCATTCGACAACGTGTGAAGTTTAAGATCTGTTGTCTTAACCACAAAGCAATATGGGGAAATGGATCCTCCTACCTACCGGAGAGGCTCCACCCCTACACCCCACATCGGGCTCGTCGCTCAAGCTCTAAAGCTCTTCTCAAAGACCTCAGAATAAAAAAGGCAAGAACTGGAGGCAAGTCTTTCTCTTACCAAGCCCCACTTATATGGAATCAACTCCCTCTTGCCTTAAGGCAATGTCCGGACCATCGGAAATGTAGGAAAACTCTGAAAACTGCTCTGTTTTCAGTCTAGCCCACTGCTGCTGCTCCTGCTGCATATCCCGAGCGCTGAGATACCCTCCAGAGGGTGATTCAAGCACTATATAAGACAATAAATCAAATCAAAGTAAGTATATGTAGTATATATAGGTATGGTAAGCTATAGGATTATGAATTCCTCATCCATGTATGCAAACCTATACTCGCATACATATACTTACCTTCAGCATATTTTGGCAGTCAGTATTCTGGTTACAATATTTTTTCTGTTTGTCCTTTAAAACTCCATGTTCTGGTGGCAAAACGATTGCTCGGTTCCCATTCCAGTCCATTATTTTTGCCACTAAGCCAGCCATATGCAAATCATCCCTGGTTAGGCTCAGACAGGAGCAGTCCAGTTCCATCTGCCAGACCAGGTCTCGTCCAGATGGGAAAACCAGCAACACTAGGCCTTGGTAATGCTGCATAGCTTGAGTCCTGTGGCACAGTGAGGACGGGACCCAAATCTGGAGCAACCCATCCCATTTATTACTTCTACTCCTTAATACCCTGACTGCTACAAGTAAATTATTCATGTTCGTGAAAGCTACTTCTCACACGAACGCTTACTCTCCTTCACCCCTGAATTGACTCATTGGCTGTATCTTGCCCATGCGTGGTTCTCTGTCCTGTCATCATGTTAACTTGGCAGCCATCTTAGTTACGGGATTTCCACTTTATATTCCAATGAGAGTAGCTGACCTAGCTGCATGGACATTATTTAGGGGGTGCCAGGGGTCACAACTGCAACCAATGGCTTCTCATTTGCAACCCCTAGTACTGCATGTGCAACCACTGGCCTCAGAGGTATTTAAATCAGTGCCAGGGACTGATTGGGGCTTCAATTTCCTTGTTTTTCATCATTTATTTTTATTACACTAACATATTATAATATTCACTATTAGTGTAGTACAAAATGCACTAGAACTAGCTGGAATGTGACCTTCATTGGCAGCAGAGCTAAGTAAGTTAAAGGTGCTTTTAAATATATGTTGTATACATGTGAGTGTGTGTTTATATGAGAGAGTGTGTGTGTGATCATGTTTCGACATGTGCATGTGTAGGCATTTGTGTGCAAGAGAACATAATGGTCAAATGGCATGTGATGTCACTTCTGCTCGCCCCAGGCATTTTGGTGAATTGACTTTCATGCTTAGCCATTTGATTAATCAGCTGCTGGCTGTACAACACAACTTTGTTTCAAGAATCCACTATTATGAAGCTCTTAATGACATCACTAAAATGCCTATGAACCTCAGTCCTTCCAGGGACACAAGTGTATAGGGGAATGACACTCCATCAAATCAATAGCTGGAGGAGACCAATCCAAAAATTCTCATGTGCATGTTTTTCCTTGATCACACCATCTTTGGCAAAGACCTAAAACTGCACCTAAACAAACACACCATTTTAAATGTAAAGAGCAATTTATGTTGAAGTTACTGTGAAACTCTTCACAGAATTCTTGGCTACTCGAAAAATCAGCACTTTTTTACATTTGTGTCAAAGGTGTTCCATGCCCCAATGGCAAGAATAGAGAACAACAGTGTAATATGAGTTCATTTATGAATTGCAATGCCATATAGAGTTATTAATATGAGTTGAGTTATGGATTGCAATACCAAATGTAGGGGCAGATTAATTGCCATAATGGCGGAGGTCCCGTGCGTGAAATTAGTATGCACCCGCCACAGTGGCGGGTGCATCCCTCATTTTTAACATTGCGCTGTGCGGTGCTGAAAGCACCGCCCGCCGCAATGTTAAAAATGCATGTTGTGCGTTTCAAAGCACAGCATGACAGGCACCATAGGTACCCACCATGTGCATCCCTCACCCCCTCTTCACCCTGGGGGCCTGCAACGGTCCCCCAAAGCAAAGACCATATGCCTTTCCACGGCGACAATGCCGCTGTGGAAAGGCATAGGACCGCAGGCATCGTAATATGGTTGGCGGTGTCTCGCAGACACCGCCACCATATGTACGCACCTTTTCCGCCAGTCGCGAAGGTGACCGGCGGAAAAGCGGCGGACGGTCTTCCCGTCCGCCGCAGACCCCCCAGCCATCCTAATGTGGCGGGGGGTCATTTCAGGGAGGATGGCGGACAGATTGCCCCCGCCGGGCCGGCATTGGCTACCGCCAGCCCGGCAGGGGCAATCCGTCCGCCATCCTAATCGGCCCCATAGTTAGTATTATGTAATGTGAGTTAATTATTAATTTCCAATGTCAGATATACTTAGTAGTATGTGATGTGAAGTTACAAAAAATATGGGTAGTAGTGTTTCCCAAAGGAGAAATGTCCGCACATTCGTTAAATTTCTCTAAGATGTACTAAACACGTAAATAAAACTCTTATACAATGTATTAGCCACAAACAAAGGTGCTCAAGTAGCCCGCTTGACACCCACCACCCCAGGGTGTTGCCTAGCACAAAAAATGTGCAACAAATTGCTACAAACAAAGATTAGGGCTTCGCCGTCACTCCACTAGTGGACTTAGCTGTAGTATTTCTAGACAGTACTAGATCTCCAGGTGGCACAAATTTCCACCTATAGTATGAGGAGACAAACACCAGCTTTTACAATGTCCATAACAATAGAAGCGATTTATGTAGATATAAAGATCCAGTGCAGAAAGTAATCTTCAAATTCTTTATTTCAAAGGTTCATAATATATCAAAACTTCTCAGCTCACAGTGCCATCAGTATGTGATGTGAGTTCATTTATGAATTTTAATGTCAAATATATTTAGTAATATGTAATAATGGTTAATTTATAAATTCCAATGCCAAATATAGTTAGTAATATGTAATATAAGTTATTTTATGCATTGCAATGCCAAATATAGTTAGTAATATGTAATAAGAGTTAATTTATAAATTCCAATGCCAAATATGGTTAGTAATATGTAATATGAGTTAATTTATGGATTGCGATGCCAAATATAATCAGTAATATGTTAAAAGAGAGAATTTATGGATTGCAATGCCAAGCATAATTTGCAATATGTAATATGAGTTAATTTATGAATTGCAAGGCTAAATATAGTTAGTAATATGTAATATGAGTTACTTTATGGATTTCAATGCCAAATATAGTTAGTAGTATGTAATATGAGTTACATTATAAATTCTAATGCCGCATATAGTTAGCATTAAGTAATATGAGTTAGTTTATAAATTCCAATGCCAAATATAATTAGTAATATGTAATATGAGTTCATTTATGAATTGCAATGACAAATATAGTTAGTAATATGTTATCTGAGTTCATTTATGAATTTGAATGCTAAATATAGTTAGTAATATGTAATATGAGTTAATTTAGGAATTGCAATGCCAAATATAGTTTGTAAATTGTAATATGAGTTATTTTATCAATTTCAATGCCAGATATGGTTAGTAATATGTAATATGAGTTATTTATAAAGTCCAATGTCAAATATAGTTGGTAATATGTATTAGCAGTCAATTTATGGATTGCAATGCCAAATATAGTTAGTAATATGTAATATGAGTTAATTTATCAATTTCAATGCCTAATTTAGTTAGTTGTATGTAATATGAGTTAATTTATGGATTGCAATGCCAAATATAGTAAGTAATATGTAATATGAGTTAATGTATAAATTCCAATGCCAGATATGGTTATTAATATGTAATATGAGTGCATATATGAATTGCAATGCCAACTATAATTAGTAATATGTAATATGAGTGCATTTATAGATTTCAATGCCAAATATAGTTAGTAATATGTAAAATGAGTTCATTTATGAATTGCAATGCCACATATAGTTCGTAATGTGTAATATGAGTTAATTTATAAATTCCAATGCCAAATATATTGAGTAATATGTAATTTGAGTTAATTTATGAATTGTAATGCCAAATATAGTTAGTAATATGTGATATGAGTTAATTAATGAATTGCAATACCAAATATAGTTAGTAACATGTAATATAGTATATGAAATAATTTGTAAATTCCAAATATAGTAAGCAATATGTAATACGAGTTAATTTATAAATTCCAATGCTAGATATAGTTAGTAATATGTAATATAAGTTCATTTATGAATTGCATTGCCAAATATAGATGGTAATAGGTAATATGAGTTCTTTTATAAATTCAAATGCCAGATATAGTTAATAATATGTAAAATGTTTTAATTTATGAATTGCAGTATCAAATATAATTAGTAATATGTAATATGAGTTAATTTACGAATTGCAATTCCAAATATAGTTAGTAATATGTAATATGAGTTTATTTATAAATTGCAATTCCAATTATAGTTAGTAATATGTAATATACAATATGAGGTAATGTATGAATCCCAATGACAAATATAATTAGTAATATATAATATGAGTTAATTTATGTATTGCAATGCCAAACATAGTTAGAAATATGAGTTAATTTATGAATTGCAATGCCAAATATAGTTAGTAATATGTTATCTGAGTTCATTTATGAATTGCAATGCTAAATATAGTTAGTAATATGTAATATGAGTTAATTAATAGATTGCAATGCCAAATATAGTTTTTTATTTGTAATATGAGTTATTTTATCCATTTCAATGCCAGATATGGTTAGTAATATGAAAAACGAGTTATTTATGCATTTCAATGTCAAATATAGTTGGTAATATGTATTAGGAGTCAATTTATAAATTGCAATGCAAAAATATAGTTATTAATATGTAATATGAGTTAATTTATCAATTTCAATGCCTAATATCGTTAGTTGTGTGTAATATGAGTTAATTTATGGATTGCAATGCCAAATATAGTTAGTAATATGTAATGTCAGTTAATGTATAAATTTCAATGCCATATATAGTTGGTAATATGAGTGCATATATGAATTGCAATGCCAACTATAATTAGTAATATGTAATATGAGTTCATTTATAGATTTCAATGCCAAATATAGTTAGTAATATGTAAAATGAGTTCATTTATGAATTGCAATGCCAAATATAGTTCGTAATGTGTAATTTTAGTTAATTTATAAATTCCAATGCCAAATATATTCAGTAATGTGTAATTTGAGTTAATTTATGAATTGTAATGCCAAATATAGTTAGTAATATTTAATATGAGTTCATTTATGAATTGCAATGCCAAATATAGTTAGTAATATGTTATCTGAATTCATTTATGAATTGCAATGCTAAGTATAGTTAGTAATATGTAATATGAGTTAATTTATGGATTGCAATGCCAAATATAGTTAGTAATATGTTATCTGAGTGAATTTATGAATTGCAATACTAAATATAGTTAGTAACGTGTAATATAGTATATGAATTAATTTGTCAATTCCAATTCCAAATATAGTTAGTAATATGTAATATGAGTTAATTTATAAATTCCAATGCTAGATATAGTTAGTAATATGTAATATAAGTTAATTTATGAATTGCACTGCCAAATGTAGTTGGTAATATGTAATCTGAGTTCATTTATAAATTCTAATGCCAGATATAGTTAATAATACGTAAAATTAGTTAATTTATGAACTGCAGTGTCAAATATAATTAGTAATATGTAATACGAGTTAATTTACTAATTGCAATGCCAAATATAGTTAGTACTATGTAATATGAGTTAATTTATGGATTGCAATGCCAAACAGAGTTAGAAATATGAGTTAATTTATGGATTGCAGTGCCAAATATAGTTAGTAATATGAGTTAGTTTATAAATTCCAATGCCAGATACAGTTGGTAATATGTAATATGAGTTCATTTATCGATTGAAATGCCAGATATAGTTAGTAATATGTAATATCAGTTAATTTATAAATTACAATGCCAAATATAGTTAGTAATATGTAATAGGTGTCAATGTATGGATTGCAATGCCATATATAGTTAGTAATATGTAATATGAGTTAATGTATAAATGCAAATGCCAAATATAGTTAGTTAAATGTAATATGGGGTAATTTATGGATTGCAATGCCAAATGTAGTTACTAATATGTAATATGAGGATATTTATCAATTCCAATGCCAGATATAGTTAGTAATATGTAATAGGAGTTCATATATTGATTGCAATGCCAAATATAGTTAGTAATATGTAATAGGAGTTAATTTATGGATTGCAATACCAAATATACTTAGTAATATGTAATATGGGTTCATATATGGATTGCAATGCCAAATATAGTTAGTAATATGTAATATATTATATGAGTTAATTTATAAATTCCAATGCCAAATATAGTTAGTAATATGTGATATCAGTTAAAATATGGATTGCAATCATAAAACTGATTATTTTAATAACTTAATGCTGTTTCAAAACAAAACATTTAATATTCCACAAGTTTTGTTAAAATGTCCCAGAGTTCAGCAGTCCGTAATGCATCATAATGGTATATGCTTTGTAGCACTGGAAACCTAACATCTTTGCATGAACCTGATGGAGACAATACACAGGAAGCAGAGAACTACTGTTCCCCTGAAGTGTATATCAATGAGAAGGAACATGGTTAAAATTTCAGCAATAGAAATGTGTGGACTCTATGGCCCTCCTTACAAGTTGAGGGCTCCATTCTGATCCCTGTGCAAACAGGTGTTTACACACAAAAAACCTAACTAGGAGTTGTGTGATCATTATTACACCCTCACGGAATTCCCCAGATAAATGCCAGAAAGTCAAATCTGCTGCAATGTATTGAGGGAAAAGGCTCAGACAAAAGGAATTCAGTGTTTTGCCAAATGATTCTGCCTGGTATGTCTTATTTTCCCGTTGAAAACTCGAAATAAGAAGTATTTATCAAACTTAGTAAATATCTGACCTTAGAGTAAACGGTTTTTACTGCATATCGTAAATACACCACCCTGTTCAAACAAATTTGTAATTAAGGCCTATTGGCCTTATTTGGAGTTTAGAGGAAGGGCTATCACATCACAAATGTCTCATTTGCCATATCACAGGTGAATTGTAGCCTATGGCATTTATAATACGCCATGTTTTCTCGAGTACCCCGACCCCCAAACTCTAAATAATATCCTAAGGGCCTGAAAGTTTAACTTTACATGCTGAGTCATGCAGATGCATAGGGGTGGTGGCTCTTACATTCATACTGTCGCATGTGGGTGACATATTTAACTCATCTCCCACTGACTTTAGTGCATTATTCCAGATTTCTACCTTGCCATGAGATCCACATAACACTGGACACTGATCCCTAAGCAGTGGTTTGGCCTGAAAGATGACCAAACACAATGGATCTGCAACAATAGCGATTTTATTTGAATTTGTGAATAATTTTTGAATGATTGATGTGAACCGACAGAAGTAAAGAAGGTTGACTGACAATTAAATAGGGGTCATGCGGCATTCAATGGCTTCATGTATAGCCACTGACTGACAAGCTGATGTAGGTCTACATCATTTGACAACATGGCAGTCGATAAATGACTCCCAATCTGGAACAATGATAATAGATGACGCTATCAGACAGGCAATACTGTTAAACCTATTGAGGCAAGTGGTATCTACTCAATCAACCAAAAAAGCATGGTTTTGGAAGTGCCAGAGATCTGAGATGTCCCACATGCACCAACATTTGATTACACCACACAGAGTTTTGTGAGACTCTTCTGCGGTCTCTTGGCTGCTGTCCTCTGTAATCAGTCTACAACCACAGCCATGCTCCAACATCTCCCTGTGGTCATGGGCTTCTCTGGTATCTCTATGGAGCCCCTGTAGTCTCTGCACCATGGAAGATGGATGGCAGTATCGGTGGTATGCATATAGGAAAGCACATAGTTGTTAGAGAAATCACAAAAGCAGGCGTTCTGGGACGTGCGACGTGGTGACTGCCTATAGGTGTTAGTAGGAAAGGAGAAAGTCAACAACAGCCTGCATGGACGAAATACGCACATCGCTTACCGGAGGGACCGATGTACCATGATACGTAGCAACAGTTGGGACTGATCAAACTGTGCAGTAAGCAGGTAGGATGGTGTGATCTGTCTGTTACTCTCAAGGGCTGTGGCTAATTGGTGCTTTGTTCCGTGCAGATTCACACTTACTACTACTTAGTTCCTAGGCCTATCCCAACACCCGCCTCTTGCAGGTCTCACAGGCATTCCACGCCGTGGTCCGTGTTCCCAGTGATGACATCATGATATTTCCTGCTTGTTCCCTGAACCTATGTAACCTCATGGTACTTATAACCTATTCATCTTTACAAATCTTTAGTTGGCTTTAGGGTGCCACCTCTCAGGGACTTCAAATGAGAAAAAAGAGCCAACAATGTTTTTGTTTCATAATGGAGAGCAGGGACTGCTCCAGAGGAAAAATGCTTGCATGACTCCTAGTAATAGAGACAGAGGACTGTAAAGCTCAGGGACCAGCAACTTTAAGAATAATATTTGGAATTCTAGGGATTTCAGCGTAAGTAAATTGTCAAGAGACAGTTTCAAACTGTCTGAGGCAGACAAGTTAGACTAGAAAATGGTGATTTGTCGGTTTTCAGCGTAGACATTTTTGAAACGACGAGAGGAGCAGATGTCTGACCGTATTTCCTTTAAAAACAGATTAATGAAAAACAGTTACTTAGAAACACTGTAGTACACTCGCAAAGCTTCATCAAGTTGAAATGCATCAGGACTAAAGGAAATTTGTCAAGTTTTCTCCAAGAGGCAGTTGCCTCTGAAAGGAAGGTCATGGATGTGGAAGAGTCAGTTACATGTCAGGTAAGCCTAGGCCTGCTATGAAACAAACTTATATTTTGTTCATTGGCATGAAAACCCAACCATTCCCCCTTCACATAACTGACTTCGCAGTCTCTGGGCAGTGCACTATCTTGGGTGGAAAACATCTGTAATTTGGGAGTCTTCTTTGAAAACCAAGCATCCATCTCTCCCAAGAAAATGGTGTTTAGTATATAAATAAGTATATGGCTGGAAAGGACAGACTGCCTTTCCCACACCTCTCAAATAAATATGCATCATCACAAATAGTGTCAATGCTTTATCTAGACCATTGCACCAATGTCTTTATAGGTAACCAGACGAAGTCACCCTTAAAACTCAAAAGAGACCAGAACACACTGCAAGGTTTCTGCCGTGTCTGAAATGCCACAACTGGATTAGGCTGGTGCAATGATCTCTGCCTTGCGTCTCATAAAAGAAGAGTCTCATTTCAAGACCCGATGTTTTGTCCACAAGGACCGTTGTGTCCTCTTCCAGAACACCTTGCCCAACTAGTGGTACCCTACCTGCTATCCGGAACACTTTGATCATCAAACTTTGATAATTAGACCTGAGCCTGATGACCACCACTCACATCACTGTGGAGCGCCTCACAACTACGACTATAACTCAAATTTAAAACTCACCTCCTAAAGTTCTGACAGAGTTTGAAAACGTCCATCTTCGTTCATATCTTCAGATTCCTAACCTTACCTCCTGACTTTTAATGCTTCCCTACGGTCAGATGCCTAGAAGCGGTGCTGTTACTTCCCGCTTCATATAGTACTGAAACTTAATAGTTGGTCAACCTCTACATTTATGAGATCCCACAAGTAAAGTCCATTGAAGATGTAAAAAGAAACTTGACTGTTATTTCACATTCACTTCTTGGTAGATCATAGCATCTCTCAATCATTGGGAGATAAAACTGAGAAAGAAAACAGCGAGGTGTCCAAAGTTTTAAATGTTTTTCTACCAAAACTTTGAGAAGTATTTTTTGTGAACATTATAATGTTTGTTCATTTTATGGAGTTTGAAAAGTTTTTAAAATATAAGTGTGAGAAGTCTTTGACTAAAAGTAGGGTTGTAGGAGGCTTCCCTTGGGCAAGTGCAAAATCTGGCAACTTTGTTTAGAAATATTGCAGATGAAGATAGAAATTTTGCCCAGGCTCGATAAGAGCAGCTGTTTAAGAAATCTAATTTTTACCAGAGATGTGTGTGCTGTGGAGAAGCTATCTAGACTTTCACACTCTACCTGGAGCTCATATCCTTCCAAATCGGGCTCCATCACTTTTCCAGATAGTGCTACGATCGGACTAAAAGATGCGTGTGTCCCCTGCTGCAACTCCAATGGAAACTGGTTGTCTGAAATTGACAACACCCTGTAATCTCTTCTTATATGAACACATTTATTTACAAACATGCATTTCTTCCAGAGTAGAACCATGCTGTACAGTGGCAGTGCATAATAACAGATTATTAAACACTGCTTAACAATAGTAAATAGTTCAACGTTTTACTGCTCAGAAACAAAAGAGGAAAACATGATTATCTCTTTAAAGGGATGATGAGGGAGACAATACAAGCATTTCTTAAGAGTTGGGGTGAAGATATTACACGTTCATTCAATAATGAATTATTATAGGAGACCATATAGTAGTTGTTTAATGGTCCAATGCAAAAAAGGAAATGAACCTTTGCTAATGGGTTGTTGAGGAAGTCTATATGATAGGATTTAACTGGTTATTGAGGGAGACAATAAGAACCCTTGTGATCATTCATTAATGGACTTTAAAAAAATATTTTTTATTAAACAATAATCAGCTAGCATAATCCCGATTTTGTTCATTAATTGGGTTACATACAATTTTGATGTTTTACAAACTGCGCTGTACAAACCATGTCAACACACTAGTAGTTCCTCTTAATTCCAGCTTGCAGGTCTCCCCCTCCCTGCTTAACTAGTCTATACCCCTCCGAACCCCCTATAATCTTCCCACTGTTGCCAAATTTTCTCCCATTTCTAAGGGCATCCCCGGCTCTCGTAAATAGTTTTTTCGGCCGCGCAGCACTGGTCCATATCCTTTTCCCACTGGGAGACTTTAGGTGGCTGGACCGCCCACCATGCCCCGTCAATGTTTCTTTTGGCCACCATTGCTGCCACTTGTAGCCATATTCTCTGATATTTAGGCCAGGACAATTCACCCGACACACACAGTATATGCCACCTGGCATTGAGGGGGACTTCTTGTTCCAACACCCCTGACATAATTCTAGCCACTTTTCTACAATATATCTGTATGATCGGGCAGTCCCACAATATATGGAAACATTTTCTCCTCTGAGTACTCCCCCTCTGACACTCTTCCATTGGGATGCGCGCTAACTTATACATGAGTGTGCTGGTGTCGTAGGACCTATGCAATATCCGCAATTGGACTAATCTAAATCGCGCCCTGATTGCTACCCCTCGGGGACTCTGTACAGCCTCCACCCAGTCATCATCTTCCAACAGTCCCATTACGGATTCCCAAGCTTCTCTGACCTTAGTTAATAGTTCCTGTGAGTTATTCATAATTTTTTTTATATGTACAAGACAATGTCTTCTCCGGGATTAGATCCAGTAATAATCTGTCTTCTAGTGGACTATATTCGGGAACCTGACCTCCATCTTTAAGATAGCTGCCCAGCACATGTTTCAATTCAAAAAACTTATAATGCACCGCGGGTGCCAACTGAAATTCTGTCTGTAGCTCTGAAAACGTCATCAGCGCCTGTCGTCATCTCACATCCCCTAAACGTACAATGTTTATCATTTTCCATTTTGGGAAACCCTGTAGTCAACCCACTTCACGAAGCATGGCACTGGTCCATAGAGGAGTCTTCTCTGTCAGCCTTCCAGCCCATCCCAAGAATCGAGTAGCATTAGTCCATGCCATCTGTACCATTGGGGTGTGCTGGGCGCAGTCCGTTCCGACACTCCGTATCGTATAATACCCGCAAGTAACCTCCGACCCCCATTCTCCAGTGATCAACCCTATATGGCGGATCATTCATATCTCCAAAGGTCCAATCGTTATTGACCATGAGAGGTGACACCCAATAATACTTTTGGAGATCTGGGACTGCTAACTCTGCCCCGTTCACCCCTTTCTGCCATTTGGCCAGTGCAATTCACATACCCCCGCCCCATAGCAGCGTCCTTGACTCGCTGTCTATGTCCCTAAAGAATTTTTCTGGTATGTGACAGGGAGTGTTCTGTATGATATACAAAATCGGGGGCAGGGACATCATCTTGAAGAGAACCGCCCTTCCCACCAAGGAGATTGGCAGCTTCCTCCAATGCATGACACCTTTTTTAAAAAAAATCAAGCTGTGGTTTTAGGTTCCTTGCCAGGAACGCTGCGCCTGTTTTTTTCAATCTGTATACCCAGGTATTTAAAACTTGTTTTAATCTGGAGGTCAGAGTCGGCACTCAACTGTGGGGGATTTATGGATTTATTTTTGACCAGGGAGGTTTCAGGTTAATAGGGAATGGGACTAGAAAAGAAGTAACAGGGACAAGAACCAAAGAATTCCATCTGCCGGTCTCCTATGTTACAAAGATTGTAGCCGGCTAAACGATGAGATCTCAGTGGTTTCATGGCAGCCCTGCATTAATTGAAAATGTCAAAGTTTCCACCAAGAAACTTACAACCACACACATAAAAATATGAAATACAATAACATTTATTTTTCGTAGTGCCCAAAAATGAAGAAAACTTATGTAACATACAAAATACAGGAGATTTGCCGGCTTAAAAAGATTGGAAGTATTGACAAAGCAAATAGGTCACTTTTCTCTATTATTGAAAGCAGACGAGCAATGTCTCTCACCCAGAGACCCACATCACCCTTTATCTTACACATACAATCACAACACTGACAAATACAGTGGCTATGGGGGAAGGTTGCAGAGGGAGTATGAGGCATACACAGGCAACCACAACATTTTGGGTACCTTCCATGCCTGTAGTGCCTTATGGTGCAAATAGGTACTTAGTATTTTAGTGTGGTACTATGGACAGTAGTACTATGATAAATGGGATTCTGTAATTCCTGTATAAACAGCTGTCTCTAGTTTCTTTATAATCGGCGACTTGTGACACACCCAGTCGCCGATTATAGACAAAAGACGTCAGAACTCAACAGTTACAAAGTCATCACAGTTTAGTTCTGACATCACAACGCCTGCTGCCAGGGGCAGCAGCTGTGGTGAAAGTCAGGTCAGGTGGCATAATTGAAGCAGCGGTTTAAATGAAAGAAAAGAGAATGTTGCATTTCTTCTGCTCTATTTTCAAGTTTATAATGACAAGCAGAGTAGAGAAAAACAAGAATCTTTCTGCATGTTTCTACACATTTCGAGCTACTGCAGCATTTTAAAAAAATGGATTTGTATTGAACTTGAATTGAAACCTGCTCGCTTTTTCTTTTAAAGAGCTATGCTCTAAGCTTTAAAGTGATTTGTGGGAAAGGTGATGGTGTGACCATGTCTTATATGGGATAAAGTACCCCTGGCACACATGATAAGGTTATTGCAAGTCACCTTCTGCCTTGTTCCTCCATATGGTTATGGGACTCCTCGTGACTTGCCTCATTCTTTTAATGTACAGAAAGGGGTAGTTTATACCCTATATAATGAGTTAGTCTACCCCCTAATGCAAGATACTTGGTAAAACTAGAACCTCTCTCCCATCATGTTTATGTTTTGTCAACAGAACGCTCACATGGCCAGTGGCGACATTTTCTAGGCACAGGCTGCTGCGAACGAGAATTATGCGTATTACACAGTTACACTTTGGCAGTGTCTGTGTGTACATTGTTGGTGAGGTGTTCCCTCCCTCACAAAAAGGCCTTGAGATACGAACTCTGTACATTTTCCATCAAGATTCTGTAGTCATCCGTTGAACGTTGGTAGCGTAGCCTATGAGGTCTTGATGCATATATGGTTACATAATTTTCTAAGGGAGAATGGACCACTTGTCCTGTGTACCAGGGTCTATTAGTTATTGTTCCGTCTAAAAATAAACTCCTTCACTTACAAAGGATCTTGGCCGTATATCTTGAGTCTCCGCCTTTCTGTAGCGTGACAGCATCATCACTGGGTTTATTTGGGAATATGCTGACCTCCACCTGGAGGAAGACCAGCTGGTATTGCAGTAGTGTCCAGAGATAAAAAGTGCAGTGTCTTTGTGAAGTGAGTTAAAATTTCCTACATCGCCTATTAGGTAAGTACTTTTAATAATCTTCGTGGTGTGGAAAAGTAAAAAGAAAGTGGTGCATGCATAGAACAAGTTACCAGTCTACTGTACTGTTGGTGGTGCACATGTTTGAGCCTCACTGGCGATCTAGAGGCTGTCTTCAGGACCGGTAGGTATGTAGTCGCACGTTGTGGCTGCTACTAGAAGCGGACAATTTACCACTCCTATTGTGTCGAGTCAGGTCAATAGTACCTGTAGCTGAAATGAAAGAAAGGTGCAATTGTATACTTTCTATTATGGTATACCCTAAATCTTGATGCTTATTAAGGCTCTTTGCATCTTGCTGCAATAATTGATCTAAACATCATTACACTATGAGGAATCAATGAGGTAGTAAGCGCCTCCAGTAGGGACCTGAGTGGTGTAGATGTTGTACACTCAGTAACATGTTGATGCGAATCGCGCTTGTAAACTGGTGTTCGATAATGCGCCATGCTGTTATTATGTGTGCACTAAGAAATGATCTTATATTGCTTTGTGCAATATTCAGTAATGTGGTTACATTACTCCAGTATGTTAGAAAAGGGATCGCGCTAGTGTCGAGCTATGTTCTGGGAAGTAATCACCAGTGAGGGATGTCATCGTGAGTAATAGACGTGGTGATCAGGCTCATTTTTTTTCTTTAATGAGCGAGTAAACCCTGACTGCCCACAGGATTGGATGGTGACGCAACACTACTACTAGTGCTAAAGCAGAAAGAACGCAGTCGCAGACTTGGATGGTTTCGTTCAGGCTTTATACTCCCAAAGAGCGACAATACAGGGTCATGTATAACTATGAGTTACACCACTCATGTTTACTATGGTAGTATTCTAAACCGTCCTCCGCGTGAGTGTCGTCCTGACACTCCCCAACGGAGGGCACTGTGCTAAGCAGTGGCCGACAATCCCACTCGACTCTCGAACAACTAGCCAGCTGTTCTTAAACCGTCCCCCGCAGTGATGCCGGCCCAGCACCTTCCAACGTGGGGTACAGTAAGTCCTGGTTATGTATGCACCAAAGACTGCCGTTATACTGGCCTTCGTAATAGTCCTAAACCAAAGAGTCAGTTATTGTCTTGCCAGAGCTTGTTCCGTAGTAGGGGATCTCTGGGTATAGTCATAATCTAGTGAATAGTACCGCTCATGTGCGTGGACCCCGGCAATCAAAAATAATCTCTTAAACTGTCAGAAAACTGCAGAACTGCAAAGACACTTAAGAGATAATTTAAAGACAAATAATGCAGCCTATATCCACAGGCTACACTGTCCAGTACTTCAACTAGAAATTCCAGCAAAAAAACACACACACAACAGCACAGTCTGCCCAGTTTCTTCCATAGAGAAACTTGCATCTACCAGTAAAAGCCTCTGGAATGATAGAGAGGAAGGTATGGACAGACAAGCCCCATAGGCTGCCATTATGTGGCTTAAATAGGATACTGTGCATTTAAGAGAACCTTCCAGAATCTTCTCCCAGTATCCCAGAATGCATAGCAGTTCCCACTTACTTTCAGTTCTTTTTTCCGGCTCCTGCTAACAGGACCCTGGTGCATTGAGCTCTCCCTTTTTCAAGGGTTTATTGGATTTGTGCACTTTTTTGACTTAAAAGTGTTTTCTGTTGTTAATACTTGGTGTTTTTCTTCATCCCTGGGTGTTTGTTCAGGCTTTTAGGGATCTAAAATGCCTGCTCTGTTTGACAAGTGCCCTGCATGTGGAAGGAAGAAGGCCAAGTCGGACTCACACGACGTCTGCATTCTCTGCCTCCCTGAAGAACATGTTCCTGAAGGCTGTGACATTTGTCAGACCTTTTCAACAAGGACCCTGAGGGAAAGGTTGAAGATTAGGCTCCAAGGCCTCGAGGAGAGATGTCTGCAGGCTGCAGGTGGGTCTGGGCAGGCTGGGAAGGCTCCCTCTGCCCCTGCTGAGGCCTCTGGGGGGCTCCCCAGAGGCAGGAAGACCAGAAAACAATCCCGGTCTCCGTCGAATTCGATTGCATCGACGACGACGTCGAGAGGGATGACGACGGTGTGTTCCCCATCTCCCCGGGGCTCCGGGTCGAGACAGCGTGGAAAGTCGACGTCGAGTGGACGTTCGGCGTCGAGGGGATCCTAGACGTCGAGGACTGCGAGGAAACGGTCTGCGAAGGACAGTCGACGCTCGTCGTCGAGAGCTGACAGCTCGTCGTCGAGGTGGCGGCGCTCTGCGTTGAAGAAGAAACACTCGACGTCGAGGAGAGGGCGTTCGACGCCTGAGTCACGGGGTCGACGTTCGACGCCGGATAAACGCAGCTCGACGTCGAGGAGGAAGAGATCGGCGTCTGGGAGCCGTTCTGTCTCCCCAAAACGGCGCAGAAGGAGTTCTGGCGCCAGAAGTCAGGCGGGGTCTGGTGAAGGACGCCGGAGGCTTATACACCACCTCGGCCTAAATCGCCTCCTCCTCTACCTAAAGAGGATCCGCCCGTGAAGCCCCCGCTGCCACCTCTGCCACCGCCACCGCTCCCACCGCCACCGCTTCCACCGCGTGGGCCTAGGCCTCGGTCGGAGACTCCTCCGGTCCCTCCGCCAAGATCGGCGTCCCTACCCAGGTTACCTACGCCTCCGAAGGGGACACCAAGACCTAGAACCCAGGAGAAACCACGGAAGACGCCTCCTCGGAAACCTACGGAGCGTCCACGTTCTGGGAGGTTGCGATCCCGTTCGGGGAGGAGAGAAAGATCGCGCCACCGGTCTTCCACACGCTCGAGACGACGCCACAGGAGGCACAGGTCTCGTTCACATACAAGATCCTCTGGGACCAGGGACTATTCTCCGACGTTGTCGGAATCACCAGAGACAAGGGTTTCACCGATTGATGATCTGGTGTCCTTTTAGGAAGTCCTTTTGAGAGGTGCAGCGAAGCTGGGCATCTCGTTGACGGTGCCCACGCCCAAGACGTCGGTGATCTTTGAGACGTTGCACCAAAAACATCTATCCCAACCATTGCTACCACTGGTGCCGGGTCTGGAAGAACCGGCCATGGACCTTTTCCTCACCCCAGCGGTGACCAAGGCGGCGCCCTCGAGGCTCCAGAAAAAATACCGGGCTCCCGACTCGGATCCGGCCTTTCTGATGATGGGGACGGCTGCGCACAAACAGCATGCCACCACTCCGTCCTCCACAGTTCCGTCTGATAAAGAATCCAGGTGGCTGGATTCCTCTGGAAGGAAGGTTTGTGGGACTTCGGCGACGTCTATGAAGGCGGCGAGTGCCACGGCCCTGTTGGGACGATATGATCGAGCCCTCTGGGAATCCCTCCAGCAGTTTGTGGAACATCTGCCACATGACAAGAGGGAGGATTTTCAGGAAGTTTTGAGCGAGGGGATGTTGGTGGCAAAAACAGCAAATGCCGAGGCTTCGCCTCCAGGTACTACCAGCGGGGGACGCTGGGGAATGCGCTATGGATCGACTGGTTGAACAGCTTTCTGTACGCTTTTCCACCCATTCCCCTGATTCCGGCAGTGCTCATCAAGCTAGCCCGGTCCAGGGCGCGGATGATACTTATTGCTCCTGAATGGCCCAGGCAGTGGTGGTTCACGGACCTGCTTCACCGGTCTCTCCTTCCGCACATACGGCTGCCGTGCAGGCCGGACCTTCTCACGAAGTTCGGGGGACAGATTTTACACCCCAACCTCTCGTCTTTGAGTTTGGCGGCATGGCTCCTGAGATAGTGCAATATGGCCATTTGAATCTGCCTGAAGATTGCATGGACATTCTGAAGGAGTCTAAGAGACCTTCCACTCGGACTTCCTATGCTTACAAGTGGAAGAGGTTCTGTATCTGGTGCAAGTCCAAGAACTTTGACCCGACGACGTGCAAGGAAGATCTCATCCTTTCTTACCTTCTACATTTGGCGCAGTCTGGCCCTAATGTCCATTCCATTAAGGTCCATCTCGCTGCGTTGACTGCCTACAGGAAATGCCCTTCAAAGACTTCCTTCTTCCAGATCCCTGTGATCAAAGACTTTCTGGAAGGCTTGAAGAAAGTATTCCCTCCTGTCAGGCTTCCTTCACCTTCATGGGAATTGAATGTGGTGCTGTCCAGATTGATGAAGGAGCCTTTTGAACCTATTCATAAGGCTTTGTTGCAGCACCTGTCCTGGAAGGCGGCGTTCCTCGTGGCCATTACATCGGCCCGCAGGGTGAGTGAAATTCAGGCGTTGTGTTGCCAAGAACCTTACACTGTATTTCATGCTGCTAAGGTTGTTATGCGTACTCACCCTAAATTTCTTCCCAAGGTTATTTCTGATTTTCATGTCAACCAGACCATAACTTTGCCTACGTTTTTTCAAAATCCTGCATCTCCAGCGGAAAGGTCTCTGCATTCCCTGGATGTCAGGAGGGTGTTGAAATTTTATCTGGATAAAACCAAAGATATTCGTAGGTCAGACCAATTATTTATCAATTATGGATCAGTCAGGACGGGTCTTGCGACCTCTAAGCAGTCTATCTCTAGGTGGATTGTGTTCTGCATACAGCTATGTTACCAAAAAGCTAATAAGACCTTAGGAGGTATGCCCAAGGCTCATTCCACCAGGGGCAAAGCTGCCACGACAGTCTTGCTCCGTAATGTTCCGATTGCAGAAATCTGCAAGGCGGCCACTTGGAAGTCGGTTCATACCTTTGCTAAGCATTACTGCCTGGATACTGATGCCAGTGCAGATGCTCAGGTTGGGCAGGCTTCGCTGCAAAATCTGTTCGCACAATAGTGGTGTTATTTCTCTTTTCTCCACCCCCACTTTGGTGTGGGGATGGGCTTGCCATTCTATTCACTAGATTATGACTATACACAGAGATCCCCTACTACAGAAGGAGTAGTTTCTGTCCTGTAACTCCAGTTCTGTAGTAGGGGTATCTCTGTTATAGTCATAAGCGCCCGCCCTCCTCCCCGGTGGAGAGAGATATTCATGTAAGAAATGCTACAGGTCTGGCGTTTTACGCCTTCAAAAAGAACTGAAAGTAAGTGGGACCTGCTATGCATTCTGGGATACTGGGAGAAAGTTCTGGAAGGTTCTCTTAAAGGCACAGTATCCTATTTAAGCCACATAATGGCAGCCTATGGGGCTTGTCTGTCCATACCTTCCTCTCTATCATTCCAGAGGCTTTTACTGGTAGAGGCAAGTTTCTCTATGGAAGAAACTGGGCAGACTGTGCTGTTGTGTGTGCGTTTTTTTGCTGGAATTTCTAGTTGAAGTACTGGACAGTGTAGCCTGTGGATATAGGCTGCATTATTTGTCTTTAAATTATCTCTTAAGTGTCTTTGCAGTTTTGCAGTTTTCTGACAGCTTAAGAGATTATTTTTGATTGCCGGGGTCCACACACATGAGCGGGACTATTCACTAGATTATGACTATAACAGAGATACCCCTACTACAGAACTGGAGTTACAGGACAGAAACTACTCCTTCTGCGTGTTGACGCATATGAGCATCAGCTCGTCTCAGTCTAGCCCTCTCTGGGGCTTGTTGGTCCGTGATTGCGCAGGGGTAGTGAGCAGCTGTATTCCGCTCTCACCGGCTAGGTGGGTCGGAAAGCGTTTCAGCGCGCAAATGTCAGAGTCTGTTCCTAACCAGAGCAAAGGGTGCGTGCAATACGCGGAGTCAGTTTCGTCCTCTCCGGGGCATGGGATGCAAAGGCTGCAAGACTAAGAACACTTAAGGCAAGAAACGGGTCCGCTATCAGATTTAAGACAGAGAACAGGGAACGCGAGCCCCTTACCTTCCCGGCGTCTTCCTTCGGTATCGTCAATATCCGATGCGTTCTCCCGGCGCCGCCACTGTTTTATTCGTCACGGCTGTTCGCGCATGCGCGGCGCACAGACTCACGGGACTTGTAGTCCTCTCGGCGGCCGTCTTTGTAGTTTATTGCGTTCGGCAATGCTCCGCGATCTGTCTCCTGTCGCTTGTCCGGTTCGATAGCGATGCAGAACATGACAGTACATCCCCCTTCACACCGGTCCCCCAGAAGGGCCGGGTTTCGCGGGATATTTTCTGTGGAAAGCCGCTAGCATCCTTGAAGCCGATATGCCTGCCACTGGCTCCCATGTCTGTTCCTCGGAGCCATACCCCTTCCATGCCACCAGATACCATAGCTTGCCCTTTTTCCATTTGGAATTGCGGATGCCCTTCTATTTCGTAGTCGCGTTCTGCCTCTACCCGCACATCAACACGGGAAGAGGGTGTCCGGGAGACAGAGGGTTTCAGCAGCGATATGTGGAATACAGTATGGATCCGCATTGTCGAGGGTAACGAGAGCCTCATGGTTACTGGGCTGATGCATTTCACGATGCGATACGGGCCGATGTACTTAGGATGAAACAGACTGCGTTTCCGGAAACGCATGTTGCGGGACGAAACCCATACGAAATCTCCAGCTTTGTACAACGGCCCAGGTCTCCGGTGTTTATCTGCTTGGGACTTGTACTTGGCCTTCGCCTCCACCAGGCACCTTTGCGTACGCACCAGCAGATCCCTGATGCGAGTTGTTCTCCTTGTTGTTTCTGGCACGTTCATTATACCAGCAGGGTGCGCCAAAGGCAGAAATCTTGGATGGTGCCTGTAGTTGGCATAGAACGGCGACACCTTGGTTGAACTGTGTGAGGCATTGTTGTATGCGATCTCCGCAAGCCAGATGTGCTCCACCCATTCCTCCTTGCCCTGGTCAATGAAACAACGCAAGTATTGTTTGAGGGTTTGGTTGAGCCTCTCGGTTTGGCCGTCCGTTTGTGGGTGATAGCTCGTGGACAGGGCTGACTTGACGTGCAATGAAGAGCACCATGTTTTCCAGAATTGAGCTGTGAACGGCGAACCCCTGTCGGACACGATCACGTTGGGTAGGCCATGTAGTCGCACAATCTCTCTTAGTAACACCGAAGCCATTCTCCCTGCGGATGGTAGGCCTTTACAGGCTATGAAATGTCCCATCTTGGTGAGTTAGTCGACCACCACCAATATCACCGTTTTCCCCTGGTCTGATGGCAACCCAACCACAAAATCCAGGGAGATGTTTTCCCACGGTCGCGAAGGCGTTGGAAGGGGTTGCAACAGTCCCTGTGGTTTGCGATGATCCGACTTCATGGTAGCACACACGTCGCAGGAATTGACCTATTCCGCCACGTCTCTTCGCATACTCGGCCACCAGAACTGCCTCGAGACGTATTCCCCTGTCTTCTCCGTCCCCAGGTGGCCCGCACTTGGCACCTCATGACACCACCGGAACGCTTGTTTCCTCAATTGTAGAGAAGGCAACAACATGGCATTCCCCTTGGTAGGAATGCCCTCCCTTACGCGCCACTCCTGGTGATGACGAAGCCAGGTTTTCCATTCATGGGTGAGTATTCCCTTTGGACCCGCTTCATGAAGCTGTGAGGTTATATAGCCCCGATCACCTTCTCAGGATGAATGATAGAGGCCACCGGCGCAGGAGGCGCTGTGGTGCCGGAGGTTTGTCTAGAGAGAGCATCCGCTTTGCGGTTTTCGGCTCCGGGTCTGTAGGTTATTACGAAATCAAATCCCGAAAAGAACAGCATCCGCCTCATTTGCCTCGGTGAGAGGTGTCTTGCAGCGGTCATGAATCGGAGGTTCCGATGATCCGTGAACACAGATACCACATGCCTAGCCCCCATCAGGAGGTGCCTCCACTCCGAGAAAGTGTCCTTGATCGCCAGCAGCTCTTTTTCGGCGATGTGGTAATTCCTCTCCGCCTCCGTCAGCTTCCGGGACATGAAGGCAACCGGATGAAGCACTTCCGTACCCGCGTTTCTCTGAGACAGAATGGCCCCAATTGCCATGTCCGATGCATCCGCTTCGACAACGAATTGTGATGTATTCCTATAGGTTCTGTATCGATCCCCCTATTCCTGACCCTATTCTGGTTAACAAGTTAACTAGCAGCCATCCCATGAGGCAGAAAACCCCCATGATGCAGGAACCGTTATCTGATAAAGCCACACTACGGCACAGGAACGTGTTATCTGATTAGGTCATAACGCTTGCCATCTAATTAGACAAGCGATATTCCTCCAGCCCCTGATAAGGCATACGGAGTTCTCAAAACAAATCAAACCTATGACAGACCTGGGAAAAACCCTGCGGCCATTGTTTTGATTTCACCGAGAACTTCAGCAAAAGAATGTGCTAACGACCTGGTCGTATGACATCCTTATTGACGTATCTATGTCCATCCTTACGTCAATCTCGGCACCTTAAAGGTATAAATATTACCGATATTGCCCTATGCAAACACACGCGGTGGTGACGAGATCGGAGCAGCCAGACTTGCCGAAGCCCAGAGCAGAGCAGACCCCGCTGGCGCAGCCCCGCCTTCTTGACGCGCTGAGAACGAGAAGCTGCCTCTTTCTCCTGCCGAGAAATCCAGCTCCGGCGCTTCCGGGTAGCCCTCGCAGGCAGCCTGGAATATCGAGACCAGAGACGAGAGATACCATCCCTCATTCATCCTAGATTCCAGGTACAGAACTGAATAACCCCTTGCAGAGAATTCTTTAGTCAGTCACTTGGAAAAACAAACTTAACTTAAACTGTAACTTTCTATTCCCGCCCACGTATTAGGCTTAGGTCAGGTACACGGGGTAGGCGTAGTTAGAAACACCAGTTGAGTACGATTAGTCAAATGTATACGTGTATGTAATATATTTTATTCATTTTAAACCTTCATATGGCTTAGAAACCATATCAATGTTTTTACAGTATTATTTTATACTTCTGCTTTTAATGTATGCACTTTACTTAACCATAAGTATTGCAATAATATCGATCCATTTCTCTTGTATGAGAAAAGAGACTGATCAATAAATAACATCTTTTATTGAACACGCCCGTCTCTTCCTTTTCTCTACAATCTGGTGAGACTAAGAATGCACGTACTGACTGAGTAAAATAAATTGCCTTTTGTTCACACGACTCTAGAGATACACTCTTGATTAGGGGAGAGCAAAGTTGTCATGTTCTATGGTTGTCAGAAACTAAATCCCTTCTTGTCTATCCAGGGAGGTTCAACTCCTCCTTGCCTATTCGAGAAAGTTTCTAGTGAACTCTGAGCTAGCTGGCAAACCCAAAACTTTAAGTCTAATATCGACAGTAGTAGACCTAGTTAACGTCTGGTCTAGGCCTATACTATTGAAGGTATTATTCCAATGCGCAGAGCCTATTGGGATAATAGGAACTACACTACATGGCGCCCAACGCGTTTGGAAGGGCGATAAAACTAACGTAAGACATTTAGAGTAACTCAGTCGTGCTTTCTCACTCAGACCCCTTTTTCCCATAATACTCCAAAGACGTCTGGAGTGGGTAAAAGGTAATATCCGCCAAAACCTCGCAGGAGGAAACTCCTATGTATGGTACTTGGTATAGTCAACGTTGAAGGATACACCGTTCCAAAATATTGTGCATCTAATCTTTGTTTCCATAAGAAACCTGATCTGCAAACAAACAAAATAAGCTTCCTGTCGGTAAAATGGTAGACAGTGATGATGAAAGAGAGGCAGTTAGATTAGCAGCTGAAATAGTAGCAGCTGATACTGCTATACAAGAAGCTGACCAGGATATAATACTCATACCGGTCATCAAAAGGAAATCTATAACTTTAAAACTTATAGAAAATGGACTGACACCTAGAGGTGGCACAGTCATATTCGTAATTGAGGCACACGAATATCGGCAGACAGAGGTATACTATTCATGGATACATTTTCCAGCAGCAAATGCTGTAACAAAGTACTTCCACTATTACAAAACAGAGGAACCTCCTGAAGAGTACACTCCTTTCGAGGAGGTGGAAGTACCACTTAAATTTCAAGAGCACCTGCTCTTATTTAATGGCGCCCTAAAACATAATAATCACATCACCAGGCTCGGTCCTTTAGGTAGACCAGGAGCAACGTGGCCGGTCCTAGCCGGATACACACCGCATCCAGACTTCGAAAGAATGCCTGCAGCAGATCTTTTAGTACAACTAAAACAATTAATAAAAATACATAGACAATTAGTCCAATATGTAATGCGGACTTCAACAATCCAACCAGCAATTAAAATTCCACAGCTGACCCCTCACCAGGGGAACACGAATAAAATTACACCACAGAACATACAATCCTGCCTAGGTAAAGTACCAGCTAAACGGGAACAAATACCATTCTGGTTAGCACAAAAAATCACCCAATAGAGGCTGTGTTTCCAGCCACCACCCCGTTAGAAAAACACAGGATTCTGACTATCTGTCTTCCAATGGGAATCGCACCACACGTGGAGGACTGTGACACTTGGGGTACAGTCTTTGCTTCCATCTACACAAAAACGCACGGTGTTCCATCCATTTCGGTAATACCAGATGTGCTAAAACAAATTCAAGACGAATACGGTCCAGAACCCGCTTTAACTCTTGGTATGAAATTACTAAAAGACTTCAAGCAGGTCTCGGCTATATTACTAGCCAACATAAAGGGAGAAGCAGCAAACGTGGCGATCCGCCAGAGGTTAAAGGAGACAGATATAGCAGACCAACCAGCTGAGATTGCCAGAATCATAGAAAAATCCTATGAGGAACTAGGTAGAGATAGTTTAGGTGGAATACCAGTAAAACCACAACTGATTGAAAGTCCTGAAAAAATATTTTTTAATAATAATTCAACATCACAAAAAAGAGCTGGGATGGAAACAAACAATCCAATCCTAAAGAAAAGAAATTCCAGTCTAGAGGAAGGTCTCCTAGGCGAAGAGAAAAATCTCCGAACCAAAGACCCAGGTCACCCCAGAGTGACCCCTCTGGGAAAAGATATAACCTTAGAAATAGGGATAATATAAAGAAGCCTGATAGATATCAAGACATTGATACACGTCCCTCTCAATCTTTTCAGACTTCCTCGCAGAAATCGGAAAGAAGAGGACGATCAGAACAAAGAGAAGAGCACGCCAAGTCCAAAGACAAGGAACCTGCTCATCTAAAAAAGAAACTACAATTTCCAAAAAAGAAGGTAGCCAGTATCAAGGTAGTTAACAATGCCGAGAATACTGAGGACACAACTGAAAAACGGAGAATGGGCTCAGACAATGCTAGACAGCGCAGCAGAAGTGAGCATAGCTCGCAAAGTCCTTATGAATCATCTGGAGACAGTGGACACGAATGAATATCTTCAAGTGGAAACTGCAGACACCAGAGTTAGCAAACCTCACAAAATATATGGAATAACTTTACGTATAGAGGGGGATAAGACTAGAAAAATAAGGGGACTATTTTGGGATAATCTCTCCAAGGGCTATGACATCCTTCTAGCTGAAAAAGACTGGCCACCAGAGTTTGTCAGGGAGTGCCCTCATGGCGAAGAAATAATTATGCCTGCCTTCTCAAATCATATCCCAATTCATAAAAAATATACACTTGCTAGAAAGTGGGCAGTAGCTCCAGCTCCTGCTTTATATAAAAATCACGTAGGATGGGATGAGGACTCTCCTCCTCACAAAATCCAGTCAAAATCACAACCTACTGCACAGAGACAGTACCCAATTAAGCAAGAAGCTAAAAAACAGGTAAAAGAAATCCTAGATCAGCTAGAATACCAGGGGGTGATTGAAACTTGCACCTCACAAATGAACAACCCTTTGTTTCCGGTCTCCAAACCAGACAATTCATATCGTCTAGTTTTGGATTACCGACACCTTAACTCATGTTGCAAAACTTTTGCAGTGCAAAACTCGCATAGTGCTGCACTAATGAATAACATAGTGCGCAAAAAATACAAAACAACATTAGACATCTCTAATGGATTCTTTTGTCAAAACATAGCACCAGAGAGCAGATATTTGTCTGCGTTCTCAATAAATGGCACTCAAAAACAATTCTGTCGGTTAGCCCAGGGGTACAAGAATAGCCCAGGGGTATTCTCAGCGAGAGTAACAGAATTACTACAAACATATGATGACGAAGCTTTATCGTATGTCGACGACATATACTTAACAGATGATGACTTGGAGACTCACTTGAAGAGAGTGAACACCATAAAACTTGGGTTCGCAGCAGAGGGTTACAAATTCAACTTTAAAAAATCCAGAATTGCCCATCTAACAGTCCTGTTCTTAGGATATGAATTATCAAGTGAAGGCAAAAGCCTGGCTGACAATTTCCTAGAGAAATGTGCCGTAATCCAAGCACCTAGAACACTAAAAAACCTACAGTCAATTCTAGGCTTCCTAAATTTCGGAAGAACATACATTGCAAATTACGCAGAAAGGGTTAAACCCCTTTATGATCTAATAAAACCAGATTTTAAAAGAACCAATTGGACTCAAATACACACAGAAATTCTGAGATCCTTACAAACAGATATGTTAATTAAAACAAAATTAGAAACACGTGATAACACACGCAATCTTGTGATTCGAGTCATCCCAGGAAGATGCGGATTCACATACCTGACCTCTAATGAGGGAGAAAAGGTACCAATTGCATTCAAATCACACTTGTACACTAAGGCCGAAATGAAATTTAGCCCAACGGAAAAAATTCTTACTGCAACACAGACAGCTATAGCAAAAGAACGAGCCCTGGCACAAGTTAAACGAATAATAATCGTGACACCGATACCAGCCCGAGAGGCTGTAACAAAAGCAAGCATTCCAAATGCTAAAGCGCTCCATCCGAGATGGATACAATGGGCTAATTCTCTTGCTGCAACAGACGTGGCATACGAATTTGATCCCAACTTAAAAACACAAGAATTTCTCCAATATGAATTTGAATGTCCTCCGCCGACCGAAATTCTGCCTCTAGAACATTACGGCTGTATAATATATACAGACGGATCAGCACAACCCGCAGTAGGGGGTAAACAAGCTTACAGTGCTGCGTGCGCGATTGTTAAAGGTCGCTGGCACGAAGGGAAATTTAAACCAGATATCACTAAAACACAATCTCTAGGAGATTGTACAGCTCAGCGAGCTGAACTACTGGCGTTCAAGATGGCGCTTGAAAATACCCATCGAGAATTCCCCACACTCATAGTGTGCGATTCGTATTATTGCGTTCAGTCTTACAATGAATACTTGCAGATCTGGCTTCAGAATGGTTTTAAGGATGCAAAAGGAGGCACAATCAAGCATAAGATGCTCTGGGAACAAGTAGTTCTATTACAAAAAGAACTACCAAAGACTCACGTGATACATACGCTGAGTCATCAACGTGATGGCGTTCACGTTGCAGGGAATTCATTGGCTGATGAGGCCGCGAAGGCAGCTGTGCCATCACACGGTCAAAAACAAAAATAGACAGCGAAATATTACAGGCTGTCAGCGCTACAGAAAAGGATTCGATAGAAACACTCCCGAAAGGCTTTCCAGTAAAATACTCATACATAACTGATGCAAACAATGTTCCTTTTGCTCGAATCCCTGGAGTGGGGGATAGGGCAATTCCAAACATGGAACATAGGTTAGGACTGATAATAGCGGCACACGAAGGGCTTGCTTCTATACATGCTGGCGTCTCAGCCACAGTATCATTATTAAAACAGAGATACTGGTGGCCACAAATGAGAAGACAAACAAGGAACTATGTTTTAGAATGTGAAATATGTCAAAGAATGAAAGTATCAACGGTGAGACGTCCAGCGCAGACTCCCATTCTAATCTCGGATAAACCATTAGCCTGTGTTTACCTAGACCACTGTGGTCCCTTACAAAAGGATGGTAACTATAAATATATCTTGGTTGCAGTGGACTCATGCACGAGATTCATATGGATGTGGCCCCAGCGAACGGCTGACGCCAGAACTGTTATAAAAGATTTGTGAGTCTTTATCGGCACATACGCAATTGGCATGCTGCATTCAGACCATGGTCCTGCTTTTAGCTCTAGAGCTTATAAGGAGGCCATGGTCAGCATGGGCGTTACATTGCGGTACTCTTGTCCATTTCACCCTGAGGGGAACGGAATTGTTGAAAGAAAAAAACGTGACATAAAGCAATCTATAACGGCAAAGGTATTAGGTTCGGGAGCTGGGTGGGTCAAACATCTAATAAGTGTCCAACGTAGTCTAAATAACCTGCCAAGAAATTCTCTGAAGGGATTCAGTCCGTACGAATTATTATTTGGAACTAGGATGTTAGTCTTAGACCTCGATAGTCAAGGAAAAAAGCTTTGATATCAAAGATCGTTTGGCTATTTTGCAGGACTTAAATGAAACAAGAAAAGACCTGAGCAACATAAAGTTGAAACAGCAGCCAACAACCACTGAAGAACCACCACTTGTCCCAGCAAGACCTGTCTGGATTCCAAAAGTCGGGGATCTAGTCAGAGAAAAGATCGCGGTAAAGAAGGAATTTGGGCCTTCTTACAGAAAAACAGTTCCTGTCTTGTCTGTCAACGGGACAAGATCAGTTGTACTACCGCCGCTTGCTGGTAAAAAGGAGAACCGAGTTGTATCCATCGACCTGGTAAAACCACAATCATGTGGCCGATAACAAATAGTAGGCCAAGTGGACTCCCGATAAGTAGTAGAACACCAAGATTTGCTACAAACACAGAGGTTCAATCTAAAAGGCTGATCACATTCGAAACGCCTACAGATCTACAACAAGGACTATCCAACACTGCAATGGAACTTAGACCTCTGAAAACCCAAATAAAAACATTTAGCAGAGACACACCAATCTATAATGAAGTAACAAACGACTATGCAAGAAACAGTAATCCTGAAGCAATTGGAACAATTGACAGAACTGCATCCGGCTACTTCATAAACTTCGATGATTCCTCTGAAGGCTTCACTGAATCAAAAACACAGCCATCAACAAAAACCTTAAAAGATAAAGTTAAAGTACTTTTGAAACAACTGAAAGAAACATATCTGATTTCTCCATGGATTGAATTTTGGGTGGGTTTTGGTGCATTTATCCTCATACTTTGGCTCATCATGGTACTAACTTTGGGACGCTTCATTGAGGGAAAATATGCTAAAATGGACACAGCAAGTCAGAAAATCAACTTGATCCTCAAACCACACACATCTTCACACGTCGAGAAAAGAGAACTTTCTTCAGTCAACTTCACAGCCAATCCTATACCGGGTGGGGTAGCATGGGACAACACTGACTACGAAATCTATGGTCCGGTTGAAATCCTGAAATATCCACACCAAATTAAGATCTCGTTGAGTGACTTTGTAAAACCAAGCTCATTTGCTGATGATTGGGACTTTGAAAGTATAAATAATATGATGTCTGACTTAGTGATGTCTGCTAAATTTACCAAACATGATTATTTGCAGGGTTCTACAAATTATGATAGTATGTACTGTTATAACCACTATGGTAACCATTTTCTACATAGATCTGCACAACCTAGAAATGTTTTAAATTATAATCAATGGGAACATTGTGCAACCCCTCCAAAAGGAAGCTCAAGAACCGTTTACGACAAATATTCATACTTTTCAGGTTTTAACATAAGTAATGCTGAAACATTTTATTTCAAACTGTCAAATAAGACAGGGACAAAGACCATGATAACAAACACGAAATTGATATATTCAGACTCATTCTTTGAACAAATGAATACTTTTGGTTTTGATTATTGGGACAAAAATGTTGAAGTAAAGAGTGTTTGGGGTACAAAAGAATGGCAAGTACAGGGTATAGAATCTTTGTTTAGAGCCTGCATGATCCCAGAACAAATTATATTTTTAAATGACACTGTTCAACAAACTACCTGTCTTGGCTTAGCCAAAATCAAAGACTTAAATAAACCGTCTATTCCAAAACCAACAATGAACAGCAATAGCTCTACAGGAAGAGATAGACGTAAATTTTGTATTAAACCAAAACAGAACACATCCAGATTGGAAACAGTGGTTGATCTGGCCCACAGATACTAATAACTGTCAAGACAGATTCCTGAACAAAACACAGGGGTTCAAAATGACCAGGCCAGACCCTAGATATTCCCAAAGACAACACCCAGGAATAATAACCACCTACAGTGTGGGCAAATTATGCCTTCAGTGGCTACAAACTTCCACACTGGCAGAAATTAAGCAACACCTAACTTTACTTACTGATGGTGCTGACTTGCGTGATTTCATTATGGGACCGCGCAAACAGCGTCAAAAACGTTTCATAGCAGCCTCTGTATACGCAGCATACAACGAGGCCTGGAAGGTTACTCAAATTGAGACAGCTGAAAGTATACGGGAAATTGACCGTATTCATTTGGAAAAATCACTTTCTGTAGTGGACAATGGGTTAATGACTCTGTCCTCCAGAATTTTTTCTCTGGACAGCATTGTGTCTTCAGCAATCGACATAATATCGCAAGACTTACTGTTGTTACAACACGGTCAGTCCCAATTGCGTTCTATTGTACAGCTTGGCTGGACGTTACAAAATCTGCGTTCAGGCTATGTGCCTTGGCGTTTAATCAACACAACGTCACTATTCAATATCTTTAACCTTACTGATAAACAAATCAGTATGGCACAAAAGGGTGCTGATTATACAATCCTGAGCATTGAGAAACTCGAGAGATTACCAGTGACAATGTCAGAACGACCTGTCAGTGAATGGATAATACATGGGATAATTAATATTGCAATATCAACCTTCAGGTTTCAATACTGCCAAAAATATATACAGGCTGGCATGTACGAAAAATTGGGAAAAGGGTACATTACAACAACATGGAACTTGCCCTATTCACATGCATGTGTCAGTAATAAAGGACAGAAAGTGTTTCTTAGTGGCAATAATTGTGCGATGTCACTAAGCGGTACACTTCTGTGTAACGGAATTAGTTTGCATGGAGCCTGTGAAGGGAACTCGAATAACCTTTCATGTCACCAGCTAGGCACACCTGCAACAGAGATAGAACCATTCTTTCAAAGACTCTATAGTGGGAGTTACATTCTAATTGTGGACCGCAGATGCTGTAGTCTTATGCCCGGGACTCCTTATCCCGTAACTACGACTGCGAAGGTCAAGTGCTGTGGACGCTTATTGTTCCCCAGCTCCCTTCCAGACAGGGAGGCAAGGGCATGGCCCAACTTGAAAATTACTTCTATTCGAATAGATACTTTAAGCAGAATGAAAACAGTGCTCCTTCAGACGCCGACAAGGCTCACGTCATCAAAAGAAACGTATGATCTCCTAGTCGCAAGGACGACTGCAGAGATACATTCATTGTTATCAACTAATTCCCCCATACATTTCGCAGAAATCCTGAATGAAATCTTAAATATTTCTGATACCAGTGGAGTCTCAAAAGTATTTAAGACAGTATTTTCGATGGCATTAACACCATTCAAAGCCATACTGGGTATTTTTCCAGATTTCGTCCATTCGATTTTTGGCGGACTTTCCCTCATTTTGGGACTAATTGCAGGAATCCTATTCTTAGTCCTTATATTTCGTTATGGCAAACCATGTCACAGACAAAACACCTGCGACAAGGGAAAAAACAATCCTAGCCATTGGATACCGGGACCGGATATCAAACATCCTGGGACTATCCCGGCTTAGAGACCTGAACATGACTTGGTTTCTTTCATTTCGACCAATGTGGCAGCGATGTGTTTTACCTGTATTAAGGTGCCTGCTATGCGGAGAAGAATGCGTGTTAGACACCTGTCTGACGCTACAATCAGATGCGCCAATGGATGCAGAAACATTGTTGAGTTCAATAAAGGCTCATGCTTTGTGCTGCCCTCAAAGGCTACCAATCCTGATGACGGCATTCGTGGAAGCTTCACCACTACGATTAAGGGGTAGTGAAGTTCAAGATGAAAGCAGCATCGATCAGGTACGACCTTCTGTCAGCAATATTAATCATAATGTCAATGGAGACAATCATGCGCACGAATGCATGGTTACACCTATTTCCGAGTTAGTGGAACTCTCCCAGGAAGCTGTTGACAACTTTTTCGAGAGTCTAAAAGATATGATGTTCTCACCAGAGCAGAAATAGAGACTTTTGAGCAAGCTCGTACACGGCGTTCCCTGAATTTGACCTTCAACTAGAAAAGCAAAATACCATGAACAATTTTCCCTCCAGTTCACGGACAGCAATTTTTTCAGCAGCCCCAAAAAAATTTTTCGAATTTTTCGGGACACTATCTTCTGCTTAAAGTAAGAACTATTCGTAGAGAACTAAAATTTCTAATTTTAGATAGCTTATAGACATTAGCTGCCCGCTGATATGTTCATAATTATTTTATGCTGTGATGGAATGGTCTCGAACCTTTTTTCTGTATTAAGAGCCATTTCATGTGTAAATTCTCATATACAAATTAGTGATATTGTATAGATATGCGTGATTACTTTAGCATTATTCTGCAGCTTGAGTGCATATATTACATATGACTGTTTTTTTCCGTATATTTGATAATTTCAAAATGCATTTATGTATTTTGGGGTGGTAAGGTATACACAATACTCTACAGTATGTTTTACTATGCATAGATTAGTAAATATGTCCATAGTTAGCGTGGAGTGGGTGTGATGTATTCCTATAGGTTCTGTATCGATCCCCCTATTCCTGACCCTATTCTGGTTAACAAGTTAACTAGCAGCCATCCCATGAGGCAGAAAACCCCCATGATGCAGGAACCGTTATCTGATAAAGCCACACTACGGCACAGGAACGTGTTATCTGATTAGGTCATAACGCTTGCCATCTAATTAGACAAGCGATATTCCTCCAGCCCCTGATAAGGCATACGGAGTTCTCAAAACAAATCAAACCTATGACAGACCTGGGAAAAACCCTGCGGCCATTGTTTTGATTTCACCGAGAACTTCAGCAAAAGAATGTGCTAACGACCTGGTCGTATGACATCCTTATTGACGTATCTATGTCCATCCTTACGTCAATCTCGGCACCTTAAAGGTATAAATATTACCGATATTGCCCTATGCAAACACACGCGGTGGTGACGAGATCGGAGCAGCCAGACTTGCCGAAGCCCAGAGCAGAGCAGACCCCGCTGGCGCAGCCCCGCCTTCTTGACGCGCTGAGAACGAGAAGCTGCCTCTTTCTCCTGCCGAGAAATCCAGCTCCGGCGCTTCCGGGTAGCCCTCGCAGGCAGCCTGGAATATCGAGACCAGAGACGAGAGATACCATCCCTCATTCATCCTAGATTCCAGGTACAGAACTGAATAACCCCTTGCAGAGAATTCTTTAGTCAGTCACTTGGCAAAACAAACTTAACTTAAACTGTAACTTTCTATTCCCGCCCACGTATTAGGCTTAGGTCAGGTACACGGGGTAGGCGTAGTTAGAAACACCAGTTGAGTACGATTAGTCAAATGTATACGTGTATGTAATATATTTTATTCATTTTAAACCTTCATATGGCTTAGAAACCATATCAATGTTTTTACAGTATTATTTTATACTTCTGCTTTTAATGTATGCACTTTACTTAACCATAAGTATTGCAATAATATCGATCCATTTCTCTTGTATGAGAAAAGAGACTGATCAATAAATAACATCTTTTATTGAACACGCCCGTCTCTTCCTTTTCTCTACAATCTGGTGAGACTAAGAATGCACGTACTGACTGAGTAAAATAAATTGCCTTTTGTTCACACGACTCTAGAGATACACTCTTGATTAGGGGAGAGCAAAGTTGTCATGTTCTATGGTTGTCAGAAACTAAATCCCTTCTTGTCTATCCAGGGAAGTTCAACTCCTCCTTGCCTATTCGAGAAAGTTTCTAGTGAACTCTGAGCTAGCTGGCAAACCCAAAACTTTAAGTCTAATATCGACAGTAGTAGACCTAGTTAACGTCTGGTCTAGGCCTATACTATTGAAGGTATTATTCCAATGCGCAGAGCCTATTGGGATAATAGGAACTACACTACAGAATGGCAAGTATGGATTCGGGTGAGCCAATACCGGAGCGGTGCCGAACGCTCTTTTGAGTGCAGAGAAGGCGTCTCCCGCTTCTTGGGTCCAGGCATTTGTCTGTGATTTCCGCAGCAGATGTGTGATGGGGGCCACCAGTCCTGAAAACCCCTTGATAAAACGCCAATAGAAATTGGCAAAGCCAATGAAGTTCTGCACTTCCTTGACGTTCCGAGGGGGCTGCCAATCCTTTATTGCCTTGACTTTTCTGTCTGCCATCGTCTGGCCATCCGGGCTCAACATGACTCCCAAAAACTCCACTGATGTGACGTGGAAGTCGCACTTGCTGAGCTTGCAGTACAGCATGTTCTCTCTGAGTATACGTAACACGGTGGACACATGGCGTACATGTTCCGTCTCGCTGTCCGAATACACCAGGATGTCGTCTATGTAGACCACCACAAAGACGTCCAGGAGCTCGTGCAACACGTCATTCAAGAAGAACTGGAACGCCGCAGGGGCGTTACAGAGCCCAAAGGGCATCACCATATACTCGTATAACCCGAACCGCGTCTTAAACGCGGTCTTCCACTCGTCCCCCGACCTCATACGCACCAGGTGGTAAGCTCCTTTTAGGTCAAGCTTGGTGTATATCTTAGCTGTTTTCACCTGTTCTAACAGTACGTTGATTAGGGGCAGCGGGTATCTGTTCTTTACGGTGATGGCGTTAAGGGCTCTGAAGTCCACACAAGCGCGGAGTTCCCCATTGGCCTTGGGGATGAAAAACAGGGGAGAAGCAGCTGGGGATTTGGACGGGCGAATGAAACCCAAACTCAGCATGTTGTCCAGGTATGAGCGCAAGTGCAAGTTCTCGGGTTCCGATAATGCGTATAGCCGTCCACTCGGCACGCTCGCACCCGGGACCAGGTCGATCTGACAGTCGTACACCCAATGTGGGGGCTATACTTCGGCCTGCGTGTCATCGAACACATTGGCATGGGGCTGGTAGACTTCGGGAAGTAATACATCTTTTTCCGCCGCTGTGGCTACCGTGTACGGTCCGCCCCACGGATTTTCAGGGTGCTCTATTGACACTCCGCAATGATTACTGCAATAGGCGGAACTCATGTTGACCTCTTGTGTTTCCCAATTTATTGAAGGGTTGTGTTTCTGTAACCAGGGTAGCCCTAGGATCACTCCGTACTGGGGGGCTTGTATGATGTTGAAGTTGATAGATTCTATGTGTTCTTTTCCGTACCTTGCCAGCACCCCTCCGGTGTGTTGGCTGATGGGCCCTGAGGCTAAACGGCGCCCATCCACAGCGTAAACGTCCTCTGGAGTCTCCTTCTGTGTGAGGATGATGCGCAGATACTTGGCCTTCTCAATATCCATGAAGAGTCCCGTGGCTCCTGAGTCCACCATAGCATCCACCGGGACCCAAGCTTCCCTCACTTTGAGGCGGATGGGTATGATCAAATGTTTTTGGGTTGGAGGCATCCTCATGTGCATGGAAGGGATAAAACAACGACTCCTAGAATCCCCTTCGTTCTTCCTGGAGTCCCTTAGTTTTCCGCCCCTCCGTCGACGGCAGCGGTTGTCAACCGTGCAGACCGAAACCGATTTGTTTTCGGTTTGGCCGGGCATTCCCTCACGAAGTGTCCTTTCTTACCGCAATAAAGGCAAAGTCCTTGTTTGCGTCTTGATTCCTTTTCTGCGGATGTTAAACTGGCTCGAATAGCTCCTACATCCATGGGCTCCGTGCGTGGGTTCGTCGTTGCATCGGGGGTCCCAGAGGGTCCTTGTACCGCGAGGGGTTTTTCCTTTTTCTTATGGTCTCCCTTACGTTCTCCCAGTCTATGGTCTAAGCGAAGGACCAAGCTGATGAGGTCGTCACACGTGGCCGGTTGAGGGTCGATCTGTGCTACCACATCCTTTAATTCTTCGCTGAGGCCTTGATGGAAGAGAGCCGCTCTCTTTTCGGTAGGCCTCTTAGTTTCCGACACCAATCGTCGGAAGGCGTTCATGTATGACACCAGTCCAGAGCTGCCTTGACGTAGCTCTAGCAGTTCTCTGTCCGCCATGTAAGAATCCGCCCTCCTGTCAAACACCTTAATGAATTCTTCTTGGAAGGTATCCCAATCATGAATAAGTGGGTCATCTCTGCTTACCAACGGTACGGCCCACTGTGCCGCGTTTCCCGCTCGATAGGATATCAGAAAGGCGACTCTCGCCTGGTTGGTGGGGAAGGAGCGGGGTTTGCATGAAAAGTGCAGGGCTACTTGTGTCAAGAACCCCTGAATAGTGCTTGGATCTCCCCTGTATCTTTCCGGCGTGGCAAGCGGTATGGACACCGGCATCTCCACCATTACTGCGGTTTGTTGCGTTACCGGGGGTGGTCCGGCGTCGAATGGATTCCTTTGGAGATGTTCCATTCTGGCTCTTATAACTGCGGTTTCCAGCCTGGACGCCGCTAATTCATTCTGTACAGCCAGCAAGGCTGTTAACACGTCGTCCATGTCGGCCATGAGTCACAATCCAACCGGGAGGCTGTTTATGGTATAGGATCGGATATTTTGTAAACCCTGACTGCCCACAGGATTGGATGGTGACGCAACACTACTACTAGCGCTAAAGCAGAAAGAACGCAGTCGCAGACTAGGATGGTTTGGTTCAGGCTTTATACTCTCAAAGAGCGACAATACAGGGTCATGTATAACTGAGTTACACCACTCATGTTTACTATGGTAGTATTCTAAACCGTCCTCCGCATGAGTGTCGTCCTGACACTCCCCAACGGAGGGCACTGTGCTAAGCAGTGGCCGACAATGTCACTCGACTCTCGAACAACTAGCCAGCTGTTCTTAAACCGTCCCCCGCAGTGATGCCGGTCCCAGCACCTTCCAACGTGGGGTACAGTAAGTCCTGGTTATGTATGTACCAAAGACTGCCGTTATACTGGCCTTCGTAATAGTCCTAAACCAAAGAGTCAGTTATTGTCTTGCCAGAGCTTGTTCTGCGTGTTGACGCATATGAGCATTAGCTCTTCTCAGTCTAGCCCTCTCTGGGGCTTGTTGGTCCGTGATTGCGCTGGGGTAGTGAGCAGCTGTATTTCGCTCTCACCGGCTTGGTGGGTCGGAAAGCGTTTCAGCGCGCAACTGTCAGAGTCTGTTCCTAACCGGAGCAAAGGGTGCGTGCAATACGCGGAGTCAGTTTCGTCCTCTCCGGGGCGTGGGATGCAAAGGCTGCAAGACTAAGAACACTTAAGGCAAGAAACGGGTCCGCTATCGGATTTAAGACAGAGAACAGGGAACGCGAGCCCCTTACCTTCCCGGCGCCTTCCTTCGGTATCGTCAATATCCGATGCGTTCTCCCGGCGCCGCCACTGTTTTATTGGTCACGGCTGTTCGCGCATGCGCGGCGCACAGACTCACGGGACTTGTAGTCCTCTCGGCGGCCGTCTTTGTAGTTTATTGCGTTCGGCAATGCGCCGCGATCTGTCTCCTGTCGCTTGTCCGGTTCGATAGAGATGCAGAACATGACAGGGCGTTACGTTGGCGATCGTATTAACTAACAAATAATGTGAGGCTGACATTGGTAAAGAGTTCAACACTAATGAATAGCGCATGTTTGCTGTTATGGCGTTATTAAATCCATATGGTGCGTGAGTTCTGAAACGCATACAAATCGGTTTAAAGCCACATCACGTTACGCTGCCACCCGACGGCCTTAGTGTTAAATACCTCGAATATCCCCTGTCGGGGCTTCCTCAAGGTGGACCTGCTCTGGAGGATAAAGAGAGGTTAGAACCCCTTACTTTTAACGAGGAGATGAGCGTGGATTTGATAGCGTCTCTCTCCAGTAGGTTTTTTTTTCTGACTTGAGATGGCTACGGTCACGGCGCCTCGAGCGCAGATGGATGAAGTCTCGTTTCTGGGGGTAAAGTGTTCCATATCCGGGGGCCATTCCTGAGAAGGTACGATTGTATGTTTTTTCTTGGAGAAACGTTGTGGTTTCAGTAGAAGGTTGTTAGAGCTCCTGGTAGACCTGTTACCGCCTGATAGTACTAGTTTCTCAGCTAGGTAGCTTGGGGTTTTGTGAAGTAATGCCTTATGTGTCATACAGGCGATTTTTAACTGGATTATGGCCTCAAAAGGTAGCCAGTTGAGGGCCTGAAGGTCATGGGAAATGTGGCAGTTGCGTTTAGTGTCTGCGACGAGTCTGGCAGCTGTATTGATTGAGGCTCTGAGAGGAGCGGTCGTTGATTTGTGTAGACCACAGAGTGCGACACTCCTAAAGAGTTTGAACTTCCTGTTTGAAGTCGTTTGCGGGTATGAAGGGTTTCAGTTTTATTAGTGTGTTTATCTGAAAATTTGCACCATTTGTTGCAGCGCTGATGTGTTTCAGCATGTTTAGTTTGGGATAACTGTTAATTCTGTGAGTGCTTATCTCCTGGTTAATGTTGATTTTATTTTTATTTCTTAGCGAAATCAAGGAAATATGTCGTATGCTATGGGTAATGTCTATATTTTTCGGTATTACGTGTGTGCATGCTGTTATTCATGCTAACCGGTGTGGTACTTGACTCAGAATCCTATATTCTGTAGGATTGGTGTTTGTTCTTGTTAAATGCAACAAATGTAATACATGATTTGTATGCTATGGTTCTAAGGGGTATATTGGTCATGTGAGTCTTACGTTAGAGCATGCCAAGGGATATTAGCGTTCAATCCCTTTAGGTTTATTTGGAGGCGGTGTACCCAGCGTTGTTTTTTCTCAAATAAAATTCTTTCAGCATTGTGGCCTTTCGTTGGTAGTGTTTCAAGGACTACCCAATTCAATTCATCAATAGAGTGGTTGAAATCGATGTAGTATTTGCTCATTTTTGTTGTGGCTCTTTTGCAGTTAACGTTGCTCCTGTGCTCGCACATACATTGTTTTTTTTGCGGCAAGTCATCCCTATATACACTTCAGGTCACAGGGGCAAGTAATCACGTAAATTACATGTGTGGTGTTACAGTTGGTATGGTAACGTATTGTCCAGGTCAGATTGATCGATAGTTGTAAGGTCTTGGTTACCTTGGTTAGTTTGCAAATCAAGCATGATCCGCATGGATAATGTCCTATAATGGGACTGAGGTTCCACGCTGTAGTGATGGATTCATTTCTCACTTTTGGTGCCAGTCTTGTATGGACAAGTATGCCTTCGATGTTACGCGTTCTTTTATGTGCAAATCTTGGTTTGGGCCATTGTAAGGAACCTGAGGTAAGTGTTCTCCAATGTTTATTGATTTTTTTTACTGCATTTGTGGCCACACTATAAGTCGTGACGCATGTCAATCGGTCTTCGGATGGTTCTTTGGGTACGGTATCTAGTACGCATTCTCTCGGTTGGTTGCATGCTCTCTTTTGGCACCTTTTTATTGTTTTTGTCGGGTACTTTCTTCTTTTACGTTTCTGACTCAGTTCCTCTGCTTGTACTTTGTAGTCCTCTAGTTTACAGCAATTGCGCTTGAGGCGCAAGAACTGACTGTAAGGTAGATTGTCCCTCAGTGGGCGTTGGTGGAAGCTGTTGTATGAGAGGAAGCTGTTTTTCGCTGTTGGTTTGTGGAAAGTTTTCTTTTGGAGAGTGTTGTTTTCCACATATATGGTGATATCTAGGAAGTCTAGTTGTTTCCGGTCTGCTGAGTAGGTGAATTTCAGACATTCATCTCTGGTGTTAATCCATTCTAGGAATCTTTGCAGAGTTTCACTTGTATCTTCCCATATCATGATGATGTTATCTATGTATCGTCTCGAGAAACTGATCTTTCGAAAATATGGGTTTTGTTCATTTTGAATATATTGTTTCTCGAAGTTACGAGCCTCCCACAGGAGAAGACCCTAAACACACTAGAGGACATACTCTTCTCTGAGCAATGGGAATACAGGACATCGAGACATTTTCTTTCTGGGATATTGCAGGTTGGCTTCAACTGAATTCTTTTTTTAATATGATGGCACACTGTTTATACAATGCCACGGAACATCTATGGGCAGCACCTTCACCCCAAGTGTGGCTGGGCTCTACGTGAGTAACGTAGGGTTTGACTAAAGCCTAGCGGGATTCTTGGCTCTTAGGCTTAGGCTATATAGCACCTACTCACATGCTAGGTACATCTAGTCAGGCATCTTAGGAGTATGCACTTTATTTTATAAAGGCATTCTATATTCATGTATAGATTCATGACTGTTGCAAAATGATAGAACAATATTATTTCTTCTTATTCACTGTACTGCTGGTTCTATATCTCTGCTACTGTGTTACAGTCGTAACCGCACACTTATTCTAAATGAGAAGAACTACTGTACAATAAATTCTTATTGTAAACATGTTCAACTGTTTCGTCTCTGTATCTCTCTGAGAGCAAAAACAAGGAAGCACAAGATATTGGGTGAAAAGTAATATATAGTTTCCACAAGTCTGAGGTTATTGTGTTCTGATGTTGCCAAAAACAAATCTCTCTGATAATATGAGATTTTAGTGACACTGCAAGCTAGCTAATGCAAACCATTGTAGGTCCTGCATGACAGGGTACTTTTTGTGACTACACTACAGTACTATTGACCTGACTCGATACAATAAGAGTGGTAAATTGACCGCTTCTAGTAGCAGCCACAACGTGTGACTATTACCGGTCCTGAAGAAAGCCTCCAGATGGTCAGTGAGGCTGAAACATGTCGACCACCAACAGTGCGGTAGACTGGTAAGTCGTTCTACACACGCACCACTTTGTTTTCACTTTTCCACACCACCAAGATTATTAAAAGTACTTACCTAATTGGTGATGTAGGAAATTTTAACTCCCTTCACTAAGACACTGCACTTTTTATCTCTGGACACTACTGCAGTACAAGTTGGTCTTCCTCCCGGTGGAGGTCAGCATATTCCAAAATAAACCCGATGATGATGCTGTCACACTGCAGAAAGGCGGAGAATCAAGATATACCGCCCAGATCCTTTGTTAATGAATGAGTTTTTTTTTAGATTGAACTGATTTATGAAAGCCAAATGGGCCACAACTTCTCCTTACACCCATCCTAATTAAATTACATAATTTTCTGTTCAAAGTGTCTCAAGAGCTAACATTCCACAAAACAATTGAGGGCAGCAAAAACAGAAATTATGCAAATGTACAGAACCCAACACCTAGAATGTATGCAAGATTACACCAGCTTAACAAATCCAGAGCCATATGAATAACATACTAATTGCATATATTTTCACTTGTTCTGAGGAGCACAAACCTGGAACTTGAGCTGCTTGCCCACAAACATTTTGCCAGGTGGGATGGATATCATTGGGGCTCAGCCTGGAGTAAGAGAGGATGGCAGGGCCACTGTGAGGACTGTGAAGTAGTATATCAGAATACTGTAGACAGGAATATCACCTGACATGAAATGTTGTGGACAAAAATCGGGGGCATATTGTCTCCATTTTGGACGTCATTTAAGAGGTGCTATTTATGTCAGTCGATATTCTGAAAACAACATTCTAGTACCACGCCGGTACAAATCGGGTTTGGGGATCTTAAGGGAGGACAGTTCTCTTCTTATTACACAGAGTAGTTCCCACATGCACTATAGAGTTTTGGTGCTGATCCAGTGTTTTCTGGGGGCAAACTTTTATTTCCATGACTTACTCTTGGTTATCCGATGGACCTTGCTTGTACTCACTGAGGTAAAAGAGAGTTAGTGGTGAACTTGCATTAAAAATTGCAACCATTTTGCTACACAATGAGGCCCAGAAATCTGTATGCAAATTCAGCTAAGTTTTATTATGAATTACTGATAAGATTCAGGTACATCACTCTCAACACAATAAGTACAGGATAGCAACAGGGCGACCCAGTCTACTGAGTTTAGACAAATCAAAATTAAACAGACGGGGAGTACAACAGCTGCTATACAAAACAACAGGACTAAAATCTGATGTTCTGAAAACCGTTTAAAGTTATCTGAACTGCACATTAGAAATCTAAGTATCCCAAGCACAGTCCTTAAATTGAAAATTATTTAATTGTGCATAGAATCTTAGTAAACAAAGAGTTCCAGATGGGAAAGCATAGCATGTCACAACAAATATAAAGTGACAATCATTTGCATATAGTAAGCTTTGTCAAGAGTCCTCAAGGAATCTGGGAAGTGTCAGTCTAAGCTACACTTAAAGTTGAGTCCATTAGAATCATTTGAGATCTATGACTCTCAAAGTCCATCCAAAGGGCAGGTCAGATCAAAATAGAGTCTACAAGGGGCTCAAAGGGAAGTTCTGTAGGCCATCTGCTGAATTGGGTATAGCCAAAGAGTCCACGGAAACGGCATTCTCCTCCTGGCATTGAGGGAAATAATAGGTTATAGTCTATCAGTCCACAGGTGATGTACACTTAGGCGCATCATCATAAGCAACTCTTTGTCCATGGCATCCATAAATTACAGACTGCATCAGTAAAAGAAAATCCCACACTGGACATGGGAACAGTATATGGTTTACACGCTCACAAATCAGTGGACTGGTCAGTTTGTCTAAGATAAAGTTTTGCTCATTGTCCACATTCCATTCTCAGACAATGTATCTAGAGCTGTTAAAAGAATTGTATTTATTCTAAACTAGCAATCCATGTGAACAACTGCAAAAATTTGTTAAATCAACAAAAATGGCAGACAATTAGTTCTTGGGCCTCGATGTACAAAGCCATTTAACATTTCTTAATGGGCCGAGTCACTATTTCGGCCCATTAAGAAATGCTAAATGGCCTTTCCAGATGTACAGAGAGCCAAAACTGGTAGCAGTTTGCGATTTGTACCTGGTAGAAATCGCAAATTGCAATCACAATTTAGGAATCACAACTAAGGATTAACTATTTGCTATTACTAAGGCACATGTATGTAGCATTTCCTAAATGCAAATTGGGCAATTAGGCAATGCTATTACCATCGACTTGAAGTCAGTGGCGTAACATAGGTCCTTGCAGCCCCCGCAGTGCAGGGTGGCCTTCAAGCTCCAGAGGCCCCCTCAGCACAGTAACCTGACCTTAGAGATCCTGATTAACTCCAAAAGTTGGTCCCTCATGTCCCTTTTAATGGGGGTGGGTGCAAAGGGCATGGCATAATTGCAGATATTCATAGAATTGAGAGGGATGTAGGGAGTACTGGGTCTGCAAATCTTGAAAGGTGCGCATTTGGCCATCCGTCCATATTTCCCCAAGTTGCGAAATACCAATGAGGTCTCAGGTCTTGAATTCCTCCAAATTGCTGACCTCTCGAACCTAGGGACCCTGCCAGAGCGGTGTGTAACAGGTCAATTTATTCGACCATTGGGTGTGGCGCAAGGAGGCGCGCGAGGCTAGACGGACCACCTACATCACCATGGGCATGGATCTAGTGATAGGTCCCCTGTACATCATCAATTGGATCCTGGGTAGAACCAAGCCAGCCAACTCTCTTCTGTGTGCTGCGTCTGACCAGCCCCCATTGAACCAGTCATGCAGCGTAAGTAAGCGGGTTGCCAGGTATAAATTGGTCATATCCATACCCCTGTCAAAAGATGGGATTCGGCACGGGGACAGGGCCAAGCGGGGTCTCTGCCCACCCCAAAGTAATTTAGTGATCAGACCGTCCAGTTCTTTAAACCAAGTCTGTGGGAAGTGGAATGGAGTGTTTTGAAGTACATAAAGGAATCTGAGAAGTATCATCAAATTGAAGAGAGTGACACTTCCCAGTGGGTTGAGTGGGATTGCCTACCCAGATATTTAAAGGATTGCCTTCTAAAAGGTATTGTGGATTGCCAATCAAAACATTCTCTTGAGATATGGAGAGTTACTAGAACGGACTTGGTGGGGTTTAGGTGTAGGCTGGAAGCTTGTCCAAAAGAGAGCCGAGCCAGATGATAGTGAGGGCCGGAATGGGCCGGCTCGGCCAGAAAGATCAAGACATCATCCGGGTATAAAGCGATTTTGTCTTCCTAAGTGCTTGGCCATTTTCATCCCCATATTCGGTCATCGGACCGTATGAGTCATGCGAGAGGCTCCATTGCCAGGATGAACAGTAGCAGTGAGAGGGGACAACCTTGCCTTGTCCTTCTCCTAATAGGAAATGGTTCCTGCAGCGTCCCGTTGATGAGCACTGGTGCCTGTGGTCTAGTGTATAACACCTTAACCAATTTACGGAAATATTGATCCAGACCAATCTCAATCAGCACGTCCTCTAGGTACCGCCAGTCTACAGAATCAAAGGCCTTTTCAAAATCAATAAAGAGAAGTGCCAATTAAGAGGTTAGAGATTGGCGATTTGCTAAGGCTATGTGGAGGCGTCTACGACAGTGCCTACTACCACAAGATGGCATAAATCCACATTGGTCCGGGTGGACCAAAGTGGTAAGTTAGGGCTTCAGTCGGTTAGCTAGGACCGATGCAAATATTTTAACTTCTACATTAATGAGAGAGATTGCGTGCTAATCAGCGCAGTGTGTTGAGGGAGATTGTGTTTTATGGATCACCACAATAGTGGAGGAATCTGTTTCTGGTAGGAATAAGCCCTTTTCAACAGCTTCAGCGTACCCGTCCAGAAGATGTGGGATGAGTGTGTCGCGATAGGCCTGGAGTTTTAACTGATGTGGTGCGTGATATGGCGTCATTCATTTTGTCTTGCGTAATAGGACTGTCAAGGTCTGCCATTTCGCCGTCATTGAGGCGGGGGAGGTGTAGGCACTCTTGGTTGATTAGATCGGGAGAGAGAGAGTGGGGTGCTGCTCGAAGTAAAGTTTGGAATAGTAAGTGGTGAAACTCTGGGCCATCGCCGAGGAAGAGCGGTAGACAGTGACGTCGAGATCATTAATTTCTAGGATTATGCAGTTGGCCATGGGATATGTGGCCAATCGATGTAGGATTTTACCATTTGTTTTTCCTGATCCATATACCCTGGCTACAGAGGATCGCCACAGTAGCTTGGCGGCTTCTGTAGAGATCTACTTGATCTCGTCTCTTAGAAGTGTGAGCTGTCTGGTCTGTGGGTCGTCTTGCCGCCCCAGTGCTCAGTTCTCAAGGAGAGTTTCCCAGGCCTGTAGTAGAGTGATTTGGGAGTTTTAGGTCAGGCGTTTGATCTTGAGCTGGCCCTTAGCAAAGCCACATATTGTGGCCTTGCCCGCTTCCCATAAAGTGCTCGGGGAGGAGACAGAATCTTGATTGGTAAGAAAGTAATGTAGAAGTTCTATCCCTATAGTTTACTTAAAGTCTTTATCCTGTAGGAACCATGCTTTCATTCTCCATGTCGGGCAGAGTGTTTCAGGGGGTGGGGGTGGGGGGGGGGGGGATCACCCACGTTCAAAGATACGGGTCTGATATACCTCTAGGAAGGTATAACAGAAGTAACATCTCTGAGTTTGAGCTGAGACAGTCAAGGGCAGGCATAAAAATGTACTCGATTCGCGTATGTGTTTCGTGTGCCGCAGAGGTATGTGTGAATTGTTTGCCCTGGGGCTGCCAAAGTCTCCAAGTATCACAGATACCTAGTGTGCTTGCCCAGTTTGTTAAATGTTTGGCGTGGGTGACTGTTGTGGTGGATGGGGCGTTTGCAGTGTCAAGATCTAGGTGCATAAATGCTTTGAAACTCCCTCCGATAATCGTCAGCCCAGGGGGTAAAGAAACAATGAGGTTGGTGGTGCATTTTAGGGTAGAAGACATCAGCAATGGAGGAGAGTATACGGAGACCAGGTTAAGGGAGTTCTCCCCTATAGTTCCTCGGAGGGCCATAAAGCATTCCTGAGGGTCACTAATGGCCTTGGTAAGCACGAAGGAAAGATTGCGCCCCAGAAGGATTGCCATGCCCCTTAATCCTCGGGTGAACCCGGAGTTCCAAACTCTATCATAGCTGTATCGTGCCAGAAAGGGTCAGATATTACCTATAAGGTAGGTTTGTTGGAGTAGTAGTATATCAGCTCCCTGGCGTTGGGCGTATCGCAGGACTGCCTCTAATAACCCATTAAAATTCCACGATAGCACACTCTGCGATTACCTGTGTCTGTCACAGTGGGTCAAAGTGTGGGCGGAAATCAGCGAGATCTGAGTTAGTGGGAAGTGTATGGCGGTGCACGCAGACTGCGGGAGTACCAGTGTTTCCTCATAGTGTGAATAGTGCATGTAATGATCTTGTTACTGGATAGAGTTACAGGTGTCATAAACAACGTACAATAACAAAAACTCGGGACAACGGTCCCCCCTCCAGTCACTAACCCCACCCCCACCCTATACTTCAAGACCAGAAGCATCTGTCGTCCCCAATGAACAGTGTGAAATATTAAACTAGAACGCTTGGGTGTGAAGATTCATTGAGGACCCCTCCTGACATGAGGATACTTTATCGCTGCATTAAGGAAGAACTTAAGTTGCGATGAGACGCTTTTGCTTGGGAGTGACCAACATTTTGGGTCTCATTCAGTCCGCCATTGACTGGGATTGTCAGTCTAGGAGTGCTGGGCTCCGAGAGATGTCCGAGTCTGACAAGTCTATTTGGAAAGTTTTAGACAAAGTGTTCCCAGGTCTCGAACGGTCCATTGAGTCAGATCTGTGCGAAGAATGAAAGCTGCTCAAAGGTTCCCCTTCCTGTGGGTGCGTTCTAGGGTCCATGGGCAAGTCTGATCTGGCCCGGTGCGTTCCTCGTCTCCTGCAAGAACACGTACGTCTTCTGTTTAGTTTGGGCGAATCTGCTCGGGCACTTCCTGCCCAGGGGAACAGGGCTGGGGGGTTTGTTCTTAGAGGGCATTCCTCAGTCAGTCATGTCTAGCCCACCTCAGGGGACTCAAAGAAGTTCTGGAACTCCACACGGAGGCATGCCGGGAAGAGTAGTCTGTACTGAAGGTCCAGAGCACGGACTTTCTGTTTAACCTCAATGAATGATCGTCTTTCGGTTTGGACCTTCCTGGTGTAGTCTGGGAAGATCATTATTGGTTGGCCCTGGTATGTTGGGGATTTTTGGTTATGTGCTTCATTGAGGATGGAATCCCTATCCCTGAGGTTAAGGATCCGAGCAATAATAGGCCTTATGGGTGCTCCAGGTGGAGGTCTTGCGGCCAGCAAGAGGTGGGCCGCTCGATCACGAACAATATGGAGAGGGATTTTTTGGCCATCCAGGATTTTATCCATTGCTCGATGAAGTTGCTCATCTGTCCTTGTTTTGAGCCTTCCGGGAATCCGACTAAGTGGGGATTATTGCACCTTGATCTGTTTTCGGCATCTTCCGCTCTTTTATGTAGCTCCTTGGTGTGGGTTTTTAGGCTTGCGACTTACTCTATAAACTGATGAACGTCGTCCTCAACTGTAGAGATATGAGATTCCATTTCCTTAATTCGGGCCGTCACATTGCAGCAGTCTTGTTAGCGGAGAGCCATATCCACCTGCACTTCACCGATCTTATTCTCAACCAAGGTTTGCGAGGCACTGATTGCATGAAGGATTGTGTTGAGGTCTGTAACGACTGGGGGATTTCTCTGCGGACCTGCACACTGCTGCAGCTTCAGTAGGCATGTAATGGTCCATTTTGGTCTGCGTTGGAGGGCTTAGGCCCTCGATCTTTCCCCATGGTGGCGATCAATGCACCCCTTATGTTTATTCCTCCCAAACAGGCCACTGGATCAAGATCCCAGCCTCACAGCCATGGCAGCGACCCAGGGAGGGGGTCCCGGGTCGATGGGGGCCCATCACAGGACTCTGTCCAGGAGAGATGTGAGCCCCCTAGACAGCAGTCTACATCTCCACGTTGTGGGGTTTTCGATTCACTCATCCCATCGACTGCCCGTCAACCCCTGGGGACACCTGGGGGGGAAGAAGGGTTCACAATGGTGGCCGCAGTTGTGGGTTTCGAAGGTTCAAAAGGGAGATCTTCAGGTCAGGCCCCGTCTGGGCGTTTTCTTACTGGAGCGTCAGGGTGGCAGGTAGAGTCTGTTGACCGCCACTGGGCGCCGCCGCGGCCCCTTCTCACACAGAGCATTATGTGCTGGGATATCTTGGAGCTTCTAGTGCCACCATATCTCATGATCCCCTCACTTAGAGTCTACGACCGGGCCTTACTGCTCCTACAGCCCTCTTTAGGGGCCCCTGGTCAAGAGCCACACTGGTGGGGGCGCAGGTTGAGTCGGGCAACGCAGGCCTGCCGGTTCACGTGTGGGGCCTCAGCCGCCCAGTGCTCTCGGTCGCGGACAGGACTCCCACCTACCTTGTGGCTGCCTGAGGGTTGATCGCCGGGCGCCCACAGCAAGGCAAGGCTTCTCTTGGGTCTTCTCTTCACTATGGGTCCAGACCGGTCACCCAGAGCTGTCCGGACACTCAATTCTGCACTTAACGACTCCGGAAGGCAGGGTTCTGAGTAAAGTACCCACATTAGCCCTGGCAACAGTGCCACCCCAGCCCCAAATCCCGAGCCCCCGACCGTCAGTTGTGGGCAAGGCCTCAATTTGGTGCTCCTCTTTGCTCTAATGTGGGTCTCGGCCGCCGGTCCTCTATCCCCGGTCCCTCATCAAGATGGCCGTGGGGGAGTGCAGGGCCGCCTCAGAACGCAGGCGACCCTTTGGATGTGCTCGGGCTGGACATGGACTCCCACTCCGCATCTCAGAACACCGCTGCGTGGGCCTCCCCAGATCAAGGGGTCGGAGCGGTCGGCTGCATCAGGTCACCCCTGGGTTGTGGGGTGCCTTAGCCAGTCACTTCTCACGGCAAGGATCGACGTCAGTGTTGCGGGTGTCTGGATTTCTCCACCATCTTGTGTAGGCCTCCGGGTAGGATTCCGGCAGATGGCGTTACCTATCTCGCAGAGGTTCCGCACCACATTGGGGTAAACTACATGATATTGGAGGTTGATCACCATCTATTGGGTTGCCTTGATGGCAGCGATAGATGGCTTGAGTGGATGACTGAATTGTGTGTGGCACTCTTACATTGCGACTGCCTTCCTGATGCTCCAAGCCACGCCACCTGCTTTTTGCCTTTTAAAGCTACCCTTTCCTGAATCCTCAAAAAATCTTACTGGCCCTACACCCTCACCCACCCTTCCTCTCCTGTGAAGATGCCCACTTGCCCCTGCACCTAGTATGCCCATCTTTGCCATATAGGGCACAACAAACTTGGGTTTGCAGCCACACCTTTTAACTTTAAATTTTTTAGTAGGCTACATTTCTATACAATTTTTTTCATTCTCCTTTTTTGCCCACAATATTTTTTATGTAAACTAAACTGAGCTCGGTGGAAGATTATCTTCACAAGGAACATGGCACAATGTCATATCTCACTCAGGTGTTCCTGATGTTGGAGAATTATTTTACTTCCTATTCCTCGTTTGGAAATTAGCTATGAAGAGTAACTTGATAAACCACCTATCCAGTGTCTACTATTAGAGCTTTACCTTATGTAAATCTCCTGCCTAACCACCAGTATAGTTACTACCTCACCTCTCCTCCTATGCCATGCATCTTGAGGATGTATATGCTAATGACCCGCAGGCCAGGATACTCCAGCTTGGTCCTCACCTACAGCTCTGGTCTCAAGATCTGCTTCAACAGCCCCATTCTGCCATATAATGATCTGTTGCTATAGTGATCTACTGGTTCCTTTGAAGTCCCACTGCCACATGCTGTAGATGATACACAACTATTCACTATGTTATACATACCATAAGATTCATGTTCACTTGTCCGCACAATGCTTGAGGGGGGTGAGTAGCCAAACTGTTCACAGATGTAGACCCTGACTTATAAACATTTGTGCTAGGTTTCCATCACAAAAGTAATGCAAACCAGTGCAAAATGTTTTTTTAATTAGAAAGCAAAGCACTGAAAAGCACTGCTTTGTGTTACTCTGTGTCAAGGGAGTATTCCATAAGTGGCACATAGGCGTCCCCATGCAACCATCCAAGGTTTTTAATTTCTATCTACTAATAATAGTAGGAAGGCTTTTCCACAAAAAATAAGCCCACTTTGATGCAGTCATTAAAAGGAGAAATGCTTTTATGTTTTCTAACTTTTCCTACTTTGCATGTGTGCTGCATTGTACAGCGCACACCCAAGAATGAAAAGTTTTTAAGTTTATCTAGGCATAGTATTTTGTACTAGATGTGCCGATCTTCGAGAACAACACCTCCCCATGGGACGACTCCAGGTGGGATTTCGAACTAGGGCCCTCACCACGCTAACAGACCATGCCTGCAAGCTTAGCACTATCCTGGACAGCAAGTTCACCATGAAAAGTCAGATCAACGCAGTCTCTTCCATCTACTTCCTCACTCTCCGCATGCTCCATAAGATCTTCAGGTGACTCCCCATCAATACCAGATGAACCGTCAACCAAGCCCTACTTACCAGCTGGCTGGACTAGGGAGACACACTCTATGTAGGAACCCCCATGCACCTCATGAAGAGCCTGCAGACCATAAAAATGTTAGCAGCCAGACTCATTCTCGACCTCCCCAAATGGACCCTTATCACCCCCTGCCCACGGCTAAAAAAGCTCCATTGTTTCCCCATTCAGAAGAGATGCCAATTCAAAATGTCGATCCACACTTACAAACCCCTTCACAATAAAGGACCAGTACACAGCAACCACCGCATGAACTTCCACCAACCCTTCAGACCTGTGCTTCACCTCGTTCACACATCTCCTGCATCCGTCGAAGCAACAGGGAAAGATGCTCCTTCTCCTACCTCGCTTTGAAGTACTGGAACAACCTGCCCCTTCAACTCTCGACCTTATCCTCTTTTATGGAATTCAGGAAGGTACTCACGCAGCAACGCTCTCAGTGCCTGGTTGGCCTCGTGGGTGATAAGCCATGCTTTATAAATCCCGGTTGATTGATCCTTCCAGTATAAAATCTATGCTAGGCTCACGCACACACCTTTGCACTCCAGTGCGAGTGTATTTGCCCAGTGCTAGGCTGCGTAATTGTTCAACAGTGCAAGGGACAGCACAGGATAGTTCCATATCTCTATAGATATAGTGCTTTCTTGCTCTCGTTACGTAATGAAGCACAGCGAATTTGGGTGCTTCTGCGTACCATGACATCATTGTAAATCTGGACCGTGGCGTACTGGTTGAGTGCCTATGACAATTCAAAAGCATTTTTGCAGTGTCTTAGATCCAGCAAAAATGCACATATATTTTTATCAATTTATTTATTTATTTGTTAGGCACACAAATCATCCCCGAGGGGATCTCTTGGTGCTGAAGCCGTCAGAAACAGTTCACAGCTCTATACAATGATTAGAGATCAAACAGCCAAGTCTTCAGAAGTTTCTTGAAAAGGATTAGATCTGAACAAGAGCTAATGGACAAGGGTAACTGAGTCTAATGATTTGGAGCAAGGAAAGTGAAGGAACAGACCCCAAATCTGGCTCTATGGATAGGTTTGGGGCATAGCAGAAGTAGTTCACTGGATCCAAGCTGGCGTACTGGGATATAAGGCTGTAGTTTATTTTTAAGATAGCACAGTCCGCTTCTGTACAGTGATTTGAAAACAAGATACAAAAGTTGGATAGGTTGCCAATAAAGAAAGCGTAATAGGGGTTTGGATGCGGATGACGGAGGAAGATTTCAGACAAGGTGTGCTGCTGTATTCTTCACCACCTGAAGTCTGGGGGAAAAAAAGCCTTCATTCATTCTGACCATTAGGGAATTTCCATAGTCCAGGCAGCTCACTATCAATGCCTGGACCAAGGTCTTCCTGGCATGCAAAGGGGCCCAATGAAAAGCCTTCCTAGGCATGTGCATCCGGCCGAAACAAGATCCAGAAATGGTTTAAACGTGTTCATTTATAGAAAGATTATTGTCAAATAAGACGCCCATATTTTTTGACAAACTTTTTGGGTGTCAGGGGTGGTCCAAGTTCAGATGGCCACTAATCAGCTGACCAAACTGAAGGAGCCTTCCCAAACAGTATGACCTCTGTCTTACTAGTGTTAAGCTGAAGGAACGTAGCAGTCATCCGTGAGGCGATTCGGGTGAGTTCTGGATTAGAATCCATGGTTGATGAGAAGTTGCGTGTCATCATCATATGAGAGTGTCAATACCACACAACCTGATAAGCTTAGCCACAGGAGTCACATATTTATTAAAAAGAGTGGTGCTCAAGATTGACCCATGTGGCACATCTTTGTCCAGGACTGTAGATTTTGAAAGGTAGGGAACCATTTGTACTGAATGGGTGCATTCTGATCAAAGAAATTCCACCCATTTCAGGGTTCTGCCGCTGATACCAATCTCCTCAATCTTTTAACTAGAATTTGTTGGGAGATGGTATCAAAAGCCAGTGATAATCAAGGAGAATCAGCATGGATGAAATTCCCTTATCTAAAAGGAGTCGGATTGTGTCAGTGACCTCCATTAGTGGTGACTCCCTGCTATAGGAGGCCCGAAGTCTGAATTAGATGGGTCCAACAAACAGTTGGAGTCCAGATAAGACACCAGTTGGTGATTCACCAGTGACTTTGAAACTTTGGAAATGAGGGGGGGCATTGATATAGGTCTATAGATTTGCATATCCATAGGATCAGCTATAGGTTTTTTTAAGAACAGGTCTAATTTGTGCCGTCTTCCATTTAGATCGAAGAGTTGCTAGCTGCAATGAAAGTTTGCATAAATCTGTGATGGGGCAAGAAGGACAGGAGCCATTGTGGTGATGACGTTAGGGGGGAGAGGTCCAGAAGGGATCCAGATTTAATCTTATTTAGCCAATCAGGGGTATAAAAATTAAAAAGTTCCAAGTTGGGGGACTGGGTTTAACACAGACTTCAGGAGAAGCTAGTTGTATTGGTACCATGTTATTTGAGAGAGAATGGTAGGTATTATTAATCATTTGTTCAAAATGCACTGGAAGAAAATCAGAGTGTCTGGGATCCGGGGATTGTAGAACTACAAAAAAGACAGATGGGTGAATTCTTAAACATTTTTAAAAAGCTCTTTTGAGGAATTCTTTGCAGAATTAATTCTGTCAACTATGTGGGTCCTTCTTGCGGAATTGCAGTTTTTAAAGTATTTCCTTAATGCTGCTTTACAGATGAGTTTCTCCTCTTCTGATTTAGATTTTCTCAATTATCGCTCATGTTTCCTGTATATAGACTTTTCCATTTTTAGGGATTCAGTATACTAGGGAGTGGGAGGATTTGTTCTTTTAATTTTGCTCAGTTTCAGAGGGCAATGGTGTCAATCAATCAATCATGCCATTTGTATAGCGCACTACTCACCCGGGAGGGTCTCAAGGCGCTTGGGGGGAGGGGTATGCTACTGCTCGAACAGCCAGGTCTTGAGCTGTTTCCTGAAGGCGAGATGGTCCTGGGTCAGCCGAAGGTGGATGGGGAGGGAGTTCCAAGTCTTGGCAGCCAGGTAAGAGAAGGATCTTCCTCCGGCGGTGGCTCTTCGGATGCGTGGGCGAGGCTGGTGGACCGTAGCTGGCGGGTGGGCGTGTAGAAGGTCAGGCGGTCGTTGAGGTACTTGGGGCCCAGGTCGTGGAGAGATTTGTGTGCGTGGGTGAGGAGCCGGAACGCCTCTGTAAATAAATCCTCAAAAGCCTTTAATGCAAGATCTATGTCTTCATAGTCCCTCAAAGAGGAGGAGTAACAGCAGGAAAGATGGAGGAGGGAGAACCTTCCTCCAAGGTCTGGTAGTTTTCAAGATATTGTGGTGAACAGCACTAGGTTTCTGAACGTCTATAGGAACATTTAGAGAGAAGTGACCTGTCCACACCAGGGCAACCACTAAGGTAGGGTCATTGGTGAAAACTTCATCCAAGGTATGCCTGAAAGGGATCCTAAATCTGCAAGAAAACGAAAAGAATCAGAGTCAGATTGCTTATCCATATTGTAGTTAAGTTCCCCCAAGAGGAAAAAAAAAATCTGTTGCTATAATATGTAGCACCTATCAGCTTACAAAAAGCGTCCAACTCATTACTTAATTTGTCCCTCTTCTCAGATGAGACTAACATTTAATGCAAGAAATCAAAATAACGCCCCGAAAACACATGTACTTCTGAATTATTATGTGATTTTATAATCAATTTGGTGAAAACTTTGCACTCAAAGCATTGAGAATAGGACATATATGTGCGCACACAGACATATGATGTTTATTTACACTTATTGCAACATAACGTGAAGTGAAAATAAACCTATTTACTGATCACAACACAATATATACATAACAAATGAACATACATTCAATACAAAACATTTAGGCACAGTGAGACAAAAAATGATAATCTGATTCAACTCGACTTGTAATCGATCTAGTTATTCTAGATTGTTATGGGTGATCAATAGCACTTGCATGTATGCGTCGACGTTTCAACCCCAGATAATATTGCTATAAATTGAGCGTCAAAAGGGGGTCTTCCTCAGGACTATATGTAGAGTCTGTGTGTGGCCTGTTCAAGAAAAATGTGCGCATTTTAGATGGGGTTGGGCATTTAAAATCATATATGGCGAGGCCATGTTTCTTAGCTCACCTTGAATAAAGATTCCACCTGGATATCAGATTATAGGTACTGTCAGCAGCGCAGCTTGAACAGACTTTATATGATTGACCTGTCAGATATAAATTAGGATGTCTGTCAAGACCTGTGGAGCATGTACACAATTAAATAAAGCATGTATTTTTGCCTATAGAGGGTCATACTATATATATGACTATGAACTGGTTCAAAAGAGCAGTGAGAGAGAGGCTTAATAACAAGAACACTTACAAAGGGTTTGACTACTTTGACACAAACATTGAACATACACTAAAGGTGTTCCATTTTTTGTTTTTATATAAAAATCACATTGCTGCCCTATAAATATCTAGTAGATATGTTTCAGTGTACAAAAACCTGCAAGTGTGGAAATAGGATGGCTATTTTATGACCATAACAGCCGCCAATGGCAAAGCTTTCAAAGCAGTGTATATTTAAAAACCCTCTGTCCATGGTCTTCACTTCAGCCTTCCTATCATCTTTATCATTTTTGCTAAGAGTACACCATATCCTTATGTTATAAGCCATCTTGCTGCAATGTAGTTTTAGCTCTCTTATACATTGGGTTTTATAGTGAACAATCTATTGTCGAAGGTTAATTCACAAAAATGCTAGGAGTAGTGGAAGGGACACCACAGGAAATGACATCACACCAGGGCCTATTTCAAAGTGGTATACTCTGCTAAAACAGTTTCCATTGTTTTAAAGCTGAAAATGAATGATTATGAGTAAAATAAAGTGCTGCAAAAATGCCGCTAAATTTCCATATTTGTGCCACTAAATTTGCTAATCCATGCCGCTATATCCTGGGGGCTCTGGGAATACAAAGGCACCCCTGCAGACATAGGGTGTATCCTCTGCACGCATTTACGACCTACGACACCTGTATGGGGTATGTGCGTCGCGGCATAGTGCCTAGCAGTAGCAAATGGCGGATTTCCGGAGTGGGTATAGGGACTGTCGCTGCGTGGGTCTCCCCCACATGCCTACCTGCCGTCCAGTAGGATAGCCACTGTAGTTGCGCTGCCAGGAAGTATTATTCGAAGGAAGGTGCACCCAGCCCTCCCTGGTTGGTGGGCAGTTGTAACTTAGACAATGCTATTCTATGCCTTTCTGCTCCCCAGATTAGCAAGCTAAGTAGCAAGTCTAAGTCTCTGAAAAATGCTTAGGGTGGGATTACAGGTAAATTTGTAAAGTGATACAATAGACGTGGGACTATTATAATCTTTGCTAAGGCCACACGCCCTATCGGGCTGAAGGAAGTTCTTCCAAGATCCCACCGCTGATCTCATCCCAGCCAGCGCCTTATGGGGATTGCCTTTGAATACATCAGATGGGGATACAAGCAAACCCCGATGTATCGGGGGGCGCTCGCGCTCCATGCTATGCTCTGCTCCCCTATCCAAACGTCCAAGGTTTGGGTGTAGTGGATAAACCGTGGACTTGTCCCAATTCACTCTGAGCCCGGATGCCTCTGCTAATTCTTCAAGTGTTGTCAAGTCTGCGGTGATGTCCCGCACATATATTAAAAGGTCATCAGCATACATGGAGACTCTATGTGTGATACCTGCTATGGGGATGCCCCAATTTTCCCCCTCCTGTCGTAATTGTATTGCTAGGGGCTCTACCGCTAGGGCGAATAGCAGGGGCGACTGTGGGCACCCCTGTCTCGTGCCTCTCTCCAGCCTAAATGAGGATGATATGTATCGTCCCATGTGTATGTGCATGGTACGTTTAGTGTACAAGAGGCGTGTGTATGCTATGGGAGTCGGGCCTGTCCTTATCTGTTGTAGGACCATAAACAGGTATGGCCATTTAAGAGTATCGAAAGCCTCCTGGAGGTCTAAATTGAGACAGGGTGCCCTGGGAAACGCAGCGCTCGCATGATCCTTAACATGGAATAGTCAGCGTAAATTTTGAAAGTGTTTCTCCCTGGGACAAATCCACATTGGTCTGGGTGGACTAGTGGCCTATTTGCGTGTAACGGTCCGCAAATGTCTTCCCTAATATCTTACAGTCAGTTGATATGGGGCCAGCTGTTGTGGGTCTCGGTTTGGTTTTGGGAATGTATCTAAGACTGATTCCCTAAGGGATCCCGGGAGCTCACCTTTTTCTAGTGCATCTGCAAACACCTCCACGAGGCGGGGGACCAGCAAGGGGGAGAAGGTTGCATAATATTCCAGGGGGAAACCATCCAACCCTGGTGCTTGGTTATGTGCCAGGGCGTGGATTGCTTGGGTAATGTCCTTAGATTGGATCTCCATGTCTAGTGCGGTTTTCTCTGCAGCTACAATTTGTGGCACTGTCTGTGGGTCAAGGAATTGGTCTACTGCTCCCTGCCCGGTCTGCACTGGATTTCTGTATACCTCATTGTAGTAATGTTGGAACAACTGTAATATTTCTGCTTGGGAGCACTAGAATACCAGTGGGATCAAGCACTTCCGTAATGGTTTTACTTCAGCATTCTGTCTAGCTAGCCAGGCTAGTAGTGTTTCTGTTTTATCCCTCTCCTTGTGTACACTAGTTGCGTAAGCCTTAAAGTTGTATCTGCGCAGGTCTGAGGCAGCGGCTGCATGGACTGTTTTCGCTTCCGCCACCTGAGCTATAGTTGCCCTGCTCGCATCTTCCTTTTTTGTTAGGGTTGCTAGCTTTGTTTCAGCTTGTGTTAGTGTTCAATCCAGTGTCCTCTTTATCCCCACTATTTGTTCTATATACTCTCCCTGGGCTACTACATTGAATGCATCCCACTCTATTAATTTGGATGTCGCAGTTCCTGCATTATTAGAGAAGTATTCTTGTATGCTTTGCCCCTGTTCATGTTTGAAAACCTGGTCCGTCAGTCAATCCTGTGGTAATCTCCAGGTGGTTACTGGCGGGGGAGAGGGGGGTCTCCATTGTAGTCTTAGTATATGGGCGTCATAATCGGAGAGGACCCGGCCTTGGTAATCCGCTTGCTGAATTTTAGGGACTACGGACGCTGTGCAAAGAAATCTACCTAGTCTTACCCGTAGATTGTATTGGATGGAGTGGAATGAGTGTAGACTGGTTTGCGGATGGCGAGCTCTCCATGCATCTGTAAGTGCCCAATGTGTGACCCATGTTTAGTAACGTTCCGTTTGCTTGTGGACGGGAGAGTGTGCGGGTTGGGTGTGGTATTGGTCTAGGGTGAGGTTCAATATGCAGTTATAGTCACCCCCCAATATCCATGGTACATATGTGAATTGGGCTAGGACTCCTGTCAGGTGGTCCCAAAACCATTCTTGTTCGGTGTTTGGGGCATATGTCCACCGTTCTCCGGAGTTCCTGAAATGTGGTTCCCGGTCTGACCCATATCAGTGCCCCTCGTGCATAGGCAGAATATGCCGTGGCACATAAAATCCCGCGCCATCTGGCCTGTAGTTTATCTATTTCCCGTGTAGTTAAGTGTGTCTCTTGCAAGAGAGCGATCTGTGCGCTCTGACGTTTGGTGTAGGTGTAAACAGCGAAGCGTTTACTTGGTGTATGGAGTCCTCTAACATTCAACGTTAAGAGGCTGACATCTGTGGTCTTTGCTCTGGTAGCAATGTTGCGTTGTCTGTGAGGACTGGTGTGGCATGTCCCGACTGGACCAGGGTGCCCGGTGATTCCGAAGCAGGGTAGTGTTCACATAGAAAGCGCAGTACTGTCTGCCTGTGTGGTGCTGTTAACCGACTGAAGGGTCTTGGGGGGGGGGAAGAGATTGAAAAAAAATATATATATATATATATATATATATATATATATATATATATATATATATATATATATATATATATAATTACTCTGCAAAATGCATGTAACAGCATTCGCCTAAATGTGTATTTTGAGGTCGCATATCTCTTCAATAATGTAGTAAACATACAGATAAAGCCATTTATTAAGCCTGCTCAGTGAGCACTGATTTACAATTTTCTTTAATTTATTATCAAACCCACCTAGCCTCTGGGTGATGTTGTAAATCCAAAGTCTGCTATTTATTTTCATTAATCAAAAAGCACTTATGCAGGTGACTCGGGACCGTGGTGATGTGACCAAGAGCTTGTGTGCTCGAAACGCGTCTGTTTTTTGCCCTGAAATAAATCTACTTTATCGTACCTGGATCGGTGTGGCTCCTACTTTCCTCAACTTGCAAAGTTGTCCTTTGGAGATTCAGAGCGGCGGCACCCGCTCATCGAACGAGCCCCAGCCGGATCGGAAGGGAAGAGAAGAGAATCGCGCCATTTCCTGTTACCTGACTCGTGAGTCAGTAATCTCTGCCCGCCGGCAGCACGGAAGTGTCACCCGAGAAGTTTCCTTAGTATCTCGATCTACACCAGCGGATGCCGTGGAAGGTGAGCGAGACGACTACAGGGGTGAATAGCTGCCAGAGCACGCTAGAACACTGTTCGTAAGCGCGATCCGGTATGGAGACGGCCGGAAGATCGCACAGCATTGTGGGCAATGGAGTTTCTTAAGGGGCGGGAGGCCTCAGCATAATTGATTTTTAAGAAACCATCACACGACAGAGGCGGAGAGAATGAATCAGATGTAACTATGACTGTAACACAATCATCATTAAAACAAAAAGGGAATGCACTGGAAAGATTGCGTAAAAAAGAACTTAGCCGCTGGTGGGAAGCAAACATCCCTCCAGAATTACTTGGAGGTGGACCGCATACGCAGGGGGCTTCGGATCTTCATTGTACCCACCCTCAACAAACCAAAGCCAGAGGTGCTGAAAGCATGGCTGGACAACACAAGCGCATGCTCAAAGACAATGCTGCAGATACTTATCAAAAATGCTTGGGAAGAACACAAGGAGTTGGTGGAGGAAATACAAAGAATCTTGGATGATTTAGCAAAAGACTCGAACCAGACTGAAGTAAAAAAGATATTGACAGCAGTAAATGACCGAATTGGAAATTTTGAAAAAGACATCATTGCTAGAAAACAACGTAAGTTTGAGAGGGATGAAAGAGACTATAAATCTGGAAGAATCATAACTTTTGCTCAAAAATTTGACAAGTTTCGTACATCCCTGGTAAAAGATAGAGCATTGGGCGCAGCAGATAAAGACAGATGGGAATCTGGGACAAGCCTAAGTTCAGAAGTGAGCTCAATTGACAGCAACGCCACATGTCCCACCGATGTAACGCTTTTTTCCGAGGAGATGCGCCTCATGATGGAGGCAAAGGAACAGTCTATACGCGGGAGAACAAGATATCAAGGCCGAGGAGGAAGCACAAAGCCAAAAAACGGCAAGAGTGGCGGATCAAAAATCGACAGTACTGGAGTGGGAAACAAAAACCAGACACAGAAGGGCAAATAATGGATGAACAAACACAGGAAGTATCGGTAATGAACCTGTCAAATAGATCTTTATCCATAAACGCAGAACGAGTACTCAAACTTGGACTGACTTTCTGCCCTGATGCACCCATTGAATATACACAAACGCGAATAGATATGTATTTATTTGTGCGCAAGCTTAAATTATTTAAAATACATAATAACAGATTGCAAGATCGTCAGCCACAGGGCAATAATAATAGTCCATCCCTGACCGAGATAGAGCTCCTTAGGACACTTGAGAGCCTTGGTAATGAAGAACCCCATGATATGACTCAGACTTTTACGATGCATGATGTAACCCAATCTACCACAGCGCAAGCACTAGAATCTGACCCAGTGACCACAGTGAGTACATTAGGGAATTCCGACCATGTGACCACAGTGACCACACCTTTTAGAGCCAAATCTAAATACAGAACACAGCTCCCGAGAGACAATATCGATGTCTTTCATGAGCTTGTTAACCATGATTTGTTACAACTTTTGAATAAACCAATAGGGAGACAGAATCTCACGCCTGAACTGAGAGAAGCTCTCAGGAACTTACAAAATGACGATACTATCGTTATCAAACCATCTGACAAGGGCGGGAATATCGTGCTCTGGGACAAGAAAAAAACATACAGGAGGCTACGAGACAGTTATCGAATACCACATGCTATGCTAGAGTGGATCATACCTATATAACCAACTTACAAGCCAGAGTGTTTGAGTACCTGAAGGGATGGGTTGATAAAAAACTTGGGATGAAACTAAATTCCTGACTAATGAAACCCCACCATTCCCACCTTTTACCTTCTACCGAAGGTACATAAGGATCCCCTTCAGCCCCCAGGCAAGCCCATAGTGTCTTCCAAGAAAAGTCTGCTGGAGAATGTTTCACGTTACGTGGATCCCTTTTTAGCAGACTATGTGAAGGACCTGACATCACATATTAAAGATACCAAAGATTTTTGCAAAAAATTGAAAATATCACCTGGGAAAACATTTTTGGTTGGTTTGTTTAGACGTCGAGAGTCCTTATACCAGTATTAGGCATATCGACGGACTCAGAGCATGTGAGTATTTTCTTAGTCTAGAAGCGTACATCTTGAAGCTCATTCACAAATGTTGTTACAGATGATTGAAAATGTGGAAAATGTTTTTTTATTCAATGGGGTGTTGTACAAACAGATCCAGGGTGCTTCTATGGGCACCTGCTTTGCCCCCAGCTACGCCAATCTCCTGGTAGGCTGGTGGGAGGAGCAGGTGCTCAGGAGTGATCCCCTGGAACACTGGACCACCAGGGTCAATATTTTGCTACGGTACATTGACGACGTCTTCTTGGTCTGGGAGGGCGATGAGAGAGACCTTCTGAACTTTTTCGAAGCACTCAACCAGAATAGTCTAAACCTTAGATTCACCATGCAATATAGTCAGGAGAGTGTTGACGTTTTGGACATTAACCCCTTGGGCGCGGCCGCGATTCTGCGCCTGTGCGGCGCTTTTAATGAGTGGGCGGGTTCATGACGGCTCCCAGCCGTCATCAGCACAAGCCCACCGTAGTGCATGACGGCCGGGGGCCGTCATCAGCATGGAAGGGGTTAAGGTCATAGTGGTAACAACAAACTAGAGACAGAGGTGTTCAGGAAGAAAACCGCTGGCAACTCACTGCTTCACGCTTCAAGTTGCCACCCACCCAGCTTTAGGTGGGCTATCCCTTTTAGCGAATTTCTTTGTGCTATAAGAAATTGCAGCACGTTTGAAAAAAACAAAACTGAAATGCACAGAAGATTTAAGGCTAGAGGGTATCACACCAATATGCTCAAGAAAGGAGAAGAGAAAGTACACACTATAAAAAGAAGTGAGGCACTCTATAAAGGACCCAAAAACCGCCACAACAAATCTGATTCCACCATCAGACTCATAACCACCTACAATGCCCAATCTCCACAGTTTAGCCAGATTGTCAGGAAAAGATGGGACATGCTGTTGCAAGACAAAATACTGAAAACCAAGTTAGGCCCACATCCAGCGATAACTTACAGAAAAGGGAAATTATAAAAGATCAAATCGTAAGAAGTCATTTGGAGAACAAGAAACAATCTTGGCTTACAGCGAGAGGAGGGTTCCACAAATGTGGGAAATGTAAAGCGTGTAGTCACAGTGTCAACATGAGGGAGGTGGTACTACAAAGAACAAATAGAAAGTGGTGCATTCGCAATAACATCCAGTGTAACACAGAATATGTGGTATATGTTATCACTTGTCCATGTGACAAGTGGTACATAGGGTCCACTACCTTCCCTGTCAAAAAGCGAATACTGGAGCACTGGTGCGCAATCACCAATGGAGACTTCTCATACAGCACAGCCAGACATTTCAACACACACCATAACAGTGACTGGACGCAAGCCAAGTACTTTGCACTTGACTCAATCCCCAAGAACCCCAGAGGGGGTAACAGAACTTTGGCCCTGCGTAGATCAAAATCCAGATTAATTCTACAAGCCGGTAGTGTCGCCCCTATAGGGATGAATATTGATGAAGAAATTTATGTACATCTCCGATTACATAAATCTAACTGCCTCCTGCTACCTGATAGGAACTCCGGTTCCGATTTGTTCTTTGAAAAAGTTTGTAACCCCCTTTTTTATTTTAACAGTGTGGTTGGTTCTTTATGACCTTCTCTTTACTGATACCTAACTTCTTTACAGCTTAGTGTACCAGGCTTGATAATTGTTTCAGAGGTGTATAACAGGTCTAGGGTTATTTACTCCAATGCTTTTAGCAATGAAAAATAGCATGTTTTGTGTTTAACTGCTCGATATTAATTCTTGTTATTTCTGTTTTCCTCCTCTTAGATTGACCATGTTGGAAGGAATGAATGAGTCACAAACCACTGAGAGAAGCTATGAGCACGGAGCTGGGTGTTTGTTCTCACAACCGCACTCTCCATGACTTTTATTTTGAATGACTCGAATTCGTGTTCTCGCTCTTCTTTTTTTCACTTGTGTCAGAGGAAGTATATTCAAGTATTATTAACCCCTTAATTGATAGATCCTTTATTCTCTGATCACCTGTATTCACACCTACTCTGAACATTGAATTAGGATGTGATGTGACCTGTCCCAGATTTTATACGTTTATTTGTCTAGCTGTTCCCCAGTGATAGCGAGCTTATACATTGACCTATTTGTTTTGACACAGAGGGCACTATACCCATTACTCTGCAAAATGCATGTAGCAGCATTTGCCTAAATGTGTATTTTGAGGTCACATATCTCTTCAATAATGTAATAAACATAAAGAGAAAGCCATTTATTATGCCTGCTCAGTGAGCACTTATTTACAATTTTCTTTAATTTATTATCAAACCCACGTAGCCTCTGGATGATGTTGTAAATCCAGAGTCTGCTGTTTATTTTCATGAATCAAAAAGCGCTCATGGACGTGACTCGGGACCGTGGTCATGTGACCAAGAGCTTGTTTGCGCAAAACGCGTCTGTTTTTTGTGCTGAAATAAATCTACTTTATCGTACCTGGATCGGTGTGGCTCTTACTTTCCTCAACTTGCAAAGTTGTCCTTTGGATATATATATATATATATATATATATATATATATATATATATATATATATATATATATATATATATATATATATATATATATATATATATATATATATATTCACGCTCCAAGGTTGTCCACCATGTGAGTAGCACGCGAGCAGCAGCTTTATTTATGTGTAGGTGAGGACGGGGATCCGCTTGTAGACGCCGCTCCGTAATGGATCTGCCCGACGCGTTTCGAAGCTCCATCTGCTTCTCTTCAGGGGCTTTAACGGAAGCGGTGTGCGCACCCGCTACACTTCTCCAATTATATAACTCGCCCGTCGATGGGAGGCTCCAGTGAGACTTCTGGGAAGTGTAGTACGGAAAGCACACAATCAAGTCCTGTATGGACTCCACAAGTGGGCCCGTCCTCGATTCCATGTACGGCTGCTACTGTCATGTATTCCTATCGGTTCTGAATCGATCCCCCTATTCCTGACCCTATTCTAGTTAAACAAACCAACAAGTTAACTAGTAGTCAGCCCATGAGGCAGAAAACCCCCATGATGTAGATACCGTTATCTGACGCAGTCACACTACGGCACAGGAACGTGTTATCTGATTAGGTCATAACGCTTGCGATCTAATTAGACAAGCGATATTCCTCCAGCCCCTGATAAGGCATACGGAGTTCTCATAACAAATCAAACCTATGACAACCTGGGCAAAACCCTGCGGCCATTGTTTTGATTTCACAGAGAACTTTAGTAAAGAATGTACTAACGAGCAAGTCGTATGACATCTTTATTGACGTATCTATGTCCATCCTTACGTCAATCTCGGCACCTTAAAGGCATAAATATTACCGATCTTGCCCTATGCAAAACACACGCGTGGTGACGAGACGGAGCAGCCATACTTGCCGAAGCCGAGAGCAGAGCAGACCCCGCTGGCAGCAGCCCCGCCTTTCTGACGCGCTGAGAGACGCGCTGCTTTCTCCTGCCGAGAATCCAGCACCGGCGTTTCTGGGCAGCCCTCGCAGGCAGCCTGGAATATCGAGACCAGAGAGAGAGATACCATTCCTCATTCATCCTAACTTCCAGGTACGGAACTGAATAACCCCTCGCAGAGAATTCTTTAGTTATTCACTTGGCAAAAACAAACTTAACTTAAACTGTAACTTTCTATTCCCGCCCACGCATTAGACTTAGGTCAGGTACACGGGGTAGGCGTATTTAGAAACACCAGTTGAGGACGTTTAGTCAAATGTATATGTGTATGTAAATATATCTTATTCATTTTAAACATCTTATGGCTTAGAAACCATATCAATGTTTTTACAGTATTACTTTATACTATTGCTTTTAATGTATGCACTTTACTTAACTATAAGTATTGCAATAATATCGATCCATTTCTCTTGTACGAGAAAAGAGACTGATCAATAAATAACACCTTTTTATTGAACACGCCCGTCTCTTCCTTTTCTCTACATTCTGATGAGACTAAGAATGCACGTACTGACTGAGTAAAATAATTTGCCTTTTGTTCACACGACTCTCGAGATTGACTCTTGATTAGGGGAGAGCAAAGTTGTCATGTTCTATGGTTGTCAGAAACTAAATCCCTTCTTGTCTAATCAGGGAAGTTAATTCCTCCTTGAACATTCGAGAAAGTTTCTAGCGAACTCTGAGCTACGCTGGCAAACCCAAAACTTAAGTCTAGTATCGACAGTAGTAGACCTAGTTAACGTCTGGTCTAGGCCTTTACTGCTGTAGGTATTATTCCAATGCGCAGAGCCTATTGGGAAGATAGGAACTACACTACACTACTTCACTGCCGTGACCCCCACGTTAACGGGGTGGTGCATACTCTGTGGCTGGACTGCCGCATATAGATTCACGCTCCAAGGTTGTCCACCATGTGAGTAGCACGCGAGTAGCAGCTTTATTTATGTGTAGGTGAGGACGGGGATCCGCTTGTAGACGCCGCTCCGTAATGGATCTGCCCGACGCGTTTCGAAGCTCCATCTGCTTCTCTTCAGGGGCTTTAACGGAAGCGGTGTGCGCACCCGCTACACTTCTCCAATTATATAACTCGCCCGTCGATGGGAGGCTCCAGTGAGACTTCTGGGAAGTGTAGTACGGAAAGCACACAATCAAGTCCTGTATGGACTCCACAAGTGGGCCCGTCCTCGATTCCATGTACGGCTGCTACTTCACTGCCGTGACCCCCACGTTAACGGGGTGGTGCATACTCTGCGGCTGGACTGCCGCATATAGATTCACGCTCCAAGGTTGTCCACCATGTGAGTAGCACGCGAGCAGCAGCTTTATTTATGTGTAGGTGAGGACGGGGATCCGCTTGTAGACGCCGCTCCGTAATGGATCTGCCCGACGCGTTTCGAAGCTCCATCTGCTTCTCTTCAGGGGCTTTAACGGAAGCGGTGTGCGCACCCGCTACACTTCTCCAATTATATAACTCGCCCGTCGATGGGAGGCTCCAGTGAGACTTCTGGGAAGTGTAGTACGGAAAGCACACAATCAAGTCCTGTATGGACTCCACAAGTGGGCCCGTCCTCGATTCCATGTACCGCTGCTACTTCACTGCCGTGACCCCCACGTTAACGGGGTGGTGCATACTCTGCGGCTGGACTGCCGCATATAGATTCACGCTCCAAGGTTGTCCACCATGTGAGTAGCACGCGAGCAGCAGCTTTATTTATGTGTAGGTGAGGACGGGGATCCGCTTGTAGACGCCGCTCCGTAATGGATCTGCCCGACGCGTTTCGAAGCTCCATCTGCTTCTCTTCAGGGGCTTTAACGGAAGCGGTGTGCGCACCCGCTACACTTCTCCAATTATATAACTCGCCCGTCGATGGGAGGCTCCAGTGAGACTTCTGGGAAGTGTAGTACGGAAAGCACACAATCAAGTCCTGCATGGACTCCACAAGTGGGCCCGTCCTCGATTCCATGTACGGCTGCTACTTCACTGCCGTGACCCCCACGTTAACGGGGTGGTGCATACTCTGCGGCTGGACTGCCGCATATAGATTCACGCTCCAAGGTTGTCCACCATGTGAGTATCACGCGAGCAGCAGCTTTGTTTATGTGTAGGTGAGGACGGGGATCCGCTTGTAGACGCCGCTCCGTAATGGATCTGCCCGACGCGTTTCGAAGCTCCATCTGCTTCTCTTCAGGGGCTTTAACGGAAGCGGTGTGCGCACCCGCTACACTTCTCCAATTATATAACTCGCCCGTCGATGGGAGGCTCCAGTGAGACTTCTGGGAAGTGTAGTACGGAAAGCACACAATCAAGTCCTGTATGGACTCCACAAGTGGGCCCGTCCTCGATTCCATGTACGGCTGCTACTTCACTGCCGTGACCCCCACGTTAACGGTGTGGTGCATACTCTGCGGCTGGACTGCCGCATATAGATTCACGCTCCAAGGTTGTCCACCATGTGAGTAGCACGCGAGCAGCAGCTTTATTTATGTGTAGGTGAGGACGGGGATCCGCTTGTAGACGCCGCTCCGTAATGGATCTGCCCGACGCGTTTCGAAGCTCCATCTGCTTCTCTTCAGGGGCTTTAACGGAAGCGGTGTGCGCACCCGCTACACTTCTCCAATTATATAACTCGCCCGTCGATGGGAGGCTCCAGTGAGACTTCTGGGAAGTGTAGTACGGAAAGCACACAATCAAGTCCTGTATGGACTCCACAAGTGGGCCCGTCCTCGATTCCATGTACGGCTGCTACTTCACTGCCGTGACCCCCACGTTAACGGTGTGGTGCATACTCTGCGGCTGGACTGCCGCATATAGATTCACGCTCCAAGGTTGTCCACCATGTGAGTAGCACGCGAGCAGCAGCTTTATTTATGTGTAGGTGAGGACGGGGATCCGCTTGTAGACGCCGCTCCGTAATGGATCTGCCCGACGCGTTTCGAAGCTCCATCTGCTTCTCTTCAGGGGCTTTAACGGAAGCGGTATGCGCACCCGCTACACTTCTCCAATTATATAACTCGCCCGTCGATGGGAGGCTCCAGTGAGACTTCTGGGAAGTGTAGTACGGAAAGCACACAATCAAGTCCTGTATGGACTCCACAAGTGGGCCCGTCCTCGATTCCATGTACGGCTGCTACTTCACTGCCGTGACCCCCACGTTAACGGGGTGGTGCATACTCTGCGGCTGGATATAGATTCACGCTCCAAGGTTGTCCACCATGTGAGTAGCACGCGAGCAGCAGCTTTATTTATGTGTAGGTGAGGACGGGGACTGGAGCCTCCCATCGACGGGCGAGTTATATAATTGGAGAAGTGTAGCGGGTGCGCACACCGCTTCCGTTAAAGCCCCTGAAGAGAAGCAGATGGAGCTTCGAAACGCGTCGGGCAGATCCATTACGGAGCGGCGTCTACAAGCGGATCCCCGTCCTCACCTACACATAAATAAAGCTGCTACTCACATGGTGGACAACCTTGGAGCGTGAATCTATATGCGGCAGTCCAGCCGCAGAGTATGCACCACCCCGTTAACGTGGGGGTCACGGCAGTGAAGTAGCAGCCGTACATGGAATCGAGGACGGGCCCACTTGTGGAGTCCATACAGGACTTGATTGTGTGCTTTCCGTACTACACTTCCCAGAAGTCTCACTGGAGCCTCCCATCGACGGGCGAGTTATATAATTGGAGAAGTGTAGCGGGTGCGCACACCGCTTCCGTTAAAGCCCCTGAAGAGAAGCAGATGGAGCTTCGAAACGCGTCGGGCAGATCCATTACGGAGCGGCGTCTACAAGCGGATCCCCGTCCTCACCTACACATAAATAAAGCTGCTGCTCGCGTGCTACTCACATGGTGGACAACCTTGGAGCGTGAATATATATATATATATATATATATATATATATATATATATATATATATATATATATATGGCTGAAATTTTCAGGAAAATGGAACATTTTGTTTCTGAGCAGCCCCTGAAAATTTGGGGGGGTTCGTCAAGGGGGGCCGAGAAAAAAGGGGGGTCCCAAAACGTGTTTTTAACATTGAGTTTTCCATAGAGCGGTTGGCCTCACTTTTAGCCCGAACGGCTGAATGGATTTGCACGAAACTTGGCAAAATTGTAGGGACTGGTAGCCAGATGTGCCTTTGCTAGGTCTCAATATATGTGCTCCAGTGGATTTTGAGAAATTAACGTTCAAAAAAAGATATATATCTGTAACAGCGGACCAGGCAGCGCTCCGGTTCGCGGACTTTACGCGTTACGGAGCTTTGTGAAGCGAAGCTGATTGGTTCTCCGGCGTCTGTAAACATTCCAAACAGTCCGTAGCGGCCGCCATCTTGTCTCTCGGTAGGATCGAGAGACAAGAGGAGGCCAAAGCGAAGGGGCAAATGACCATAAGGGGGCATAGTAGATCCTCCCTGACCCTCTAGGTTTGATGTGGAGGTTTTAAAAGGGCCCCGCGGGGCAAAAAAAAAAAAAATCATAATAATCGAACGGCTGAATGGATTTGCACGAAACTTGGCAAAATTGTAGGGACTGGTAGCCCGATGTGCCTTTGCTTGGTCTCAATATATGTGCTCCAGTGGATTTTGAGAAATTAACGTTCAAAAAAAGATATATATCTGTAACAGCGCTCCGCTTCGCGTACTTTTCGCGTAACGGAGCTTTGCGAAGCTGATTGGTTCTCCGGCGTCTGTAAACATTCCAAACAGTCCGTAGCGGCCGCCATCTTGTCTCTCGGTAGGATCGAGAGACAAGAGGAGGCCAAAGCGAAGGAGCAAATGACCATAAGGGGGCATAGTAGATCCTCCCTGACCCCCTAGGTTTGATGTGGAGGTTTTAAAAGGGCCCCGCGGGGCAAAAAAAAAATAATAATAATAATCGAACGGCTGAATGGATTTGCACGAAACTTGGCAAAATTGTAGGGACTGGTAGCTCGATGTGCCTTTGCTAGGTCTCAATATATGTGCTTCAGTGGATTTTGAGAAATTAACGTTCAAAAAAAGATATATATCTGTAACAGTGCTCCGCTTCGCGGAGATAAAATTATCTCTGTATTACCTAGCTGTTGCTAACACCAGTTTGGAACCGCTAGTAGGAGATAGCGACCATCTTGGGCCCCACTTTGCATGTCAGTGATATTTATCACTAAAGCCTCACGTGCCAACGTATTTTCTCTGCATTTTATACCCTATGCCGCATAACAGGTCATGTGACTTGTTTATAAAACTTTTCATTGGTTCATTTTACTTTTGGTTTCCTAATGATGGAAGGCTTGATCATATGACCTAAAAATAACACTTTTCATTGGATGAAAACTTTTTTTTTTCCCAAACGATGAAAGCCCCACCTTGTTTCTGGATGTTTCACACTGAAGCTGGCGTCACCATGAAAGCACCACCATCTCGTGGCTCCGTCGTGGTCATTCCGCGAGCAATCATGGCAGCCGCTCCCCACCAGAAGCCTGCAGGAGTCGGGGGACCCCAAAACTTTTGTTGAATCCTCAAGGCGGAGGGGACGCTTTCGAGAATGGGGTCCAAGACCTAGCAGACAAGCGTCCGATTTCCAAGGTGTCCCAGGGCCATTTCAGTGGACTAGGCCCAAAAACAAAAGAGCCTGCCGCCATTTTGAGAGTCCTGTGGCAGCCGCCTATCGCTGCACTGCAAGAGTGGGCGCAACTAAGCTGAATTGCGGCTTTTGACACAGTGGACCAAAAGCGGACGGAATGGCAACTGAAACGGTAAAGGGGCGCCCCACTACAACAGACGAGACTCCACCTGGAGAGGCCCGTTCACGCCGCCTCCCCCCCCGGGGCGCCCCACGCCGTTATTCGGAGCAGCATTGTAGGATACCAAAACCAGTGCGGCAACTTACTGGACATCACCTTGGTGCCATCGTTCTGCTGCCTTGGAACTATTCGCACAACAGTTTGCTACTGATGACCCACCCCCCGCGACGCCCCACGCCGGATGCCGAAATCAGTGCGGCACCCAGGCAACATCACCTGGGTGCCGTCCAGAAATCTGGACGTTGTGCTGCGTTGGGACTATTCGCACAGCCGACCGCTACTTCGTTGTTTTTCCCTAAAAATGTTTATATGTTTTTACTGTTTTTGTTTTGTTGTATATATTTATAAGTTATTAAAGTTTTATAATCTTACTACTTTGTTGGAGTGCTATATTTTTTTAATGTGACACATAATTGTAAAAACTTTGATGTACAAAGAGTCATCCCTGGAATCTTCCGCTTCAGGCTCGGTCCCCTCCCCAATCACAATACAGGATGGTTTTCAGATAGTAGGAACGCGTGTGCTGTGACGGATCTCATCGAGTGTGGGCCTTGATCTACTATAACTCCTTTGAAGAGGGGTGATTCTTTACAGCTGGGGCCATAAACTACATCTGCAGGGCTAGCTGATAGCCTAGGACCGGCCTGGACAATCGGACACAGAGGAAAAGGAGTGTCAGAGGGTGCGGTAGTGAATAGGGCGAAAGGGAGGTGTCGGGCGGGCACAGGGTGTGATTCTCAGGGAAGAGCAGCGCAGATGGGGGGAGGTTTATTACCCATGCATAAGACAGAGAACGAGGGTGACCAGTGCCTGGGGGAGATGCTTGCGAGGGTGGGGAGCCATGCTAAGGATCGACAGCGTGCAGAGAGTGGGTCTGGTCAAGGCATCTAAAATGACTGCCGTGCACGACAAAAGTGTGGCATTTGAAAAAAGGCAAGATGGCGCAGACAATGTTTTTCAACACTTCCTGATTTCCTTCGAATCGAACGTTAACAGACGTTGGGGCATATTACCAAAGTTAAGCAATATTTATCCCTAACGATGCTTAGCAACGAATTTTTTACCGCTAAGCATCGTCAGAAATTATCGCAGATAAACCTTGCTATTATCAAGGTTTATCGCAAATGCCATAAAAAACGACCGCAATGCATTAATATCGCTGAAAACTCAGCGATATTCATGCATTACCGAGCTAATGCTCTTAGCCATGTTATCCACCTCCCATTGGATAACATGGCTAAGAACTGCTCAGGGCAGGTGGTAGCTTTTGGAGATATTTGCGCTTAGCGCGAATATCTCCAAAAGTTGGTGATAGGAGATAGCGATGTTAGCGACTGTTTCCAGTCGCTAACATCTTGGCATGCCCACTTTGCATGTCGGCGTCAGTAGCGGACCGATGTGCGAATAGGCCGAAGGCAACACAACGCGCCAAGATCCGGATGGCACCGAGGTGGTGTCCAGCAAGTTGCAGCACTGGTGTGGCCATCCTACAATGCTGAAAGTCGGCGTGGGGTGCCCCGTTGGCCTGTGAGTTCGCGTCAGTAGCGGACCGATGTGCGAATAGGCCGAAGGCAGCACAACGCGCCAAGATCCGGATGGCACCGAGGTGGTGTCTAGTAAGTTGCCGCACTGGTGTGGCCATCCTACAATGTTGAAAGTCGGCGTGGGGCGCCCCGTTGGCCTGTGAGATGGCGTCAGTAGCGGACCGATGTGCGAATGGGGCCAAAGGCAGCGCAACAATATTTTCGGAATAGAAGACACCACAAGGCGCTGAGATGCCAAGATCCGGATGGCACCGAGGTGGTGTCTAGCATGTTGTGGCACTAGTGTGGCCATCCTACAATGGTTAAAGTCGGCGTGGGGCGCCCTGTTGGCCTGTGAGATGGTGTCAGTAGCGGACCGATGTGCGAATGGGTCCAAAGGCAGCGCAACAATATTTTCTGACTAGAAGACACCACAAGGCGCTGAGATGCCAAGATCCGGATGGCACCGAGGTGATGTCTAGCAAGTTGCTGTACTGGTGTGGCCATCCTACAATGCTGAAACTCGGCGTGGGGCGCCCCATTAGCCTGTGAGATGGCGTCAGTAGCGGACCGATGTGCGAATGGGGCCAAAGGCAGCGCAACAATATTTTCTGAATAGAAGACACCACAAGGCGCTGAGATGCCAAGATCCGGATGGCACCGAGGTGGTGTCTAGTAAGGTGCACTGGTGTGGCCATCCTACAATGCTGAAAGTCGGCGTGGGGCGCCCCGTTGGCCTGTGAGATGGCGGCAGTAGCGGACCGATGTGCGAATGGGGCCAAAGGCAGCGCAACAATATTTTTGGAATAGAAGACACCACAAGGCGCTGAGATTCGGTTAGCACCGAGGTGGTGTCTAGCAAGTTGCTGCACTGGTGTGGCCATCCTACAATACTGCTCCGAATAACGGCGTGGGGTGCCCGAAGGGGGGGGGGAGGCGGCGTAAACGGGCCTTCCTAGGTGGAGGCTCGTCTGCTGTAGTGGGGCGCCCCTTTACCGTTTCACTTGCCATTCAGCTGAGTTTTGGCCGCTCTTGATGCTACAGCGACAGGCGGCTGCAACAGGACTCTCAAAATGGCGGCCTGTTCTTTGGATTTGGGCCTGGTCCACTAAAATGGCCCTGGGACACCTTAGAACTCGGACGCTCGATTTTTTTTTCCTTTCCTCTACATGCAAAAAAAGGTAAATGCCCGGTACGTTATACGCTTCATCTGCCACGATGTACTCTCCAGAGGAACCGAAAAAAAATATAGTTATGGTAACTATACCATGCATCGTCATATGGAGAGGTGGCACCAATTAATTATAGTGCTGCATAAAAGAGAGATTTGGAGGAGAACCCCCGACCTGCCAGTACATTCATCAAAGAAGTGGCACTGACAGCATCAGAGGCAAGAGAAACGGTCCCAAATATTTAGAAGAACTTTGGAAAGATTAAAATGACATGTTTAGATTGTGGCAAATTAATTTCATGTGGACAGATGAGTGTTACTCTATAAATACAGCATATGAACATCATCATAGTCGATGGTTGGTAGAGACATTTTGACTATATCCTGGACCTGCCCGTCCTCGCCCAAAATGGCGCCGGAATAAATGGGACTCGTAACTCCTTGTTGTGTACTGGTTGCAGAACCTTGAAATCACGAGATACGTATGCAGTTTTGAAGCACATGGCGGGCGGGGACGAGAATTGATTGAGTATTTCGACATCCCTATTGATATTAAGTTCTGATGTGTTATTGATTACTGTACTATTGAAAGTTCGAATTAACGTCACGCATGGTACTTGCCCGCAAATGTATATCTAGATAATTTTATTGTAACTGGCCCTGTCGTATTTTAATTATAAAATGTACGTCCACCGATTCCGCAACTGTTAGACACCTTAGTTCTTGCAACCTAATGGCCCGCCCGTTACGTTCCTCTACAGTGTAAATGTCTACTCATCATATACGATTACAGTTTGCTCCGTGGCCGGCCCACGTGGTTATAGGCTCGTATTTGTATAATGAAATTTTCACAATAAAGGTTTTTAAAAGAAAACATGGTAGTAGTGTATACATTGGTAAAGTTTTTAATAATAGTCACTGTTTTAGAATCATTAAAAGGCAAGTGAAATAAAGCAGACCAATTACATGAAGGGTAAAAGGTATAATACGCAGGAACGCAGTAAAGATAAATGGTCAAGGGCTGTTGTGTTTTCTACTCCTGCAACATAAAGTGATCGATAAGAATCTCATATTCAGGCGTATCGGCGACTAAGACAGCAGGTCGACCCTCTTTTGCTCAACGGCTCCGTCATGGGACGAAGAAACGCCCTTTTTCTCGAAAAAAGAATATATTTTACTTGCAGGACAGTTGTAAATTTTCCCGGAAAGTACATTAGCCTGGAACATTATAACATATATTTAAGAAAAAATAATGTTCTGAAGTAATAAAAAGCGTAATTTTTAGGTCATATGACCAAGCCTTTCATCATTAGAATAAGAAAAGTAAAATGAACCAATGAAAAGTTTTATTAACAAGTCACATGACCTGTTATGCTTACGTTACGCGCTGCGCGTCGCGCCCCGGATGACTTCCGGATGCGCTAACGCGGCGCGTCATATGACGCATTACGCGACAACGCAGGTCCAGAATATAGTCAAAATGTCTCCACCAACCAGCGGTCGGAACACAACCCCTTTTAGCAGGCTAAATAGTTCTGTTAAATGACAACAGAAGGGACAGGCAACAAGAACCATCAGTCAAAGAGGGGAGGGCTAGTTCTTCTCTACCGGGTTACATTGGGGCGCTACCGGAACTGATCGAATTGGTAGTCTACAGTGTTTCTGGATGTTTCAGACTGAAGCTGGGGTTAGCATGAGAGCACCACCATTTCGTAGCTCCGTCGTGGCCATTCCGCGAGCAATCATGGCAGCCGCTCTTTATCGTTATTTTGGGCGGGGTGGGTGGCGGAGCCGAGCTGTATTGCAGCCATCATGGTGTGGAGTTCAGTTCATCTCACTAGTTTCGTATTTGTCATGAGGGGTTGTTCTTAATGTTTCTATTTTAGCGAGGTCAAAAAGAGATCCCATTAGTGGCCTACTGATTTTGCTCGATTCCTTTTGTTTTTTTACACGATTTTTCGTTATCTGCAAAGACTAAACAGAGTATTGCGACTCTGTGTTTGTTTGTAAATAGAGAATGAACCAAAGAGAACCAATTCTAAAACAGTAAATGCTTGGATAACAATCAATCAAATGGAGAGAGAAGCAGGCACGACGTATTACAACGGGGGCAAAGGCCTGCGTTAACTACCTTTCACTATCTGCAAAGAGAGAGTACTCCTAATAGAAATGAGGGGGTGGGGGGCAGCATTCAAAGCAGATCAGTGTGCATAAACACGAAAATGTTTTTACTTACCACGTACTTGACATTCGACAGCTTATGATATTTGCTATTAAAAAACCATTGAAATTCACTGAAAAAACCATAGGTTATAGACCATATATAGTTAGGAATTAGCATTTACAAAACCTTGAAAATTCACTGAAAAAACCATAGGTTATAGACCATATATAGTTAGGAATTAGCATTTACAAAACCTTGAAAATTCACTGAAAAAACCATAGGTTATAGACCATATATCGTTAGGAATTAGCATTTAAAAAACCTTATTTTACCCACACAAAACCATTGAAATTCCATATATAGTTAGTTGCACTAACTATATATTGCGCACCCGCAATCCACTGCTGATGATGTCACATATTACATCATTCATGACATGGTCAGTGACATCACTGATGACATCCCTGATGACATCTCAAATGACATCACTGATGACATCACTGATGACATCTCATTTGACATCAATGACCACATCACTGATGATATCATTCATGTGACAATACAATGCATCTCCTCACATTTTAATATAACCTCTGTTTCACCCAGTGTTAAATACAGAGTATAATTTTTGAAACCATTGACACACCAATACTAGTTACTACATACGCACTCACTGATTCCTACGTCTACACACACCTTCACTCATTCACCCATACAATCATTCATACATACAATCACTCATCTTTACAACACTATCATATGCAGTCATACACCTATACAGACACTCACAGTCTGCCACTCATCCATGGAGTTACTCACACACCTAGTCAGTCCTGTAAAGAATCAATGACACTTCCATTTTCTTGTCTATACAGTTAAACATAGAGCACCTTACATTTTCAAACATATACTAACACATACTTACCTTCTTATACAATCATTGATACAAGTACACATTGATCTGCACAGAGTCATACACCTCCCAGCCAGCCACACACACACTCAGTCTCCCATACAAATACTTGGGCAATCAATCAATAACCCATATAGTTACTCATATAGCTACTGATCAACACATGCAGCAGTTTATAGAACAACAGACATAATGATGCACAAATTAAGACAGTTTAGTCACTAACCCATGCACTCAGTGAGACACATTTAATCACTCAGTCATACAGTCAGTCATGCACCTACTAAATCCTTCGTCCAGACACTTACACATCCACTCATTCTTCAATATATAAGACATATTTAAACTTTACAGAAACAAAAAATCACTGGATGTTGTTATCAGTCATGTCATCAGTGATGTCATTTGAGATGTCATCAGTGATGTCATCAGTGAGGTCACTGACCATGTCATGAATGATGTAATATGTGACATCATCAGCAGTGGATTGCGGGTGCGCGATATATAGTTAGTGCAACTAACTATATATGGAATTTCAATGGTTTTGTGTGGGTAAAATAAGGTTTTTTAAATGCTAATTCCTAACGATATATGGTCTATAACCTATGGTTTTTTCAAGGTTTTGTAAATGCTAATTCCTAACTATATATGGTCTATAACCTATGGTTTTTTCAGTGAATTTTCAAGGTTTTGTAAATGCTAATTCCTAACTATATATGGTCTATAACCTATGGTTTTTTCAGTGAATATATATGTATATATATATATATATATATGTGTGTATATAAAACTAATCTTCGCGAAATTTTCAAAACTAGTGGCCTGCTCTGGTCAGCTCCTGTCCTGAAAGTTTCGGGGTGATTTGACAAGCAGGGGCTGAGAAAAAAGGGGGGTCCCAAAACGTGTTTTCCCCATCTAATTTTCCATAGGAAACTTTAGACACAGCTACAGCCCGAATTGCTGAACAGAATTACACCAAAATTGGCAAAAAGGTAGGTCTTGTTTCAGAAAGAGCCCTTTTTGTTAAATGGTGTAAATTCGTTTAGTAGTTTTTTAAATATTAAATGAAAAATACCTTTATTTATCTGGGCATAGCCTAACCACACATCTCATCGTGAGATCTGATTGGCTGTCAGCACTTCATCCAAGAAGTGTTGGCAGACATCTTGGGACCAATATACATGATAGCACCTCATTAAAAAGCATTGCAGTGAATGGAAGGTTTTGAGGGTTTTGAGAACGTACTTAGGGTGATAAGACTTTAGTTACATTATAAATCATTTGTTGATGGTACCATACTAATTTTAGAAATTGTAGTGTGTTCTAAGGTGATTTTGCCCTGAGAAAAAGCCTTCTGCTGGGTTTTCGTGAATCATGTGTGAGAGAAAACTATGTTCTGATACTTTTCCCACAGAGGTTTGGATGGTGATCTGGAAGCTAAAATGAGAGCATATTTTCTGTAAATTCACATTATCTTTCTCAGTCATGTGAGAACGAAGTCTGACATTCTCAGTAAAACATGTACGTCCAACAAGGGCAGCGACTGTCAGTTGATTCCTTTGTGTTCTACTGCAGCTTCCCAAAGTGTTCTAATGAACAACTAGAGCGCTAACATTCTTTCTTATGACAAAAGTATTGCACACCTGAAGCCATCTTGATTGGAATAAAGTGGTAACTCTTAAAACATTTAATTTAAAAAGGACCAAAATGAGGTGGTTCATTTTGCCATAGAAATTATGATTAGTGTTGCAGAAAGAAAAATGAGGGCACATTTTGAGTGACTTCTTAAATCCTCTTCTATATCATTACAAAATTCTGACATGCAGATGGAAACATGCACTTTCAATAGCAGCAGCATACTTCACTGATGAGAAGTAGCCTTACTACAGTGATCTAATGAGCAACTAGAGTGCAAACATTCTGTATTTATGGCAAATGTGTGACACATCTGAATGCCTTCTTGACAAAATCAAAATAAAAAACTGAAAGTATTTCCAAAGGAGGAGACTGTAGTAAATGAGGAAATTAGGAAACTTCATAACAAATAAGTCTCCTAAGATGGCCACCAGAGACAAAAGAGCCCAAATGTAGCACAAATATCACCCAGATGTAGCCCCTGTATAGCCCAATGACAGAATGTCCCAGAGTGTTCTAAAGAACAACTAGAGCAATAACAGTATTACTTATGACAAAAGTATGGCACACCTGAAGCCATCTTGAGTGGAATAAACTGATAACACTTGGAGATAGATTAAGGGACTTCGCCCCGCACAAATGGCCTTTCATAGGCAGGCCTTGCGTGTATTATTAAAACACTTTATACTAATGAAGGAACCACTGATTTTCAACAATTTACCACGGTTGGGTTCAGCACAGTACACTTAATTAAAAAGTGTATCCACTATTAAAACACTACAGTGGGTGCCTTGAGGCTACATCTGTGTACACTGAGCATTTACAGTTCCCATCACAGCGAGATTGACTCAGCCTTCCAGGCATCAGAGGTCGATATAATGGGTACAATTGATTTGGGCAGTAATAACACCTATTATTTAAGAGCTGGACACAATTTAGTCTGCTGTGTTCTGTATGATAAATGGATATTACATTTACTCACGTGCCCGGTGAGCCTGGAGGACTGGCCGGCAGCTCTGCTGTGCCATCTCGCTGTGCTGTGGGCTTCCAGGCGCCTCCTTAGCCCCAGAGTCTCTGTAGCTCCAACCATTGGCTCTGTCATTTCTGGCAGTATCTTCATAATTATACCTTTTGCTTAACGTTCAAAGTCGAGAGGGTAACCCCGTGGGACCTTGCCAAATGCCACGGCACCCCCAAAGGGAACACGAGAGCAAATAAATCCGGATTATACAGAAACAATGGGAAATTATTTCCACCGCACAGGAGCAGAGAGCACTGCACTGCACTGCACTGCAGGCAACTCAACCCGAGCATGCTGGGATTGGGGACCCGCTGAGAGGATTCGGGAAGCCAGGACAGGAGCGGAGCACCCGGGGCCTGCGTCTGTCAGCAGTGATGGCAGATTAGACACTGATTGCTGCAGAGGGAGCACTCACGGGAGGCACGTTATTAAACTGAGTATTAGACCATATAATTGTTTCTGTGCGGAGCACAGGCACCCGCATAATCTATGTATTCATGCAATGACCCAGGCACTAACACATGTAGTTCTACAATCAGATGTGCACTATCCATGCAGTCTTCTAACCACTCCACACTACTAATTCACTCCTCCAATTACCCAGATAGTACCCATGCAGTCCAGCGATCACACTGTCACTTTCCGTGCACTCCTCCAATCATCCAACCAGTACCATGTCCTTATCTAATGACTGCGCCAATACCCAAGCACTTATAAATTCACCATACACTCTCCTTGCAATACTCCAATCATCCAGTCACTACCCATGTACTCATGCAATGACCCAGACATGAACACATGCAGTGCTGCAATAACATGTGCACTATCGATACAATCCTCTAACCACGTATACACTGCTTATTCACACCTTCATTTTCCCAGGTAGTACCCATGCAGTCCAGCAATCACACTGTTACTCCCCATGCATTTATCCAGTCACCCCGCTAGTACCATGTACGAATCCAAACACTCCATTAATACCCAAGCACTTACAAATTCACCATACACTCTCATTGCAGTACTCTAATCTTCTAGTCAGTACCCATGTACTCATGCAATGACCCAGACACTAACACATGCAGTGCTACAATAACATGTGCACTATCCATGCAGACCTCTAACCACTTATACACTGCTCATTCACATCTTCATTTTCCAAGGTAGTACCCAAACAGTCCAGTAATTGCACTGTCACTCCCCATGCACTCCTCCAGTCACCCAGCTAGTACCATGTCCTAATCCAATCACCCCATTAACACCCAAGCACTTATAAATTCACCATATACTCTCCTTGCAGTACGCTAATCATCCAGTCATTACCTATGTTCTCATGCACTGCAGACACTAACACAAGCAGTGCTACAATAACGTGCAGTATCGATTTAATCCTCTAACCACGTATACACTGCTTATTCACACCTTCATTTTCCCAGGTAGTACCCATGCAGTCCAGCAATCACACTGTTACTCCCCATGCATGTATCCAGTCACCCAGTTAGTACCATGTACTATTCCAATCACTCCATTAATACCCAAGCACTTATAAATTCACCATACACTCTCCTTGCAATACTCCAATCATCCAGTCACTACCCATGTACTCATGCAATGACCCAGATATGAACACATGCAGTGCTACAATAACATGTGCACTATCGATACAATCCTCTAACCACGTATACACTGCTTATTCACACCTTCATTTTCCCACGTAGTACCCATGCAGTCCAGCAATCACACTGTTACTCCCCATGCATTTATCCAGTCACCCAGCTAGTACCATGTACAAATCCAAACACTCCATTAATACCCTAGCACTTACAAATTCACCATACACTCTCATTGCAGTACTCTAATCTTCTAGTCAGTACCCATGTACTCATGCAATGACCCAGACACTAACACATGCAGTGCTACAATAACATGTGCACTATCCATGCAGACCTCTAACCACTTATACACTGCTCATTCACATCTTCATTTTCCAAGGTAGTACCCAAACAGTCCGGTAACGCACTGTCACTCCGCCATGCACTCCCCCAGCCACCCGGCTAGTACCATGTCCTAATCCAATCACCCCATTAACACCCAAGCACTTATAAATTCACCAGACACTCTCCTTGCAGTACTCTAATCATCCAGTCATTACCTATGTTCTCATGCAATGACCCAGACACTAACACATGCAGTGCTACAATAACGTGCAGTATCGATTCAATCCTCTTACCACGTATACACTGCTTATTCACACCTTCATTTTCCCAGGTAGTACCCATGCAGTCCAGCAATCACACTGTTACTCCCCATGCATTTATCCAGTCACCCAGTTAGTACCATGTACTAATCCAATCACTCCATTAATACCCAAGCACTTACAAATTCACCATACACTCTCATTGCAGTACTCTAATCTTCTAGTCAGTACCCATGTACTCATGCAATGACCCAGACACTAATACATGCAGTGCTACAATACCATGTTCACTATTCATGCAGTCCTCTAACCACTTATACACTGCTTATTGACACCTTCATTTTCCCAGATAGTACCCATACAGCCCAGAAATAACACTGTCACTCCCCGTGCACTCCTACCATCACACAGCCAGTACCAATACTAATTCAATAAATCTGCCAAAACCCAAGCACTTATAAATTCACCATACACTCTCCTTGCAGTACTCTAATCATCCAGTTACTACCCATGTACTCATGCAATGACCCAGACACTAACACATGCAGTGCTACAACATGTTCACTATTCATGCAGTCCCATAACCACTTATACACTGGTTATTCACACCTTCATTTTCCCAGGTAGTACCCATACAGTCCAGCAACCACACTGTTACTCCCCATACACACGTCCAGTCACCCAGCCAATACCATGTACTAATCTAATCACTCCCATCAATACCCAAGCACTTATAAATTCACCATACTCTCTCCTTGCAGTACTCGAATCATCCAGTCACTACCCATGTTCTCATTCAATGATCCAGGCAGGTACTCATGCACTGCTCCAACACTCCATGCACTTTCCATGCAGACCTCTAACCACCTACACACTTCTCATCCACTCCGCCAATTACCCAGGTAGTACCCATGCACTCCAGAAATCCCCCTCTCACTTCCCATTCACTCTTCCAATCACCCATGCAGCACCATAGACTTATCCAAACACTCCGCCAATACCCAAGCACTTATAAATTCACTATCCATTCTCTTTGCAGTACTCTAATCATCCAGTCACTACCCATGTATTCATACAATGACCCAGGCACTAATTCATGCACTGCTACAATCCTCCATACACTACTCATGCAGACCTCTAACCACCTACACACTACTGATTCACTCCTCCAATTACTCAGCTGGTACCTATGCACTCCTGCAATCCCCCTGTCACTACCCATGCACTCTTCCAATCACCCATCCAGCACCATGTACTTATCCAATCACTTCGCCAATACTCAAGCACTTATAAATTCCCCATCCACTCTCATTACAGTTCTCTAATCATCCAGTCAGTAGCCATGTACTCATTGAATGACCCAGGCAGTATCCATCCAAAGCTGCAATCACTTGTGCACTACACATGCACTCATCTAATCACTTACACACTACTCATGCACTCCTCCAATTACCCTGCTATTATCCATGAACTCATTCAATCACGTTGCCACTTCTCAAACATTCATAAAATAACCATGCACTATACCTATATTTCTCCGATCACCCACATAGTGTCCATACTCTCATGCAATCACTCAGGTAATTTTTCTTTTTTTAACCAGTAGATGTGGTTCCGTAAGAACCGGTTTTTTCGGAACAACTTTGAATTTCTTTTGTATTTTGTAACAATTTTTTACTTTTTGTGTGTTTTTTATTTTAAAAACAACAGAGAAAAAGGAACATCAGGAAATGATCTCTTGAACAAAAACAAAAGAGCATTATAAAAAAATTAACACTTGTGCGCTTTAAGAGCAGCAGAGATGACATCAATGCACTGTTTGCCAACACAAAGCTCGGTAGTGCACTTAATGCAACTAACTGCAGCATTTAAAAATTAAGGCATGGGGTGGAGGAGCCAAGCTCGCGAGCGCGATGGTCGCCTTTTAGCTCGGCTCCGTCAGCCCTCCGGCCTGACTCGCATATCCTGATGCATATCCTGCCCGGAGACGACACGTTTTCGAGGAAATATGATCGCAACATTTCGCTCTCACTTACTGTCTGACCTGGAAGATCCGGCGAGCTGAGAATCCGAAGCTGTGCCCCTCCGAAGGGACGGGGCCTCCGTGAGGCTGGGGCCGGGGCCTCGCCTATGAGATCCGGCCAGGCGTTGCTGTGACCACAGGCCCCGGCCGAGAGAGTGAACCGCTGGTGAGAGCCATTGTGCGAACATCCCGGTTTCCCTGATCCGGGCCTGCCTTGGTGGCTGTGGGGCTGTGAGGGGCGCGGTGCTCCGGGGACTGATCGCGTGAAGGGGACCCCCCGCCGCTGCTCCGTCTGGTGGCCCTTGACCCGCGCGCTCCAGCTCTGCTCGTGGGGAGCGCCGGTGGTGATACGGGCGGGCCCCCGCGTTGGGCGGTACTCCTCTTTGTGCCAAGGCCGCTATTGCTGGGACCCCCGGGACATCTGTAAAGTCCTGCATTTGTGTACTGTCCCGAGAGTTGCGGAGGGCGGTGAGGAGGCTCAATTTACAAAATGGCTGCCGACGATCTGGGCTGTAGATCTCCCCGTGATGGCGGACTCAGGTCACTGGATTGCACGGGGGCTTGGACGTGTGCAAGAAAATTTACTATTGGAGATGTTCTTGGTGCCTTGCGATCCTGGCACGCGTCCTTGGCCCCCGGTGCCCCTGGAGACTCGTTGCGATCCGCCGCCATCTTGGGTGGACGCTTCTTCATGGCCCCTTTTTGTCCCGGTGATGCCGCTGCCTCGCCCCCCTCGGTCCCCATGAGGGTTGCTGCCGCTGTTCATCGACGGGATTGTGGGCCGGTGGCTTTGGAACTTCCTGCTCTTCTGTGGTTGGAGTTGGGGGACCTGGATGTAGAGCGGAGGCCCGTTCCTCCCCGGATGCCTGAGAAACATGGTGGACTGCTTCCTGTTGCTGCCTTGACGAGGTTGTCTCTTTCCTTTGCAAGTACACCACCGCTTTTCCGACCTACGAGACTGAACTCCTATTTTTTGCTGTTTGTGTTGCTATTGCTGAGACATTTGAACTACCTATCTGAAATTTTGTTCACTTGCAGATCGACTGCTCTCCCTGGTCTACGTCTTGATCGTACTTTCTTTCAATTGTGTGCTTGCCTCGCATCGTGTTGCTCACTTCAATTTGTCATGTGGTGGGTGGGAATTGTGGTTAAGAAAGGATTGGGGTGAGTCGCATGACTCCCGGTGGTTTATTGGTGTACGGATTCATGGCGCAGTTGTCTATATTCATGGCGCTGTGGGAGACCCCCCTGTCAGTTTTCATGGCGCTCGAGATCGTGACGTTCTGGTTCACATGTAATACGATTATGGTTGGGCGGAGGGCTGTGGCCGACCGTATTTGTTTATGCCCTTTTGCTCCTCCCCCCCATTCATTTCTTTGTTTTTTCTCTTCTTCTTTTTGTCTCCTTACTCCTTTTCTCTATTTTCTCTACTGCATTTCGGGTTCAGGTTTAGGGCGACAGGCACGCTGTTTGGAGGGTAGGCCGTAGCCTTCTGCAGGGGTGTGTTTTTCTTTCCCTTTCTTCATACCCTTTCCCCCCTTCCCCCCCCCTTTCTTTCTCCTCCACGGTTGTTATGATGGGCTAGGATTGGTGAAGTCGCTTCTCCGGCCCCTCTGTCCTGGTTCCGATGTGCTTCTGGGTGGTGGGCGGGCGAAGTTGTTAATAACTGCTTATTGTTTGTATTTACCGCCAATGCTTGTTTCTTTTCATTCTCTTCTCGTCTCTTGCCATATATCCTTTCTCTCTCATTTGCTACCTCTCTATTTCATATGCTCCACTGTCACTTGCTTCTCTGGTGCCACCTCTCCTCCATTTCCTGTATCTTTCCAATAATCATAGTCTTTTTGTTGTTTTCTTCTTTACTTCTCTCTTGTCCACTTTCCCTCTGCCCTTTCGTTTTTTACTCTTTTACCCGCTTTGCATCCTGTAGCCTATTCATATTTACTTTCTCTTGGTCCACTTTCTCCTGCGCTCTCGCCTTTGCTGTCCATCTTTCTCCTTTGCGCTCTCACACCTTTTTTTGCTGTCTACTTTGCTGCTCCTTTCTTATTTGCTTCCACTGTCTCTCCTTTGCTTTCTCTCTACAATGCTTTTTCTTTGTCTATACTCAGTTCATTCTTGTCCTCGCTTAATATCTTTCTTTTTCTTCATTTCAGTTCACCCTGTTTTACTTCCCCCTCCTCTCTGCCCTACGCTTCCTCTCTCGCCTTTGCTTCAGGTCTCCTAGGCCTCTCCTTTTCCCTATCTCTTTGCTTCCACCATGTCTCTGCTGTGCTTCCTCCCTCTTCTTTGCTACCCCGTGCCTCGCGCCACAGGTTTTCCTTCTTTTTTCCCACCTTTCTCCCTCTCCTCGCTCACTCCATAGATTATGCGGGTGCCTTTGCTCCGCACAGAAACAATTATATGGTCTAAGACTCAGTTTAATAGCGTGCCTCCCGCGAATGCTCCCTCTTATGGCAAACTTGGAGCTAAGAACCAAAAAATGAACAACATTGTGTACAGCTCATCAAACTAAAATGGCCTCAATATGCTCCTGGCTGCTAGCAGCAAACTCACTGAGAATTCGGGCAGGTTGGGTTTTTAGTTGGCTTCAGTACAGGCGTGTAAGTTGTTGGCGCTGATTTGCCTGAGATCTGTCGTATGATCAGGTTTGTGACAAATGATTGTTAGTGGATAACTGGACTGTTCCCTCTTTTTTTAGGTCTTGCCTGCACAGTGCGCATGCACTGCAAAGGAGACCTTTAGCAGTCGTGCAGCTTTTTTTACAATGCACATACTCGTACTTGTGGCGGCATACGGCTTGCGGGAGTGCGCAGCGGCCCGCCACAAGCACGAGTATGTACTTTGAAAAAGAGCAGACTGCTCTCCCAAGCACGCGCTCGCTGTATGCCTTTTTTCGCGCGCGCTGCATGCTTTCACCTGCTTTTCAGCGCGATCACAGTGCATACCGGAAATACGTGGGGGGAAATGTTGCGCACATTAAGCGGCAACATCGCCCATTTCGTAATTTTACTTTTGTCGAAATTATATTGAAAATAATACTTTAAAAATACTTTTATTAATAAATTTAGACAAACACTTAAACGAAAACTTTTATTTATAATTAACTTAAAGATATTTCATACTTTACAAACTACGCCGAAGTCGCGACCCCAGTGCAACTTTTCAAAATGCTACCGGAATGCGTGCAGCCATCGCTTAGGGTGCGCGACTTCTGTATAATATTAAAATTTAAATAAAAAAAGAATAAAAATAGTTTCCCTAACTAAAATTAGTCACAGGGGTGTTATTAACTTTTAATTTCGCTGCCACTTTGAACCTACTCACCTGAGACATTATCACAAGCACTACAAGAACCAGAATGCCGTTTGGACACGCCCACTGGGGCAGGCTCTTTAATATGGAAGTGCACGCAAGGTTTTCGGAGTGAACAGCTGCCATTGATAAAGGGATGATGATCCCGAAACCAGTTTGGCAAGATGAAGGTGAGATGCCTGTGCCCGAGTGCGTCTCCTGCTGCATCTGATCCTGAATGAAATGGATGCAAATGTTCCGACTGTGTTGCTGTTTCCCACTGAGGGCTCAACTGGAGTGTTGGGATGTTTGCGGCTCGAGTCCAGCCGTGGGGATCAAGTAAGCCGCTTCAGGGCGGACCAGTGATGGCGCCAACCGGTGTCACCTTGACGGGAGGTCGGAGTCCTGTGAAAAGATGAATAAGCACAACAGGATGCCCAACGCCACAGTGCATCAGCCCACAGGGGTGTTATTAACTTTTAATTTCGCTGCCACTTTGAACCTACTCACCTGAGACATTATCACAAGCACTACAAGAACCAGAATGCCGTTTGGACACGCCCACTGGGGCAGGCTCTTTAATATGGAAGTGCACGCATGGTTTTCAGAGTGAACAGCTGCCATTGATAAAGGGATGATGATCCCGAAACCGGTTTGGCAAGATGAAGGTGAGATGCCTGTGCCCCAGTGCATCTCCTGCTGCATCTGATCCTGAATGAAATGGATGCAAATGTTCCGACTGTGTTGCTGTTTCCCACTGAGGGCTCAACTGGAGTGTTGGGATATATATATATATATATATATATATATATATGTGTGTGTGTGTGTCGATACATATGTGTGTGTATATATATATATATATATATATATATATATATATATATATATATATATATACATATATATATAAAATTAAAAAACATAGGATTGAGGTACAATAGACTTACAAAATTTTCATTAAAAAAGCCTTTGAAATTCACTGAAAAAAAACAAAGGTTTCAGGCATGTTGTAGTTATAAATTAGCATTTAAAAAACCATAGAAATTCACTGCAAAAAACTTAGGTTTCAGACACGTTATAGTTAGAAAATAGCATTTAAAAAACAATAGAAATTCACTGAAAAAACATAAGTTTCAGGAACGTTATAGTTAGTTGGACATTTCACTCGTACAAAACCAAAGAAATTCCTGCATTATAGTTAGTTCAGCTAACTATAACTCGCGCCCCCGCAATGCACTGCTGATGACATTACATATTACATCATTCATGACATGGTCAGTGACATGACTGATGACATCATTGATGACATCTCAAATGACACCACTGATGACATCATCCACGTGAAAATCTGATGCACCTCCTCATACCTGACTATAACCCACTCTAAAATACAGACTACCATTTTTGAAACAATAGACACATCAATAAGAGTTACTAAATACGCACTGACTGATTCCTAGGTCTACACACACATCCACTCATTCACCCATCCAGTCACTCATACATGCATTCACTCATCAATACAGCACTATCATTTGCATTCATACACCCATACAGACACTCACACACGGCCACATATCCAGAGTTACTTACACACCTAGTCACTCATGCAAAGAATCAATCATACTTCTATTTACTCACCTATACAGTTATACAGACACCACCTCACTTATTCATACAGATACTAACACATAATTACTCTCTTATAGAATCACAGATACACATTCACACTCATCCATGCAGCCACACTTACAATTACTGACTCCCACATATAGTTATTTATATGCACCATCACTCACATATACTGCCTTTTACATATGTACCACTGAGACATCCATTCACTCACCAACACACCCATACACACACTCACCCACCCATACAGCTGTTTCCACATGCACTCTTGAACCCATACACCCAGTGAATCAACCACTCAAACATCTATGCGCAGAGTCACACACCTCGCACCCACCCACACACACACTCAGGCAGCCATACAAATACTCAGGCAAGCAATCAATAACCGATATAGACATTCATGCAGCTACTCACCAGCCCATGCAACAGCTTACACAAAGTTTAGTCACTAACCCATGCATTCAGTAAGACACACTTAATCACTCATTTATACAGTCAGTCATGTACCTACTAAATCCTCCATACAGACACTTATACACGCACTCATTCTTCAATACAGCTTGGCATATATATAAAACAAATTTAAACTTGACAGGAACACACAGTCACTGGATGATGTCATCAGTGATGTCATTTGAGATGTCATCAGTGATGTCACTGACCATGTCATGAATGATGTAATATGTGACGTCATCAGCAGTGCATTGCTGGGGAGCAATTTACAGTTAGCTGAATTAACTATAACGCCGGAATTTCTATGGTTTTGTAAGAGTGAAATGCCCAACTAACTATAACGTTCCTGAAACCTATGGTTTTTTCAGTGAATATATATATAGAGACAGAGATAAAAAGTGGAAGTGTGCTCCAGGTTTTGTCAATGCCTCACCCCTATGATTAAGGTGCAGCTGCACCGAAAGGAGTCAGGGAGTGTTATTTATTGGGGCCGTTTCTGTGGTTCTACTAATAAAGATTCAGTGGACTAATCCTTCGTTAGAGTGGCGTCCTTGAGATCTGGAGCAACATCGGTTGATTTTGGCACGGCGGCTCCGGCGTGAAGGATACACCACCTGAAAATGTGAACAGGTCTCTGAGACTGTAAATCCTTGCAGCTTGCCGGCGTGAAGGAGAATCATTTTGGAACCAGGAACCAGCCCTGAGGCCATATATATATATATATATATATATAAATACATATATATATATATATAAATATATATATATATATTCCAAAAAAACACAAGGTTTGCCCTTTTGAGGATACCGCATACACCAGGGTTACTGCACTCGGCACCGCAGGCAGCAATGTAGATAGCAGGCTGCCTTCCCCCTCTAGCAGCCAACTCGGCACCGCAGGCAGCAATGTAGATAGCAGGCTGCCTTCCCCCTCTAGCAGCCAAACGCGTTTCGGGCTCCCATGAGCCCTTGATCACTGGCGTAAGGATACAGGAAGCGGAGAGTGGAACATAATTTATTTGCATTCAGAGTCCCGCCCACGTGGGCCAAGGGCATGCTGGAAATAGTAGTTCAAAGTGCTACCCCTTGACTCGCAGTTCCTCTCACCAAGTGGAAACCGCTCCTGTTCCTCTGTTAAATGAATGTTTATTCCTTGTCAGGAGAGAAGTTAAGTCAGCGCCGCTTCCAACTGCCGCTGTTTTCCTGCGGCTCAGGCTCCCGATGTCCTAATGGCACCTGTGATAACAAGTGCCAGGGTCCGCTAATCAGCGTCAGGGCATCCTCGCGACCGAGCATGGCCGCTTTTTATTCCCAAAAACACAAGGTTTGCCCTTTTGAGGATACCGCATACACCAGGGTTACAGCACTCGGCACCGCAGGCAGCAATGTAGATAGCAGGCTGCCTTCCCCCTCTAGCAGCCAACTCGGCACCGCAGGCAGCAATGTAGATAGCAGGCTGCCTTCCCCCTCTAGCAGCCAAACGCGTTTCGGGCTCCCATGAGCCCTTGATCACTGGCGTAAGGATACAGGAAGCGGAGAGTGGAACATAATTTATTTGCATTCAGAGCGGCCATGCTCGGTCGCGAGGATGCCCTGACGCTGATTAGCGGACCCTGGCACTTGTTATCACAGGTGCCATTAGGACATGGGGGGCCTGAGCCGCAGGAAAACAGCGGCAGTTGGAAGCGGCGCTGACTTAACTTCTCTCCTGACAAGGAATAAACATTCATTTAACAGAGGAACAGGGGCGGTTTCCACTTGGTGAGAGGAACTGCGAGTCAAGGGGTAGCACTTTGAACTACTATTTCCAGCATGCCCTTGGCCCACGTGGGCGGGACTCTGAATGCAAATAAATTATGTTCCACGTTCCGCTTCCTGTATCCTTACGCCAGTGATCAAGGGCTCATGGGAGCCCGAAACGCGTTTGGCTGCTAGAGGGGGAAGGCAGCCTGCTATCTACATTGCTGCCTGCGGTGCCGAGTGCTGTAACCCTGGTGTATGCGGTATCCTCAAAAGGGCAAACCTTGTGTTTTTTGGAATAAAAAGCGGCCATGCTCGGTCGCGAGGATGCCCCGACGCTGATTAGCGGACCCTGGCACTTGTTATCACAGGTGCCATTAGGACATCGGGGGCCTGAGCCGCAGGAAAACAGCGGCAGTTGGAAGCGGCGCTGACTTAACTTCTCTCCTGACAAGGAATAAACATTCATTTAACAGAGGAACAGGAGCGGTTTCCACTTGGTGAGAGGAACTGCGAGTCAAGGGGTAGCACTTTGAACTACTATTTCCAGCATGCCCTTGGCCCACGTGGGCGGGACTCTGAATGCAAATAAATTATGTTCCACTCTCCGCTTCCTGTATCCTTACGCCAGTGATCAAGGGCTCATGGGAGCCCGAAACGCGTTTGGCTGCTAGAGGGGGAAGGCAGCCTGCTATCTACATTGCTGCCTGCGGTGCCGAGTGCTGTAACCCTGGTGTATGCGGTATCCTCAAAAGGGCAAACCTTGTGTTTTTTGGAATATATATATATATATATATATATATATATATATATATATATATATATATATATATATATATATATATATATATATATATATATATATATATATATTCAGACAGTTAGGGTCCATCCTAGATCATTCTGTAGGTGTTCTGAGGCACGCCTACATAAGGCGACCGGCCTCAGAGCTCTCCCTTACCAAGGTAAACCCCTACTGCTGCATAGCGCTGCGCGCTATTTCCATTGCGCCTTATTTTAAAACTACCTTTGAGATTATTGCCTTTTGATATCATTTTCGTTTTTCCCTGTTATTAACTACAGGCTGCTCCTTGCCCCCTTACCTGCATTATAATAGTACTGCACCGCTATTTGGCGGGTCCGGCTCTTGGGGTGGGAAAACATTGCGCGCCATCTTGGAGTGGTGTTTGGTGTGAGGGGGCGTCGCCACGAGCGGACTAGCGCTCCGGGTGTTCTGAGGCACGCCTACATAAAGCTCCCTTGCTAGCGCAGCGGGAGCGCCCTCGCTTAGCCTGAGTCGTGCCAGAGTCCTGCCCGTCTACGCCCGTCCGCGCTAAGGACGCGCGGGGCAGAGCGGGGCACAGCGGACTACATGGCCATCTGACGTAAACTTCCTTTGTGTATCGCTATGCTCACCTACTCTAGAGAGAGCCTTTGGTTTATTGGGCAGACCGTCCCGAGATGTGACCTTGCACCAATTCATCCTCTATGCGGCCCTTACCATTGTGCCTGCAAGAGATGGATGCTCGACTCCCCTGTGCCTATTCGCCAGAGGGATATTATATCTGTCCCTCTGAGCAACTGCTCCGTGCGTACGCTTCGGGTGCTAAATTTGAATGCTAGGTCCGTGGTGAAACACCACCAACCCATCCATGATCTCATTAAGGACGAGTCTCCTGATATATTTACCATTACAGAAACCTGGCTTCAGGAGGCTGATGTGGCCATTATTAACTTGGCCTGTCCCCCTGAGTACTCTATTTACACCCTGGACCGGCCTACCAGAGGTGGCGGCATTGCCCTCATAGTTAGGTCTTGCTTTTCCTGTAATTGGAATGGCCTTAACATCGCTGGATGTGAAAGTGCCTCATTGAAGATCTTAATCAGCCCCCAGTTTACGCTCTCTGGGATGGTTGTCTACCGACCTCCGGGTAGTGATGTAGCGTTTAGAGAAGCCTTTCCAGACGCCGTTAGTGCGTTAGCTATGGGATGTGCTCATTTTTCCATCCTGGGTGATCTGAACCTTCACTTTGACAACCACACCATCCCGGCGGTTAATAGTATTCTAGCTGATTTAGAGGCCCTTCAGCTATCCCAACTGGTATCCCAGCCTACCCACGTAGGGGGCCATACTTTGGACCCTTTTTTTACTAACTTAGCCGAGGCCTGTGTCCTGTCCATTTCCCCATTAGGGTGGACGGATCATTTCCTTGTGTCCATTAGCTACCCTCTGCCTGAGACCCCTTCTATTCCATCTGTCAGACAGGTCCCTAGGCGGCATTGGAAGAAACTCAGGCTGGATGACCTGCATCGTATCATGGGGGAATAGCCGTTAGGCCCTCTGGATAACGTGGAAACGGGCTATGATCAGTTCTGCAGGTGGATCTCCAGGGCCCTGGACTCTCTGATACCCATCACTTTGAGCAAACTGAGCTCTAGAGAGTCGAGTCCCTGGTATGATAGTGCCTTACGTGCTTTGAAGGGTTCGTGTAGACGGGCGGAAAGAGCATGGCGGAAGGCCTATGAGGTCGATAAGAAAGCCGCATATGTTGCCTCCGTTAAGCTCTACCATCGAGCCATCTGTAGAGCTCGCGCGGCGTTCTATGCTTTGGAATTCCGCAACAGTTCGAACCCGTCTAAAACTATCTTTAAAGTGGTTAAAGATCTTCTGGCGAAAAGGACTTCCTCTCTGGCAACCGGTTCCATCTCTCATTGTGAGGCTCTGGCATCCTTTTTTCTGGAGAAGGTCCAGGTTATTTACCAGGCCTTCCCTAGTATTGGGCCAGTTCCGGGAGTCCCAGATTGCGCTCAAGGTCATACCATCCTGCACTCTTTCCCCCCGTTATCACCTGAGGGGTTCAACAAATTGGCCCAGCAAATTAAGTCCGGCTCTCCTTCGGATCCATTAAGACCTGCTCTCTTTAGAGACCAGTCTTTTCTGGGACGCTCTACGGTGTGTTCCCTAGTCAACCTTTCGCTGGCCTCGGGTATGGTACCAACCAAATGGAAGCAGGCGGTGGTCTCTCCTATTCTGAAAAAGTCTTCTTTGGATCCGTTGAAACCCGAGAACTACCGCCCTATTTCATTACTCCCTTGGCCGGCGAAAGTTACGGAGGCCCATGTTAATCTGGCCCTCTCAGACCATCTCACTCGGGCCAATGTCCTGGACCCCACGCAGAACGGCTTCCGTGCTGGTCACAGCACGGAGACGGCCCTTCTCGCCATGGTGGAGCATCTGCGTGCGGTGTTGGATGCTGGTCAGACGGCGGCGCTTGTACTATTAGATCTTAGCGCCGCCTTTGACACCGTCTCTCATCGCATTCTGCTGCACCGTTTGGAGGAGATTGGCATCGGGGGGCCTGCTCTGCAGTGGTTCCGCTCCTTCCTTGACAATCGTTCTTTTTGCGTAGCCATCCCACCTTATCAGTCCAAATTCCATCCTCTGGCCATGGGGGTTCCGCAGGGATCCTCGCTGAGTCCCACGTTATTCAATCTTTACGTGAGACCGCTGGCTGAGGTCGTAAAGCAGTGGGGCCTGACTATGGTTTCATATGCTGACGACACTCAGCTGGCGGTTACTCTCAGCGGGGATGCGGAGTTGGATGCCCCTAGGTTTCAGAACGGACTGAAGGCGGTGGCTAGCTGGATGACTGCGAATTGTCTCCAGCTCAACGCAAGAAAGACAGAAATCATGATTGTCGGTAAGAGAGCGGAGCTCTGGGGGGACAGGTGGTGGCCTTCGGAATTGGGACCATCTCCGACTCCGGTTTCGGAACTAAGAAACCTGGGAGTTTGGCTGGACTCTAGCCTTAACTTTGTTGGCCATACAAAGAAAACCGCGGCCTGCTGCTTTGGTGTTCTTCGGGGCCTAAGACCTGTCCTCAAATTCTTTGATGCCCCGACCAGGCAGCTGGTGATTCAGGCGATGGTAATTTCCCGGCTTGATTACGCCAGCTCTCTCCTGGTGGGGGCTAACCAAGCAGAAATCACCCGCCTGCAGCGTGTCCAAAATGCTGCTGCCAGAGCGATAGTTGGCTTGCCCAGATTTTGCCCCGTTTCTCACACCCTTCGCTCTCTACATTGGTTGCCGGTGAGGATGAGAATCCATTTTAAGGTCCTATGCCTGGCCTTCAAAATTTTGAAAGGCACTGCCCCCCAGATCCTGTCTAATCTTTTATCTTTGTATGTCCCGACACGCTCTCTCCGATCCTTGGGCCAGGCTCTTGCCGTGGTTCCCCGGTTCAAGCTTTGCCGTGCCGGGGGCCGATCTTTTTGAGTGAGAGCTGCGGCTATCTGGAACTCTCTTCCGGTTGAGATTCGTTTGTTGGAGGATCTTCTGCAGTTCCGTAAGGCTATCAAAACTTTCTTATTTTAACTCTGCCCCTCAGTTGTCCTTTTCTGTTCCTGCTTTTAGCGGTGTTGTGTTTTACCTTGTTTTGCGCCAGGACGCTCCTTTGCTGGAGCAGCTGTGAGCACGATAAATGCCTGTAACATAACATAACATAACATTCCTCCCATCGGCGAACCCAAAAGCCGTTTAGTATTGCAAATTTCCAAAGTTGCTAATTCCAGCAAATACGTACTCGGAGACAAAGATCTGAAGAAGAAAGTATTTATTCCCAAATTACGCTACGTGTTTCAACACAATCCTGTGTCTTGCTCACACGAAATGCCTCGATGTTCCCAGCATTTTTGTAAAGAAAAGAAACATCAACAACATAGACAAGGGCATGTTTGTATATAAAGGTTACATGATCTCCTATATAATTTTATCCGCCATTTCTAAGTGGTGTAAACTATATTGTCTCATAGCGTCCACCACTTCATATACTTATGCATTATTAAGCAGATCATTCTAGCATCTCCTCTATCGTATATGAATATTCATGCCACATAAATCCATTGAAATATCAATAGTGTTAACCCAACTTTCGGCTCTCAGCATATAGTACATTTTTTATTATTTTTATACTTAATAACAGCGTAGAGAAAGTTTTTAGATTTCCTTAGTACCTAGCACGAAAAAAACTCTTTTCCTTCGGTTTAGTACCCAAATACAGAGTTGCCCGGGAGTTTTAAATGCATTAATCTCCCTCGCGGGAATGTCAACCATTTCTAAGTGGTGTAACCAGAATACTTTTGCTCATTATAACGTCACAAAGTTGTGCATTGTAAAAACAACGTTCTAACATTGAGAATTACAGGTTATAATACAGTTGCTCTAATATCCTTGAATTTGTAGCATAACTCATTGCGCTCGGTATAGTACCTAAATACTCAAATTTCCTAGAGTTGGCCAAGAGATAGACATCTATATAAACGTATGTATAAAGAAACCTCACATTTTATGTCCTCCCTATTATGTCTATATGCAGTGTTTTACAAATGCTGTATTCAGTTCAAAGTTTAGTGCTCGAAAAAAGTGCAAATTTATAAATCCTCCTGAATTAACTTTCATACCCCATAGATTAAAAAGAATAGAGAATTCAAACAGTAAAGAAACCAGTGTTGTACCCAGGGCAGTGATGGGGAAATCCCTCTTGTGTCCTAAAAAACAATGATATGATAAAATTAATATTAAAATCTTATTGCACTAGAAAATATTTACAGTGATCTCATTGAGAAACAATCAGTTAACAGGACAAATCAATATCTGTTACATTATATTATGTTACCAACATTTTCTGTATGTACATACGCCTTCCCTTCTATCAGTTATGCATACAAGTGAGTTGCCAGTTCTTCGTCAAGATTGTGGCCACCAGGAAACCTCGTCTCGAGGTCCAAAATCCACCTAGATTCCCGTTTTCTGAGTGCCAGCAAACGATTACCCCCTCTTTTTCCGATGTTTACCTGTTCCACTGCATAGTATCTCAGTAGGGAATTGTTTGATTTGTGACACTCAGAAAAATGTCTTGCAATGGGATATCTAACATCTGTGTGGGTAATGGCTCTGAGATGTTCTTGCACTCGTTTCTTTGCCATGCAGATGGTACTACCCACATATTTCTTGTGGCAGGGACATTCCAAGGCATACACCACGTATGTAGAATTACAGGTCAGGAATTGTTTGATCTCTCTAGGTTTGGGATTGCCTGGTATTTCCACTTGTTTGACCATAACACTAGCCTTACATGCACGACAATGTCCACAGTGATAAAATCCTTTTAAACCCTGTACGTGTTGTTTTTTGTTATCCGTGATATCTCCTTTCACCAAGATGTTACGTAGGTTCCGTCCTCTCCTATATGTGATACATGGTCTTTCTCTTATTCGTGGACCAATGATGCTATCAGACTTAAGGATGGACCAATTGTCTGTTAGTATTCTGTGAATCTTGCTGGATTCATTATTGTATGTGGTTATTATTCTGGTCTTTACCTCCTCATCCCCTTCGCTATTTCTTACTTTCGGTATGAGGGTATCTGCTCTATCAATCTCAGAAACTTTGGAAACTGCTTTCTTCAGTACCCAATCGGGATATCCTCTCTCCCGAAATCTTGATAACATGATGGTTTGTTCAGCAGTAAATCCTTCCGGATTACTGCAATTTCTTCTGGCCCTTAGTAATTCGCCAAATGGAATGCTCCATTTGAGCGGTTCAGGGTGGGCACTAAGGGCATGCAACAAACGGTTGCCCTCCGTCTCTTTTCTGTGGAGCCTTGTGACCAGATTTCGCTGAATGATCTGTATTTCAGTATCCAAAAACTCTACACTTTCACTGCTGATTTTACTGGTAAGATGTATATTATATCCATTGGTATTAAGTTTTTGGATAAAGTTCTCAGCTTCAGTGTAAGTACCATGCCATACAATAAACAGGTCATCTATGTACCTGATCCAAGTACCTACTTTTGCAAAATTTTCCTTAAGGTTTTCATCATTCCTTATTTCCTCCTCCCACTTCCCCAAGAAGAGGTTGGCGAAACTAGGAGCAAAGGCCGAACCCATTGCCACGCCAAGACATTTTTCTGAGTGTCATCAATCAAACAATTCCCTACTGAGATACTATGCAGTGGAACAGGTAAACATCGGAAAAAGAGGGGGTAATCGTTTGCTGGCACTCAGAAAACGGGAATCTAGGTGGATTTTGGACCTCGAGACGAGGTTTCCTGGTGGCCACAATCTTGACGAAGAACTGGCAACTCACTTGTATGCATAACTGATAGAAGGGAAGGCATATGTACATACAGAAAATGTTGGTAACATAATATAATGTAACAGATATTGATTTGTCCTGTTAACTGATTGTTTCTCAATGAGATCACTGTAAATATTTTCTAGTGCAATAAGATTTTAATTTTAATGTTATCATATCATTGTTTTTTAGGACACGAGAGAGATTTCCCCATCACTGCCCTGGGCACAACACTGGTTTCTTTACTGTTTGAATTCTCTCTTCTTTTTAATCTATGGGGTATGAAAGTTAATACAGGAGGATTTCTAAATTTGCACTTTTTTCGAGCACTAAACTTTGAACTGAATACAGCATTTGTACAACACTGCATATAAACATAATAGGGCGGACATAAAATGTGAGGTTTCTTTATACATACGTTTATATAGATGTCTATCTCCTGGCCAACTCTAGGAAATTTGAGTATTTAGGTACTATACCGAACGCAATGAGTTATGCTTCAAATTCAAGGATATTAGAGCAACTGTATTATAACCTGTAATTCTCAATGTTAGAACGTTGTTTTTACAATGCACAACTTTGTGACGTTATAATGAGCAAAAGTATTCTGGTTACACCACTTAGAAATGGTTGACATTCCCGCGAGGGAGATTAATGCATTTAAAACTCCCGGGCAACTCTGTATTTGGGTACTACACCGAAGGAAAAGAGTTTTTTTCGTGCCAGGTACTAAGGAAATCTAAAAACTTTCTCTACGCTGTTATTAAGTAAAAAAGAATAAAAAATGTACTATATGCTGAGAGCCGAAAGTTGGGTTAACACTATTGATATTTCAATGGATTTATGTGGCATGAATATTCATATACGATAGAGGAGATGCTAGAATGATCTGCTTAATAATGCATAAGTATATGAAGTGGTGGACGCTATGAGACAATATAGTTTACACCACTTAGAAATGGCGGATAAAATTACATAGGAGATCATGTGACCTTTATATACAAACATGCCCTTGTCTATGTTGTTGATGTTTCTTTTCCTTACAAAAATGCTGGGAACATCGAGGCATTTCGTGTGAGCAAGACACAGGATTGTGTTGAAACGCGTAGCGTAATTTGGGAATAAATACTTTTTTCTTCAGATCTTTGTCTCCGAGTGTGTATTTGCTGGAATTAGCAACTTTGGAAATTTGCAATATATATATATATACATATATAAATATATACACATATACACAATGGGACATTCACATTTCACTGTACCAAAGATTAAAATTTCAAGTGTGAAAAAGTGAAATTATAGGGCAGACGATGCAGTGCTCACATAAAGAAAAAGGAATACAAACAGTACTCAACAATAATACACTGTACACTCACCAATTGTTATATCACTGCAATAAGTCCATTGAGTAACCCGGACATTAGGCTTATCCCACATGCCAACGTAAATCCTCTACTATATGGGTTAATATTGTCGACATTACAACCTCGAACTACTAAAGGGGTCTCCTCAGTATGCCGCTTTCCACCTATCACACCTAAGAGCTCAAACAAACATAGATGAAATCCAACGCCTGCACAATCTAGAGATAATAATACTCAAGGAGTCTCAAGATTATAGGTGGCACATAATCCAACCACCATCATACCCAGGTATACAGCCATGTATGTTAACTCAGATAACCATGTGTCGCATGCATTATACTGGCATCATACTGTAAACATGTAAACCACAGATGAAGTGCCACATGTAAAAAATAAGCATGGTGCTAGAAGTCAGGGTGAAAGCCACATAAGCTCATATCATCCCTACCAACAGTGGAAGTGTTGCTACCTTTCACATATAACGACAAAATATAAACACCTTTCCCATCTGTCATTCCGCATGACACGAGCATGCTCCCAGCCTCATGCAAAGTAGTGAAACTTAATCACTTGCACCTCTTGAATGGGTCATACAATGCCCCCCAATTGCCTCTCCTGAGTGCCACTGCAAGTGAATCAACTGAAAAATATAGTTAAATATGTTAAAACCATAGCCTAAGCACGTGGAAGGCCATATCTAATGCCTATGTCATCACACTGGTGTACTCAGATACTTACAAAGGTGTGATAGTTCTACAAAACCTGGAAACACAAATAGGTCTGAGTACAGGAAACAACCAAAACACCTATGTCATTCTAAAATAGTGAGAAATAACATGTCCACAAACTACATCTGCCCAACAGCCCTATTCACTAAAACAATAGTCTGCCTACCATGTGAGGGTGTTATCATCAGAGAACTAATCTCTAAGGGTCAAAACATTGGACTGACCAACTTTCAAAGCAGCCCTCAACCAATACCTCCAACACCTGAAAAACACAAAAAGAAATGCCCTGGCTGACCGCATCAAAGCAAGTTCAAACCACAGCAAGAAGCTCTTCACATAGTCAGAGAGTTTGACAGCTCCTTAGCCACCAGAAACATCATCACCCCTTCACAGGTACTCTGTGACTTCCTGGAGGATTTCTTCCACAAAAAGATCTCCACAATCTACAGAAACTTCAATCCCCAAGACACTAACCTCCTCAGTCAGTTTGAGCCCACGAATGAAGAACACGACCACCTGCTCACCACCTGGGACCAGCTCACCAAAACCAGCATGACCTCTATCCACTCCGGAGCACCCACGGACCTGTGCCCCACCACATCTTCAACATGATCAGCAGTGAGTGCACCTCAACACATTGATCTCCACTGCCAACTTCACAGAGGAATGGAAGCATGCAAGCCCTTACTTAAGAAACCATCTGCCGACCCCAACGATCTCAAGAACTACCACCCCATATATCTGCTCCTCTTCCCAACCAAAGTCCTCAAACAAGTCCTGAACTGCCAGCTTACAGAACACCTGGAGAACCACGACTTTCTGGACTCATCCCAATCTAGATCCCAAACTAACCACGGCACTGAAACCGCCCTGATTGCAGTCACAGAAGACATTAGATCCATCCTTGACCAAGGTAAAATGACGGTCCTAATCCTCCTAGAACTCTCAGCGGCGTTCAACAGTATCACACCACACCCTGATCAGAAGGCTCCACAATATCGGAATCCAAAGAGATACCTTCAAATGGATTGCTCCCTTCCTCACAGACAGAACACGGAGATTTCACCTCCCACCCTTCACCTTGGAACCTAAGAACAACATCCCTGGCGTCCATCAAGGCTCATTCCTCAGCCCAACCCTGTTCAACACCTACATGACTGCCCTGGCCAACATTGTAAAATAGCATGGACTCAACATCATCTCCTATGCTGACAATAAACAGATCATCATCTCCATATATAAGACCCCTCAACAACAATGAGAAAAGTCTGGAGATGCATGGCGAACGTCGCTGAATGGATGAGTAACAACTGTCTACAACTCAACACAGACAAGACGGAAGTGCTGATCTTTGAAACAACTCCCTATGGACGGATGCCTGGTGGCCCCCTACACTAGGACCTGAACCAACACCGACCAGTCATGCCTGCAACCTCTGTATCATTCTGGACAGCAAACTCACCATGAAAAAACAAATCAACACTGTCTCAAGTGCCTGCTACCTCACTTTCTGCATGCTCTGCAATATTTTCAGATGGCTACCCATCGACACCAGACACACTGTCAAACAGGATCTGGTCACCAGCCGACTGGACTACAGCAACACGCTCTATGCAGGAATCGCCTCGTAGCTCCTCAAGAGACTGCAGATGATTCAGAACGCAGCATCCAGACTCGTTCTAGACCTCCCCAAGCATACCCACATCACCCCCCCACCTCAGGAAGCTCCACTGGATCCCCATTTAGAAGAGGTGCCAGTTCAATATGCTGACCCACACCTTCAAAGCCCTCCACAACGAGTACATCAACCACCTACTGAACTTCCACCATCCCTCCAGATAACTGCGCTCCGCCTCCCTCTCGCCCACATCACCTGCATCCACTGCAGCAACAGTGGAGGGCGCTCCTTTTCCTACCTCACAGCCATGTTCTGGAATGCCTTCCCCTTCACCTAAGGACCTCATCCTTTCTACTGGAATTCAAAAAAGGACTCAAGACCTGGATGTTCGACTGAGCCTCAGTGGCAGTACTCTTAGCGTCTGGATACCCTCACGGGTGATTAGCAGCACTTTACAAATCCAGAATGACAACGATAAAAAATACACCTTAATATTGCTCATTCCGTGTGTCTGGTCAACATCTGAAAGACGCGGCAGACATGTTCCCATTATCTGTCTGCTTCATATGGAACAACTAGACTACACACCTCTAGTCACCATCTTGGGATGGTTGGCTACAGGCCAGTGCATATAGTGCGTCAGAGGCGGTTGAACAAATTGACCACTTCACGCAAGGGCCACTAAAACATTGCTGGAGGAGCATGTAGCCATTGAAATACCTTTAAAAAATGTTACAATCTATACAAAATGTAGTTTACATATGTGTAACATAAGGAGAAAACAGGATATATTATACATGGTAAGACACCAAAGTAGATGGGCTTATGAGAAATGATTCTAAAGTGCCTATTTTGTGTGAATAAGTCATCATGACCATTGGTGAAAATATGAAATGAAGATGTTCCTTTCTTTGGCTGTACACACTAGATGTTTTTAAGAATTTGTATGAAAGATTGAAATACTTTGGTATGGATTTTTTTTGATATGTGAGTGAGGTGAAAAACATATTTTAAAGGTTGGGAGTTCGATGATTGTTTTATTATAAGTTGTTTTTCTGATTATGTATGTGAAGTATATGGATAATAAAGATAAATAGAAAATCAATCTAAAATATAAATAAAATACACTTGAGAAATGTTCTAATGCTTTAAAACGTTTTTGTGGCCCGTAAATATTGTTGACTCTATTGTAGAGTATAATTTGGAGGTGGGTTTTCTTCCTTATTTTTTGTTCATTTTCCTATCCCACTCTAATATCAGATTACTTCTTTTTTTGGGGAACCCCTTCTTTCGACATTGAAGTAACCACAGCCTTTGGCACGCCAAAGGCAAGCCCGTCTGCGCCCGTCCGCGCCAGTCCGAGCCGGGAGGCGGGAAATGCTGCTCAAACTGTTACCCAGGCCCCATCCTCCTCCCGCTGCACCTATACGGGAGCCACCATGCGGGAGATAAGATCCACCGCATCCAACAAATAGGGGTCTGCGAGTAGTTGCTACTTCTCATTCCCTGCCATGCTGGAGGGCCCTTTAACCTGCAACTCTTGTAGATTTCAGTGTACCTCGGTTGGCTCTCCCGCAAATGAGTCCATATTAGATCCTACTCAAATCCACAATAACCCTAACTATATCCTATGTAATGTTATATCCCTTGCGAAACACCCCATTGAAATTTGGGATTTGATCTCCACTTACTTCCCTGATCTTTGTTTCTTAAACAAAACGTGGTTAACACCCACTAATCATCCTGCCATTAATCTTGCAATACCCGCCGACTATAAATGTATCCATCTAGACAGAACGGGGAAATTAGGAGGTGGTATAGGGATCACTTTCAAGAGTCATCTAAAAGTACAATGGCTTTCCACAACGTGTAACAGGACAATGGAACTGGGAATTTTTAAAGTTGCCTTATCTCCTTCAGTATCCTGGGACAGGGCATTGCTTTATCGGCCACCCGGACCCAAAACAAACCTTGCCAACTTCCTGACAGAATTTATTGCCATGCAGTTATTGGCCTCCAGCAACTTTATTCTCCTGGGGGACTTCAACTTCTATGGAGAAGATGTAATGAAGCTCATTTACAGTCTGAGCGATATTGGCCTATCACAGAGGGTATGTGGGCCCACCCACTTTGCAGGCTACACGTTAGATCTTAAATTCACAAACTCTGAATGGTTAAGATTATACCCCCCTTCCCCTCACCTGGACAGATCATTGTAAGAAACAATTTTCTTTCCTGTCCCAATCCAAGTCAAGCCATATGAGCCATCAGAAGTCATTGAAAAACAGTAGGAATAGGCCCTGGCAAAAACGAACCCTGGAATCGGAAGCCTTTAATGAGACATTTTCCCAATTGTGGGTGGATCCGGGGAAACTCTACCAGGACCCCTCGGCCATGCTGGCCAGTTTTAATTCAGCCAAAGCAAAGACGTTTGATGCTGTTATTCCGGTGAAAAATAGCAACCCAATCACTCGGTGGACTTCTGCCCCCTGGTATTCTGGCGATCTGAAAAGCAAAAACTATTTATGCAAAGCTTTAGAGAGACGCTGGAGGAGTACAAAAAACTCCGCAGATAAATTAGCTTATAAATCATCTCTATCCCACTACCATCAACTAATCAAATTGGCCAGATGTTCATACCTTCGTAACCAAATTGCACAATCTGGAAATTCTGCTAAAACATTATTTAACATCGTTAAGGATTTCTCCTCTCCCCCAGCGTGTAAACAGTCACCTCCAGAATCTCAACCATTATGTGACTCTATAGTGAATTTTTTCCAAGAAATAATCTCTAGGATCTATGCTAATTTCCCTGTCATGAGCATTGACAACCCTGGACCCACTACGATTCTGGACAAATCTTTGACATCCATCACCTGTCACCTCAATCAGTTTGAAACCATTTTGCTTGAGGATACAAACAACTTACTCTTGGCAGCGAAATCAGGTTCACCGGCTGACTTATGCCCTCCCAGCACTATTGGCCTCCTCTCTCCAACTGTGCTTCTGCAATACAACGTACACCCCATTCTAAAGAAACCATCTGCAGATCCCCAGGTGCTCGGTAATTACAGACCAATATCCCTGCTGCCCTTGCTGGGTAAAATGCTGGAAACATAATAAATAAACAACTTAGCCAGCATTTAGAATGCAACAACATTCTCGACCGTTCACAGTCGGGCTTTCGTCCGGGCTTCAGCACAGAAACGGCCATTTTGGTTGTAACTGATACACTGAGACTAACCCTTGATGCCGAAGGATCCATGATATTGATCCTCTTAGATCTCTCCGCGGCATTCGCCACCATATCTCATCGACTGCTGGCAAAGAGACTACATGAGTGCGGCATCGGGGGTAGGGCCCTGCAGTGGCTGAGGAATTTTCTAACTAATAAATGCCAAACCACTATTCTGTGTCCCTATGCAATTTAAAAATGTTTGCTGGACAAGGGTGTGCCTCAGGGCTCGTGCCTGAGCCCCCCCCCCCATTTAATGTGTATATGGCTCCTCTAGCCAAGATTCTGCAACCATTCGGCTTTGAGATAGTCTCGTATGCCGACGATACACAATTGCTATTTCCAATCGGTTCCAACTCCACTGACGAGAAATCACGCTTCTCGGTGGAATGTTAGCAATCTCTGAGTGGATGAGGGAGCGTTGTCTCCAGCTCAATCCAGGAAAAACTGAGCTCATGCTCCTAGGTAGAGCCGCTCACTCTTGGTCAGCTGACTGGTGGCCATCCGAGCTGGGTGAAGCCCCTACCCCTTCCTCCTCAGTAAAAAGTTTAGGAATCCAACTGGATCATAAACTCACTATGAAAGATAACATCAAGAATATCTCAGGGACTTGCTATAATAGCCTCCACCTATTACGTAGACTACTCCCCTATCTTCCACTAGAACATCGCAGAATAGTAGTCCAGGCAATGGTTGTGAGTCGGCTCGACTATGGGAACGCGTTGTTGGCCGAAGTAGGGGAGACAACGTTAACTAAACTTCAAGTGATTCAAAACACTGCTGCAAGTATGGTTCTAAATCGCCCCCCAGGATCCCCATCTCTTTCCCTATTTAAAGAACTGCACTGGTTCCCAGTGAAAAAGAGATCTTTTTTCAAGATCTGCTGTCTCTCTTTTAAAGCTCTTAAGGGAGAGGGCCCCCGCTATTTGCAAAACAAGCTTTTCAATCAGGTATCCGAATGCAATTTAAGATCTAACTCACTGGCCCTCCTGAAGGTCCCACGCATTCGCTTAAGTCGCACAGGTGGTAGAGCATTTTCATACATTGCTCCCAAATACTGGAACTTGTTACCAGAGGCCTTGCGTAAATCAACATCCTTCTTGACCTTCAGGAAACAATTAAAAACGTCCCTGTTCTCACCTGTTTTTTTGCTCGAGTAACTATTATCCTGACCTACTTTATGTTATCTTCTAGGTAAGCGCTGAGATGCCCCTGGGTGAATCACGCTCTATACAAGAGCCCATAACATAACATTTGTTGTTGAGGTCTGTCACTTGTCACTAGTGCTGCATATGACCCACTGTGCAGTCTGTGTATGCAAGTCACAAATTACATGTTGGTTAACAATGGTAGTTGGCATCTACGCGGTGGGTTTGGGACGTTTGTGCAAATATTAATATTACCGACGTCCGACGTCCACCACTCCAGACCTCTTCTCAGGAACTGGATGCAGTGCCGGCAACAATCCTGGCCCTGCTCTCATTCTTGAGTGCAGTACCCTGATTGTTGGGAGCGGCCTCACTCTGTGCTCCCCAGTGTCCTGGAGGCTTGCACTTCTTATGGCAGCTGGGTTAGACATTTAAAATTGCACATGTCTGGCTGGCCGTCGCAAGATGGCCGGCCAAAGGGACATGCGCACTTTAAATATTGCACAAACAGCCCACCCTCCTCACTGCGGCTGTCATTCTGCAGCAGCCCCACCTCCATCCTGACGCTCGGTTCAGGACGGAAGGATGAAAAATAAAATGGTAAGGAATTGCTGGTAATTTAAGTGGCGAACGCTCCTCTGCTCCAACGGAGGAGCCACCCCTGTTAATTAAACCACACAGTTGGGTGATTTAAGGTGTTCTTGGGCTTTATCTTGGGAAGGTATTGTTTTAGGGAGCTGGTAATAGGACTGGGCACACAGTAAAACATTTGGGTTTACTGATGATCAATTTTCCAAGCTCATTAGACAAGGATCAATGGGGGACAAACCCTTTGCATGGTGTCTCACAGTGGGGACTCATGGCCCATTGAGTTTGTCCTCAACTCTAGATGCAACTAACTCGAGGGACTCACGGTCCATCAAATCTGAATTTAGCTATTAGTGTAAGGGACTTTGGGTCTGTCAAGACTGTCGCCAACACATGGTGTGACCTGTAAGGAACTCATGACTGCTCTAGTCTTTTCCCAACACCTGGTGTTTCAGAAACAGAAGAACCTCATGGTTGGCCCACTCCATAGGCCACTGAGACATATCATAGGCATACCTCTGCTAGTCCAGTTCAGGAATTGCCTTACATTGAAAGACAAACCCTAAGAAGCTCACAATTCTGCATGCGACCTCAAAGAATAACCTCTGTCTGTTTATGAACCAGATTCCATATTTTTAATTCCGGGGAACAGTCCCTGTGAAGGTATTTCCCTTTGTGAATGTGTCAGACGTGGTAGCCTCAGCACAGACAGCAGACCTGTGATCTGCCAGTGTGCCAAGAGCTGAGCTGACTCAACCAGATGCCCCCCTGCGACCCCCGCTCTGCCAGAAGGTTGGCGCACACCTTCATCAACAACGTAATCTATTGGTTTACCCACTGCCTGCCAACAGATGTCACGTCCCTACTAAACCAGGCCTCCTGTTGACAACAGTCGACCTGCTCTGTTTGCAGACTCGCCCAGGGCCTGACTGATAGTCCATCTGGCAGAGGTCGCCGGGTTCAATGTTCTCATCAGCAGGTGACCTGGGGACACTGGTATTAGTGTTCCTAAGCTGTCAGAAAAATCTCTCTTCCGGCGTGGAATAAAACGCGGAACATGCTTCAGAATTAGTGTTCGCTGGTTATTTAAGAAGACCAGAATGTGTGCCTTTAGACTTCTAAAAAGAGGAGGTGTGAGCCACAGAGACCACTGAAGGTGGCAGCACTCGCGCCGACCCCGCGCCGAAGACACGCCTAAGACTAGCCCGTCTGTGCCCGTCCGTGCCAGGACGCGGCACGGGGCCGATGGCTATGCCCCTAAAGCTAGGCCCTTACAGGTATTGACTCCTGATCAGATTAAGGCACTGCGCCCTATACTAAATGACAACTGTACCCTACTTGATATCCCGGATATGGGAACAGCCACCAGCCCTCATTGTAGTTGCACTATTTCATCCTTCCAAACCCTATCCCCCTCGCAGAACTAGGCGTAGTAAGCTACTCAAACAACTCTCTCCTATTGATGATAATTGTTTGTTTTACAGTATAAACTGTCGTTCCCTGCCCAAGCACAGGCTAGACATTTTTGACCTATTAATGGATGATAAACCTAGCGCATTATTTCTTACAGAAACCTGGCTGCATGCAGGCTCTGGCCCTGATGTAGCTACGGCCCTTCCCCCCAATTATGCAATTGTTAGGGTGGACAGAGTCCGCAAAACAGGGGGTGGAGTTGCTATTGCATATAACAAAAAATATACATGCACACTCGAGCCACTAGCAATGCCGGAGTGTGAAGCTGCATTTTTTAAAATCTGTCTGAATCCCAACTTCACATTCTCTGGCATTCTCATTTACCGGCCACCCGGAAATGGCGCTAAATGGGCTACAGAATTATCCAATTAGATCACCCCTTCTCTTTTGGCGTCAAAAAATGTTTCTATCATTGGAGACCTAAATCTTCATCTAGAAGACAAAGCAAACACGACTTGTGCCAATTTGTTAGAAGATTTGACAGCACTAAATATCCTTCTCTTCAATTCAGGACCTACCCATAAGGCAGGACATTTACTGGACCCACTACTATCGAACCTCCCACAACTTACTTGGAAGGACACCGGTCCGGTGTGCTGGTCTGATCATTTTTTAATTAAATTTACCCTTAAACCACTCATTACTTCCCCTGACCATAATATATTACCGGCCGCACTAAGGAAAAACTGGAAATCCCTAGATATCTCCAAACTTAACATGGCACTCAGTATGAACCCATCCAAAAAGAACCAATCTATGGAAAGTATTGCCACCGCCACCCAACTTTGGCTTACCAATGCGGCTGAGTCTTGTCTACCTTCTCCCAACTCCAAGGGCATTACACATCGTCCTCCCGCCCCATGGTTTAATGACGCACTTAAAGTGGAAAAAAAACAAATGTAAGGCTCTTGAAAGAGCATGGCGCAAAGACTTCGACCCTGACAAAAAAACTAGGTACAATACAGCTAGAAATCTCTACCACACCGCATGTAAAAAAGCACGTGCAACATATGCAGCTAATACAATCACAGGAGCTGTAAACAAAGCTAAAACTTTGTTTAACACGGTCAAAGATCTTGCGGGTGCGCAGACAACAGCTCCAGCACGCCCCCTAAATGTGAAGCAATGTCAGGACTTAGCTCAATTTTTCTCTGATAAAATTGATAAATTAATCATTGAGATAGATAGGAACAACCATGACACTACTTCATTGGAAAAATGGGAGTATACTCCGACCATAAATCAAACTCTACAAAAATGGCCGTCCATTACAACCGATACTCTTATCTCCCTCATGAAATCGATTAGATCTGGCTCTCCACAGGATCCTATTCCTATTAACATAATAAAACTACTGGATACGCCCGCCCTTGAAATTACTGCAGATACTTTAAATTCATCCCTTGAGTTGGCCACAGTTCCGACCCTATGGAAACATGCCATAGTGACCCCTCTGTTGAAAAAAACCTACAGCAGATCCGGAACAACTAGCCAACTATAGGCCCATCTCACTCCTCCCATCGTTTTCCAAATGTCTGGAAAGACATGTACACTCAGCTCTTATTCTTTTTTCAGATGAAAACGCCCTTCTCCATCCTACCCAGTCAGGATTCCGAGCGGGTTTCTCCACGGAGACTGCCCTGTTGGGAGTCTCTGAAACCATCAAGAAACTCCTCGACGACGGTCACACGGTTGCTGGATGACAACTAACCAGTTGAAATTAAATGGAGACAAGACGGAGATCCTCCTTCTGGGCAAACAGCCAGAGCTCTGGAGTACATCACACTGGCCTGCCCAGATGGGAGATCTTCCAACACCAGTGCCTCATGCAAGGAATTTGGGAGTAATTTTGGACAATACTTTGTCCATGAACCAACAGGCAAGCAAAGTAGTGGGTCTTTGCTTTACTATCATAAAATGGCTAAAAAAGATCCTGTGGATGTTGCCTATCCCTATGCAAAAAACAGTAGTCAATGCCTTAATTACATCCCGGCTTGACTACGGGAACATCTTGTATTTGGGAGCAAACAAGGCAGTCTTAAAAAGATTGCAGCTGGTACAAAATACGGCTGCCCGACTTCTTTGCCATATACCTAAAAACACCAGCGTGTCCCCCCTACTTGCGTGAACTGCACTGGTTGAGGGTGGAAAACCGTATCAGATTTAAGGCATTAAACTACATGTTTAAAATCAAATCAGGTACTGCTCCTAAATACCTTCAGACACTAGCTCATCCCTATATCCCTACAAGAAACTTACGGTCCCAATCAGCAGAAAAGTTTTGTGTACCTAGATTCAAGCTCTCCAGGATGGGAGGAAGCTCCTTTGCCCATCAGGGTCCTACTATCTGGAACTCACTACCACTTCACCAAAGGAGGGAAGCCTCTCCAGGTTTCGCAAAGAGATAAGGACCTGGTTGTTCGATCAGTAACCTTGAACGACCTCTGTTATATTATACCATCCTTGCTGTTGTGCTCTTAGGCGCCGGGAAACCCTTTTTGGGTAGCTGTTTGCGCCATATAAGTTAAAAAAGTAAATAAAATAAATAAGGTGGCAGAGATTGATACACCACCCCCTGTGAGCAGCTGTAACCCTAGTTAGCTTCTCATGGTCTTGTGCTCTGCTGACGACAGGGTAATTTCAAAATACAGGCACCGCAGGGGCTACCCTTATAAAGGCATCATGTATTCCCACTTGTAATCTGATACCAAATGTGAATTTCTCTGTAACTGTTGTGCACTCTAAATGCCCCAAAAGTGCCACCAGCATTACACTTACACAACCCCAAAGTGCCCTGGTTCAGACACTGAAATGTCACACAGTTTCCCTCTAATGTTTTCCCCTAGAAGGCATTCCTTTTGTATGTAGAAGGTTATGCACATATGGCTTCCACACATTTCACTTGTTTAGATAAAAAATGTCACTCCTTTTGTTCACAATTTGAGACAAATGTTTATTAGGGTTATCCCTGAAGAGGAACAGAGAACTCAGTAAGCAAAAATGTAGTGTTTCGGTTAAATATAACTCTTGCTTCCTCCAAAATGTCACTTATGCCCTTCAAAATAATATGGATATTTTACAAACGATCTTGGGGCAGAATTATTTAACTTTCCTGCTCTCTGCCTGTGCAGGTGCACCATGTGCTGCCTTGCTCCTACGCAGGCATCCTTCCACCATAGTACAAGGGTGCCTGCGTTGTAAGCAAGATTGTTTTTGGGCAGGAAGCTTCTTCCTAAAAACAATCCTCAGAGGCATTTTCCTATTTCTACGTGTGCTTCATAATGCAGCACAGCAAACTTTAAAAGAGGATACAATGACAAGAAATAGAGATGTTTCTCCCAGATGTGCCTCTGATGGGGAGGCGTACAATTCTGACGCATTCCCAGGTCTATCAGTGTTGGTAAATCTGGGAATGTGTCGGAACACATGGGTGGATGTGTGGGAACACCCACGCTCCTCCCTTCGCATGTCTCCCTGCCACAGAGGAATGCAGGCTTGCGTTACTCTAGAGTTACCAAGACATGCAGGACCATGCAAGGTGGCATTGCGTAGCTTGATAAATCTCATTTTAGGGTTTGCATCACCCCGCTCCCCTTGCGTGGCACTGGGTGATGCAGAACATTCAATACATTTTGCCCACTGTTTCTGATTAAGGGCCTGATTTAGAGTTTGGCAGATGCGTACGAAGCACCAAAAATCAACTGTGCACCCGTCCTCCGCCATGACTGTCCTGCACTCAATTTAACTTTAAGGGGTATGACAGACTATTCTTAGTCAAACTTTGCTGTCTATGTCACTCTCATTCTAGTCTGTTGAGGCAGTATTGTTGGAAAAGCAGCTTACGGAGGCCTTGTCACCATGAGCCCGCCGGACCAATTTCGACTTTCGGTAGGAGTCTCCGTAGCGGTTAACCCTCCATAACTAAGCAGGCAGTCTTGAAAGTATAAAAGATTCAAACACAGTCACCCATCCTTATTCAATCTCTCAATCAAGATGAACCTGATGCTGAAAGGCTTTGGTTTTCTGCTGCTCGATATGGATGTTGAGCCAAGCCGACCATGACCGTGCCGACCACTAGCACGCCAACCACGACGGAATCTATGGTTAAAAAAAATAGCGTTGCATTGGAGTTGACTTCTCCTTTCAAAATCCATGAATTTGCCTTTATTTAATTTTTAATTAAAGAACCATAATATATACCCATGTTCAGCTTTCTTTATTGTACTTCCTTTGCAAATTCATCTAGTAAAGGGGAATGTATTTTTTTTTATTACACCCTTCTCCGTTGTTACCTTTTTTTAAACAATTTCGTATTTACTGGCACTATTGAGAAGATCTATGTTAAAAAATTCAAAAAGATAATGCGGTTTAATATGTGATTCCATAAAATGAGATTTATAAAAGTGTTCTGAATATTTTCAACATTGTTGCTGATGCTTAATTTGTTTTAAAAATATCGAAGAATCACATCAGACAATATTTATTGTTACAGCATTTAAAATATATATATATATATACATATATATATATATTCACTGAAAAAACCATAGGTTATAGACCATATATAGTTAGGGATTAGCATTTAAAAAACCTTATTTTACTCACACAAAACCATTGAAATTCCATATATAGTTAGTTGCACTAACTATATATCGCGCACCCGCAATCCACTGCTGATGATGTCACATATTACATCATTCATGACATGGTCAGTGACATCACTGATGACATCACTGATGACATCTCAAATGACATCACTGATGACATCATCCAGTGACTGTGTTTCTGTAAAGTTTAAATATGTTTTACATATTGAAGAATGAGTAGATGTAGAAGTGTCTGGATGAAGGATTTAGTAGGTGCGTGACTGACTGTATGAGTGAGTGATTAAATGTGTCTCACTGAGTGCATGGGTTAGTGACTAAACTGTCTTAATTTGTGCATCATTATGTCTGTTGTTCTGTAAACTGCTGCATGTGTTGGTCAGTAGCTATATGAGTAACTATATGGGTTATTGATTGATTGCCCAAGTATTTGTATGGGAGACTGAGTGTGTGTGTGGCTGGCTGGGAGGTGTGTGACTCTGTGCAGATCAATGTGTACTTGTATCAATGATTGTATAAGAGAGTAAGTATGTGTTAGTATATGTTTCAACATGTAAGGTGCTCTATGTTTAACTGTATAGATTAGAAAATGGAAGTGTGATTGATTATTTACAGGACTGACTAGGTGTGTGAGTAACTCCATGGATGAGTGACAGAGTGTGAGAGTCTGTATAGGTGTATGAGTGCATATGATAGTGTTGTAAAGATGAGTGATTGTATGTATGAATGATTGTATGGGTAAATGAGTGAATGTGTGTGTAAACATAGGAATCACTGAGTGCGTATGTAGTAACTAGTATTGGTGTGTCAATGGTTTCAAAAATTATACTCTGTATTTAACACTGGGTGTAACAGAGGTTATATTAAAGTGTGAGGAGATGCATTGTATTGTCACATGAATGATATCATCAGTGATGTGGTCATTGATGTCAAATGAGATGTCATCAGTGATGTCATCAGTGATGTCATTTGAGATGTCATCAGTGATGTCATTTGAGATGTTATCAGTGATGTCATTTGAGATGTCATCAGTGATGTCATCAGTGATGTCATTTGAGATGTCATCAGTGATGTCATCAGTGATGTCACTGACCATGTCATGAATGATGTAATATGTGACATCATCAGCAGTGGATTGCGGGTGCGCGATATATAGTTAGTGCAACTAACTATATATGGAATTTCAATGGTTTTGTGTGAGTAAAATAAGGTTTTTTAAATGCTAATCCCTAACTATATATGGTCTATAACCTATGGTTTTTTCAGTGAATTTTCAAGGTTTTTTAAATGCTAATTCCTAACTATATATGGTCTCTAACCTATGGTTTTTTCAGTGAATTTCAATGGTTTTTTAATAGCAAATATCATAAGCTGTTGAATGTCAAGTACGTGGTAAGTAAAAACATTTTCGTGTTTATGCACACTGATCTGCTTTGAATGCTGCCCCCCCCCTCCCCCTCATTTCTATTAGGAGTACTCTCTCTTTGCAGATAGTGAAGGGTAGTTAACGCAGGCCTTTGCCCCTGTTGTAATCCGTCGTGCCTGCTTCTCTCTCCATTTGATTGATTGTTATCCAAGCATTTACTGTTTTAGAATTGGTTCTCTTTGGTTCATTCTCTATTTACAAACAAGCACAGAGTCGCAATACTCTGTTTAGTCTTTGCAGATAGCGAAAAATCGTGTAAAAAAACAAAAGGAATCGAGCAAAATCAGTAGGCCACTAATGGGATCTCTTTTTGACCTCGCTAAAATAGAAACATTAGGAACAACCCCTCATGACAAACACGAAACTATTGAGATGAACTGAACTCCACACCATGATGGCTGCAATACAGCTCGGCTCCGCCACCCACCCCGCCCAAAATAACGATAAACTCTATGCCAATATTACAAATATATACAACACACCAGCAAAGTAACAGGGTAAAACATTTTATTAAACAACTATTTACATAACTATTTTATACTTTTTGTTGCCCGATCCGGCTAGCTCAATCGATCGAGCATGAAACTCATGCACTCTGATGGTTCAAAGTTTTGAGGAGTGCTTGTAATACTGTCTGAAGCCTATTTGCACGTGCTTCAGCTTCACTATTCTCAAAGTAAAGTGGGGGCTGTTTGAGGACGTGACTGCATTTGTGAACAATGTAATGCGGTGCCACCCTGAACCGCTTGACGGAGGCCCCCGAGGGACGGTGTGATGGCGTGGACTCGGAGGGGGCGCTTGGCTCCGGCTCCCTCCCCAAGTCGTGTTCTCCTGGTGTAGCCTGAGATCGCCCCCGACATAGGTGGCCGGCTCCCGGGATCAAGCGGAACTTTTTGCCTTTTGGTAACTCTTCCATTCTTGACCTTGTCCCACAATCCGTTTCACCTAAAGACACGCTGTAGTGGGGCGCCCCTTTACCATTTCAGTTGCCATTCCGCCCGCTTTTGCTACACTGTGCCTCTTCCGCTATTCAGCTGTTTACCGCCCGCTCTTTCGACTACAGCGTCTCGCTCACCATGTAGTTGAGTTGCTCCCGCTCTTGCGGTGCAGCGATAGCCGGCTGCCACAGTACTCTCAAAATGGCGGCCGGCTCTTCAGATTTGGGCGTGGTACACTAAAATTGCCCTGCGACACCTTGGAACTCGGACGCTTGTCTGCTAGAGATTGGGCTCCATTCTCGAAAGCGTCCCCTCAGCCTTGAAGATTCTACAAAAGTCTTGGGGGCCCCGACTCCCGCAGGCTTCTGGTGGGGAGCGGCTAGCATTATTGCTCGTCGAATGGCCACGACGGAGCTACGAAATGGTGGTGCTCTCATGCTAACGCCAGCTTCAGTCTGAAACATCCAGAAACACTGTAGACTACCAATTCGATCAGTTCCGGTAGCGCCCCAACGTGACCCGGTAGAGAAGAACTAGCCCTCCCCTCTTTGACTGATGGTTCTTGTTGCCTGTCCCTTCTGTTGTCATTTAACAGAACTATTTAGCCTGCTGAAAGGGGTTGTGTTCCGACCGCTGGTTGGTGGAGACATTTTGACTATATTCTGGACCTGCGTTGTCGCGTAATGCGTCATATGACGCGCCGCGTTAGCGCATCCGGAAGTGATCCGGGGCGCGACGCGCAGCGCGTAACGTAAGCATAACAGGTCATGTGACTTGTTAATAAAACTTTTCATTGGTTCATTTTACTTTTCTTATTCTAATGATGAAAGGCTTGGTCATATGACCTAAAAATTACGCTTTTTATTACTTTCGAACATTATTTTTTCTTAAATATATGTTATAATGTTCCAGGCTAATCTACTTTCCCCGAAAATTTACAACTGTCCTGCAAGTAAAATATATTCCTTTTTCGAGAAAAAGGGCGTTTCTTCGTCCCATGACGGAGCCGTTGAGCAAAAGAGGGTCGGCCTGCTGTCTTAGTCGCCGATACGCCTGAATATGAGATTCTTATCGATCACTTTATGTTGCAGGAGTAGAAAACACAACAGCCCTTGACCATTTATCTTTACTGCGTTCCTGCGTATTATACCTTTTACCCTTCATGTAATTGGTCTGCTTTATTTCACTTGCCTTTTACTGATTCTAAAACAGTGACTATTATTAAAAACTTTACCAATGTATATACTACTACCATGTTTTCTTTTAAAAACCTTTATTGTGAAAATGTCATTATACAAATACGGGCCTATAACCACGTGGGCCGGCCACGGAGCAAACTGTAATCGTATATGATGAGTAGACATTTACACTGTAGAGGAACGTAACGGACGGGCCATTAGGTTGCAAGAACTAAAGTGTCTAACAGTTGCGGAATCGGTGGACGTACATTTTATAATTAAAATACGACAGGGCCAGTTACAATAAAATTATCTAGATATACATTTGCGGGCAAGTACCATGGGTGACGTTAATTCGAACTTTCAATAGTACAGTAATCAATAACACATCAGAACTTAATATCAATAGGGATATCGAAATATTCAATCTATTCTCGTCCCCGCCCGCCATGTGCTTCAAAACTGCATACGTATCGCGTGATATCAAGGTTGTGCAACCAGTACACAACAAGGAGTTACGAGTCCCATTTATTCCGGCGCCATTTTGGGCGAGGACGGGCAGGTCCAGGATATAGTCAAAATGTCTCTACCAACCATCGACTATGATGATGTTCATATGCTGTATTTATTAGAGTAACACTCATCTGTCCACATGAAATTAATTTGCCACAATCTAAACATGTCATTTTAATCTTTCCAAAGTTCTTCTAAATATTTGGGACCGTTTCCCTTGCCTCTGATGCTGTCAGTGCCACTTCTTTGATGAATGTACTGGCAGGTCGGGGGTTCTCCTCCAAATCTCTCTTTTATGCAGCACTATAATTAATCGGTGCCACCTCTCCATAGGATGATGCATGGTATAGTTACCATAACTATATTTTTTTTCGGTTCCTCTGGAGAGTACATCGTGGCAGATGAAGCGTGTAACGTACCGGGCATTTACCTTTTTTTGCATGTAGAGGAAAGGAAAAAAAATTCGAGCGTCCGAGTTCTAAGGTGTCCCAGGGCCATTTTAGTGGACCAGGCCCAAATCCAAAGAACAGGCCGCCATTTTGAGAGTCCTGTTGCAGCCGCCTGTCGCTGTAGCATCAAGAGCGGCCGAAACTCAGCTGAATGGCAACTGAAACGGTAAAGGGGCGCCCCACTACAGCAGACGAGCCTCCACCTAGGAAGGCCCGTTCACGCCGCCTCCCCCCCCCCCTTCGGGCACCCCACGCCGTTATTCGGAGCAGGATTGTAGGATGGCCACACCAGTACGGCAACTTGCTAGACACCACCTCGGTGCCTACCGAATCTCAGCGCCTTGTGGTGTCTTCTATTCAGAAAACATTGTTGTGCTGCCTTCGACCTATTCGCCGCAAGTGCGCACGCAACTCAGCTGCATAGCTTTCTAGACACCACCTCGGTGCTAACCGAATCTCAGCGCCTTGTGGTGTCTTCTATTCCGAAAATATTGTTGCGCTGCCTTTGGCCCCATTCGCACATCGGTCCGCTACTGACGCCATCTCACAGGCCAACGGGGCGCCCCACGCCGACTTTCAGCATTGTAGGATGGCCACACCAGTGCGGCAACTTGCTGGACACCACCTCTGTGCCATCCGGATCTTGGCATCTCAGCGCCTTGTGGTGTCTTCTATTCAGAAAATATTGTTGCGCTGCCTTTGGCCCCATTCGTACATCGGTCCGCTACTGCCGCCATCTCACAGGCCAACGGGGCGCCCCACGCCGACTTTCAGCATTGTAGGATGGCCACACCAGTGCGACAACTTGCTAGACACCACCTCGGTGCCATCCGGATCTTGGAATCTCAGCGCCTTGTGGTGTCTTCTATTCAGAAAATATTGTTGCGCTGCCTTTGGCCCCATTCGCACATCGGTCCGCTACTGCCGCCATCTCACAGGCCAACGGGGCGCCCCACGCCGACTTTCAGCATTGTAGGATGGCCACACCAGTGCGACAACTTGCTAGACACCACCTCGGTGCCATCCGGATCTTGGCATCTCAGCGCCTTGTGGTGTCTTCTATTCAGAAAATATTGTTGCGCTGCCTTTGGCCCCATTCGCACATCGGTCAGCTACTGCCGCCATCTCACAGGCCAACGGGGCGCCCCACGCCGACTTTCAGCATTGTAGGATGGCCACACCAGTGCGACAACTTGCTGGACACCACCTCGGTGCCATCCGGATCTTGGCGCGTTGTGCTGCCTTCGGCCTATTCGCACATCGGTCCGCTACTGACGCCGCCTCACGTGCCAACGGATTTTCTATGCTTTTTATACCCTATGCCGCATAACAGGTCATGTGACTTGTTTATAAAACTTTTCATTGGTTCATTTTACTTTTGGTTTCCTAATGATGGAAGGCTTGATCATATGACCTAAAAATAACACTTTTCATTGAATGAAAACTATTTTTTTTTCCCAAACGATGAAAGCCCCACCTTGTTTCTGGATGTTTCAGACTGAAGCTGGCGTCAGCATGAAAGCACCACCATCTCGTGGCTCCGTCATGGTCATTCCGCGAGCAATCATGGCAGCCGCTCCCCACCGGAAGCCTGCAGGAGTCGGGGGCCCCCAAGACTTTTGTAGAATCCTCAAGGCGGAAGGGACGCTTTCGAGAATGGGGTCCAAGACCTAGCAGACAAGCGTCCGATTTCCAAGGTGTCCCAGGGCCATTTCAGTGGACCAGGCCCAAAATGGAAAGAGCCTGCCGCCATTTTGAGAGTCCTGTGACAGCCGCCTATCGCTGCACCGCAAGAGTGGGCGCAACTCAGCTGAATTGCGGATTTTGACACAGTGGACCAAAAGCGGACGGAATGGCAACTGAAACGGTAAAGGGGCGCCCCACTACAGCAGACGAGGCTCCACCTGGGGAGGCCCGTTCACGCCGCCTCCCCCCCCCCCCCCGGGGCGCCCCACGCCGTTATTCGGAGGGCGGCAACTTACTGGACATCACCTTGGTGCCATCCACATTTTAGCGCGTTCTGCTGCCTTGGAACTATTCGCACAACAGACCGCTACTGACGACCCACCCCCCGGGACGCCCCACGCCAGATACCCAAATCAGTGCGGCACCCAGGCAACATCACCTGGGTGCCGTCCAGAAATCTGGACGTTGTGCTGCCTTGGGACTATTCGCACAACCGACCGCTACTGACCATTGTTCCTTCTTTTTCCCTAAAAATGTTTAAATGTTTTTACTGTTTTTGTTTTGTTGTATATATTTATAAGTTATTAAAGTTTTATAATCCTACTACTTTGTTGGAGTGCTATATATTTTTAATGTGACACATAATTGTAAAAACTTTGATGTACAAAGAGTCATCCCTGGAATCTTCCGCTTCAGGCTCGGTCCCCTCCCCAATCACAATACAGGATGGTTTTCAGATAGTAGGAACGCGTGTGGTGTGACGGATCTCATCGGGTGTGGGCCTTGATCTACTATAACTCCTTTGAAGAGGGGTGATTCTTTACAGCTGGGGCCATAAACTACATCTGCAAGGCTAGCTGATAGCCTGGGACCGGCCTGGACAATCGGACACAGAGGAAGAGGAGTGTCAGAGGGTGCGGTAGTGAATAGGGCGAAAGGGAGGTGTCGGGCGGGCACAGGGTGTGATTCTCAGGGAAGAGCAGCGCAGATGGGGGGAGGTTTATTGCCAATGCATAAGACAGAGAGCGGGGGTGACCAGTGACTGGGGGAGATGCTTGCGAGGGTGGGGAGCCATGCTAAGGATCGACAGCGTGCAGAGAGTGGGTCTGGTCAACTCATATAAAATGGCTGCCGTGCACGACAAAAGTGTGGCATTTGAAAAAAGGCGAGATGGCGCAGACAATGTTTTTCAACACTTCCTGATTTCCTTCGAATCGAACGTTAACAGACGTTGGGGCATATTACCAAAGTTAAGCGATATTTATCCCTAACGATGCTTAGCAACGAATATTTTACCGCTAAGCATCGTCAGAAATTATCGCAGATAAACCTTGCTATTAGCGCGAATATCTCCAAAAGTTGGTAATAGGAGATAGCGATGTTAGCGACTGTTTCCAGTCGCTAACATCTTGGCATGCCCACTTTGCATGTCATTAGTGATAAATATCACTGACATGCAAAGTGGGGCCCAAGATGGTCGCTATCTCCTACTAGCGGTCGCTAACTGGTGTTAGCGACAGCTAGGTAATACGGAGATAATTTTATCTCCGCTTTCTTGGCTTTTAAAGCCAAAAAAGCGGAGATAAACCCCCTTGAGAATATGCCCTGTTATCTCTCCCACACTACCGGTCCCCCTGGGCTTAAACGCCGAGATGGTAGGGACTGCATCCCGTGAAGATAGGCCGAGACGTCACTCAGCAGAAAAAAAAGTTTTAAAAAAGTCTATAAACATACAATAAGTTAAAAGTCAATCATTCTTCATTCCTTGTAGTACGCTCCCCAGTCCGCTTCCCGTTACGCTAACCGGGCGCACCCCACCAAAAAAACGATATTTTTTTTTTTTTTTGCCCCGCGGAGCCCTTTTAAAACCTCCACATCAAACCTAGGGGGTCAGGGAGGATCTACTATGCCCCCTTATGGTCATTTTCCCCTTCGCTTTGGCCTCCTCTTGTCTCTCGATCCTACCGAGAGACAAGATGGCGGCCGCTACGGACTGTTTGGAATGTTTACAGACGCCGGAGAACCAATCAGCTTCGCTTCACAAAGCTCCGTAACGCGAAAAGTACGCGAACTGGAGCGCTGCCCGGTCCGCTGTTACAGATATATATCTTTTTTTGAACGTTAATTTCTCAAAATCCACTGGAGCACATATATTGAGACCTAGCAAAAGGCACATCGGGCTACCAGTCCCTACAATTTTGCCAAGTTTCGTGCAAATCCATTCAGGGCTAAAAGTGAGGCCAACCGCCCTATGGAAAACTCAATGTTAAAAACACGTTTTGGGACCCCCTTTTTTCTCGGCCCCCCCTTGACGAAACCCCCCCAAATTTTCAGGGGCTGCTCAGAAACAAAATGTTCTATTTTCCTGAAAATTTCAGCCAATTCCGTCCACAAACGCCAAAGTTATTAGACATAGAATTTTCAAAAATCCCATAGAGAAAAAATCCTAACTATATATACCTACTGGCGACCGCCAGTAGGTAATATATACATATATATATCCAAACAAACATCCTACTCCAGCAAAGAAGAGGCACGTACTCAAGGTGAGCAAGGATAAGGCTTATTTATTTTTCAGGTCTCCCTCGACCCCGCAGTAGGAGAGATATATATATGGAACAGATGTACATCTTTCCTTAGCAGGTCACATCTGCATGGACCACTGTTATTTTAAAAAACATCATGACAATTGTGTACCTCTGGGCCACATAGGACAGCAACCAGCTTTAATTGGTCGACTAACTCAGTGTTCTGACTTTAAGTGTTGATATCTCCTGTTCGTAATTTTTCTGTTGGAGATTAAAAAAATGTAAAATAATAATTAACACACACATGCACACATTGGATATATTCTTCAATCTAAAATTCGTCCTCACAATACCATGTGAGTCAAAGGATCATACCTAGGCTTACAATTCGAATTGTTTTGCATGGTGATACAGCTGTCTCTGTGGTGAATGTGAGTAATTGTTAGAACATTACTGTATCACATGATAAAGGCATATGTAGGCCAGGAAGATTTCTAAAAGAGGTTACATTTGTGAAAACATGGGCTGCTACCTATCTTAATGTTTACTGAAGGAGAGATGGTGCTGGGTCTTCCGGAAGGTGGATGGGGAGGGAGTTCCATGTCTTGGCCGCCAGGTAGGAGAAGGATCTTCCTCCGGCGGTGGCTCTGCGAATGCGTGGTACGGCGGCGAGGGCTAGGTTGGTCGATCGTAGCTGGCGGGTGGGTGTGTAGAAAGTCAGGCGGTTGTTGAGGTACTTGGGGCCCTGGTCGTGGAGAGCTTTGTGTGCGTGGGTGAGGAGTCTGAACGTGATCCTCTTCCTGACGGGGAGCCAGTGCAGGTCTCTCAAGTGGGCGCAGATGTGGTTGTGTCGGGGGATGTCCAGGATGAGTCGTGCGGAGGCGTTCTGTATGCGCTGGAGTCTTTTCTGTAGTTTGGCTGTTGTTCCCGCGTAGAGGGTGTTCCCGTAGTCCAGTCGGCTGGTGAGGAGTGCCTGGGTGACCGTCTTCCTGGTTTCGGTGGGGATCCATCGGAAGATCTTGCGGAGAATTCGCATGGTGTTGAAGCACGATGATGAAACGGCGTTGACTTGTCTGGTCATCGAGAGGGAGGAGTCCAGGATGAAGCCCAGGTTACGTGCGTGGTCCGTTGGCTTGGGAGTGGTGCCCAGGGAAGGGGGCCACCAGGAGTCGTCCCAGGCGGAGGGCGATGATCCCAGGATGAGGACTTCCGTCTTGTCTGAGTTCAGTTTCAGGCGGCTGTTCTTCATCCACTCGGCGACGTCTTTCATCCCTTTGTGGAGGCTGGCTCTGGCGGTGGCGGGGTCGTTGGTGAGGGAGAGGCTCAGCTGGGTGTCATCGGCGTAGGAGATGATGTTGAGGTTGTGTTGGCCTGCGATAGCTGCGAGAGGGCTCATGTAGACGTTGAAGAGGTTTGGGCTGAGTGAAGATCCTTGTGGTACGCCGCAGATGACTTCGGTGGCCTCGGATCTGAACGGGGGGAGGCGGACTCTCTGGGTTCTTCCGGTGAGGAACGAGATGATCCACTCCAGTGCTTTCTTTTTGATTCCGATGTTGCTGAGGCGCTGTAATAGGGTGCGGTGGTAGACAGTGTCGAACGCTGCCGAGAGGTCCAGGAGGATGAGGGCCGATGTTTCCCCGTTGTCGAGCAGGGATCTGATGTCATCGGTGGCTGCGATCAGGGCGGTCTCGGTGCTGTGGTTGGCTCGGAAGCCAGACTGTAAGGGGTCGAGGGATCCGTTTGTCTCGAGGAAGGCGGTGAGCTGTCTGTTGACGGTTTTCTCAATGACTTTGGCAGGAAGAGGGAGGAGCGAGATGGGGCGGAAGTTCTTGAGGTCGGTGGGGTCCGCTGTCGGTTTCTTCAGGAGGGTGCTGAGCTCGTCATGATTCCAGCTCTCCGAGAAGGTGGCTGTGATGAAGGAGATGTTGATGATGTCCCAGAGTTGGGGTGCGACGATGGAGTCGGCCTTGTCGAAGACCTGGTGGGGGCAGGGGTCGGTTGGGGATCCGGAGTGGATGGTGTTCATCGTGCGGGTGGTGTCTTCGGTGCGGACCGGGGTCCAGGCGCAGAGGGTGGTGGTGGGGGGCGCTGGTTCGGTAGTTGGGTGCATGGTAGGTGCACCAAAGCTGTTGTCTATGTCGGCGATCTTGCGGTGGAAGAAGGAGGCGAGTGAGTCGCAGAGGTCTTGCGAGGGGGTGATGTTGTTGTTTCCTGCGCTGGGTTTGGAGAACTCTTTGACGATTCTGAAGAGTTCCTTGCTGTTTTGGGTGTTGTTGTCCAGTCGTTCTTTGAGAGTTGTTCTTTTGGTGGTGCGGATCAGCTGGTGGTGTTTTCGGGTGGCGTTCTTGAGGGCAGTCATGTTTTCTGTGGTCTGATCGTGGCGCCAGGCTTTCTCGAGGGTGCGGCAGTTCTTCTTGGAGTTTTTGAGTTTGTCGGTGAACCAAGAGGCTTTCTTGCTGCCGGGTCTGCTGGGAGGGTTCTTCAGTGGTGCGAGGTCATCTGTGCAGTTGGTGAGCCACTGTGTGAAGATGCGGTCTGCTTCGTTGGGGTCCGTTGTGCTGGTGGGAGGGTTCTGGCTGAGGGACGTGGTGAGCTGGTCGGCGGTGATCTTGTTCCAGCTTCTTCGGGGAGCCTGTTGCGGGTGGTTGTGGGTCGTGGTACTTCTGAAGCTGAAGTGGACGCAGCTGTGATCAGTCCAGTGTAGTCCGGTGGAGTGGCTGGAGGAGATGTGCTTGCTGGAGGAGAAGACGGGGTCAAGCGTGTGGCCGGCGTAGTGGGTGGGGGTGTTCACCAGTTGCTTGAGTCCGAGATTGGCGAGGTTGTCCAGGAGGGTGGTGGTGTTGCTGTCGTTGTTGTTCTCCAGGTGGAAGTTGAGGTCCCCTAGGAGGATGTAGTCAGCGGAGGGGAGGGCGTGCGGGCTGATGAAGTCTGCAATGTCTTCGCTGAATTGTGTACATGGTCCCGGGGGTCTGTAGATGAGAGTACCTCCGAGGGTGGTCTTGGGGTCGGTGTGTATCTGGAAGTGGAGGTGTTCGGCGGCGGTGAAGGTGTCGTCGGAGTTGGTCGTGATGCGGATGGTGTTCCTGTGGACGATGGCGATGCCTCCTCCAGTCTGGTTGACGCGATCCCTCCGGGTGATCTTGTAGCTATCCGGGATGGCTATGGCGATGTCGGGGGCTGAGGAGGCGTTCATCCATGTTTCTGTGAGGAAGGCGACGTCTGGTGATGTTGTGTCGAGCAGGTTCCAGAGTTCGACGGCGTGCCTGTGGACGGAGCGGGTGTTGAGCAGGATGCCCTTGAGGTGGTTGTTGCTGGTGTCTAGCTTGGCGGGTGCGGTGCAGGTCCGGAGTCAGGTGAACTTGCAGGCTTGGCAGGTGAAGGGTCCGTGGGTGTGTTTCGGGGTGGCTCGGTAGCAGGTGGGGTTCCTTTCGGGTTTGAGTGCGTTGAGGGTGAGCCTATGATACATCATATGAAAAGTGTGTGATTTGTTAAATATTTTTTTTTCTTTGCTTGGAACAATAACTGTATTTTGAGTATCTTTTTATAGCCAATTAATGCTTAGTTTTGTTATGTTTTTTTGATCTGCCTTCCCTACAACATACCGAACATTGTGTTATTTATGTAAGCTTTTATGTTAATGCTATGAACTAAAAAATTAAAATAAATAAAAATAATAATAATAAAGTTTTGTGCCTTTCATAATAACTTATGACATGCAACAATCATATGCAGGGCCACTGAGGTTCTGCGGCAGAAGAGGGCCAAAATATGTGGCAGGGTTAAGTAAATTATTTGGCAAGTAAAGCCAATTTCTGCAGCATAATGCTATATGCGAAACAGTGGGTCTGCCACTCCTAGAAATCTAAAGAACTTTTTTTAAAAACAATTGTGTCTCTCCAAATGGATGAGAACAGTCAACAAATGAGAAAGAAAAATGTACCTTATCTCCAAACCAAAAAGTGCAAAACACTTATTATATATACCACTATATATTTTTATCAGTTTTTTGAAAAACCAGAGTAAACTTATTGTAATACATATATTCACATACACACAGAATAGTTCTTCTGAACTAACATTTAACACTTAGATGTGCACACACATTTAAAATATTTACATGTCATAAAACATTCCACAAAATACATGGACATATACTGCATGGAAAAAATTATATTTAAATACAGTGCAACATTTTTGAAAGAAGAAAAAGAAATATCAACCCATTGGGTGATTAATCAAATTATTAGTTTATTATCCTGGGTGATCTTCAACACTTGACTATAAAGGGTCGACGTTTCGACCCTTTATAGTTTATACTCTCAATCCCGAAAAAACTGAGCTTATGCTCCTAGGTAGAGCCGCTCACTCTTGGTCAGCTGACTGGTGGCCATCCGAACTGGGTGAAGCCTCTATCCGTTCCTCCTCAGTAAATAGTTTAGAAATCCAACTGGATCATAAACTCACTAAGAAAGATAACATCAAGAATATCTCAGGGTCTTGCTATTATAGCCTCCACCTATTCCGTAGAATATTCCCCTATCTACCACTAGAACATTGCAGAGCAGAAGTCCAGGCAATGGTTGTGAGTCGGCTTGACTATGGGAACGCGTTGTTGGCCGAAGTAGGGGAGACAACGTTCACTAAACTTCAAGTGATGCAAAACCCTGCAGCAAGGATGGTTCTAAATCGCCCCCCAGGATCCCCATCTCTTCCCTTACTTAAAGTACTGCACTGGCTCCAAGTGAAAAAGAGATCTTTTTTCAAGCTCTGCTGTCTCTCTTTTACAGCTCTTAAGGGGGAGGGCACCCGCTATTTGCAAAACAAGCTTTTCAAGCAGGTATCCAAATGCAATTTAAGATCTAACTCACTGACCCTCCTGAAGGTCCCACGCATTCGGTTAAGTCAGACAGGTGGTAGAGCATTTTCATACATTGCTCCCAAATACTGGAACTCATTACCAGAGGCTGCGTAAATCAACATCCTTCATGACCTTCAGGAAACAATTAAAAACTTTCCTGTTCTAACCTGGTGTTTTGCTCGAGTAACTATTATCCTGACATGCTTTATGTCATCTCCTAGGTAAGCGCTGAGATGCCCTTGGGTGAGTCACGCGCCCATAACATAACATTTGCTGTTGAGGTCTGTCACTTGTCACTAGTGCTGCATTTGCCCCACTGTGCAGTCTGTGTATGCAAGTCACAAATTACATGTTGGTTAACAGTGGTAGCTGGCATCTACGCGGGTGGGTTTGGGACGTGTGTGCAAATATTAATATTACAAATCTTATCTGAACCAACGTCCTCCGTCCACCACTCCGGAACTCTTCTCAGGAACTGGATGCAGTTCCGGCAACAATTCTGGCCCTGCTCTCATACTTGAGTGCAGTACCCTGATTGTAGGGAGCGGCCTCACTCTGTGCTCCCCAGTGCCCTGGAGGCTTGCACTTCTTATGGCAGCTGGGTTAGACATTTCAAATTGCACATGCCTGGCTACAGTCGCAAGATGGCCGGCCAAAGGGACATGCGCACTTTGAATATTGCACAAACAGCCCACCCTCCTCCCTGCTGCTGTCATTCAGCAGCAGCCCCACCTCCATCCTGACGCTCGGTTCAGGACGGAAGGATAAAAAATAAAATGGTAAGGAATTGCTGGTAATTTAAGTGGGGAACGCTCCTCTGCTCCAACGGATAAGCGACCCTGTTAGTTAAACCACACAGTTGGGTGATTTAAGGTGTTCTTCGGCTTTATCTTGGGAAGGTATTGTTTTAGGGAGCTGGTAATAGGACTGAGCACACAGTATGGAGACAAGTAAAACATTTGGGTTTACTGATGATCAATTTTCCAAGCTCATTAGACAAGGGTCAGGGGGGACAAACCCTTTGCATGGTGTTGTAGTGTAGTTTCTATATTCCCAATAGGCTCTGTGCATTGGAATAACATAAACGATAGTTTAGACGTAGGACTGAGGTCATCTAGGTCTCTACTGAATATGTTAGACTTAATTAGGTATGCCAGCTAGCTCATAGGTCACTAGAAACTTTCTCGAGTGAACAGGAAGGAGTTAACTTTCCTGAATAGACAAAAAGGGATTAGTTTCTGACAACCGCATAAACATGACGACTTTGCTCCCCCCAGAATAAGGAGTATATCTCCAGAGTCGCGGAAAACAATAGATAACTATTTCACTCAGTCAATCGTGCATGCTTAGTTTCACCAGGAGTGCAGAGAAATAGAGAGACGGGCGTTTTCAATAAAAGTGGTTATTTATTATCTTTCTCATGCAAGAGAAGTGAACTGCCACAATTGCAATACTTGTCATAAAGTAAAGTACGTACAGTAAAAGGAGTATTATGAAATAATACTGTAAAATTATTTATATGGTTTCTAAGGCATAAGATACTTAAAACGGATAAAATACATAAAATGATAAAAGTTGACTAAACGTACTCAACTGGTATTCTAAAATACACCTACCCCGGTGTACCTAACCTAAGCCTAGTACGTGGGAAGGAGTAAGTGAGATATAGTTTGAGTTAAGATGGTTTTTGCCAAGAATCTGAATCAAGAATTCTCTTAACCCCTTCGCTGCTAGGCCTTTCCCCCTCCTGTGCTAAGCCTTTTTTTTGGCGATTTGGGGTAGTGCGCGCTTAGGCCCCTGTAACTTTTTGACCACATAAGGTATCCACGCCAAATTTGCGTCCTTTTCTTCCAACATCATGTGGATTCTAAAGGTGCCCAGGGTTTGTGGATTCCCTTGCAGGGGTCCCAGAAATTAAGCAAAATATAGTAACATTTTTGTTTTTTTCAGAGAATTGGGAAAAACGGGCTGCAAATGAAAGCCTCTGGGTTTTTCCCTGCAAATATTATCAAAAAAGGGTTTATGGGGCTGAAATCTCCATTTTCTCAGCTTTTAGGGAATGACAGTCTTTTGTCAGAGAACCAACATTTTTCACACAGTTTTGGCATTTTTCTGGGACATAGACTATTTTTGCCATTGCTATTTGCAGGGAATTCTAGGTAGGAAAACGTTGGGGGACCCACGCATGCCATACCTTGCTGGACTCCCCCGGGTGTCTAGTTTTCAGAACCGTTTGGGTTTGGTAGTTTCCCAAGATGGCCGTCGAGCCCGGGGCAAAAAACTCAGGTGCCCCCCCAAAAATAAGGTAGTTTTGCTATAGGTAATTTTTAAGTCTCCACCCTACGATTTGGGCCTTTTCCAATTGCAGCCACTATGCATACCCACGCAAGTGAGGTACCATTTGTATCGGGAGACCTGGGGGATCGCTGGGTGGGAGGAAATTTGAGGATCCACGCAGATTTCACAACTTAACCACAAAGAAATGTGAGAAAAAAGCTATTTGTTTTGCGAAATTTGAGGTTTGCAGTGGATTCTGGGTAGGGGAATGATGAGGGACCCACGCAAGACATACCTCGCTGGACTCCCCCGGGTCTCTAATTTCCAGAAATATATGGGTTAGGTAGGTTTCCCTACATGGCCGCCGAGCCCCGGGCCAAAAACTCATGAGAACCCCCTTGCAAAACCAGGTTGGTTTGTGCTAGGTAATTTTGATGTCGCATCATTAGGTTTTGGGCCCTTGCCTGCTGCGGGTCCTTGACCCACCCACGCGAGTGAGGTATCATTTTTATCGGGAGACCTGGGGGAACGCTGGGTGGGATGAAATTTGTTGATCCATGTAGATTCCAGAACTTTCCCACACAGAATTTTGAGAAAAAAGTGAAGTTTTTCAGCTAAATTTGAGTTTGCATGGGATTCTGGGTAGGAAAACGTTAGGGGACCCACGCAAGTCATACTTCGCTGGACTCCCCCGGATGTCTAGTTTTCAGAAATGTGTGAGTTTGGTAGGTTTCCCTGTATGGCCGCCAAGCCTGGGGCCAAAAACTCATGGGACCCCCCTTGCAAAACCAGGTTATTTTGTGTCAGGTCATTTTGATGTCGCCTCAATAGTTTTTTGGCCCTTGCCTGTCGTGGGCACTAGGCCTACCCACACAAGTGAGGTACCATTTTTCTCGGAAGGCTTTGGGAACCATGGAGTGGGTGGAATTGTGTGGATTCACGCAGATTCCAGAACTTTCCAACACAGAAATGTGAGGAACATTTGTTTTTTTGGACACATTTTTAGGTTTGCAAGGGATTCTGGGTAACAGAACATGTTGAGAGCCAGTCAAGTCACCCCATTCTGGATTTTCCTGTGTGTCTAGTTTTAAAAAATGTACAGGTTTGCTAGGTTTCCTTATGTGGCGGCTGCGCTAGTGCCCAAAATCCACAGGTAGGCATATTGCTAAAAACAAATCCGTGCCTAGTCGGCTTTCTGCTGCCCTGAGGGGAAGATTTCGGGGCTGGGGTTGCCCCGATATGCCCCCAAGGGGGGCAGAAACATTGTGGCTATATTTTTTGGGGGCTGAGGGCATTGGTAGGCCCATTCTGGGCAGCCCCCAACCTAAGAAAAATGTGCCCAAAAATCCCGTGTGTCTGGTGGGTTTTTTGTCCCCCCCAGGGCGGCCAGATTGGGACTACTGCCCCATCTGTCCCCGGGAGGGCAGGAAGGCTGTAATTTTAGTGAGGGAAGGTTTGGGGTATGGGCATGCCAGTTTTGGGCAGCCCCACCCTATGTCAAATTTGCCCCCCCAAAAAATCCCTGGCGTCTAGTGGGCTTTTTGCCCCCCCCCCCGGTAGGGCAGATTGGGGGGTAATGCCCCCATCTGCCCCCAGGGGGGTCAGAAAGTCCACTAGACGCCAGGGAGTTTTTTGGGCAAATTTTGATTAGGGTGGGGTCTGCCCAAGACGGGCATGCCAATGCCCCCACCCTAATAGAAATGTGCCTAAAAAAATCCCTGGTGTCTAGTGGGCTTTTTGCCCCTCCAGGGGGGGGCAGATTGGAGGCTACTGCCCCATCAGCCCCCAGGGGGGGCAGCAAGGCTGTTATTTTTGTGGGGGAGGGGGTGGGGGCATAGGCATGCCCGTTTTGGGCAGCCCATCCAAATTCAAATTTGCCCACAAAAAAATCCCTGGCGTCTAGTGGGCTTTTTGCCCCCCCCCCCCGGCGGGGCAGATTGGGTATGACTAAATATGGATATGATTCTTATGCCTTTATAAGGATATGATTTGTTATAACCACATAAGGGCATAAATCGGGAATATTTAAATAGGGTCCTGGATACGTTCACAACACCCACTCCACGTATAATGTCCATCATTACTAAATACTAAGCAATACTAAACATATAACGATGCATGTGTTTTCCAACCCACCCCAAAATACATAAAATGCATTTGAAATGGTATGTACACGAAAAATGAGTATCATACTGTACGTTTTCAAGCAGAGGTAACATTCAGATAATGCATATATGGTACGTTGGCTGAATGATTTGCGAAAATTACATTCATGAAATGGCTTTTAATACAGAAGAGAAGGTCGAGACCATTTCATCACATATTTATACAAGATTGTACATGTGCTAGAGGCTAAGTCAAAATATTGTCTCTAGAGTCTCAAAAAATAGAAATTATGTTCTCTAAGAATAGTTCTACTTTAAGCAGAGTACTATGTGCCAAAAAAAAGTAAATATTTTGGGAACGGAAAAATAATTTTGCTTTCAGGGGAAAGAAATAGTTCCAATGTTTTCAGTAGTGTTGTTTATCAAAAACTGAAGGCCGAATTCAGAGTTCAGGGAACGCTGTGGGCTCATGTTTTGTTTCAAAAGTTATTCTCGTTGTTAGGGGAGAACATAAGTTCAGATAGGCTGGCAAAGAATTTGTCTACAACAGTAGGTGAAAGTTGGACCAGGTCCGAAAAAGTAGAAATAATGCATATGTGCGAAGCATTGCCATCATTGGTGTCTAGATCAGCAATGGTCACGGAAGGTTATACCTGTGTGCCGCATTCATCTCGTACCTCATCGCCACCTAATCGTAATGGTGAGGTCTCAACGAATGCCGTCATCAGAATAGGTAACCGCTGGGGACAACACGTTGCATGAGCCGTTAGCGAACCAAGCAAAGTATCGATATCCATAGGTACTGCTGATGGTAGTGTAAGACAGACGTCCAACACGCATTCTTCTCCGCATAGCAGACATCGTTGAACAGGTAAGATGCAATCTTGCCAGATTGGTCTGAATGAAAGAAACCAGGTAGTATTCAGATCTCTTAGCCGAGCTAATCCGAGTACTTTAGTTATTCTTTCTCGGTATCTCATCGCTAGGATCGTTTCTTCCATAGTTGCCTGGGTTTTGTCTGTGACTTGACTTGCCATATCGGAGCAGAAGGAACAAAAATAAAATTCCTGCTACGAGTCCCAAAAGAAGAGGCGGGCCACCGAACACAGAGTGCACAAATTTCGGGAAGATGTTCAGGACTGCTTCAAAGGGTGCTAATAGTCCCGAAAAAATTGTCTAAAATACATGTGCGATGCCACTGGTATCAGACATGTTTAAGATTTGACCTAACATTTCTACGAAATGCACGGGGCTATTTGTTGATAATAGTGTATGTATCTCTGCCGCTGTCCTTGCAACTTGCAGATCATACGTCTCTTTGGACGAGGTTAAAGGCACAGTTGTCTGTAAAAGAATAGACTTCATTCTGCTTAAAGTATCAATTCGAATAGAAGAGATATTCAGAGAAGGCCATATTGCTGCCTCCTTGTCTGGTTTGCTGTTTGGATACAATACTTGCATACAGCAAATGACCCTGGAAGTAACAATCACGAGATAGGCTTTTCCTGGCACCATGCCACAACAGCTGTGGTCACTTATTATAACGTAGCTGCCGTTGGAAAGCTGTCTGAAAAAAGTCTCTATCTGTGTTGCAGGGGTGCCGTGCAGGTGACATGAAAGGTTGTTTGATGAACCTTCGCAGGCTCCATGCAAGTTAATACCTTAACACAGAAGTGTAACGCTTAGTGATTTTTTACAGTTGTTACCACTAAGAAATACCTCTTTTTTCCCTTCACTATAACATCTATGTGTATAAGGTAAATTCCAGGTTGACTTGATGTAACCTTTACCCAACCTTTCATACAGGCCTGCTGGTATATACTTTTGGCAATATTGAAACTGAAAAGTTGTTATCGGAATTGTAATTTTACCATGTATTATCCATTCAACGACAGGTCGTTCTGACATTGTAAATGGTAACTTTTCTAGGGGGGAGAACTCACCGGCTTTGGGGTCACAGCATTCCTGCACACCGCCTCGCAAGAGGTCTACAGATAGCATAGCTTGCCCCCGCCGCCGCAGCACATCCACGGCCGCCGAGAGGGGCAGGGTAAAGAAAGAAACTACATTCCGCAGCGTCCCCTGCCTCACGGGGACGCCGCCTGACAGCAGAGACTTCCGCCCGGAGGCGCTTTAAACAAAGCACTTCCTCCCGCGTCGCGGGACGAGCCCGGGCAGATGGCGGGCCATCTGTGGCCATCAGGGGCCAGAGGAGGCCAGGCCAGGCTAACCCCTTGACACTTCTAAATGGGTAAGAGAAAACAGCTCTGTAGGGGCACAGATGAAGGGGAAAAGGCGAAGCACCCAAGGAAGTCAGACTCAATCATGTTGTATCTTACATCAGCGGTACTGACCAAAGAAATTGCTATAACTGAGAAAGAGCTGGGCCTAGGTAACGCTGTCATTGATTCAGCCCAACCCATAGAGCATGCAGGGGTTATACCTCTGGAGCCGACTACTATCGTCAGTAATCCCTCCATTGCTTCGGACCCTTTACCAACTGTAGTAACCCTTGATTCCCCTGACGAACTGCCAAACATTTTGTACTATCCGAACCTGCAGAAGCCCCCTGATCGAGAAAGTCTAATGTGAAACGGGCCAGGAAAAGTAAAATTAGGGGGGTGGCTCCCCCATCACTTAAAGGTCTCAAAGCACAAATTGGGAAAATTATAGAGGATCTATTCACCTCTAGATTGGAACCAGTGCTAGTGAATATGGCTGCGGATATTGTGGACACATTTAACTCGTGTGTATCGGGGTTATTCTCTAAATGTGATCAAATTGACCGATTATTAAACCAACACTCAGGGGGAGCGGGTTGTACTGATTCGCCTCACCCACCAATCTTAAATAGGCCTACTATGGTCAAAGTGCCATCAGTACAGACAGCAACCAAATTTGTAAATATTGTCATGGAGGAGAGCCAGGTGGGGTATCGACCTAATGGAGGGGGGGTTGTTAGTCTTAGCCCCGGGGTACCTACTATTGGTAATCAGGCACAAGCTAGTACCTGGCATGGCCTCACTCTTTTTAGACATCTTGAGCTGCCTCCGGAGGCTGCCCCTTTGGTGGCTGTCTTCACTGGGGTTCCCCCCTTGAGAGAGAATGCTCATGAATCAATTCACGATCTCATGGCCCTAGCAAGGGAATGGTGTAGACAGCATAGTACCGGGGGAAATGACATTATAAACTCTGTCATCATGGCAAGAAGGGTCAGTTGGGTAGGCCACTGTCCTAAAAATATCCCAGGCGATTGTGTGGTTGTCAATTTTAATAACCATCTGAGCCCCCAGAGGCTATTTTGGGACAATTCTGATCTGGACAATCAGGGTATTAGACCGTTACCTCTTGGATTCTTTATTCCCCCAGTTAGGCCTACTAACTTTCCCCGGCAAGTAACGGGGGAACATTCTCATATGGCCTACAAGCATACACAACTAGAAAGGGAATGGGGGATGCCCCAACTTAGACGTACAAAGGGGGTGACAGGGAGGGTTGTTAATGCACCCATAACATCACCTTTACCGGCGGGAAAGGTGGGCAATAAACCCATAACACCAGTCCTATTGCCAGGGTGTCAACCAATGGAGGGAATAAGTGTTTCGAATCATTTCTCTCCACTGTCCCAGTTGGAGTCAAACGATTGACTACCTGAGGACATCTTTAGCCCAGGGAGGCTGATAGGTGACTCTAGTGTAAGAACCTCATGTAAACTGTTAAGTTGGAATGTGGCAGGTACTAGATTAAAAAGCTCAGACCCTAATTGGATAAAGTTCATAAGGCAGTACGATATTTTGGCGCTCCAGGAAACATGGCATGGGAAGTCACACATAGTTTTAGCCTGGATGGTTATTGTAGTTTTGTTACACCTGCAGTACCAGGAATAGTAGGTAGACCTAAGGGTGGTCTTCTTTTCTTAATTTCACTAAAGCTTGCCTGGACTTTTAAAAAACTTGATACCGCTTCGGCCAACTATCTTATTATTGAGTGGACTGTCCCTGATCAGCCAAATCTTTTGTTAATACATTTATACAATGCCAGGGAAGGTGTAAGTTATATGGCGCACATCAGCTCCCTGGATTTTTTTTGTCAGTCTATAAGTCAAACCAGACCTTTGTATCCGAGGTGATACTTATGCGTGATTTTAATATACATCCCTGCCCGTGGGACTGTTACGGGGAGGATCAGGAGGGGTTAATGAGTGGGGGGGTTTCCTCATTTCGAGCACAGTAAACAGTGTGAAGCTCTGGAGGAGGCCATATCTAACTTAAATTTACTTGAACCAGGTAGGGAGGGGGGGCAGGAAAGGGACCCCACCTATATAGGTCGTGGATCTAATACAGTGATTGACTATATCTTTGCCTCCCCACTTATCCTGGATAGGTCCATAGGATATAGAGTAGTCACATCAGCATTTAGTGACCATAACCCGGTTTTGTGTGAGATCGAGCCGGGGGGACTGTTTGTTATTAAAGAGGGAGGCGGGGCCCCACGGGGACTATCTACAAAAGACCAAGGTAGGCGCATTAAATGGGATCTTGTCGTCCCTGAAACATTTTTTGAAGATTTGGCCCTCACAGCGGAGGCTAATCTTGCTATCTGCCTGGATGATTCTGTTCCAGCTGGGGAAACTATAAGAGCTTATGAAGCCCTGTGTAATCAGGTAGCAGGGAAATTACAGGCAGCCAGTATAACTAATATAAAGAAAGCCTATAAATGGTTTGATCATTCCTGTACTAGGGCTCACAAGGTGCTCTTGGAAGCTCTTAAGATGAGTCCAAGAGACAAGGGACTGGTTGCTTCATTACGTAAAGTGTATAAATTGGCCATCAGTGTGCGTAAACGTACAATTAAAGAGGAAGCGTGGAGTAATCTTCAAGCTGTTGATATTTTAAGGGACAGCAGAAAGTTCTGGTCCACAATAAATCAGCGATTCTTTAAAGAAAGAGAAAATAGAGACACAGACTGTGTAATACCTGATGACATTTGGCTTCAGCACTTTAAGAACATCTATGCCGATACCGACCATAAAGAGCAAATCCCAGGGAGTGCTGCCACTGCTGAGCCCTCTTCTCCGCTTGTTTTCGAAGTAGCGGACGTAGAAAGGGCAATTAGAGAAATGGCCAATCATAAGGCGCCCGGTCCTGAAGGGGTGCCTGCTGACCTCTATATCTTGCACCCCCAGTTTTGGGCAAAAGTTCTGATAAATGTCTTTAATGCGTCAGCCTCTGCAGGCTTACCATCCTCCTGGTCCACTTCGGTTATAGTCCCAATTTTTAAAAAAGGGAGTAGAGGGGACCCGGCCTGCTATAGGCCAATCTCCCTGATAGACTCTGCAGTCAAAATCATGGGCAGAGTCATTCTTAAAAAACTGGGGGATTGGCTAACTAGCAGGGGGGTACTCTCTAACCTCCAATATGGTTTCAGAAAACACAGAAGCACTATAGACCAATGTCTACATTTGTATCTTCTGATAGGGAAATATACAATAGCAAAACCAGGCCATTTATACCTAGGTTTTATGGAATTGTCTTCGGCATTGGACCTGGTAAATCGGTCGAAACTATGGTCTAGCCTGAGAGAAATGGGGATGGAAGCACCTCTGATTAATTTTCTTAGTGACCTCCATCAGGACCTTTCTGCCAAAGTGAGGACAACGTCAGACGATGCACTGGACACTTTAGCTCCAGGAGAGGGGTCAGACAAGGTTGCATTTTGGCCCCTCTCCTTTTTACCTTGTATATTAATGCCCTGGAAGACTCTTTAGTTAAGGCCACAGTAGACGTCCCGCGTATAGGAGGATCGGGCGTTCCGGCTCTCCTATACGCGGATGACGCTGTTCTACTTGCACGAACAGGTACGGGCCTACAGAGGCTGCTAGATCATTTTGCCAGCTTCATGCAGTCCCTTGATTTAAAAGTTAACAGCAAAAAATCACATGTGATGGTAGCGGGAGTTCCAAGGAAGAAGTCCTGAGGAGGTTTCGAGGGTACCAGTATTCACCTATCTGGGGGTACTCTTTGATGAGAAAGGTAATTGGGGACCCCAACTGAAACAGAAGTGCAATGCTGTTACAAGATCTACATCAGCACTTCTCAGTTTCTCAAAGAGGTTTGGTGCGAGGACCATGGAGGCCTTGCTTAAAATATATAAATCCAAGTGCCTAGCGATTGCCTCATATGGGGCCGATGTCTGGGGATATGTTCCTATGAATACAATACAAGTGGCAGAAAACAAGTTCCTTAGATCCCTGCTGGCGGTTCCCCAATCTTCTCCCACACTTTCCTTGCATGCCGAACTAGGTATTGGATATATCACAGATAATTTAAATATGGCCCCAGTGACCTGTTGGGTGAAGACATGGATTAATGAGGAGATCACCCTTAATCATTTAATCCTGAAAGATTGTTTAGCCCTGGATAAGGCAGAAAGGATTCCCTGGCTGGCTTACGTTAGAGCGGCGTGTGTCAGACTGGGTCGTCCAGAACTGTTTACTTGCCTAGAAAAGCTAGGAAAAAATGATTTGGTATGGATCAAAAAAAGTTTTATGAATTTGGCGCAGCAAAACAGGGAGGAGCAGGAGGTTAGAAAACCAGGAGTAAGAAGAATGTATATTTTGCAGACTTCCTTATGTAATGAACCCTATTTGAAGTTAGTCACCAACCAGTTTCACCGTTTCTTACCGGTTAGATTTAGGTTTAACCTAATTCATCTCATTCTGGGTGTTTTTCCGTAGTGGGGGAAACCTGAAGAAAGTGCCCCGTGTTCATGTGATAGGTTTTCAACACAGGACACTCTCCATCTTGTAATGTTTTGTGAGAAGTATGCGGAAGCACAACATTTTTTTTACTACCAATTCTTCGGGAAGCAGGCTTCGTACAAGTGAGGCCTGCTCTTATGTACTTGCAAATCTTGGGTTCCGTACGTATTATTTTTAGCGTAGCCAACTTTCTGGTGGCTGCGGCTCGGATTAATTAGATAAGACCAAATTTGTTAGTAATTACATAGAAGGATTCACTCATTTTTTACTGTACATAGGAATTTAATGTGGTATGCTAAACAAAGTCCCCCGGTGTGGCACCCCAAAGATGTAAATGTGAGCCATGACAAAGATAATTGTTGGGTCTTAATCGCTGTGTGCATATATTTATGAAATCAACTTAATATATTTATTTGTTTGTTTTTATATGTTTTTATTCGAATGCTGAATTTTAGAATATTTTTTAATTATCTAGCATGTAGTGGATGTATGTATTGCTTTTCTTTTTATGATTTTAATCTAAATAAAGATTGTTTGACTGACTGACTAACTTTTCTAGTTTTTCAATGCTCAGCACAGTCTGCTCCTTTTTGTGCCAAAGAGATTTGTTTATCTGTATGGTTAAAGATAGAAAATAATGACGTTGTTTTGATTAGACGCCATGGCACGTAGCCTGAACGGAGGTTTTGCAACGTCCAGCCTAACTGTACAATAGAACGCAATTGGGACTGGCCATGTTGTAACATTAGCATATCCTGTTCTATTATATCAATAGCAGATGATACAATGCTGTCCAGTGAATAAATTCTGGAGGACAGAGTTGTTAACCCATTGTCCACTACAGACAGTGATTTTTCCAAATTAATACGATCAATTTCTTGTATTTTTTCAGCAGTTTCAATTTGCATTACTTTCCAAGCTTCGTTGTAAGCAGCGTATATACCGGCGTATATGAAATGTTTTTGACGCCGTTTGCGAGGTCCCAATATGAAATCTCGCAAGTCAGCACCTTCTTTAAGTAAAGTCAAGCGTTGCTTAATTTCAGCCAGTGTGGATTTCTGTAGCCATTCGAGACATAGCTTTCCTACACTGTATGTTGTAACTATCCCTGGATGTTGTCTCTGGGAATATCTTGGGTCTGGCCTGTTCTGTTTGAACCCCTGTGGTATGTTCAGGAATCTATCTTGACAGTTATTTGTGTCTGTGGGCCAGATCAACCATTTTTTTCAATCAGGATTTGTTCTGTTTTGGTGTAAAATTTGGGATACGTCTATCTCCACATCTGTATTACTATCAGGTATGGGCTTTGGAATAGACGGTTTGTTTAAGTCTTTTATCTTGGCTAGGGCGAGACAGGTTGTTTGTTGAATGGTGTCATTCAGGAATATTATCTGTTCTGGGATCATGCAGGCTCTGAATAATGATTCTAAACCGTGTACCTGCCAGTCTTTTGTACCCCAGATGGTTTTTGTCTCAATGTTGTTTTTCCAAAATTCAAAACCAAATGTAGACATTTTTTCATAAACATTTTCAGAATAAATCCAATTTAGTATTTGTCAACATGTTTTTCATTCCTGTCTTATTTAACATTTTAAAATAAAACGTTTCTATATCAGTGTTATTATACCCTGAGAAGCATGGGAATTTCTCAAAAAATGTTTTTGAACTGCCTTTTTGCGGTGTTGGACAATGTTCCCATTGGTTATAAGTAAAAAAAATTCTAGCATTCGCAGATCTATGCAAATAGTGGTGACGATAATGATTAAAGCAATACATTTCTTCATAATTTTATGAACCCTGCAAATAATCATGTTCATTGAATTTTGCTGACATTTCTAAATCTGACATCATATTATTAATATTTTCAAAGTCCCAATCATCAGAGAAAGTACTTGGTGATACAAAGTCACTTAATGAAACCTTGAACTGGTGTGGATATTTCAAGAGCTCAATTAGGCCATAGATTTCGTAATCTGTTGTGTCCCATGCTACACCACCAGGTATTGGAATGGCTGTGATGTTCACTGATGACAGTTCTCTTTTTTCGATGTGAGAAGATCTGTGTGGCTTTAGGACCAAGTTGATGTTCTGACTTGCTGTGTCCATTGTACTATATTTTCCATCAATAAATCTACCCAAACTTAAAACCAAGATGAGCCAAAGTAGGAGGAAAAGTACACCTAACACAATCCAAAATTCAATCCATGGTGAAATCAGATATGTTTCTTTGAGTTGATGAAAGAGTTCAGTCATTTTTTTCTTTGAAAATCTTTGTTGCTGGCTTTTCTTCATGTTCACTTGGATCATCAGAAAAGTCATCAAAATTGATGATGTAGCCAGATGCAGTTCTGTCAATTGTTAGAATTGCTTCAGGATTTCCATCAGTCTTTGGATCCACTTTTGTCACATTAGTATAGTCAGAGGCTACATCATTGTAGACAGGTGTTTCTTGACAAACTGTTGCAATTTGGGTTTCAAGAGGCACAAGTTCCTTGGCTTTGTTGCATAGTCCTTTTTTATTTACTGCAGGTTTATCAAAAGTGATTAGTCTTTCAGTTTGAACCTCTTGGATTATAGCAAGATTTGGTCTTCTGCTACTTCTTGGGAGTCCACTGGGCCTACTACTTATTATTGGCCACATGATTGTGGTTTTACCAGGTCGATTGATACAACTCGGTTCTCCTTTTTACCAGCATGGGGCGGTAGTACTACTGATCTTTTTACACTGACAGCTAAGACAGGTACTGCTTTTCTGTAAGAAGGCCCAAATTCCTTCTTCACTGCCATCTTTTCTCTGACCAGATCCCCAATCTTTGGAATCCAGACAGGTCTTGCTGGGACAGGTGTTTTTTCTTCAGTGATCACTGGCTTTAGCTTTGTGTTACTTAGACTTCTTCTTGTTTCATTAAGTCCTGTAAAACAGCCAAACGATCTTTGATATCAAAGGTTTTTTGTTTCACCACTGAAGTCTGACAATCGAGATCCTGAATGAGCATTCTAGTACCAAACAAAAGTTTGTACGGAGTGATACCTCCTAGAGAATTTCTTGGCAGATTATTAAGACTACGTGGACACTTATTTGATGTTTGACCCACCCGTCAGCCGAACCTAATACCCTCGCCGTAATAGATTGCTTTATGTCACGTTTTTTTCTCTCCACTACCGCATTTTCCTCGGGATGGAATGGAGTAGGGTACCGCAATGCAATGCCCATGCTGGCCATGGCCTCTTTGTAAGCTTGAGAGCTAAACGCAGGACCCTGGTCAGAATGTAGCAAGCCAATTGCGTATGTGCTGATAAAGACTAGCAAATCTTTTATAACAGTTTTGGCGTCAGCCGAGCGCTGGGGCCACATCTAAATGAATCTCGTCTTAATAATTATGAGATCGCATATTTCCGTCTGGATGTCTGCGTATAGATAGCCTAATGCTGTCTAATAGAGGTGTCCGAGCAGGTGCCTGGTCCGGTTCACAACTGCGATCTCTGTTGCAGTTCTGACAATTCATTGCAAAGTTATAAATTTGCACGCTCATCCCCGGCCACCAGTATTGTGATTGCAATTCTATTAGAGATTTCAAGATCTCTTGGTGCCTCAGACCCATTCCCATGTGTGCTTCTTGAATCAAGTAAGCTCCCCGGTTCGTGTTTGGAATTACTCTATCCCCCACTCCAGGGATTTGAGCAAAAGGAACGGAGTTTGCATCAATTATGTATGTATTTCTGAGTGGATAATTTAGAGGTAACGCCGTATAGTTGCCTTTCATTGAGGCTTTTACTGCTAGTAGCGTTTCACCGTCTATTTGTTTTTTAGTACGCTTTTTTGTAGCTACGGAAGCCGATTGAACAGCTGCCGCCGTGGCTCTGTTAGCCAATGAATTCCCTGCAACGTGAACGCCATCACGCTGATGACTCAGTGTATGTATCACGTGAGTCTTTCGTAGTTCTTTCTGTAAAAGAACTACTTGTTCCCAGGGCTTTTTATGCTTTATTGTGGCACCTGGCTCATCTTTGTAACCGTTTTTAATCCAGGTCTGCATGGAATTATTGAAAGACTTGATGCAGTAATGCGAATCGCACACTATTAGTGTGGGGAATTTGCGATCGGCATTTTCAAGCGCCATCTTTAAAGATCTTATTTCAGCTCGCTGAGCTGTACAGTTTCTGAGTGATTCAGTTTTAGTGACCATCGGTCTGAATTTACCTAAGTGCCAGCGACCTTTGATAATCGCGCATGCTGCATTGTAAATTTGTTTTTCCACAACGTAGTGTTGTGCAAAACTGTCCGTGTAGATAACACAGGTGTATTGTTTGAGAGGCAGAATTTCGATTGACAGAGGATAATCATATTCGTATTCTAGATCTTCTAGCTTTTTCATTTTTGGATCAAATGCGTGTTTCACATCTGTTGTAGCAAGACAATTTTCCCATTGTATCCATTTTGGATGTAATGCCATAGCATTTGGAATGCTCGGTCTTGTTACTGCCTCAAGGGCGGATACTGCTGTTAAAACAGATATGCTTTTCCCTTGGGCTAAGGCTCTTTCTTTTGCTACAGCAGTTTGAACCACAGTCCGAATTTTTTCAGTGGAACTGAATTTCATTTCAGCTTGTGTGTACAAGTGTGATTTATAAGCTATTGGTACCGTTTCTCCATCACTAGAGGTCAGGTATGTGAAGCCGCATCTTCCTGGGATGACTCGGATTACAAGGTTGCGTTCGTTTGCGCGTGTTTGCAGTTTTGTTTTAGTTAACATGTCTGTTTGTAATGATCGTAAAATTTAGGTATGTTTCTGAGTCCAATTAATTGTTTTGGAATCAGGTTTTATTAATTCGTAGAGAGGTTTAACCCTCTCTGAATAATTTAGAATATAAGTTTTTCTGAAATTCAGGAAACCTAGAATTGATTGTAAGTTCTTCAGCGTTTTTGGAGCTTGGAGTACTGCACACTTCTCTAAGAAGTTGTCTGCTAGGCTTTTGCCTTCACTTGTAAATTCATATCCTAAAAATAGGACAGTGAGGTGGGCAATTCGGGACTTTTTAAAGTTGAATGTATACCCTTCGGATGCGAACCCAAGTATGATGGTGTTCACTCTTTTCAAGTAGGTCATCGTCTGTAAGATAGATGTCATCGACATAAGATAATACCTCATCATCATACATTTGTAGTAACTCTGTTATCCTGCCTGAGAATAATCCTGGGCTATTCTTGAATCCCTGTGGGAGACGACATAATTGTTTTTGGGCCCCCATACAGGAGAAAGCGGTCAAAAACCTGCTTTCTGGTGCAATGTTTTGACAGAAGAAACCATTTGAGATATCTAATGTCATTTTATATTTTTTGCGCACGATGTTATTCATCAGTGCTGCACTGTGTGAGTTTTGTACTGCAAATATTTTGCAACAAGAGTTTAGGTGTCTGTAATCCAAAACTAGACGATATGAATCGTCTGGCTTGGAGACAGGAAACAAAGGATTGTTCATTTGTGAGGTGCATGTTTCAATCACCCCCTGATATTCAAGTTGATCTAAGATCTCCCTGACTTGTTTTTTAGCTTCTTGCTTAACAGGATACTGCCTCTGTGCAGTAGGTTGATTTTTTAACTGGATTTTATGGTGAGGAGAATCCTCATCCCATCCTACATGATTTTTTTATAATGCAGGGGCTTGGGCCACTGCCCATTTTCTAGCAAATGTGTATTTTGTATGAATTGGAATGTGATTTGAGAAGGCATGCATAATCATTTCTTCGCCATGTGGGCACTCCCTGACAAACTCTGGTGGCCAGTCTTTCTCAGCAAGCAGGATATCATAGCCTTTAGATAAGTTATCCCAAAAGAGACCCCTTATTTTCCGAGTTTTGTCCCCCTCTATATGCAATGTTATTTCATATAATTTATGGGGTATGCTAACTCTGGTGTCTGCAGTTTCCACCTGAATGTATTCATTCGTGTCCACTGTCTCCAGAAGATTCATCAGGATCTTGCGAGCTATGGTCACTTCTGCTGCGCTGTCTAGCATTGTCTGGGCCCACTCTCCGTTTTTCAGTTGTGTCCTCAGAATCCTCGGCATGTTTTATTTTAATACTAGCTACCTTCTTTTTTGGAAATTGTCATTTTTTACTTTGATGAGCAGGTTCCTTGTCTTTGGACTTGACGTGCTCTTCTTTGTGCTCTGACCGTCCTCTTCTTTCCGATTTCTGTGAGGAAGTCTGAAAAGATCGAGAGGAACGTGTATCAATATCTTGATATCTGTCAGGTTTTCTCAAATTGTCCATATTTCTAAGGTTGTATCTTTTTTCAGAGGGCTCCCTTTGGGGAGACTTGCCTCCTCGTTCTGGAGATCTATCTCTCCATTGAGGAGACCTTCCTCTGGACTGAAACTGCTTTTCTCTGGGAGTGGTTTGTTTATTACCCTCCCACCTCTTTTTTGGAGTATTTAGATTATTCTTAATAAAGGTTTTTTCAGGATTTTCAGTTAGTTGTGGTTTTAGTGGTTTCCCACCCAAACTATCTCTACCTAATTCTTCATAGGATTTTTCAATTATTCTGGCAAGTTCAAAAGGTTGTTCTGCTATTCTGCAATATCTGTTTCTTTCAATTGTTGGCGGATCGCCACAGATGCTGCTTCTCCTTTTATGTTAGCTAATAGTATAGCCGAGACTTGCTTAAAGTCTTTCAGTAATTTCATACCTAGAGTTAAAGCAGGTTCTGGACCATATTCATTTTGAATCCGTCTTAGTACGTCTGGTATAACCGCCATAGACAGAACACCAAGTGTCACGCCATAGACAGAACACCAAGTGTCACAGTCCTCTACATGTGGTGTGATCCCCATTGGAAGACAGATAGTCAGGATTCTGTGTTTCTCATTAGGTGTAGTATCAGGAAATACTGCCTCTATTTGAGTGATTTTTTGAGCTGACCAGAACGGAATTTGTTCCCGTTTTGCGGGTAATTTGCCAATGACTGATTGTATAGTCTGTGGTGTAATTTTATTTGTGTTCCCCTGGTGAGGGATGTGCTGTGGAATTCTAATTGCTGGTTGGACTGTTGACTATGTTGCATGACATATTGGACCAATTGTCTATGTATTTTAATTAGTTGTTTTAGCTGAACTAAAAGTTCTCGGTCTGACATTTTTTCAATGTACGGATGTGGTGTATAGCTGGAGAACCGGTCATGTGGCTCCTGGTCTACCTAGTGGACTGAGCCTGGTAATGTGATTTTGATGTTTTAGGGCGCCATTAAACCAGAGCTGGTGCTCTTGGTATGTTAGTCGAATTTCAATGTCCTCGAAAGGGGCATATTCCTCTGGAGATTCCTCTATTTTGTAGTAGTGGAACTTGTGTGTCACAGCATGTGCTGCTGGAAAGTGTATCCAGGAATAGAATACCTCAGTCTGCCGATATTCATGGGCCTCTACCACAAATATGACTGTACCACCTCTTGATGATACCCCATTTTTTACGAGTTTCATAGTTATTGTTTTTCTTATATTGACCGGGTTGATTATAGCATTCTGGTCGTCATTTTGGAGTCTTGTGTCTTCCGCTGAAAGTTGAGCTGCTAATTTAGCTCTCTCCCTTTCGTCGTCACTTTCCGACATTTTGCTGACTGAAAGTTTGCAGAGTAAGTTTCAAGGAAACAAAGATTAGGTGGACAAAATTTTTTAACACTGTATCCTTCAACGTTGACTAAACCAAAAACGAATACATAGGATTCTCATCCTACTAAGTTCTGGCGGATATTAACCTTTTACCCACTCCAGACGTCTATTGGAGTTTTTACGGGAAAAGGGGTCTGTGTGAAAAACACGACTGAGTTACTCTAGTATCTAGCGTTAGATTATCGCCTTACCAAATGTTGGGCGCCATGTAGTGTAGTTCCTATATTCCAAATAGGCTCTGCGCATTGGAATAACATAAACGATAGTTTAGACGTAGGACTGAGGTCATCTAGGTCTCTACTGAATATGTTAGACTTAATTAGGTATGCCAGCTAGCTCAGAGGTCACTAGAAACTTTCTCGAGTGAACAGGAAGGAGTTAACTTTCCTGAATAGACAAGAAGGGATTAGTTTCTGACAACCGCATAAACATGACAACTTTGCTCCCCCCAGAATAAGGAGTATATCTCCAGAGTCGCGGAAAACAATAGATAACTATTTCACTCAGTCAATCGTGCATGCTTAGTTTCACCAGGAGTGCAGAGAAATAGAGAGACGGGCGTTTTCAATAAAAGTGGTTATTTATTGAACAGTCTTCTTTCTCACGCAAGAGAAGTGAACTGCCACAATTGCAATACTTGTCATAAAGTAAAGTACGTACAGTAAAAGGAGTATTATGAAATAATACTGTAAAAGCATTTATATGGTTTCTAAACCATAAGATACTTAAAACGGATAAAATACATACAATGATAAAAGTTGACTGAGTTTTGTGCTCTAGTATGTGGGGTGTCTTCTGGCTCCCCTCTTGATCCACTCCCGCACAAATATTGGAAATCGTTTCAGGAGGAACTCTTCCAGCCTCTATATTCCATCTGCCACCAGTCCTTCAGCACTGCCACGGTCCCCGACAGTTGGAAGCTTGCAGCGGTTTCCCCTCTCCTAAAGAAATCCACTCTTGACCCCACCTGTCTGTCTAATTACCGGCCAATCTCATTGCTTCCTTTCCCAGTTAAGATCATGGAGAAGCTTGTGACCCGGTCTCTATCCAGCTTCCTGGAAAATAACATCTGTCTGGATGTGGCCCAGTTCGGCTTCCGGCCGGCCCACGGCACAGAGTCGGCACTGGTGGTCGTGTTGGACACCCTTCGATCATGGGTCGACAATGGTCGATCAGCCTTTCTAGTGCTGCTCGACATGTCGGCCACGTTCGACACGGTCAGCCACTCCATTCTTATCAACAGGCTGGTGGAGGCCGGGGTAGCAGGACTTGCACGAGATTGTCTAATTTCCTATCTACAGAATAGACACCAGGTGGTGGCTCTACCTCCTTTTCGTTCAGGTATTAGGAGAGTGGGACAGTGTGTCCCTCACGGGTCAGCAATTAGTCCCATTCTGTTCAACCTTTATCTCTGCCCCCTGATTGCCTGATTAAATCCTTCGGCATCTCAGTGATCAACTACGCCGACGACACCCAGCTCATTTTCTCCCTTGAAGGAGAAGATGCTGTATACACAGAGACCTTCCATCGCTGCATGAATGCCACTGCTGACTGGTTAAAAAACAACTCGCTCCAGTTTAATAGTACTAAGATCGAGGTACTCCACTGCTCATTAGACCGCGTTCTGCGTCCTTTACCATCTGATCTTTGGCCTTCTTCCTCCTTGGGTAATGTGGTGGCGGCGGTTCCTGCCCGCAACCTTGGAGTCATGTTTGATTCTAATCTTCAGCTGGATAGCTGTGTGAACAAAACCATCTCTACTTGCATGGTGCTACTTCGCACCTTACGGAAAATCCTCCCCCTGCTTCCGATTCAGGCTAGGCCAGAGGTGGTGCATGGCATTATCCTTAGTAGGATAGATTATTGCAACGCACTGCTTCTGGGGGCACCTGTCACTCTGATCAACAAGCTGCAGCGCATTCAAAACATGGCTGCGAAGCTGGCTCTTTCTAGGCCTCGTGCTGCCTCCTCTTCCCTTGCTCTTAAAGATCTCCACTGGCTGCCAGTTCAACAGCGAATTCTTTTCAAGCATCCTGCCTGGTCTTTAAAGCTCTACATGACCAAGGCCCAGTCATGTTACACAACCTCTTCTCTTGGTACCACGCAGCGAGACCTTTGCGCTCTTCATCAGCGTATCTTGCGGTGGTTCCAAAGATCCAAAGGCTACGGATGGGGGGCCGATCCTTTAGATACGTGGCTGCCAAGCTTTGGAACTCCCTCCCCCTGTCCCTGAGAAGCCTGATGGACCTCCCCTCATTTAAGAAAAACTTAAAAACCCATCTTTTTCCTAGAACAGCATAATAAACGTGACTATGCAGGTGGTCAGTAGAGTCAAAGCGCCAGGATACCCTCTGGGTGACAGTTTCGCGCTATAAAAGTGCATAATACATACATACATTGACTAAACGTACTCAACTGGTGTTTCTAAAATACCCCTACCCCGGTGTACCTAAACTAAGCCTAGTACGTGGGAAGGAGTAAGTGAGATATAGTTTGAGTTAAGATGTTTTTTTTTTTTACAACAAATTTTATTTATTGATCAGGAGATCACTGCCAAATATCAACACATGTCTCAGTCTCTTGTAAACCCAATCAATAAAAAGAACAAGCCCCCCCTATCTTCCCCCACCTCCCACAGCCACCCAACAACACCTCTACCTACCCCTTATCCCTCCCTAACCCAGTGCACGTGATTACAGCAAGCTTCCAGTAACTGTTCGTATCATGCCAGGCACCATGCGCCTCCCTAGGCCTGAAGTCCATCGTCTAGACCCGGACCATCGTCAGGTTCTGCTGGAGGCTCCAGATTTAAACCCCTATAGTCGGCCCACCTTTTCGAAATTCTGTAATGTTTTCTGGGGCATCCTCTGGCCTCAAACACTGGGCGCTCTAGCCCCATAAAATAGTCTAATCCAGCCTTCCATGCGCTCAGAGGGGGGGCTCGCTCATTCTTCCATGCTCGTGCCAAGTCCCTCTTGGCCACCACCAGACCCAATAACAAAAGGTGACGTTTGCAGACGTTCCCTCCCACGCCCTCCAATACATGGAGAAGTCCCAAACGATGGGTGCGGGGGAGATCCCATCCCAGTACCTCCGACAGACAACTCCATACACCATTCCAGAACCTAGTCAGGCCAGCACAAGACCATACAGTATGCAACAGAGTACCCCTCTCAGCTTCACATCGCAGGCACTCCGGGGACACAATCAGGCCCGCCTTCCACAGCCGCTCCCGTGAATAGTAAGCCCTATGCAAATATTTAAATTTGGTTAATCGGAGTCGCACCGCGATAGCGGTCCCACGCGGGGACTCCAGGGCCTCCTTCCAATCATCCTCATCCAGGGGTCCAACATCCTTTTCCCAGGTTTCCTGTAATGGAAGTAGGGAAGAGGAACAGTGAGTGACTAGCGTTTGGTAAATGCGGGATACCTTCTTATCCCCGAGGTCTCCCATGAAAACTTTTGCTTCCACTGGGCCGAATTCCGGCAGCGACTCCAAACCAACTAGACTAGGCGCGAGCGCGTGACGAAACTACAGGTACCTGAAAAATTGGGTCTTGGGCATATGGAACTCATTCCTAAGCTCCTGGAATGACTTGAGAGTTACACCGGTCATAACGTTTCCAAGCGAAGAGATCCCGATAGAATAACATCCGCCGAACCCCGCTAGCGAGGCCAGTGCGGGGAGCCGCCCGTTATTCCACAACGGGGTCTCCGCTGTCAATCTACCCCACCAGCCCATGCGACGCAGTGCTTGTCGCCAAATCGCAAAGACCACTTGTGTGGCACATGGCAGCCGCCTCCGCAGTCTGGCCGAGTACAGGATTGTGTGCAGCGTATTGTCCCCCATCAGCGAGCGCTCTAGAGCGTATGCCGGGTCTCCTCCATCCCCGTACCACCATTCATTCAGTACTAACAAATGGGAGGCCTGATAATATCACAGTAAGTCCGACGTAGCGAGACCACCACAATACGTGGATAGGAAGCATGTATGCAGCGCCACCCTGGCGGCACCCCCAGCCCACAAGAAGCGGCCCAGGACTGAATTGACCTGCCGGAACCACTGAGGTGCGATCCAGTGCGGATAGTTCTGCAGCTGATATAAAAGGCGCGGAAGTGCGACCATTTTAAAGATCGCAGACCTACCAAATATGGTAAGAGGCATCCGGGACCACGTTTTAACATCCGTCTGGACCTTCTCCCACACCGGTAGCACGTTGCGCTCCCATGAGAGCACCGCGGACTCGGACAGGAACACTCCAAGATACATCATGCCCCCGGCCGCCACCTGCAAGGCCGACGCCCAAGAGCCCGCACCTGCCCCGTCACCCAGCACCCATAGGGTGGACTTGCGCGGGTTAAGACAGAGGCCCGACACCTCGCCAAATATGCGCATGATTTCCAATACTCGGGGCCCGATCTATTGAAATCCGTGAGGAAGAAGAGGACATCGTCCGCATAGAGTGCGATCCTGTCAGTGAGTCCCCCATCCCACACGAAGCCCCGTAGCTGCGCGTCGATGCGTACCCAAGAGGCCAGGGGCTCCATGGCCAGTGCAAATAAGTACGGGGACAGCGGGCACCCCTGACGGGTCCCCCGACCGATCGGAAACCTTCCTGAGACCGCTCCGGAGACACGCACGGACGCCGTAATATCAGTATATAGCAGTTTGATGTACGAGATAAACACCGGGCCTAGATTAAGATGGGGCAGGAGCGCAAACAGATAGGTCCGACTTACAGAATCAAATGCCCTATCTATATTTGCCAACAGTAGGGCTGCCCGCTCACCAGTGGTCCCCATTGCGTCCACAGCCGTCTGCGCCCGTCTAATATTGTGCCGCGTCGCCCTACGCGGCATAAAGCCAGCCTGATCCGGGTGGACCAGATCAGCTACGTAGGGGAGAAGGCGGTTCGCCAACTCCTTAGCCAGCAGTTTAGCTTCGATATTAAGCAAAGATATAGGGCGATACGAGTCATGTCTGTCAGGGGGCCTACCCGGCTTCTGAAAAACCACCACCTCAGCGTGGCGCCAGTCAGCTGGCAGCCGACCCAGCTCCCGCGCTGCCTCCAGTGCAGTCCTGTAATGGGACCCCAATTGGAGTTGGAATTTCTTATAGAATTCACATGGGAAGCCGCTTGGCCCGGGTGCCTTCCCTGTGTTGAGCTGCCCCAGCGCGTCCCCCAGCTCCTCCGCCGTAAGAGGGAGGTCTAACGCTGCTCTCGTCTCAACGGAGACTGCCCTCGGGGGCAGGTCGGCAATAAATTTATCGACCGCATCAGCCGGAAGGCAATCCTGCGGCGCATATTGCCCCGCATAATATCGGGCAAAACTCGCTGCCAGTTCAACTGGGTCTGTTACCGTGACACCATCCCCATCCGTGAGTTCAGGTAGGGTAAGTGGCTGCAGGGTACGTTGACATAACCTATGGAGCATAGTACAGGACTTGTCTCCCCACTGATATACTCTACTCCGCGTAGCCAGCCATGCCTGTCGGGCCTCATCAATCAACACGGACACATAGGACTGTTGCGCCTGCAGGAGCAGCCGCACCGCCACATCATCTCCCTCTCTCTGACACTGCCGCTCCAGAATTTCCACCCGCTCCGCTGCTGCAACTATGGCCTCCCGATGTCGGCGACGGGCCGCCGCGCACCACGCTATGTCGATTCCCCTCAAAGTGGGATTCATGGCCTCCCAGACGACCGTCACATCCATGTTCTCTACAAGGTTTTCCCGCCAATAATGGGCAATCGCACCCCGCATGTGCTGTACATATTCAGCTTGCTGAAGGTGCCACGAAGACATCCTCCATCGGAACGGTTGCTTCTTCCTATGCAATTCATCCTCCACGGCCACCGGGGAATGGTCAGACAACCCCCTAGGCAAGATACCCGCCTCCCGCACTCTATTTAGAAACGCACAGGGCACAAAAACATAGTCCAGTCGCGAGAAGGAACCATGCACAGCAGAAACATAGGAATACTCTCGGGCCTTAGCATGCATGTGTCGCCAAACATCCACCCAGCCTAACCCTTCCACCAACGCACTCAGTCGGGTAGGGGCAGCAGCAGTCAGCGTCTCCCGCGGTCTCCGACGGTCCATATGCACATCCATCACATCATTCCAATCTCCTCCCAGCACTGCCAGGGACTCCGGGATTTCCGCCCACACCGCAAACATCCTCTCAGCCAGTGACCACTGTAATGGGGGAGGGGCATATACACTCCCAAACACAATGGGTTCCGTACCCACCATTCCTTTAACAAAAACGTATCGGCCCTGCGGGTCTATCCGCTGTCGCTCATGAATGTAAGCCAACCTGCGATGAACCAAGATGGCGACCCCCCTGGAGCCCCTGGAAAACCCAGCATGGAAAACCTGTTGGTAGCCAAATCTCTGCAGGCTAACCACTTTCGTCCCCATCATGTGCGTCTCTTGTAGCAGTAAAACATCTGCTGCTTCCCTCTTCCCCCACCGCAAAATCGCCCCCCTCTTGATTTTATCCAGCATCCCTCTAACATTCCAACTCAGTATGCGCATGGACTCCCTGGGGAGCCCCGGAATTGAAGTATCAGCCATGATCCAATGGGACACAACACAAAGGCACCCAGTACCAGGCCCAGGCGCACAGCACAGACAGTAGCAAGGCATTAGAAATCACGTGCACCCCCCACCATCCACCCCTAACCCCCCCACCCACAACCCCCCAGAACATTCCCCTCAACTCCCTGTCCCCCTTCCCCTGCCACCCACCCCTATACTTCATAGAACTCTGAAGTATCTGTCGCGGCATGGGCAACCTCGGGCCCAAAACAGAGTGCCCAAGGCCAACCATACCAATGGATCCCAACTACCCACTCAACCAAAAGAACCCCCCCCCCCGCCAACTCCCACTCGTGTAGGAGGTAAGCAGCCCCTACATAAAAGCACCCCGAACCCCACCCCGCCGCCACACACAATCACAAATATACAAAGCGAGCGGCGGCCATATACGCAGTGTTCAAGTGTCAGCTCAGCAAGGCCCAGCTACGTAACTCCTCCCAGCGGGAGCCTGTGATATCTGCAGACAAACTCCCCCCCCCGAAGTCCCTCAATGATCCTTTCCACGTAGGAGACAAGAAGCCCCTGCATTGAAGCTCCCCGAACCCCACCCCTAGGCCCCCAACTATCATGAATAGGCAAAGCAGACAGTTGTTATATACTTAGTTTTCAGTTGTCCGAGCAGCAGAGCGCCGCCCTCCGATCACCCCGGGCAGGGGCCCATGACGCCAGCAGATAATCTCACACGCCAGCGTCCTTCAATGTTCCTTTCCGGAGTGGTCAGAGTCGGCAGGTGTCCCATCCCGCGCTCCCCTGCGAGAGGAGGAGCGCTTCCGCGACCTAGATCTCCTGTGCCGCTTGCTCCGGACTTCGTTGTCGCCTCGCTCCTGTGATGAACCCCGTGACGGGCCCGGATTCAAGCCCGGTTGGGCATGTGGCCGGACCCTTACCGTCTCATCGGTCCACCTGAAGACCTCCTCTGGGGTATCAAAGTAGTGGGTCCGTGACTGGAAAACCACTCGAAGCAAGGAATACTGGAGCTTCAGGCCTCGCAGTTTTGCCTTGACAGCGATGAAGGAGTGGCGTTGTTGTTGTAGCAATTTAGTATAGTCCGGAAAGATCATGATCTTCTGGTTCTCGAATGTGAGCGGTTCCTTAGCCATCCCCTCCCGTAAGATAGTGTCTTTGTCGTGGAAGTTCAGAATCCTAGCAATCACTGGCCGGGGTCGCTCCCCAGTGGGCGGCTTCTGCTTTGGGCTCTGTGTGCACGCTCTATCACAAAGCATCGTGACAGGACATCCGGGGGGAGCCAGCTCTCTAGCCACTGGGATAAGAATCGTTCCATGTTCCCTTTCTCGCAGCCCTCCGGAAAGCCCACAAAGCGAAGGTTATTCCTGCGCCCGCCCTTCAGCATCCTCCACCCGGAGCGCAAGGCCTTTTTGAATTTTCTCCATCGCAGCCACCTTCTGCTTTAGGGTCCCCACGTAGTCTTCCACGCACGAGATTCTGGATTCGGCCTCCGTGATGCGAGTTACTGCGTTGCGAAGATCTTGCCGCAGCAGAGTCACATCAGTCCCTACCGCTCGTATTTTGTCGTCCAGCATATCTCTGGATTGAGTTATCGCCGCCATAAGCGCCGCGTTGTCCGGCCCTGTGCCCTGGCCACCTCCAGATGCCCCTGGCCCCCCACTAGGCCCAGTGAATTTGTCAATGGGCCCCTGTTTGGTGGGCCCACTGCCCCCTCCGCCTCTGGTCATGTCGGAGTTGTAAAGGGGGGCAGCTCCCCGCCACCAGCCTGCGAGACGTCTCAGGTCGGACTCACTGCGCCACCAGGATCAACAAGGGCCACTCCACTGCCCCAAGGTGCACGGTTCTTCCACGCAGTCTTCCACCAATGACCAGGGACACCTCAGGCCTCCATGCAGCTCCGGTCTTGTGTCTGGGAGTATAATGTGGCTCCGGCCCAGCTATGCCTCCCCGCTCCCGTGGCTCCAGTCCAGACCCCTCAGCTGCCAGCAACACGCCTCGGGCCGCCAGGGCCCCCCCACACCACCGCCCAACGCTCCGGGGTGGTCTACTGGCACACCAGCAGCGGGCCCCGGCTCCTCAGCCTCCCGTCCACTCACACGGGGCCCCGGGGACACTCGCTGTTCTCGTCTCGCCTCCGCCACCAATGCTTACGGGCGCCCTCGGATCCCGGGCGCCACACCCGTGTAAGCCCCAATGAGTCCACTGGTCAGGGGTCCAGGGAAGCATAGCAGCGCCAAGCCATGCAGACCGGGCAGGACCTCGCCCCGGGGGCCACAGCGCCGTCGGTCCTTCCGCTTCACTGCCTAGGCCTCCTCCACGCACCACCACACGCACCTCCAAACTCGAGGCCCCGGTCTCCAGATCTCGGCGCAGGCTGCAGTCTCCTTCCAGCGCCCCCGCAGCGCCGACGGTCACACCTGCAAGTGAGGGCACGGCCACGCTCCCACTCTCCACTCCGCCACCGATCAAAACCCCAGAGCAGGGGCCCAACAGCCGCGACGGCCGGCCAGCTCCGGGAGCCCCCGACCGGGGATCGCCAAAATCGAGGCCCCGGCTGCACACGCCGGGACCAGGCCGCAGGCTGCCGCTGCTGCTATCTTCACCGCCGAGGGTCCGGGAGCTCAAATCACCGCACCGGAAGGCACCCCCCGCCGATCGCCACCACAGCAGCAAGTGTGGGCTATAATGCGGGTCCGGGGGCCAAGATAAATTGTCAGATCAGGATCGGGCTGGTGGGAGCTCTAGCAGGCTGCGTCCACCATCTTCGCCCGCGAAGCCACGCTCCCCCAAGTTAAGATGGTTTTTGCCAAGAATCTGAATCAAGAATTCTCCTGATGAACTAATCAGCTCCGTACCTTGGTTATAGGATTAAGGAGGTCTTGTATCTCTTTCTCAGGACTCGATCTCCCAGCAACCCGCAAGACTGACTGGAAACACAGGAGCTGGATTTCTCGGCAGGAGAAAAGACAGCGTCTCTCTCAGTGCGTCAATGGGAGGGTCGGCTTCCGTCGGCACTCGTTACAGCTGGGCGTCGGGTAAGTAGATAGCCGATCTGCTCCAAACCACCGTGTGTTTGCTTAAGGCAGATGCTGGTATATTTATACCTGGAAGGTGCCGAGTTTGACGTAAGGTTGGACATAAGACGTCACTATGAACTTGCAGTTTTTTCAGGACTCCAGGAGTTCTAGGACAAATCAAAACAAAAGCAGGGGGAATTCCCGGGCTGCTGGAGGCATGGTTTGTTTTAAGAACGCCTTGTACTTTCTAGGAGTCTATGGGAGTAGCCTTGCCGTATTTGGACTGCATTGGCTATGACTAAATATGGACATGATTCTTATGCCTTTATAAGGATATGAGTTGTTATAACCACATTAGGGCATAAATCGGGAATATTTAAATAGGGTCCTAGATACGCTCACAACAGTGTCTCACAGGGGGACTCATGGCCCATTGAGTTTGTCCTCAACTCTAGATGCAACTAACTCGAGGGACTCACGATCCATCAAATCTGAATTCAGCTATTAGTGTAAGGGACTTTGGGTCTGTCAAGACTGTCGCCAACGCATCGTGTTACCTAGAAGGAACTCATGACTGCTCCAGTCTTTTCCCAACACCTGGTGTTTCAGAAACAGAAGAAACTCATGGTTGGCCCACTCCAAAGGTCACTAAGAAATATCATAGGCATGCCTCTGCTAGTCCAGTTCAGGAAGTGCCTTACATTGAAAGACAAACCCTAAGAAGCTCCCAATTCTGCATGCGATCTCAAAGAATAACCTCTGTCTGTTTATGAACCAGATTCCATATTTTTAATTCTGGGGAACAGTCCCTGTGAAGGTATTTCCCTTTGTGAATGTGTCAGACGGGGGTAGCCTCAGCACAGACAGCAGTCCTGTGATCTGCCAGTGTGCCAAGAGCTGAGCTGACTCAACCAGATGACCCCCTGCGACCCCCGCTCTGCCAGAAGGTTGGCGCACACCTTCATCAACAATGTAATCTATTGGTTTACCCACTGCCTGCCAACAGATGTCACGTCCCTACTAACCAGGCCTCCTGTTGACAACGGTTTACCTGCTCTGTTTGCAGACTCGCCCAGGGCCAGCCTGATAGTCCATCTGAGAGAGGTCGCCGGGTTCAATGTTCTCATCAGCAGGTGACCTGGGGACACTGGTATTAGTGTTCCTAAACTGTCAGAAAAATCTCTCTTCCGGCGTGGAATAAAACGCGGAGCATGCTTCAGAATTAGTGTTCGCTGGTTATTTAAGAAGACCAGCATGTGTGCCTTAAGACTACTAAAAAGAGGAGGTGTGAGCCACAGAGACCACTGAAGGGGGCACAGATTGATACACCACCCCCTGTGAGCAGCTGTAACCCTAGTTAGCTTCTCATGGTCTTGTGCTCTGCTGACGACAGGGTAATTTCAAAATACAGGCCCCGCAGGGACTACCCCTATAGAGGCATCATGTATTCCCACTTGTAATCTGATACCAAATGTGTTTAAATAACCGAATTTCTCTGTAACTGTTGTGCACTCTAAATGCCCCAAAGGTGCCACCAGCATTACACTTACACCACCCCAAAGTGCCCTGATTCAGACACTGAAATGTCACACAGTTTCCCTCTAATGTTTCCCCCAGAAGGCATTCCTTTTGTATGTAGAAGGTTATGCACACATGGCTTACACAAATTTCACTTGTTTAGATAAAAAATGTCACTCCTTTTGTTCACAATTTGAGACAAATGTTTATTAGGGTTATCCCTGAAGAGGAACCTAGAACTCAGTAAGCAAAAATGTAGTGTTTAGTTAAATATAACTCTTGCTTCCTCCAAAATGTCACGTATGCCATCAAAATAATAATATGTTAATTTTACAAACGATCTTGGGGCAGAATTATTTAACTTTCCTGCTCTCTGCCTGTGCTGGTGCACAATGTGCTGCCTAGCTCCTACGCAGGCATCCTTCCACCATAGTACAAGGGTGCCTGCGTTGTAAGCAAGATTGTTTTTGGGCAGGAAGCTTCTTCTCAAAAACAATCCTCAGAGGCATTTTCCTCTTTCTACGTGTGCTTCATAATGCAGCACAGCAAACTTTAAAAGAGGATACAATGACAAGAAATAGAGATGTTTCTCCCCGATGTGCCTCTGATGGGGAGGCGTACAATTCTGACGCATTCCCAGGTCTATCAGTGTTGGTAAATCTGGGAATGTGTCGGAACCTATGGGTGGATGCGTGGGAACACCCAGGCTCCTCCCTTTGCATGTCTCCCTGCCGCAGAGGAATGCAGGCTTGCGTTACTCCAGAGTTACCAAGACATGCAGGACCATGCAAGGTGGCATTGCATAGCTGGATAAATCTCATTTTAGGCTTTGCATCACCCCGCTCCCCTTGCGTGGCACTGGGTGATTCAAAACATTTAATACATTTTGCCCACTGTTTCTGATTAAGGGCCTGATTTAGAGTTTGGCAGATGCGTACGAAGCACCAAAAATCAACTGTGCACCCGTCCTCCGCCATGACTGTCCTGCACTCAATTTAACTTTAAGGGGTATGACAGACTATTCTAAGTCAAAACTTTGCTGTCTATGTCACTCTCATTCTAGTCTGTTGAGGCAGTATTGTTGGAAAAGCAGCTTCAGAGGCCTTGTCACCATGAGTTTGCCAGACCAATTTTGACTTTCGGTAGGAGTCTCCGTAGCGGTTAACCCTCCATGCCTGAGCTGGCAGTCTTGAAAGTATAAAAGATTCAAACACAGTCACCCATCCTTATTCAATCTCTCACTCAAGATGAACCTGATGCTGAAAGGCTTTGGTTTTCTGCTGCTCGATATGAGCCAAGCCAACCATGATCGTGATCGTGCCGACCACGACGGAATCTATGGTTAAAAAAAATAGCAATGCATTGGAGTTGACTTCTCCTTTCAAAATCCATGAATTTGCCTTTATTTAATTTTTAATAAAAGAACCATAATATATACCTATGTTAAGCTTTCTTTATTGTACTTTCTTTTCAAATGCATCTAGTAAATGGGAATGTATTTTTTTTTATTACACCCATCGCCGTTGTTACCTTTTTTTAACCAATTTCGTATTTACTGGCACTGTTGAGAAGATCTATGCTAAAAAATTCAAAAAGATAATGCGGTTTAATATGTGATTCCATAAAATAAGATTTATAAAAGTGTTCTGAATATTTTCAACATTGTTGCTGATGCTTAATTTTTTTTAAAATATCGAAGAATCACATCAGACAACATTTATTGTTACAGCATTTAAAATATATATATATATTACCTACTGGCCAGTAGGTAGTTATAGTTAGGATCGTTTTCCATAGGAAATCCGCAACATTCTATTGGGGATAACTTTGGCGCCGAATGAGGGATCTGCCTGTAATTTTCCTTAACTTTGTCTCGCTGCGCTCCGCTCCTTCCCTGAAAGTTTCGGGGGGATCCGTCAAGCGGGGGCCGAGATAAAAGGGGGGTCCCAAAACGTGTTTTCCCCATGTTAATTTCCATAGGGCGGTTGGACTCACTTTTAGCCCGAACGGCTGAATGGATTTCCACCAAACTTGGCAAAATTGTAGGGACTGGTACCCCGATGTGCCTTTGCTATGTCTCAAGATATATGCTCCAGTGGTTTTTACGAAAATTAACTTTGAAAAAATATATATTGGGCACATTGGGCTATATATATGTTAGAGCCCAAATGTAGCCCAATGTAGCCCAAAGATGGCCACCAGAGACAAAAAAAAACAAATGTAGCCCAAATATCAGCCAGATGTAGCCCAACTATTGCCCAATAACAGAATGTCCCAGAGTGTTCTAAAGAACAACTAGAACGCTAGCAGTCTTACTTATGACAAAAGTATGGCACACCTGAAGTCATCTTGATTGGAATAAAGTGGTAACACTTAATACATTTAATTTGAAAAGGAACAAAATGAGGGGTTTCATTTTGCCATAGAAATTTTATATATATATATATATCTATATATATCAATCAACAAATTGCCCTCAGCATTTGCCAAAGCACACGACAGTGCTCTGACCATCCAGCCTTCGTTCAAATGCATGCCTTACTGCTTCACAAAAATCGGTTGCCTGACGCGTTTCAGGGTCAAAGACCCCTCTTCAGAGGCTGCTAAACATGAGACACAGAATTCGCTTCACTTGTTCATTTCCGGCTTTATTTAATTAACAAGCCCCCCAGTGGGCGTAGGCGTATGCTGAGTGCATCGTCATACTGGCAGTTGCTGGGACTTGTAGTCCGTGAAGCGACAGTCATTATTTACTTTGGTAAGTCTGTGTATTCATTTTTAAATTCATGCTTTTCAATAAAATACCTTCGTAGGTCGTGTTGCAGTTCAGCATGCTATATATATATATATATATATATATTTACTGAAAAAACCATAGGTTTCACACCAGTTATAGTGAGGAATTAGCATTTAAAAAACCTATTAAATTCACTGAAAAAACCATACGTTTCACACCAGTTATAGTTAGGTGGAAATTTTACTCGCATAAAACCATTGAAATTCCCACGTTATAGTTAGTTGGACTCACTATAACTTGCGCGTGCAATGCACTGCTGATGACGTCACATATTACATCACTCATGACATGGTCAGTGACATCACTCATGACATCACTGATGACATCTCAAATGACATCACTCATGACATCATCCAGTGAATGTGTATCTTTCTGAAAAATAAATATTTTTTATATATGTATATCTAAAGGTTGATGGAAGAATAAATGGGTAAATAAATGTTTTTTTTGTGTAAAATTGATTGGTTAACTGACTTATTAAATGTATCTTAGTGAATACATATATTAGCGAGTAATGTTTAAATATTTAAATATCTGTATCTGTGTCTCACTTTGTGTATAAGTGGCTGCATGGGTTGGTGAGTAGCTACATGAGTGTGTATATGGGTTATTAGTTGTTTTTTTGAGTATCAGTATCAGTGTCTGTATGGTTCGGTGGGGGATATTACTTAGAGCACAGATGCATGAATGAGTGACTCACTATTTGTATGTATCTTGAAGACAGCATGTGTGCAAGACTGTATGGGTGGATGATTGTGTGTATGGGTGGGTTAGTGAGTATGTGTTTTTATAATTGATTGTTTAAGAGAGTAAATATGTTTCCATTTCTGTAGAAGTATGTGTAGTGGTGTGTATATAGCAGTATAATCAAGTAAATGGTAAATGGTTTTTGCATGTGTGAATTTGTGTGTGAGTAACTATATGGATGAGTATTAGTGTGTAACAGGATGTATAGGTGTATGAGTACATATGATGAGTAAGTACATGCATGAGTGACTATATAGAACTGTTGGTGAATGAGTGGATGTGTATGTAGATGTTGGAATTACCTAATAAGTTGTTGTAATTGGTATTGGTTTCTCCTTTTTTATGAAAATGTTAGTTTCTATTTTTGAATGTGTGTGTCAAAGGTTATTTTATGCTGATAGGAGGTCTGCCACTTTGTCACAAGGATGTTGTCATCAGTGATGTCATTTGAGATGTCATCGGTGATGTCATGAGTGATGTCACTGACCATGTCATGAGTGATGTAATATGTGACGTCATCAGCAGTGCATTGCACGCGCAAGTTATAGTGAGTCCAACTAACTATAACGTGGGAATTTCAATGGTTTTATGCGAGTAAAATTTCCACCTAACTATAACTGATGTGAAACCTATGGTTTTTTCAGTGAATATATACATATATATATATATATATATGGAACAGATGTACATATTTCCTTAGCAGGTCACATCTGCATGGACCACTGTTATTTTTCTAATTTAAAAAACATCATGACAATTGTGTACCTCTGGGCCACATAGGACAGCAGCCAGCTTTAATTGGTCGACTAACTCAGTGTTCTGACTTTAAGTGTTGTTATCTCCTGTTCGTCATGTTTCTGTTGGAGATTAAAAAAATGTAAAATAATAATTAACACACACATGCACACATTGGATATATTCTTCAATCTAAAATTCGTCCTCACAATACCATGTGAGTCAAAGGATCATACCTAGGCTTATAATTCGAATTGTTTTGCATGGTGATACAGCTGTCTCTGTGGTGAATGTGAGTAATTGTTAGAACATTACTGTATCACATGATAAAGGCATATGTAGGACAGGAAGATTTCTAAAAGAGGTTACATTTGTGAAAACATGGGCTGCTACCTATCTTAATGTTTCCTGAAGGAGAGATTTTTTTATTTATTTTTTTATTTTTTTTATTTATTAAAGTTTTGTATAGCGCTGGCTGGACCCGAGGGTATCAGAGCGCTTCACAGCAAATATACAGGCGTTAGACAGATAATGCGGACAAAAAGCAAGTCAATGAACACAGTAGTGAGTACAGTCTATACAATAGCAGCTAGGCGTGAAACAGGGCGGAGAGTCGTAGGCAAGTCAATCAGCTCTGGGGTGAACGAGAACATGAAACTATAAAGTCTGGGTTTAGTTCTAGTTGGTTCCGGAGCGCTCAGGACTTTGAGTAGCTTCTTGAATTTCGGGAAGGATGCAGTCATTCTGATGTGTGGGGGGATGGAGTTCCATATCTTGGGAGCATTGCCCGCGAAGGATTTGCTAGTTGTTGAGAGTTTCTGGGATTTCAGAGGAATGAGTAGGAGCGTGTTGGAGCTTCTGAGGTTTCTAGACTGCCCGGCCCTTTTGAGCTTGTTGGCCAGGTATTCCGGTTTGCCCGTATGCAGGGCTTTATGTGTGAGGCAAGCTGTGCGGAAGCTAGCTCGTTGGTCAATAGGGAGCCATTTCAGATCCTTTAGAGCTGGAGTGATGTGTTTATATTTCTTTGTTCCCGTGATCATTCTTGCAGCGGCATTTAGGGTAGAGGTCAGAGGACGCAGGTGAGATTTGGCTGTTCCAGTCAGAGTGGCAATGCCGTAGTCAATTCTGGAGAGAACCAAAGCCTGCGTGGCCTGTTTCAAGTCTTTTGTGGGGAGAAATGGTTTTAGTTTGTAGAGCAATTTCAGGTTCAGGAAGGCACTTTTGGCAGTTTTTGAGATGTGTTCTTTCATATCCAGTTTGGGGTCAAGGGTGATCCCTAGGGATTTTATGGAGTTCGATGGAACAAGCGGCACATTTAGGGCGTTTAAGGCTTTGAGCCAATCAAGAATTTGGGGGTTTTCTTCTTTGTTAGAGATGAGGAGCACTTCAGTTTTTTCCTCATTGAGTTTGAGGTGGTTGGAAGAGAGCCAGAGCTGAACTTCGGTAAGTGTGTGGTTCAGTCTGTGGATGTCGGAGATCGATGTGGTTTCCAGATAGAGTTGCGTGTCGTCCGCATAAAGGTGGAAGGGGATGTTAGCTTTCCTTAGAATTAAGGTGAGGGGCTCCATGTAAATGTTGAAGAGTTGAGGAGAGAGTACAGAACCTTGAGGAACTCCTCTGCTGATGGGAAGAATGTCTGATTCACAGCTTTTAATTTTTATTCTTTGTGTGCGGTTGTTGAGAAAGGAGGAGAACCATTTTAGGACAGTCTTTTCGAGGCCTGCTCTCTCCTTTAGGACATTGATTAGTAGGGCATGATCGACTGTGTCAAATGCAGCCGATAGGTCAAAGAGGATGAGAAGGCTGCAATGGTTGGAGTCGAGCGACATGTGAAGATCGTCCAGGACGTTAAGTATTGCGGTTTCAGTACTGCAGCCTTTTCTGAACCCTGATTGATGTGGGTCGAGAAGCTTCGTGTTCTCTAAGTGCTGGGAAAGTTGCGACAGCACACATCTTTCCAAGATTTTGGATAATAGTGGAAGGTTCGAGACTGGTCTGAAGTTATTCATATCCTGTATGTCAAGGCCCGGTTTTTTTAGTAGAGGCGTGACTTGACCTATTTTAAGGCAGTCCGGGATGGAGCCCTCGCTCAGAAAGCTGTTGATGATCTTGGCCCAGAGAAGGGGCTAGAGTGAGCTTCAAGTCTTTGGTCACTCTCGGGGGAAGCTGATCAAGGGAGTGGGTTGAGGGTTTGGCGGAGGCTATGAGATTACTTATCACTTCAACCTGGATAGGTTGGAAGGAGGACCAGCGAGTGGATGTGATTGTTGGTCTTAAATGGGAAGTTGTAGCGGGGTGGTCTGAGGGCAACGTGCCGAGAGATCGGTCAATTTTCGCGATTTTTTCGTTGAAGAAGCTGGCAAAGTCGTCACATTGGGATTTGGACGCTACCATGTCTCTTGTTACCGGAATGGAGGTTTGGTTCTTGATGATGTTGAAAAGTTCTTTGGGGCGGTTTTTGGCATTATCAAGGGCCGCACAGAAGAAGGACGACTTTTTGTTCTTGATATGGTTGTAGTAGCTTTTGCGGGCTGCCTTGAGCTCGTCCCGGTTGCGTGAGGAGGGGTTGGACCTCCAGGATCTTTCCAAGTATCTTAGGTGTCTTCTTTCATCTTTAATGTCAGTGGAGAACCAGGATCTGGAGGGGATGTTTCTTTGTTTTTTTAGTTTCCTTGGTGCCAGCTGGTCTAAGACGAGCTCCAAGTTGGAATGGTAGAGCGAGGTGAGTTCTGTGGTTGAAAGGGGTTCTGTCGTGATCGGGAGGAGTGAGCTGAGGCCCTTTTCAAGCTTGTCAAGAGGTACTCTCGATAAGTTTCTGATCCATTTGGGGGAGGTTTGCGTGGGAGGGACAGAAAGCGCCAGGTGATTGATATGAAAGAGGATGGCGTGATGGTCTGACCAGTCTACTGGGATGATGTGGTCAATTGAAATTGTCTTTTTATCTGCGATGATAGCATCCAGGGTTGCTCCTCTGTGGTGGGTTTCCTCTGTGCAGTGCTGGGTCATGTCAAGGTCATGAATAAGGGTGTTGAGGGATTGAATGAGCGGATTTTTTGATACATTCCATCTTAGGTTGAGGTCGCCCAGAATTATACTGAAATCACTGTTGAGAGTTGTTTGCGTGATCAGAGCCGTCAGCTGAGCGCCAAATTCGGAGGTATTGCCCGGGGGATGGTAGAGGAGAAGGCATTGGAGTGAAGGGTGGTGAGGCGAATTGATGTTGACCGAGAGGGATTCAAAGGAGTTGTAAATGACGGCAGGAGATTCAGTGATGGAGAGGTCGCTTTTATGGATAATAGCTATTCCGCCGCCTTTGTGAATGGGCCTGTCTTTGTGTATAATTGAGAACCCGGGCGGCACCAGCGTGTCCAGGATGGGGCTGGATAGAGTGTTAAGCCATGTTTCAGTGATGAAGGCTACGTCCAGGTCATGTGAGAGGATGGTTTCGGCTATTTCTGTTGCATGTTTGACGGCGGATCTGCAATTGATGAGCATACAGTTTATTTGGGAGTCATCCTGTGAGATATGATTGACCGAGGTAGCTCTGGGTAAGGAGGAGAGATAGGGTGGTGGGCTGGCAGCTTTACGATGGGACGGGTCCCTTCCCACTGCAGTGATAACTTGAATTGAGGAGAAGGGAGGGTGGTCAGGGGGCATTATTTGAGCTGGCTGCCTAGGCGGGGTTTCATAGGAGGTGATGAGGGAGGTCACTTCCTGTGGTGGAAGGGAGGGAGCCGTCCTTCTAGGACTGTCGATTCGAGCCTCAGTCCTGGGATTCGAGAGAATAGGCTGGGAGCCTGTGGGGGGCTTGGACCCAGAGTGGGTATGAGAGTCAGTCTTGGCGGGAGGCGGCTGGAGGCGCGGAGGAGGGACGTTCAGGGAGGGAGGCTGGAGTTTCTCTAGGGAGGATAGGGTTTCTTTCAGGCCGAGGATCAGAGTCGCGATCTGGGCTTCTAGAAAGTCCAGGCGTTGTGTCAGTTTAGGTGCTGGGGAGTAGGTTGGCGAGTGGGTGGAGTTGGGTTTGGTGTGGGAGAGGTCGTGTAGCAGGACGTCGAATGGGGGGGTCTGAGACGGGGGGACCGGGTCTAGGTTGGAGTTCGATTGTGGGACCACTAGTGAGGGAGAGCGGGTTTGGGGCGAGATACTGTTAGGAAGTGAGACGGGAGAGGGAGGCACGGAGTTAGCTTTCGTGAATTTTTGGTCAAAGGGCAGAAGGGCAGGGTGGTGGGAGGGGCTGCTGGGCGAGTTACTATTAGGGGGAGTAGTCGAGCTGGGGGGATCTGATTGGTGTTTCGAGTTCGGATGGGCGGGCAGTAGGGAAGGAGGGGGGTTGCGGTCTCTTTGGAGGAGGTGGATGTCTTCACTACGGGGGATGGCGTGAGCAGTGGGAGTGAGGGATCGCGCAGGGCGATGTGATTCAAAGACGGCGGGGGGACTGGGAGTTCTAAGGGGAGGGGACTGAGACCCTGTGGGGGTGCGGGAGATGTGGTGAGGGGGGAGGGAGGTCGGAGGGGTGGGGGGGGGGGGTGGGGGAGTCCTGGAAGTTTGGGAGAAGGGGGAGGACGTTAGGGGATGTAGGTGAGAGGGGGGTGGGGGGGTTCTGGTTGTTTGGGAGAGGGGGGCGGGCGCTTGGGGCTGTGGGATAGAGGGGGAGGGGCTCAGAGGGACGGGTGGATGTTGACGTGATTAAGGGCGAGGGGAGGGGATTGATGGGGTGGATGAGGCATGCTCTGCGGGATAGAAGTTTGGTGAGGGTCACAGGGGGTGGTGGGGCCTGTATGTAGTGGGTAGAGAGCCATGGCCGTCTTAAGAGTGTGAAAGAGGGAGTCGAAGAAATCGAGGTTGTCATCTTTCGCCTGGATTAGAATGGTGCCATTCTTGAAGATGGAGATGGAGATGTCTCCGGTCAGGGACTGTTGGTTCAGGGGGGAGATCGTTAGTTTCCGGTTGTGTTCTGATACGGTGGTTTTGGAGACTGGAAGGAGTGAGTTAAAGGTGGAGACCCAAGCGTCTGGTCGGGTGGTATGGAAAATGAAGTCTGTTTTTCTCAGTCCTCTCGTTGAGCAATGGTAGGTGTCCACGATAAGAGTTTCAGGGTGTTGTCTAATTAAATTCTGTTTGAGGCGTTTTTTGGCTTTGAAGGAGATACTGTGTGGTGCTAGGTCTTCCGTAGGTGGATGGGGAGGGAGTTCCATGTCTTGGCCGCCAGGTAGGAGAAGGATCTTCCTACGGCGGTGGCTCTGCGAATGCGTGGTACGGCAGCGAGGGCGAGGCTGGTCGATCGTAGCTGGCGGGTGGGCGTGTAAAAAGTCAAGCGGTTGTTGAGGTACTTGGGGACCTGGTCGTGGGGAGCTTTGTGTGCGTGGGTGAGGAGTCTGAACGTGATCCTCTTGCTGATGGGGAGCCAGTGCAGGTCTCTCAGGTGGGCGGAGATGTGGTTGTGTCGGGGGATGTCCAGGATGAGTCGTGCGGAGGCGTTCTGTATGCGCTGGAGTCTTTTCTGTAGTTTGGCTGTTGTTCCTGCGTAGAGGGTGTTCCCATAGTCCAGTCGGCTGGTGACGAGTGCCTGGATGACCGTCTTCCTGGTTTCGGTGGGGATCCATCGGAAGATCTTGCAGAGAATTCACATGGTGTTGAAGCACGATGATGAAACGGCGTTGAATTGTCTGGTCATCGAGAGGGAGGAGTCCAGGATGAAGCCCAGGTTACGTGCGTGGTCCGTTGGCTTGGGAGTGGTGCCCAGGGCAGGGGGCCACCAGGAGTCGTCCCAGGCGGAGGTCGATGATCCCAGGATGAGGACTTCCGTCTTGTCTGAGTTCAGTTTCAGGCGGCTGTTCTTCATCCACTCGGCGACGTCTTTCATCCCTTTGTGGAGGCTGGCTCTGGCAGTGGCGGGGTCGTTGGTGAGGGAGAGGATCAGCTGGGTGTCATCGTTGACTCATGTAGACGTTGAAGAGGGTTGGGCTGAGTGAAAATCCTTGTGGTACGCCGCAGATGACTTCGGTGGCCTCGGACCTTGAACGGGGGGAGGCGGACTCTCTGGGTTCTTCCGGCGATGAACGAGATGATCCACTCCAGTGCTTTCTTTTTGATTCCGATGTTGCTGAGGCGCTGTATTAGGGTGCGGTGGCAGACAGTGTCGAACGCTGCCGAGAGGTCCAGGAGGATGAGGGCCGCTGTTTCCCCGTTGTCGAGCAGGGATCTGATATCATCGGTGGCTGCGATCAGGGCGGTCTCGGTACTGTGGTTGGCTTGGAAGCCGGACTGCGAGGGGTCGAGGGATCCGTTCGTCTCGAGGAAGGCGGTAAGCTATCTGTTGACGGTTTTCTCAATGACTTTGGCAGGAAAAGGGAAGAGCGAGATGGGGCGGAAGTTCTTGAGGTCGGTGGGGTCCGCTTTTGGCTTCTTCAGGAGGGTGCTGAGCTCGGCATGATTCTAGCTCTCCGAGAAGGTGGCTGTGATGAAGGAGATGTTGATGATGTCCCAGAGTTGGGGTGCGATGATGGAGTCGGCCTTGTTGAAGACGTGGTGGGGGCAGGGGTCGGTTGGGGATCCGGAGTGGATGGTGTTCATCGTGCGGGTGGTGTCTTCGGTGCTGACCGGGGTCCAGGTGCACAGGGTGGTGGTGGGGGGTGCTAGTTCGGTAGTTGGGTGCGTGGTAGGTGCACCGAAGCTGTTGTGTATGTCGGCGATCTTGCGGTGGAAGAAGGAGGCGAGTGAGTCGCAGAGGTCTTGCGAGGGGGTGATGTTGTTGTTTCCGGCGCTGGGGTTGGAGTACTCTTTGACGATGCTGAAGAGTTCCTTTCTGTTGTGGGTGTTGTTGTCCAGTCGTTCTTTGAGAGTAGTTCTTTTGGTGGTGCGGATCAGCTGGTGGTGTTTTCGGGTGGCGTTCTTGAGGGCAGTTATGTTTTCTGTGGTCTGATCGTGGCGCCAGGCTTTCTCGAGGGTGCGGCAGTTCTTCTTGGAGTTTTTGAGTTTGTCGGTGAACCAAGAGGCTTTCTTGATGCCGGGTCTGCTGGGAGGGTTCATCAGTGGTGCGAGGTCATCAGTGCAGTTGGTGAGCCACTGTGTGAAGATGCGGGCTGCTTCGTTGGGGTCCGTTGTGCTGGTGGGAGGGTTCTGGCTGAGGGACGTGGTGAGCTGGTCGGCGGTGATCTTGTTCCAGCTTCTTCTGGGAGCCTGTTGCGGGTGGTTGTGGGTCGTGGTTCTTCTGAAGCTGAAGTGGACGCAGCTGTGATCAGTCCAGTGTACTCCGGTGGAGTGGCTGAAGGAGATGTGCTTGCTGGAGGAGAAGACGGGGTCAAGCGTGTGGCCGGCGTAGTGGGTGGGGGTGTTCACCCGTTGCTTGAGTCCGAGGTTGGCGAGGTTGTCCAGGAGGGTGGTGGTGTTGCTGTCGTTGTTGTTCTCCAGGTGGAAGTTGAGGTCCCCTAGGAGGGTGTAGTCAGCGGAGGGGAGGGCGTGCGGGCTGATGAAGTCTGCGATGTCTTCGCTGAATTGTGTACATGGTCCCGGGGGTCTGTAGATGAGAGTGCCTCTGAGGGTGGTCTTGGGGTCGGTGTGTATCTGGAAGTGGAGGTGTTCGGCGGCGGTGAAGGTGTCGTCGGAGTTGGTCGTGATGCGGATGGTGTTCCTGTGGACGATGGCGATGCCTCCTCCAGTCTGGTTGACGCGATCCCTCCGGGTGATCTTGTAGCCATCCGGGATGGCTATGGCGATGTCGGGGGCTGAGGAGGCGTTCACCCATGTTTCTGTGAGGAAGGCGACGTCTGGTGATGTTGTGTCAAGCAGGTTCCAGAGTTCGACGGTGTGCCTGTGGACGGAGCGGGTGTTGAGCAGGATGCACTTGAGGTGGTTGTTGCTGGTGTCTGGCTTGGCGGGTGCGGTGCAGGTCCGGAGGCAGGTGAACTTGCAGGCTTGGCAGGTGAAGGGTCCGTGGGTGCGTTTTGAGGTGGCTCGGTAGCAGGTGGGGTTCCTTTCGGGTTTGAGTGCGTTGAGGGTGGCAGCATCGTAAGTCCGTCGTGTGGGCTGGCATCTTCGGGGGCCAGGGGTCCTGGTGCTGGGCATGGTCCTGGCACGGACGGGCGCAGACGGGCTTGCCTTTGGCGCGCCCGCTGCGCGTACGCGCGGGCTCCATTTAAGGCGAAATTGGATCGAGGAGCAGCTGGGAGGCGGGAGCGGGGCGGTCAATGGGGAAACAGAAGGACAAAGGGGGCGGGGCCGCGAGGGAGCAGCGGTGGGGAGCGGAGGGGGGTCACACCAGGGGCACAGAGCACTAGGTGTTCAGATTTGGCAGCCTATGATACATCATATGGAAAGTGTGTGATTTGTTAAATATTTTTTTTTCTTTGCTTGGAACAATAACTGTATTTTGAGTATCTTTTTATAGCCAATTAATGCTTAATTTTGTTATGTTTTTTTTATCTGCCTTCCCTACAACATACCGAACATTGTGTTATTTATGTAAGCTTTTATGTTAATGCTATGAACTAAAAAATTAAAATAAATAAAAATAATAATAATAAAGTGTTGTGCCTTTCATAATAACTTATGACATGCAACAGTCATATGCAGGGCCACTGAGGTTCTGCGTCAGAAGAGGGCCAAAATATGTGGCAGGGTTAAGTAAATTATTTGGCAAGTAAAGCCAATTTCTGCAGCATAATGCTATATGCGAAACAGTGGGTCTGCCACTCCTAGAAATCTAAAGAACTTTTTTTTAAAAAACAATTGTGTCTCTCCAAATGGATGAGAACAGTCAACAAATGAGAAAGAAAAATGTACCTTATCTCCAAACCAAAAAGTGCAAAACACTTATTATATATACCACTATATATTTGTATCAGTTTTTTGAAAAACCAGAGTAAACTTATTGTAATACATATATTCACATACACACAGAATAGTTCTTCTGAACTAACATTTAAGACTTAGATGTGCACACACATTTAAAATATTTACATGTCATAAAACATTACACAAAATACATGGACATATACTACATGGAAAAATTATATTTAAATACAGTGAAAAATTTTTGAAAGAAGAAAAAGAAATATCAACCCAGTGGGTGATTAATCAAATTATTAGTTTATTATCCTGGGTGATCATCAACACTTGACTATAAAGGGTCGACGTTTCGACCCTTTATAGTTTATACTGTCAATCCCGAAAAAACTGAGCTTATGCTCCTAGGTAGAGCCGCTCACTCTTGGTCAGCTGACTGGTGGCCATCCGAACTGGGTGAAGCCTCTACCCGTTCCTCCTCAGTAAATAGTTTAGAAATCCAACTGGATCATAAACTCACTAAGAAAGATAACATCAAGAATATCTCAGGGTCTTGCTATTATAGCCTCCACCTATTCCGTAGAATACTCCCCTATCTACCACTAGAACATTGCAGAGCAGAAGTCCAGGCAATGGTTGTGAGTCGGCTTGACTATGGGAACGCGTTGTTGGCCGAAGTAGGGGAGACAACGTTCACTAAACTTCAAGTGATGCAAAACCCTGCTGCAAGGATGGTTCGAAATCGCCCTCCAGGATCCCCATCTCTTCCCTTACTTAAAGTACTGCACTGGCTCCCAGTGAAAAAGAGATCTTTTTTCAAGCTATGCTGTCTCTCCTTTAGTGCTCTTAAGGGAGAGGGCCCCCGGTATTTGCAAAACAAGCTTTTCAAGCAGGTATCCAAATGCAATTTAAGATCTAACTCACTGACCCTCCTGAAGGTCCCACGCATTCGGTTAAGTCGCACAGGTGGTAGAGCATTTTCATACATGGCTCCCAAATACTGGAACTCATTACCAGAGGCTGCGTAAATCAACATCCTTCATGACCTTCAGGAAACAATTAAAAACTTTCCTGTTCTAACCTGGTGTTTTGCTCGAGTAACTATTATCCTGGCCTGCTTTATGTCATCTCCTAGGTAAGCGCTGAGATGCCCTTGGGTGAGTCACGCGCCCATAACATAACATTTGCTGTTGAGGTCTGTCACTTGTCACTAGTGCTGCATTTGCCCCACTATGCAGTCTGTGTATGCAAGTCACAAATTACATGTTGGTTAACAGTGGTAGCTGGCATCTACGCGGGTGGGTTTGGGACGTGTGTGCAAATATTAATATTACAAATCTTATCTGAACCAACGTCCTCCGTCCACCACTCCGGAACTCTTCTCAGGAACTGGATGCAGTGCCGGCAACAATTCTGGCCCTGCTCTCATTCTTGAGTGTAGTACCCTGATTGTAGGGACGGCCTCACTCTGTGCTCCCCAGTGCCCTGGAGGCTTGCACTTCTTATGGCAGCTGGGTTAGACATTTCAAATTGCACATGCCTGGCTGGCAGTCGCAAGATGGCCGGCCAAAGGGACATGCGCACTTTGAATATTGCACAAACAGCCCACCCTCCTCCCTGCTGCTGTCATTCAGCAGCAGCCCCACCTTCATCCTGACGCTCGGGTCAGGACGGAAGGATGAAACATAAAATGGTAAGGAATTGCTGGTAATTTAAGTGGGGAACACTCCTCTGCTCCAACGGAGGAGCCGCCCCTGTTAGTTAAACCACACAGTTGGGTGATTTTAGGTGTTCTTGGGCTTTATCTTGGGAAGGTATTGTTTTAGGGAGCTGGTAATAGGACTGGGCACACAGAATGGAGGCAAGTAAAACATTTGGGTTTACTGGTGATCAATTTTCCAAGCTCATTAGACAAGGATCAATGGGGGACAAGCCCTTTGCATGGTGTCTCACAGTGGGGACTCATGGCCCATTGAGTTTGTACTCAACTCTAGGTGCAACTAACTCGAGGGACTCACGGTCCATCAAATCTGAATTCAGCTATTAGTGTAAGGGACTTTGGGTCTGTCAAGACTGTCGCCAACGCATCGTGTTACCTGGAAGGAACTCATGACTGCTCCAGTCTTTTCCCAACACCTGGTGTTTCAGAAACAGAAGAAACTCATGGTTGGCCCACTCCATAGGTCACTGAGAAATATAATAGGCATACGTCTGCTAGTCCAGTTCAGGAAGTGCCTTACATTGAAAGACAAACCCTAAGAAGCTCCCAATTCTGCATGCGACCTCAAAGAATAACCCCTGTCTGTTTATGAACCAGATTCCATATTTTTAATTCTGGGGAACAGTCCCTGTGAAGGTATTTCCCTTTGTGAATGTGTCAGACGGGAGTAGCCTCAGCACAGATAACAGACCTGTGATCTGCCAGTGTGCCAAGAGCTGAGCTGACTCAACCAGATGACCCCCTGCGACCCCCGCTCTGCCAGAAGGTTGGCGCACACCTTCATCAACAATGTAATCTATTGGTTTACCCACTGCCTGCCAACAGATGTCACGTCCCTACTAAACCAGGCCTCCTGTCGACAACAGTTGACCTGCTCTGTTTACAGACTCGCACAGGGCCAGCCTGATAGTCCATCTGGTAGAGGTCACCGGGTTCAATGTTCTCATCAGAAGGTGACCTGGGGACACTGGTATTAGTGTTCCTAAACTGTCAGAAAAATCTCTCTTCCGGCGTGGAATAAAACGCGGAACTTGCTTCAGAATTAGTGTTCGCTGGCTATTCAAGAAGACCAGAATGTGTGCCTTAAGACTACTAAAAAGAGGAGGTGTGAGCCACTGAGACCACTGAAGGGGGCACAGATTGATACACCACCCCCTGTGAGCAGCTGTAACCCTAGTTAGCTTCTCATGGTCTTGTGCTCTGCTGACGACAGGGTAATTTCAAAATACAGGCCCCGCAGGGACTACGCCTAGAGGCATCATGTATTCCCACTTGTAATCTGATACCAAATGTGTTTAACAAAACCGAATTTCTCTGTAACTGTTGTGCACTCTAAATGCCCCAAATGTGCCACCAGCATTGCACTTACACCACCCCAAAGTGCCCTGATTCAGACACTGAAATGTCACACAGTTTCCCTCTAATGTTTCCCCCAGAAGGCATTCCTTTTGTATGTAGAAGGTTATGCACACATGGCTTCCACAAATGTCACTTGTTTAGATAAAACATGTCACTCCTTATGTTCACAATTTGAGACAAATGTTTATTAGGGTTATCCCTGAAGAGGAACCGAGAACTCAGCAAGCAAAAATGCAGTGTTCAGTTAAATCTAACTCTTGCTTCCTCCAAAATGTCCCTTATGCCCTTCAAAATAATAATATGCTTATTTTACAAACGATCTTGGGGCAGAATTATTTAGCTTTCCTGCTCTCTGCCTGTGCTGGTGCACAATGTGCTGCCTAGCTCCTACGTAGGCATCCTTCTACCATAGTACAAGGGGAGAGGAGTTGGTCTAACGTCTAGGGCGGTCGACCTCGAATCTCGGGAACTGGGTTTGAGTCTCGGCAATGACGCTGAACATCCTGTGATTCTGGGCAAATCACTTAATTTCCCCGTGCTTACCAAAAAATGAATGTGTCCTCATGTAATGTAATTGGTGCTCTGTAAAGCGCTCTGATACCCGATTCGGGTCAAGTTTGCGCTATATAAAACTCGGGTAAAAAAAAAAGGGTGCCCGCGTTGTACGCAGGATTGTTTTTGGGCAAGAATACCTTTCTGCCCAAAAACAATCCTCAGAGGCATTTTCCACTTTCTACGTGTGCTTCATAATGCATCACAGCAAACTTTAAAAGAGGATACAATGACAAGAAATAGAGATGTTTCTCCCAGATGTGCCTCTGATGGGGAGGCGTACAATTCTGACGCATTCCCAGGTCTATCAGTGTTGGTAAATCTGGGAATGTGTCGGAACCCATGGGTGGATGCGTGGGAACACCCACGCTCCTCCCTTCGCATGTCTCCCTGCCGCAGAGGAATGCAGGCTTGCGTTACTCTAGAGTTACCAAGACATGCAGGACCATGCAAGGTGGCATTGCGTAGCTGGATTCATCTCATTTTAGGCTTTGCATCACCCCGCTCCCCTTGCGTGGCACTGGGTGATGCAAAACATTTAATACATTTTGCCCACTGTTTCTAACTAAGGGCCTGATTTAGAGTTTGGCAGATGCGTACGAAGCACCAAAAGTCAACTGTGCACCCGTCCTCCGCCATGACTGTCCTGCACTCAATTGAACTTTAAGGGGTATGACAGACTATTCTTAGTCAAACCTTTGCTGTCTATGTCACTCTCATTCTAGTCTGTTGAGGCAGTATTGTTGGAAAAGAAGCTTACGGAGGCCTTGTCACCATGAGCCCGCCGGACCAATTTTGACTTTCGGTAGGAGTCTCCGTAGCGGTTAACCCTCCATAACTGAGCAGGCAGTCTTGAAAGTATAAAAGATTCAAACACAGTCACCCATCCTTATTCAATCTCTCAATCAAGATGAACCTGATGCTAAAAGACGTTGGCTTCCTGCTGCTCGATATGGATGTCGAGCCAAGCCGACCATGATCGTGCCGACCACTAGCACGCCGACCACGACGGAATCTATGGTTAAAAAAAAATAACGTTGCATTGGAGTGGACTTCTCCTTTCAAAATCCATGAATTTGCCTTTATTTAATTTTTAATTAAAGAACCATAATATATACCCATGTTCAGCTTTCTTTATTGTACTTTCTTTGCAAATGCATCTAGTAAATGGGAATGTATTTTTTTTTATTACACCCTTTACCGTTGTTACCTTTTTTTTTTTAAAAAATCATATTTACTGGCACTGTTGAGAAGATCTATGTTAAAAAATTCAAAATGATAATGCGGTTTAATATATGATTCCATAAAATGAGATTTATAAAAGTGTTCTGAATATTTTCAACATTATTGCTGATGCTTAATTTTTTTATTAAATATCTAAGAATCACATCAGACAACATTTATTGTTGCAGCCTTTAAAAAAAAAATATATATATATATGGAACAGATGTACATCTCACATCTGCATGGACCACTGCTATTTTTCTAATTTAAAAAACATCATGACAATTGTGTACCTCTGGGCCACATAGGACAGCAGCGAGCTTTAATAGGTCGAATACCTTAGTGTTCTGACTTTAAGTGTTGTAATCTCCTGTTCGTCATGTTTCTGTTGGAGATTAAAAAAAATGTAAAATAATAATTAACACACACATTAGATATATTCTTCCATCTAAAATTCGTCCTCACAATACCATGTGAGTCAAAGGATCATACCTAGGCTTACAATTCGTTTTGTTTTGCCTGGTGATACAGCTGTCCCTGTGGTGAATGTGAGTAATTGTTAGAACATTACTGTATCACATGATAAAGGCATGTGTAGGGCAGGAAGATTTCTAAAAAAGGTTAGATTTGTGAAAACATGGGCTGCTACCTATCTTAATGTGTGTCAGAAAAGAATGGATGTCCACATAAAACTCACACCAGTTTTGTCTCACCTTGGCATACATTTAAAGTTTTGTGCCTTTCATAATATCTTATGACATGCAACAGTCATATGCAGGGCCACTGAGATTCTGCGGTAGTAGAGGGCCAAAATATGGGGCAGGGTTAAGTAAATTATTTGGCAAAAATAAAGCCCATTTCTGCAGCATAATGCTATATGCGAAACAGTTGTTCTGCCACTCCTGGAAATCTAAAGAACTTTTTTTTAATTACAATTGTGTCTCTCCAAATGGATGAGAGCAGTCAACAAATGAGAAAGAAAATTGTACCTTATGTCCAAACCAAAAAGGGCAAAACACTTATTATATATTCCACTATATATTTTTATCCATTTTTTAAAAAACAGTGTAAACTTATTGTAATACATATATTCACATACACACAGAATAGTTCTTCTGAACTAACATTTAAGACTTAGATGTGCACAAACATTTAAAATATTTACATGTCCCAAAACATTCCACAAAATACATGGACATATACTACATAGAAAAATTATATTTAAACACAGTGCAAAATTTTTGAAAGAAGAAAAAGAAATATTAACCCAGTGGGTGATTAATCAAAATATTGGTTTATCCTGGCTCATCATCAACACTTGACAATAAAGCGTTGACGTTTCGACCCCTAAAAACTTTTTGTGACGCACCAGCAGCGTTAAAAATGCACTATGTTGATTCATATTTACAAAGTGATGCATCTAGGTAGATGCGTCACTTTGTAAACCCCTGCGCCACATTATACCTGCGCCAGGTATAATGTATGCAAGGGGGCGTTTTGACGCAAGAAAGGGTCGTAGAAGTGACGTAGTGAAATCTATGAGATTTCACTGCGCCACTTCTAGGACACTAATGCGTCAACTTCTTACGCCTGCCTCACAGCAGGCGTAAGACTGACGCAGGCCCTTTCACATGGGGCTTGCCCCATGTGAAAGGACGCATTGCTGGAGTTGCGGCACTTTTGTGACACACTCCAGCAATGCGTCACTTTTGCGCCATTCAGATACGTCATAAATACTGACGTATCTGTAACTCCTTGCGCAATGATGCGTCATACTGTAAATATGACGCATCATTGGTGTCGCAAGGAGGGCGCAATGAAAAGTGACGCATCGCTGTTTTCACGCAGCGATGCGTCACTTTTCATAAATGAGGCCCAATATACTTAAGAAATTCACTAACCTCCGGTGTCAGGCGCACAGGGCTCCATGTGGATTTCTTTGCAAGATTGGGATGGTGACTCCAAGGGGCCTTTTGCCTCCTCAAACGGTCCTTCTATTGGCGTCAAAGGCTCATTATTCGCCTTATGAAACTGCAGGGTAAAAGGGACGATTGTAAACAAAGATCTTCTTTCAATCCTATTAATGCCTAAACCTTTCACGGCCGCCTCTCACCTTGAAAGACAAACAGCCTGATTCATGTACAGGCCGTTTTGCGTGGCCCTAATAGCGAATCATAGCGACTCGCTATTGAGGACACGCAAAACGGCATTCATGTAGGAATTGCTAATTAAATAGCGATTCCTACATGTTCTTTATTTGCGAGTAGCAATTTGCTACTCGCAAAAACTCCCCATTCATTCCTATGGGCCAAGAGGCCCATAGGAATGAATGGGGAGTATCCCTTATTTGCGAGTAGCAATTTGCTACTCGCAAATAAGATAGCGATTTTAAGGGTGCCAGGGGTGTCCAAAGGACACCCTGTAGCACCCCTAAAAAGCACATTTGAACAGGTGTTGCGCACACACATGTCCAAAGGACATGTGTGTGTGCAACATGCAACTTAGAAAAATGCTTTTAAAAGCATTTCTCTGAGTTTTTGCTATTTACCGAGAGGTCTGACCTCTCGGTAAATAGCGGCCCCAAAAGTGCTAAATCGCAATTTCTTGATGTGTCATGAATAGCATTTGAGGAATCTCTAATAGAGATGCCTTAAATGCTATTCCTCGCATATTTGCGACTTCTTAAATAGCGATTTTTGCATTTGGGATCATGAATACCAAATGCAAAAATCGCACTCGCAAAGGGCCAGATTCTCAGAATCTGGCCCTTTTGCGAGCGCTATTGGCTACATGAATCAGGCTGAAAGTTCCCTTGTGAATCAGAGCGACGGGCTTGTCTCCTGTGTCCCATTACGTCAAGTTTAAATATCATACGTACTCGTGTTACCGAGCACGTACAGGACGTTGCTGTCACCTGGTGGGGATTAGCTATAAAGTACAATACTTGACGTGCCTAGGGGGCTACGGAAAAATTCACTCGATGTGGAAATATTTGGACGTGATATCGTGTGAAATCTATTCTACACGTTATTCATAGCGATGATACATAAGTGAAAGTGCATATATGAATACACAACTAGTCATCAGTATGCGAGATGTAACCATATTTTACACGTTATTGCACTAAGGGTGCACTGGGTCTAGTGATGGCACACGAGGCCGGCAGCATTAGGAAGCTGTCAGTGCCTAGAAATAAAGCAGCAGTGCCATATAGGCTGTTTGGTGCTACCGCACCAGTAAAAGAAAATAAAGGGCAACCGTTTACATGAACATGGTGAAAGCTGCTTGGGGCCTACAGATAATGTGAAGGGAAAGGGAGCTCCGTGCTGGTCTTTAGAAGCAACGGAAAGAAAAGAACACACAGGGGCATGGCAAGTCCTTAACTATTAACAGGGTGGAAGGGACAGTGACCGGCAGTGTCCTGCACTCAAAGAAACTTGAGCACCTCAGTATTTTTAGAGAGAGTGCCACATGCTCTGATGGGATGCCGCATGTTGGAATGGGGAGAGACAGTGTACACCGGATAATAAAAGTTGAGTGAGGAGCCTATGAGGGGGGCTGCAGTGACACCCAGTGGCCATGGGAGGTTACAGCAGCAGTTATGGACACCTCTGACAGGGGAAAGGCAGCAGCGCTTAGAAGGCTGATTGGCAGTGTTTGAAGCAAGGTGGGAGCAGCCAGGAGCATGATCTGTGAGTGGCTAGAGACTACTTATCCCATTGCAGAGAACCCCGAGAAGCTCTAAGCTGCCAAGAGTCGCTGATGCCAAGAGCGTCCACACAGCAAAGCCCCCGGCAGCAAGTCCAGGATGGATAGAAAAATGCATGCTGCGTGCATGCCCCCGTGGCAAAAAGAAGCCACCGCAAGAGGAGGAACTGGGTGAGCAAGGCTCCAGAAGAAGGAGCACCCTCAAGTGAAGAACAGATGGCAAAAAGTCAGAAGCGCGCTGAAGATCACCCCAAAGAAGCTGACTACATGGGCTGGAGCCTGAAAGTGAGAGCCCGGCATTGAAGAGGAACCGATGTCGTCACAGGGTGTGACGCACCCTGCGAAGCCTGCCTGAGTGGAGGCAGGAGCGAGCACCACTACAGTATAGTGAAGAGGAGACCTGTGAGAGGTCCACAAAGTGGAAGCCTGTGAGAGGTCCATGAAGAGGAGACCTGTGAGAGGTCCATGAAGAGGAGACCTGTGAGAGGACCACAAAGTGGAAGCCTGTGTGAGGTCCATGAAGAGGAGACCTGTGAGAGGTCCATGAAGAAGAGACCTGTGAGAGGTCCATGAAGAGTAGACCTGTGAGAGGACCACAAAGTGGAAGCCTGTGTGAGGTCCATGAAGAGGAGACCTGTGAGAGGTCCATAAAGAGGAGACCTGTGAGAGGTCCATAAAGTGGAAGCCAGTGAGAGGTCCACGAAGTGGAGACCTGTGAGAGGTCCATGAAAAGGAGACCTGTGAGAGGTCCACAAAGTGGAAGCCAGTGAGAGGTCCACGAATTGGAGACCTGTGAGAGGTCCATGAAGAGGAGACCTGTGAGAGGTCCATAAAGAGGAGACCTGTGAGAGGTCCACAAAGTGGAAGCCAGTGAGAGTCCATAAAGAGGAGACCTGTGAGAGGTCCATGAAGAGGAGGCCTGTGAGAGGTCCATGAAGAGGAGACCTGTGAGAGGTCCATGAAGAGGAGACCTGTGTGAGGTCCATGAAGAGGAGACCTGTGAGAGGTCCATGAAGAGGAGACCTGTGTGAGGTCCATGAAGAGGAGACCTGTGAGAGGTCCATGAAGAGGAGACCTGTGAGAGTCCATAAAGAGGAGACCTGTGAGAGGTCCATGAAGAGGAGACCTGTGTGAGGTCCATGAAGAGGAGACCTGTGAGAGGTCCATGAAGAGGAGACCTGTGTGAGGTCCATAAAGAGGAGACCTCTGAGAGGTCCACAAAGTGGAAGCCAGTGAGAGGTCCACGAAGTGGAGACCTGTGAGAGGTCCATGAAGAGGAGACCTGTGAGAGGTCCATAAAGAGGAGACCTGTGAGAGGTCCATAAAGAGGAGACCTGTGAGAGGTCCACAAAGTGGAAGCCAGTGAGAGGTCCACGAAGTGGAGACCTGTGAGAGGTCCATGAAGAGGAGACCTGTGAGAGGTCCATAAAGAGGAGACCTGTGAGAGGTCCATAAAGAGGAGACCTGTGAGAGGTCCACAAAGTGGAGACCTGTGTGAGGTCCATGAAGAGGAGACCTGTGAGAGGTCCATGAAGAGGAGACCTGTGAGAGGTCCATGAAGAGGAGACCTGTGAGAGGTCCATGAAGAGGAGACCTGTGAGAGGTCCATAAAGAGGAGACCTGTGAGAGGTCCACAAAGTGGAAGCCAGTGAGAGGTCCATGAAGTGGAGACCTGTGAGAGGTCCATGAAGAGGAGACCTGTGAGAGTCCATAAAGAGGAGACCTGTGAGAGTCCATAAAGAGGAGACCTGTGAGAGGTCCATGAAGAGTAGACCTGTGAGAGGTCCACAAAGTGGAAGCCAGTGAGAGGTCCACGAAGTGGAGACCTGTGAGAGGTCCATGAAGAGGAGACCTGTGAGAGGTCCATAAAGAGGAGACCTGTGAGAGGTCCATAAAGAGGAGACCTGTGAGAGGTCCACAAAGTGGAAGCCAGTGAGAGGTCCACGAAGTGGAGACCTGTGAGAGGTCCATAAAGAGGAGACCTGTGAGAGGTCCACAAAGTGGAAGCCAGTGAGAGGTCCACGAAGTGGAGACCTGTGAGAGGTCCATAAAGAGGAGACCTGTGAGAGGTCCATAAAGAGGAGACCTGTGAGAGGTCCACAAAGTGGAGACCTGTGTGAGGTCCATGAAGAGGAGACCTGTGAGAGGTCCATGAAGAGGAGACCTGTGAGAGGTCCATGAAGAGGAGACCTGTGAGAGGTCCATGAAGAGGAGACCTGTGAGAGGTCCATAAAGAGGAGACCTGTGAGAGGTCCACAAAGTGGAAGCCAGTGAGAGGTCCACGAAGTGGAGACCTGTGAGAGGTCCATGAAGAGGAGACCTGTGAGAGGTCCATGAAGAGGAGACCTGTGAGAGTCCATAAAGAGGAGACCTGTGAGAGGTCCATGAAGAGGAGACCTGTGTGAGGTCCATGAAGAGGAGACCTGTGAGAGGTCCATGAAGAGGAGACCTGTGTGAGGTCCATGAAGAGGAGACCTGTGAGAGGTCCATAAAGAGGAGACCTGTGTGAGGTCCATGAAGTGGAGACCTGTGAGAGGTCCATGAAGAGGAGACCTGTGAGAGTCCATAAAGAGGAGACCTGTGAGAGGTCCGTGAAGAGGAGACCTGTGTGAGGTCCATAAAGAGGAGGCCTGTGAGAGGTCCACAAAGTGGAAGCCAGTGAGAGGTCCACGAAGTGGAGACCTGTGAGAGGTCCATGAAGAGGAGACCTGTGAGAGGTCCATAAAGAGGAGACCTGTGAGAGGTCCATAAAGAGGAGACCTGTGAGAGGTCCACAAAGTGGAAGCCAGTGAGAGGTCCACGAAGTGGAGACCTGTGAGAGGTCCATGAAGAGGAGACCTGTGAGAGGTCCACAAAGTGGAAGCCAGCGAGAGTCCATAAAGAGGAGACCTGTGAGAGGTCCATGAAGAGGAGACCTGTGTGAGGTCCATGAAGAGGAGACCTGTGAGAGGTCCATGAAGAGGAGACCTGTGTGAGGTCCATGAAGAGGAGACCTGTGAGAGGTCCATGAAGAGGAGACCTGTGTGAGGTCCATGAAGAGGAGACCTGTGAGAGGTCCATGAAGAGGAGACCTGTGTGAGGTCCATGAAGAGGAGACCTGTGAGAGGTCCATGAAGAGGAGACCTGTGAGAGTGCATAAAGAGGAGACCTGTGAGAGGTCCGTGAAGAGGAGACCTGTGTGAGGTCCATGAAGAGGAGACCTGTGAGAGGTCCATAAAGTGGAAGCCTGTGAGAGGTCCACGAAGTGGAGACCTGTGTGAGGTCCATGAAGAGGAGACCTGTGAGAGGTCCATGAAGAGGAGACCTGTGAGAGGTCCATAAAGAGGAGACCTGTGAGAGGTCCATGAAGAGGAGACCTGTGAGAGGTCCATGAAGAGGAGGCCTGTGAGAGGTCCATGAAGAGGAGACCTGTGAGAGGTCCATGAAGAGGAGACCTGTGTGAGGTCCATGAAGAGGAGACATGTGAGAGGTCCATGAAGAGGAGACCTGTGAGAGGTCCACAAAGTGGAAGCCTGTGTGAGGTCCATGAAGAGGAGACCTGTGAGAGGTCCATGAAGAGGATACCTGTGAGAGGTCCATAAAGTGGAAGCCTGTGAGAGGTCCACGAAGTGGAGACCTGTGAGAGGTCCATGAAGAGGAGGCCTGTGAGAGGTCCATGAAGAGGAGACCTGTGAGAGGTCCATAAAGTGGAAGCCTGTGAGAGGTCCACGAAGTGGAGACCTGTGAGAGGTCCATGAAGAGGAGGCCTGTGAGAGGTCCATGAAGAGGAGACCTGTGAGAGGTCCATAAAGTGGAAGCCTGTGAGAGGTCCACGAAGTGGAGACCTGTGAGAGGTCCATGAAGAGGAGGCCTGTGAGAGGTCCATGAAGAGGAGACCTGTGAGAGGACCATGAAGAGGAGACCTGTGTGAGGCCATGAAGAGGAGACCTGTGAGAGGTCCATAAAGTGGAAGCCTGTGAGAGGTCCACGAAGTGGAGACCTGTGAGAGGTCCATGAAGAGGAAGCCTGTGAGAGGTCCATGAAGAGGAGACCTGTGAGAGGACCATGAAGAGGAGACCTGTGTGAGGCCATGAAGAGGAGACCTGTGAGAGGTCCATGAAGGTAAGGTTTGTGAGAGGCCCAGGAAGAAGACCTGTGAGAGGTCCGCGAGGAGAATGACTGTGAGAGGCCCACGAAGATAAGCCCTGTGAGAGGCCAAAGAAGAGGATGTGTGAGAGGTTGTGAAAAGAAGAAGGTTTCAACGAGGGGTCTGGTCAGTAGATGAGGAGAAGGCTCGGTTCTAGGGGTAGGATGTGGCCAGGGAGACCCATGCAAAGTGCACGTCACATGGAGAGGCCTGGTCATGAGAAAGAAGAGTAAGGCAGAATGTCATCAGACTGCATCGTGAAGAAGAACAAGATGAAAGTAAAGGAGTGACACAAGGCCACAAGTTTCAATCACAAGGAAGAAGAAAAGAAGATGGAAGAGGAGTTGTGTGGCACGAGGCGACAGCACTGGAGTGTGAAGGAAAACGAAAAAAAAGAGAATGGTGTGAAGTAGACATTCGGCACACCGCAAAGTACAGAATAAGAACTGTGAGTGTTTTCACAATTAAAGTGCATCATGGAGAAAGTCAAAGGAGCATCTAGAGTGGAGCCCTGTGCCTGTGAAACATCACGAGGTCCAGCCGTAGTCCATGCAGGTAACAGCGGTGGGGCGGTGGGCCGTGTAAGGGGAGATTCCTAGGGACAATGCAGAGGGAAAATTGATTATTTATTTAATTTTCCCTCTGCATCATCCCTTGGAATCCCCCCTTACACAGCCCCACTGCCCCACCTCTGTTACCTGCATGGACCACGGCTGACAAGGTCAATGAAGCACCTTTGGCGCTGTGAGAGGCTGGCCTCCCAGAAATCTTCGGTTAGACCAAGTGAACATAAAGCCTGTTTAAGAGAGCATACTGGACCATTTGTAGCATCCACCTTTGGGGATGAACGTGAGACTTGATTTTACCAATGAGAGAGGAAACCCAACACAAGAGATGCATTTGCAACACCTCCCCAGCAGGTACCGGGAAGCACAAAGGTCTCAGTCAGAGTCTGGCAACCCTAAAGACTATCCAACAGATTCCGGTTCACCAGAGTCAGGATGGCAGGAACACACTGACCTTGGAAAAACTACCGTTGAGGCAGGGCAAGTTACTTGAAGGTGGGACTCGTAGCGATTCCATAGTATGGCACCGGAGAGACACGGCACAGTCCACACAGTCTTGTGGGAGCTGGATGAGGAAGACTGTCGCCCTGACGTCATCACTCTGTGGAGGCTTGCCATCCTTGGAGCCAGGGAGCCTTTGAAGGTCTATCAGCAGCCCACTCCACTAATGCTCCAAATGCGCCCTCACAGCAAACATTGTAAATAGACTTCCACGCAGTTAGACCAGGTGAGACAAGACCCACAGTGCCCAGGTGAACCGTGACAATCTGGACTGGTGAGTAAGAAATACAGATTTAACCTACACCGCCATTCATGCCCAGAGTAGTCTGGTTAAAATGACAGAGGTGTGCCGTGATGCCTGGTGCTCCCAGCTGCACCTGTGCACTCATCCTGTCTGGCAAACAACCAGAAGAGACTCTGTGGAGTTTTATTTTGTTGTTTTGTTCCCTCTGACAGGTTGAACTCATTTGTCCCAGTTTTAATAAAGTTTAGGAGGGATGTAGTGACCGGCTGTTCATGTTCTAATGTTCCTAATTAATCCGTTTCCACGAGCCACTCATAGAAGGCTGGCTTCCACACTCACCCCACACCCCTCCATCACAGGTGTCACGGGCCATGTGAACCTACCAATAAAAGGGGCTGGGAGCACATGCCCTGGGCCAGGTCCAGATATTATACCACTTTGTCTGTGTGGTCATTTATATTGCATGGGGGTCTAAGGCCCCGATCCTTCCAGGCCTGTGGAACACAGGCTAGTGATGGCCGCTTTGCTCAGTGCATGTTGGCTCTGGCCAAGGAGAAATAGCAAGGCAACGTGGAAAGCTGTAAACAAACCCAGGGATGTGGGGGCCTATTACCAAGGGCCATTATCGCCGCTTTAGCGGGACTTTTTCCCGCTCATGCGGCGATAATTCTATCGCCCTATTACCAAGCTGTCGCTAACACCAGTTAGCGACAGCTTGTAGGCGATAGCGGGCATTTAGGGGCCCACTTTGCATGTCAGCGATAATTATCACTAATGACATGCAAAGTGGGCGTGCCAAAATGTCAGCGACTGAAAACAGTCGCTGCAATCGCTATTGCCTATGATCAACACAGGCGTAGTTTTGGAAATATTCGCGCTAAGCGCGAATATCTCCAAAAGCTAATGCCTGCCCTGACCAGTTCTTAGCCATGTTATCCAATGAGAGGTAGATAACATAGCTAAGAGCATTGTCACGGCAATGCCTGAATATCGCTGTATTGACAGCGATATTCACGCATTTCGCCTGATTTTTATCGCTCCTGAGATAAACCTTGCTAATAGCAAGGTATCTCAGCGATAGAAACAGGTGAAGGGCTGCGATAGAAATATTCCCGCTAAGCCAACACAGCGATAATTTTCGCTAGTTGTTGGTAATATGCCCCGTGGTTCCCAGGAACTGAGCAACTGATGGACGAAATGGCTACTCTGCCGCTACGGTTCAAGTCGCCCTACGCAACTTTGATGGTACTGAAGCATTTTGAGTCCCAATACATTACAAGGTGCTCTGCTGCCATCGGCAGGACAAAAGGAGAACTGCAACGAAAGGAACATCGGTGAAAAAACATGCATTTGGAAATGTTGTACGTGTGGTTGGTTATTGTGAAAACTGCCTCTTTCTGAGCATCCTGCGACTCTGGACCGTTTCCAGTGCCTGAATCCTGCACTGCGGCTGTTTATTATTTCCCAAGCTACCAGTGAAGCTGCCCTGCCACGGCACATACTAAGGAGGACAGAAAAGGAATGTGCGAAGCCCCTCTGATTTGCATATAATGTGACACATTCAGGGCTGTTAGCGTCTGAATAGATGCCCCTACTCTTGAAGCTGCTTAGTGCAGACCTCTCCTAGGCTGCAGCCCCTCCCTCTCAGCCACCTACAAGCCATTTGCAGCTCATAAAGGGCTGAAGGTGTGATAGCTCCTTATCAATAGTGGGATAAACTACAATAGGAATATCAAGGTGCCTCTGTGTGGGCAGCCGGACAGGAGATCAGATGTTCTCATTGCAGAAAAAGCCTGCACAAGGTGTCTGCTTGCAACTGGGACCAGTGGAGAGTCCCCTTCCTTGCGCCTCGCAACACCATATCAGCGAGACCCGGGGGGTGGGTCAGGGGGGAGCGAGGGGGGCTCCCGTGTGTCCAATTGACACCTTTCTTTTAATTGGAAAGGCGGAAGGCACAAGAGGACAGGTATGCACTGTGTGCATTGGCGTAACAATAGCCCCGCAGCCCCCGAGGTGCAGGCAGGTTCCCAGCTCCAAGGGGCCCCCTCCTGCACTGTGCAAGTGTGGGCCTGAGAGCTCTTGACTGGGTTGGGGGCCCACTCTGTGCACTTTGAAGTGGGGCCCCCTTTAGTTTAGTTTCCCAACTGACAGTGCGAGCCCCAAGTTGGTTGGCTGTGTGCAGGTAAACAGCGTTTACAACGCACCTTTTACCACGCACTACCTTTACCACGCAACTTTTACAACGCAATTTGTTACAACGAATTGTGCTGGGGGCGCTGTAGGATAGGTTATAGTTTAATTTACTATCCAACACCTTCCCTACTATCCACGGGGACTGGAGTTGGAATAGTAAATTAAACTATTCACTATCCAGCGCCCCCCAACGCAAGTCGTTGTAACGACTTGCGTTGTAAAACCTGCATTGTAAAGGCATGCGTGGAAAAAGCATGCGTTGTAACTACATACATCCCTGTGTGCAAGGCCCTGGGCGGCTGCCTTGCTCATGCCTAGTGCGAGCCCTGAAGGAGGAGCAGACAAGGCAGGCTGCACAGAGACACATCAGATAGTCTGTGTGCGTTTGTGCCTGCCTGTGTTTGCATGTATTAGCACATTAAATCCAACCATATTGACTTTACCAATTCTTTCCTATACCAGAGATACTTTCTAAACTAATATTTGAGGTAGTAAATAAAAAGGACCACTTGCTCGTGACCACAGTCAGTGCGGCCAGCAGCTTCGAAGTGAATAACCATCAATTTAATATTCGCTCCTATCTTTCGCACCTTTGGAATACAGATGGCAATCCATGGAGCCCTTTCCCACAGTCACTCCTTATACACAGCCCTCTCTCACAACCTTTCCATAAACAGATCCTGCCCCACAAGCTGTCCTTCTACGTAACCACCTCCCAAAATCTCTCCATCTACACAGCTCTCTTCCACACTCTAGCCTTCAACACAGCCCTTATCCAGTCTATACGTGTACACAACTCTTTCCCACAGTCTATATTTTTAAGAGCCCTCTCCTCCAATGTATTCTTATAGACAGCACTCTTTCACAATCTGTTCTTGCGCACAGCTATTTTCAACAATCTAGCCCACTGCACAAAAATCTCCCACAATCTCCACAACCCTCTGCCACAATATATCCCTCTCACAGACCTCTCCTGCAATCTACCCTTGTACATATCTCTTTTCCACAATCTATCCTTTTATACAGACCTCCCGCACATAGACAGCCACCTGCCTGATTGCACCTTGTAAACAGCCCTTTACAATCTATCATTTCCACTGCTCTCTTCCACAAGCTATCCTTATGCACAGCTCTCTTCCCCAATCCACTCTTCTACAATGTCTTCTTCCACACCTCATCATTTTTACACAGCCCTTTTCCGCAATCTCTCCTTGTACCCAAACCTCTCACATAATCTATCCTTGTAAACAGCCCTCTCCAACAATACGTTTTTCACACTGACCACCTCTTCACAATTTATCATTCTACACAGCCCTCTGCTTCAATCTGATACTTGAGCTGCACCCAGACAGAGAGGCAGACTGATACTTGAGCTGCACCTGCACAGGCAAAAACAACAGTTGATGGAGAGAATGCAAAACAATGTCATACATTCATCCCAGTACAAAGATCTGGGCCTAAATCCATCGCTTTTTTGCACTGCACACCACCCCAGTTCAGACATGGCCATATGCAAATCAGCCTTGACCCTGTGCCTCATGGGAACAGTCCAGCCCGAACTGCCAAGCCATGTCTTCCCTGGACCGGAATCAAGCATCTCTAGGACCGGTTTCTGGCTATCAGCCATCATCAGCCAGGATAGCTTGACTCCAGTGGTGTGGAGAGCATGGGACTCACGTCTGAGCATACCCATCCCACTCAGGGTGACAATTGCAAAAACAACAGTTGATGGACAGAATGCAGAACAATGTCATACATTCACCCCAGTACAGAGATCTGGGCCTAAATCCATCGCTTTTTTGCACTGCACACCACCCTAGTACAGACTGACACTTGAGCTGCTCCCGGACAGGATGGCAGACTGATACTTGAGCTGCACTCTGTTGGGTTGGCTGGTTAATACTTGACCTGCACCCTGACAGGCAGACCGACTGATACTTGAGCTGCACCTGGACAGGCTGGCAGACTGATACTTGAGCTGCACCCTGGCAGGCTGGCAGACTGACACTTGAGCTGCACTCAGACAATTTGGCAGGCTGATACTTGAGCTGCACCCGGACAAACTAGCAGACTGATACTTGCGCTGCACACTGGCAGGCTGACAGACTGATACTTGAGCTGCACTTGGACAAGCTGGCAGACTGATAGTTGAGCTGCACCTGATACTCGAGCTGCACCCAGAAAGGCTGGCAGACTGATATGTGTGCTGCACCCAGACAGGGTAACAGACTGATACTTGAGCTTCACTCTGGGGAGCTGGCAGACTGACACTTGAGCTGCACCTGGACAGGTTGGCAGACTGATCCTTTAGCTGCACCCAGGCAGGCTGATACTTGAGATGCACCGTGGACAGACTGGCAGACTGATATTCGAGCTGTACCTGGACAGGCTGCCAGACTGATACTTGAGCTGCACCTGGACAGGCAGGCAGACTGATAATTGAGCTGCACCCTGGCAGACAGACACACTGATACTTGAGCTGCACCAGGACAGGCTAGCAGACTGATACTTGACCTGCACCTGGACAGGCTGGCAGACTGATACTTGAGCTGCACCCGGACAGGCTGGCAGACTGATACTTGAGCTGCACCCCGACAGGCTGGCAGACCGATACTTGAGCTGCACGCTGGCAGGCTGATACTTGAGCTGTACCTGGACAAGCTGGCAGGCTGATACTTGAGCTGCACTCAGACAAGCTGCCAGACTGATACTTGAGCTGCACCGATACCGGCTGGCAGACTGATACTTGAGCTGCACTCGTACAAGCTACCAGACTAATACTTGAGCTGCACGCTGGCAGGCTGATACTTGAGCTGCGCCTGGACAAGCTGGCAGACTGATACTTGAGCTGCACCTGATACTTGTGATGCACATGTAAAGGCTAGCAGACTGATACTTGAGATGCACCCGGACAGGGTAACAGACAGATACTTGAGCTGCACCCAGGCGGGCTAGTAGACTGATCCTTGAGCTGCACACTGGCAGGTTGATACTTGAGCTGCACCTGGACAAGCTGGCAGACTGATAGTTGAGCTGCACCTGATACTCAAGCTGCACCCAGAAAGGCTGGCAAACGGATACTTGAGCTTCACCCTGGCGAGCTGGCAGACTGCCACTTGAGCTGCACCCAGGCAGACTGGCAGGCTGATACTTGAACTGAACCGTGGAAAGACTGGCAGACTGATATTCGAGCTGCACCCAAACAGGCTGCCAGACTGATACTTGAGCCGCACCTGGACAGGCAGGCAGACTGATACTTGAGCTGCACCTGGACAGGCTGGCAGACTGATACTTGAGCTGCACCCAGACAGACTGGCAGACTGATACTTGAGCTGCACTCAGACAAGCTGCATGACTGATACTTGAGCTGCACGCTGGCAGGCTAATACTTGAGCTGCACCTGGACAAGCTGGCAGACTGATACTTGAGCTGTACCTGATACTTGAGATGCACCTGGAAAGGCTAGCAGACTGATACTTGAGCTGCACCCAGACAGGGTAACCGACTGATACTTGAGATGCACCTGGTGAGGCTGTCAGACAGATACTTGAGCTGCACCTGGACATTCAGGCAGACTGATCCTTGAGCTGCACCCTGGTGGGCTGGCAGACTGATACTTGAGCTACACCCTGGCTAGCTAGCAGACTGAGACATGAGTTGCACCCTCACAAGCTAGCAGACTGATACTTGAGCTGCACCTGGACACGCAGGCAGACTGCTACTTGAGCTGCACTCTGGTGGGTTGGCAGACTGATACTTGAGCTGCACCCTAATTAGCTAGCTGGCAGGCTGATACTTGAACTGCACCTGGACAAGCTGACAGACTGACATGTTCCACATGTATGCAGACGACACCCAACTCTATTTAAAAATCTCCTCTCCGGAAGACATCACCTCACTCAATTCTACCCTCCTGACTACCCAAAATTTGTTGACTAAGAGCCACCTCCTGCTGAACACCTCTAAAACAGAATTCCTCCTCATATCTCCTCCGAAATATACTCCTAATATCGACCTATGGATGAACCGACTAACCGCCTTCAACTGCTCCCCCCGCATCATCGATTCAGCTAAATCCCTAGGAATTACTCTGGACAAGCATCTGAATATGTAGTCTCACATCAGCAACGTGTGCAAGGGAACAAACCACCTTCTAAGAACGCTCAGGAATCTGAAACCTTTTCTTCCACAAGCAGATTTCAAGCAAGTGGTACAAGCGCTTGTCCTACCGAGACTTGACTACGGCAGTGCCACGCTATGTGGACTCCCCAAATACGCTTTGGCCCCTCTAAAGGCCTCTCTGAATGAGTGGCCAGATTAATCGTGGGCACCAAGCGTAACACACATCTCTCCGGTTCTAAAATCTCTAAATTGGCTACCATTTGAAGCTAGAATTCAACTGAAGATTGCCTGCCTTTCACACAAAGCCCTCCACTTCAAACCCCCTACCTACCTCGCACAAAAACTAAAACTATCTGGAGGAGGTAGATCGACAAGGAGTGCTAATTCCCTCCTCCTGAAACCACGGACCTTCTGCAAAAAAAGAACTTGCTACTGAGCTTTCTCGGGATTTGCTCCAAAAATCTGGAACTCTCTTCCACCCGAAATTCGGAGGATCTCTTCCAAGACCGCCTTCAAATTGGAAGCAAAGAAATTCCTCATGAAGAAGTTCTTAACCTTAATAGGAGGGACATTATATATACCTTTCTTGTACTTTATTTTCCGCCCGAAAGATGTCGTTCATTGTATTGTATGATTCACCCTTGTATATGATTTTTCTCCCCCAGCGAGCGTGCACCCAGGATTGTAAATGTTTATTAGCTGCTTACCACTTCATTCAATGCTTAGTATAAGCCCCATATAACTCATGTTTAGATTTTACTATATTGTTGACTATTATTCATGTTTGATTATTCACTTAATACGCCTTCTAACGGGAAGCAAATAAATTCCTCATGAAGAAATTCTTACCTTAATATGAGGGACATAATATATACCTTTCGTGTACTTTATTTTCCGCCAAAAAGGTGTCGTTCATTGTATAGTATGATTCACCCTTGTATATGATTTTTCTTCCCCAGCGCACGTGTACCCATGATTGTAAATGTTTATCAGCTGCTTACCACTTGATTCAATGCTTAGTATAAGCCTCATATAACTCATGTTTAGATTTTACTATATAGTTGACTATTGTTCATGGTTGATTATTCACTTGGATGTATGACATTACAACGCATGCATTTACATCGCATGCCTTTACAACGTAAGTATTACAACGCAGTCCATTACAACGCATAGTGCTTTGGGGTGCTGGATAGTGAATAGTTTAATTTACTATTCCAACTCCAGTCCCCGTGGACACTAGGGAAGGTTATTGGATAGTAAATTAACCTATTCCCTATCCTAGAGCGCCCCCCAGAGCAATGCGTTGTAATAGTTTGCGTTGTAATGGTTGCGTTGTAAAGGCTCTGCGATGTAAAAGTTGCGTTGTAAGTGTTGTTCACCTATTCACTTAACTCTTTCCACGCTATTGACGGAACCGTTCCGTCATGGCTCGCGGGTGAGCTGTGCTCATGATGGAACGGTTCCGTCACGGCCCGCTCGCCGCGCCTGTGCGGCGTTGATTTTGCGCCTGCGCGTTTCATTAAGCGGGCGGGGCCGTGACGGAACCGTTCCGTCACAAACACAGCTCACCCGCGAGCCGTAACGGAACGGTTCTGTCACCAGCGCAGGTGAGCCGCGCGCCCCCCCGCGACCGTTGGCGCTGCGGCGGAATAGCCGCCGCAGCGAAGGTGTTAATACCCTTATATCACCACGCTACTTCATATAGCCCCTTTGTCCTCTCTGGACTATATTTGATTTGTTATGAGTGAACTATTGATCTTATGTTTATTTTACTACCCATGTTTGACTCCAGTTCTGTTTGGTACCTTCCCTACAACTGTAAAGCGCTCTGATATCCTTGGGGATCTAGTCCGCGCTATATAAAACTTTATAAATAAATAAATAAATAAAAGGAAAGCAGACTGATACTTGAGCTGCACCCGCACAGGTTAACAGACTGAAACTTGAGCTTCACCCTGGCGGGCTGGCAGACTGATAATTGAGCTGCACCTGGACAGGCGGCAGACAGATACTTGAGCTGCACCCTGGCGGGCTGGCAGACTGATAATTGAGCTGCACCTGGACAGGTGGCAGACTGATACTTGAGCTGCACCTGGACAGGCTGACAGTCTGATACTTGAGCTGCACCCAGACGAGCTGGAAGACTGATACTTGAGCTGTACCCTTACAGGCTGGCACACTCAGCATCCTATTATTTGTAGTGCTCGTGAATATTTGAAAAGGCCCTTGGTGCACGCGTTAGCACACGACAATACAGGAGCTGCACGCAGAACAAGGGCACTCCTTTCCTGTTCACAGAGCCAGGGACATCGTAAGAGTTTTGGAGGCCTGGGCCAAATGTATCTTGGGGGCCCTTGTTCGGACATCCTTGAATTCATGATGCAGTTTCATCTCTTTCGTGCCCTCTTTGGCCAGGTCACTGACAGTGCAAATTCTAAATGTATTTACATCTAATAATATTAAAGGATAGTACCCTGTATTTTCAATATTGTATCTCAACAGCAGCTCACTAATAATATTGGAAATAATCTCTGTGACTAATGAATATGTGAGGTCCTGTTTTCATTTAAAAGAAACGTTTTTATGGATGTGGCATGAAACAAACACAACATTTCTCTGCAAAATGCCTGTAATAGATTCTTACACATCACCCACATTAAAAATAATTTAAAGGAAAACGGTATTTGAAACAATCTGTTGAAATATTATTGAGGGTCATCAGGGCAAGACTCTCTGAAGAACAGAGCTGGTTCTATCCGGGGGGCCCCCCCCGAAAGTGTGGGGCCCTGGTCCAAAGCCTACTGTACCCATGCCTTAAAACGTCTCTGCACAGATCGGGAAAAAATTACACCATCTTGTGATTTCACCGACAGAAAATGGTCACAATTTCCCATTTTGTAGCCAGAAACAGCAACTGCTTGTGATGTCAAATGCACTTTGTACAGGTGCTGGCAGAGTGGGTCACTGCTGCATCATAAGACAGGCGCTCAGCCCACAGTTATTGCTATGTATGTATTAAAGGTGTCCTAAAAAGCATACATGTTACATACGACAGAACGCTGTACCAACCAGATGGTTTATAGTGGGCCCTGCAGTAGTGGACGTGCTCTGGGTTGCTCTTGACAACTGAGGAGGCTTTGTCTCAAACACCACAAAAGCACTTCCCTCAGGGAGGTTTTCTCCGATGGCCTAGACAGGGTGGAAAGCCTGGCACACAGGCCTACTTCCATCAGGGAGGCCTGCTGCAATGGCCAAGCCTGGGAGGAAAGCCTGGCACACAGGACCACTTCCCTCAGGGAAGCCTACTGCAATGGCCAGGCCTGGGAGGAAAGCCCGGCACACAGTACCACTGTTAAACCTGATGCTCAGCCAGAGTGATTGGGGTGTGGAATGTTGGTGCGGTGATGCTGTGGAATCTTGGATGAATGTGGTGTCAGTTGGACGGTGGGCTGAGCAGCAACAAGGCTGCTCCTGGTGGGGCTCTTCTTCATAACATCAATCCTAATAAATCATCTTCATCTTAATCAACCTGGACTACAGGACGTCATTTCATGTACAACATATTTTGGCGACGATTTAAAGAGGAGTAGAGAGGAACCTGTGTGTGTTAATTGAGAGAAAGAAGAAACTACCGAAACAAAACTTATATGACACAAACCTGATACTACTGAAAGAAGGAATTTGAACAGCCCTTAAGAAATCTTGCAGTTCAGAGAGAGGCGGCATGCCCTTTAGCCCCACCAGTGTCCTATTCTACAGCCTTAAAACCAGGGCATGCTGAAACTGAATTTTATTTTATCTACTCGATGGCACAACATTACAAAATGGCAGAAGATAGCAGCAGCTTTATTGCACAAACTACTCCTACGTGTGTGTTCCTGCCAGGAGTCTTTCAAGCTATGAGATGCTGGGTCCTTTCTTGAAACTTCAGGAACCTAAAGTGCAGTTGGAGTCAATTCCATGAACGGAGTTGGTGTGGAGGAGAATGGGACGTTGATACCTGCCCAGGTGATGTTTTGTTGCTGCAAATTTTGTACACACTTAAGCAGTGCGTCATTCAGTTTGGGCTATGTCTGGTAAAGGTGCGACGTTTGATTCTCCTGCTCGTGTTCCCTTACCTGGTCTTTGGGTCGTGCGTGGAGCAGTTCGGCAGCGCAGTTCCTTGCAGAGAGGCATAGTGCCAATATCGGCGCGCACACCATCCCCCCAAACTACAAGAACCCCATCAAAATAATTGGACAAGACAACTTGTTGTTGGGAAAAAGTAGTCGCAGGTTTATTAGCATATCATTGCTAAGACATGGTGGGTTAACTTACAGATGATCCAAGGCAAGCCGCCCCTCGCAGCTTGCCACCTGATAGGCCAAGTAGCCCGCGGCCTTGGCCATACGGTGCTTAGCGGTTGATGGTGAGAGGGTAGCCCCTCACCTGTCCGGTGAACCATTGGTCCACCCTCTAGCTCACGCCCCCCCCCTACGAGGGGCGGAGCGTTCAAGCAACCCCCGGTTGTCCAGGTAACCAACCGCCCGTAGGATAACGGGGCGCCGTCGCACCCCCAGGGTCCACCGCATGGATCTCCCAGGGATAATAGGCCTCAGCACCCTTTGTGCTTCTGCATAGGGTACTCCTAAGTATCTTTCGCCTCTGGATCATCATGTAACTCCTCCTGCAACACAAATAACAATTCATTAAATCATAGCAACCCCCCCCGCCACCCGAGATGTAGGGCAAGCGGCAGGGAGGGCAACATCGAGGGCAGCGCGAACAAAAGAGACTGCTCGGAGGCGTGGAGGAGACCTAAATACCTTGTCCCCCCACCCCCCCCAATAAAGCGCGATGACGTGTCCATGGCAGCGGCCTCCGGCCGCTGGACGCCTGAGGGCTGGTGCGCCGGCCCTCCTGTGGCACTACGGTGCGCGCCCTCTTATGAGGGTCACCTGCGGCTCCGTGTCGGGCGGCCTGCATAGTGCCAATATCGGCGCGCACACCATCCCCCCAAACTACAAGAACCCCATCAAAATAATTGGACAAGACAACTTGTTGTTGGGAAAAAGTAGTCGCAGGTTTATTAGCATATCATTGCTAAGACATGGTGGGTTAACTTACAGATGATCCAAGGCAAGCCGCCCCTCGCAGCTTGCCACCTGATAGGCCAAGTAGCCCGCGGCCTTGGCCATACGGTGCTTAGTGGTTGATGGTGAGAGGGTAGCCCCTCACCTGTCCGGTGAACCATTGGTCCACCCTCTAGCTCACGCCCCCCCCCTACGAGGGGCGGAGCGTTCAAGCAACCCCCGGTTGTCCAGGTAACCAACCGCCCGTAGGATAACGGGGCGCCGTCGCACCCCCAGGGTCCACCGCACGGATCTCCCAGGGATAATAGGCCTCAGCACCCTTTGTGCTTCTGCATAGGGTACTCCTAAGTATCTTTCGCCTCTGGATCATCATGTAACTCCTCCACAGCCCTGTATGTGGCGACCGTCACAGGCAGGGCCCCCCACCATATCTACCTCCTATATGCAGCCTGAAGAGCTTAGTGCCTCCTGAATGTCCTGAAGAAATAAGTCCATGCCTAGATTTGACAGGTGGACGCCTTCTTCGTCAATGCAACCAGGGTCTTTGGCATGGAGTTCCCCATGGCGAATAAAACCGAAGCACATCAGCTCCGCGAATTTACGCATGGTGCAGTTTACTTTTCTTCGCGTCCCTTCCACTGCTTGCCCAGAGCGAGCACCTAACCAACACCGGCGTGATGTGATTTCTGACCACCAAATATCACAAGGACCCAATAGATTGCTGATGTTGATGATGTTTACTTTCATGTCCCTTAAGAGAAATCTTTTCCCAAGGCAAGGTAGGTCGTTCCCTCCCACGTGCAGGATGAGCACGTCTGGGGGCTGAGCGTTCCCTTGTAATTCACGTGTTAGCAAACCAAGCACCCCGCTCCAGCGTAAGCCAGTGACTCCATGCCAAGGAAACCGAGTTCTGTTAAACCCATGCTTCCACTTTCTCTCTTCTGCCCACTGGGCCAACCTGGAAACCCCCTCGTGTCCCAGCACCCAGACCGTTATTCCTGGTAAATAAAGAGAAGTTTTGTATGTAACTATTTATTAAACACACACCAAATCCAATCTCAGCCCAAGATATTCACTCATGGCGCAGCAACCCTCCTGCGAGCCAGCTGCCTTACTGGTCCATCAGGGCAAAATGCCACTGGAGCTCGGGATAAGAAATCGGACCACAGAGCTCATCTGTCACTAACGTGTGGGCAATTCCCCTAGTGTTCTTCTAAAGTGCCTGCTAGCCCCTGAGCTTAGACAAATTACCAATACTTCTCCAAAGCTGCCCGGCGACACAGCCTGGTGTCACAACAAGGTGGAGGGAAAGAGTCCTGACAACTTCCATGAAGGGCCCACAAGTGCAGGCACCCTGCTAGCTGACCCTATGACCGGACCCAGCATCCCGTTCCCTGTTAACCACCCGCGTGAGTCTAGATGCATACACCAGAACGGTGTCGGGCTATCAGGTTTTGCGTCACCTGCTTCACTGAGATCCCTTTGGGGGCTCCGCCGGGACCCATATATGTCCCTGCAAATACTGCGTCCTGCACTAGGCCCCTAATGCCCCTCTCCATCCCATGATGACATTTGACAGCCCGATGCCCCCTCGCAGCTTATGTTAATGGCATAGGGCCCCGCACCCCCAGTCAGAGTATGTTACCTGCATTACTTGAAGGTGACCAGAAAAGAGAGTGGCTGGTCCGGTCCTGTTAAGGCCTGTAACTGGCCGTTCACACCTGGTAGTGACTGTCGTGCCATGGGAAGAGTGACATGAGCACGGGTGTCCCAGAGTACCAGCCCGGTAGGAGGGGGAACTACCAGAATGCAACCTGCCCCTGACTTCGGCAGTGGGGACGCCAACGAGTCAAAAGACTGACAAGACAGATCCCGAGGATCAATTCTTTGTCCGTGCCTGCCCCCTCACCTAATACCTTAGTTGAGCAGCCCACCGCTGGTCGAAAGCCTCTCCCACAAGCGTATGAGGCCAGTGCGATATTCGCGCAGGCCACATCCCTTATACACTGTGTAGGGATCCCTTTGTGGTAGACACATGCCAAGACGTCCACCTGTGCCTGGCCTAAGTTGTACCCTATGAAGCATACAAGCAGCCTATACAACAGTATATGCATCCTGTGGAAATCAGGGAACTAAAACTTCCTCCTCTTACTACCTGGTAAGTGAACACTGCCAAAGGAGTCCCGACTATCTTACCTGAACCATAACTAAGTCGCTGCTGTCTGGGTGAAAAGCTTACCCAAGCACCTAGCCAAGGGGCCCTCCCTGCGAGTCAACCCCTGATGAGGGACTTAGACTGGGGAAATTCCTGTCCCTTGCGGACCCTACACCAAAAGACAGCAAAAGCAATCGCCTACATGGGCGACCCAGCTTGCACAGGCAAAAGTGCTGAGAAGTGCTTGGTGATTGGCCGCAAAGACAACGCCTCCCTATCCTTACGTAGAAAAGGAGCGCTAACATACAAGGCCGACTCATAGTAGAATCAATGCTTCAAGGTGCCTAAGAGAACTAAGCCACCATAATAGCTTTCTTGCAGCCAAACAAGAAAGAGTCGCCCCCATTAATAGCTACCAAGGTGTAACTGCTAAGTGTGACATTTCCATCAGTCCAGTGCACTATGAGTGACATGAAAGGACCAGAACACTTTCGTGCCAGCAATCGAACATGAAGCTGAGTAAGACCCAATCAAATACACCAAAGACTAACAAGAGACTCTAAAAGGCCAAGGATAAGGCTGCATTATGTCAGAAATTCCCAAGCTAAACGTGTGCCTGTGTGAAACAAAGACGTAAATACGCTCATATGGAAGTCACAGTGCCAATCAATGCTGCTTAGTTGCACAAGATAAAGGGCCACAATAAAGCTTCCTTGCATAGTCAACCCGACTAGCCACCCTTTATCAGAGGTACCCGGGATCAACCGTTGTGTGACATTTCCATGGTACAGAGCACAAAGAGTGACATTTGTTCTTCCCCTGCAGTTTGTACCAAGACTTATTATCTTCCCCCTCTGGGCCCTACCAGTAAAACCCATTCAAAACAATATTAAGGCCTACCTGCTAAGACACAACCCAAACTGGGTGAAACGTGCCAATAAGTGTCCAACTTACTCTGTGCACGAGAAATAAAACAAACCGATAAATCCACAGGCAAAGTCACCACTAAACTTAACTTACTCCGTGGCGTAGAGCGGTCCTCTCTGAACGCCATCAGTGCTGAGGAAAACAATTGAGGTACGGTGCCGCAGACCAGAAACAACAACCCTGCTCAATCGAGCACTGATAACTTGCATCTGCAAAACAGTGGCAGGCCATAGCCGCACCTCCGGGAGTCCAGGCTAGACTAACCTACAGGGTAAAATGTTACCAGTATGACAAGTGTGTGCCCCGCCGCAAAAAAGCAGGGAAATCGTGAGGGCCCCTCCGCCCTTGTGGGACCCGGGTGGATGTCATGACATCAACTTATAATTAAATAGTGTGTCCAGGTACAATATTGCCCAGCTAGCTACAGGAATTCAAAATAGCTGAATTGGACAGATCAAAATTATTAACACCATATTACTAGCTGCACTTAAGCACTCCTACGATCCCTATCAAGAGGAGGCATGAGCATTGCCTGCTAGAAACATGTGCATGAGACAGATTGTCCCAAAATACATGTAACTACCTTTACTTCATGTTAGTAAAACGTGCCCCATAGAACTAACGGTGAAAGCTTTTACCCTGCCCGCTTCCTGGTGCATCCGGTGGAAAGCAATAAAATATATATATATATATGCAAGATATGCCCACACTCTGCCGCTGCGTACCAAGAGAACACCCCAACTGGTGCCTAGTAAATAAACAAAGTGTCCAGGCTCTTCAGTTGTTTTAACGAAGAAGACATCCCAATATTGCTCAGGAACTACCTGCTCTGTTCACCTACACCTGATTACTGATCATGATTACTTCTAAGGGGCGTAACCTGCGCGCGCCGCGATAACAGGGACAGGAAAGACTCCTGTGGAGAGACTGGGGGTCCCAGACCCTAGCTCACTGCCCCCCCCGACCAATATACCTGCTGGTAGTTCAGGTGTCCACCCATGTGAGTCGGGCAGTTCTCCAGTGTGGTTCCTGCCAGTGACACGTAAAACATCCGATAGAAGCCCTGCCCCCCCAATACCAATACATAATTTCAGCAATGAGGCAGGGGCCAAAAATGCCCCCCCGCGCAAGCATGTTAGTCATGTGCGAGAACTGGTTTGTCCCATTACCTTCCCGAAAGGAGATGGGCCTTCAAAACCGATCTCAACGTTCTCCTACTTCAAAGACACTTCCACAATGTCATGCCCTCGCTATTATCTGAAAGACCTTGAATTAGAGAAAATGTATTCTCCTTGACTCTGGAAGTGTCCTCCCAGTGTGTTCTTGTGGTATGAGAGTATGCCAATTACGACGTGTTATCCTGCTACCTGTGTTAGGTACTCTATTGTAACATGGGCACTTCGCTTTTCTCTTCTAACACCCTGTTTGCGACTTCTTACAAAGTGTTTGGTTCCGGTTCTTGCACAAGTGCCAACATTGCCTACGGACGTTTGATCTTGTTTTGCGTGTCCTCCATTTCTTGCAGTACTATACCACTACTTGTACATAGTACGCTTTTGTAGCTTGCACACATGTCCCTTTCCTCCTGTAATGCCCCGTTTGCGACCTCTTGATTGTTTGTACACAATATACACGTTCTATATGTAGCTTTTGTAATGTGTTCACTTAAAGTGCTCTCATGTATCAGTTCTGTTCATAATGTGAAGTGCTCTGACACCTTCTGGTAAAGTGCACGCTATATGAAGGCATGAAAGGGAGTGTACATGAATGTCCACTGCTGCGGGAAGCGGAGCGGCAAAACAAGACTCAAACCTGCTTCCCCTGCAAAATTGTCGACCGCTTATGCAGTAAGGCCCCATCACCTCCGATTATAAACGAGTGCCTAAAAGCTGCCATGCCTTCTCCAAGTGGCCTTCCGGACACTCGCTTGCTGCCTATAAAACATTTCAATACTTGCCTCCCTTGCAGCCAGGCGCCACTGAAGACACTGAATTACACTGCATAATAGAAGGTCAAAAATTGCTCTTCGGACCAAATTGGCACCAGACAGTTGTATTTACAGTACTATGTTCCTAAAAGGCTACGTCCCACGGGCACCTACCTGCACTGGGAAGGGACCAAGTACGCATCCAACCAGTCCGTAGCCATGCGCTAAATGCCCATATGCCTCATCTAAGTGCAGGCAGCGTGGCGGCCACAATCACACGGCTGATACCCGCCCGCGGGACAGGTTGCAAAACTGAAATGCGCAAAATTAAGTTCTTGTCCGAAAACTGTGAGCACTGTGGATATCATGGGGCAAAATGGCGCTGAGGCACCCCCATGCAATCTTGCATGTATTCTGATGCTTGTGCCGATAATCACATTGGCATTCTAATTGAGCACAGTTGCCACACCCACTAGCCAATTAATGGCTGACCCTAAAGCCCCGTGGCCTCTGCCGTGCGTTCCGCGCAAACAATTCCTGAGATGTGCATACACACATTCGCCATTTTGGATTTAGCTATGTAAAGCCTTGGCTAGTGGTAGAGTAATGAAAAAAGAGCAACACTAGTATGAAGACCACCACTGGGCAATTGTGCCACTCCCCAGCTGTGTAAAACGGCGAGTGGCGCATGCGGTGTGAGGCCGCGATGGAGGGAGCCTATAGTGCTTACTACCCTCCCCCAGCTAACGGCCCGCTCGGGCCTAGGCCACCATTACCTGCTAATGCTTGTCCACGCGGGGCTAACAGAAGGGGGGAAAAGCCTTCTGTCCCAGGCAAGGAGGTCCCAAGTGAAGGAAAAAACGGCAGAGACACGCGCACAGCATTGCGTTAAAATCAGGTCTTACCATGATTGTTCTGCTCCGGGAGGATAACTGAAAAAATCTCAGACTGCCAAAGCGCAGGGTGCAGGCATTGGTAGTGGGCTGGACCTTACCCGCCAAGGAGCTTAATCTAACATAAGCACTCGCCGCTCCTCTGCCCACAAATTTTCACATGTTATCCCCATGGCTCAAAGAAGAAGTGAGTCCTCATAAAGGTAAAAAGCTTCAACCTAGCAGTGCCACTCGTGAAACACAAAGAGGCAAGAATAAATAAACCCCTCGTAAAATAACTATCTAGCAGACCCGAGACTAGAACCGTAGTCTGCAGGGCTGGAGAGGCTGAGCACTGCCTGGGTGAGCCACGGAGTTCCACCCACATGACCGTCGAACATTCATTACAGGTCACATTCCCCACAAGGTTTATGATGGTATCCTTATTACCGGCATGGCAGGCCACGCTCTCTCGCGCCAAACTGCTTCATGCCCCCAGGGAGTGTGTGTGTCGGCATGTCGAGGAGGGGGGGGGGGGGTACCGCAGGGGAAGCTTGCACCGAGAGGAGGCTGCTATAATCTTCGAGCCTCTGTTCCCAAAACCAGCGATGCGGTGACCCTTCCGCCCTTTCAAGGGCCGAGCATCCCCACCCGGTGAGCCACGGAGCCACTCCGCCCAGCCGCTGCCATGGCGACCGGCATGGCATTCCCAGCCTTTGTAAAATGCACAAAAGTGGCAGTCGGACTCAGCACATTGCACCAATAAAATCCTGAGATTCCGGGCCAAAATCACAGGAAGCTGGGAGCAGGGGCTCGAAACTGGTGCCCTAGCTCCAAAGTCGGCAGCGCTGGCAGAGAAGCCACAACCTCTCCCCTCACGCCAGCAAAGGCAGCGTCCGGGGGCATTGCGAGCTGCCTGTGCCCACGGGCACACCCAATTGAATTAGCAGCGGACGCATGCAGCTTGAGAGAGAGGCAAAAGCCCATATAATTCCTAATTGAAGCGCTAGGTTGCGAGTGCACTTACATACATTACGTGAAACAAGACTACCTTTAGAAAGCGCTCCAATGATCCTAGCACGTAACACGAATCCAAACTGGACCATCTTGAAAAGAAAACCGTGCTCGAGGCATAACCTAGATAAGTATCGAGCCCATAGCTTACTGCGCCTCAGCAGAGCATGCCGAGCGAATCTAACCATGTCCTCATCGCGCTTCCAGACATAAAGGCCCGAGACACAAGCAACGCGCCATTGGCAAAGCCATGTAACTCTGCCCGCAACTGCCTTAACATCTATACCTATAAATTCTATCACTCGACCTCGCACATCCCCCGTGTGCAAATGGCATGAGGTCGTCGAATGATAAGCTGGTGGCCAGACCATAAATACACGTAATAGATCAAACCTCTGCTGCCTGCCCCCCCGCCGCACCGGGAAGAGGGCGCCTGGCAGGAGCAGGGATAATCCAAGGAGCGCCCCCCCTACCCCCATCCATCGCCACGCACACGGACCAGAAGGTGACATGGAGGGGTTGCGAGGCAGAGGCGGTGTTGGAAGTAAAACGTCCTACCCCCCTGCCCGTTGTTGTGGCTCATAAAGATCAAAGGGCGCCACAAATGGTCAGGGTAAAGCCCGGTCACCCTGTGGTGTCACCCGCCGTAAAACGCGCGGGTGGCCTATCTACAACCGCCCATGCCGCCAACTTTGGTTGAATGAGTGGGGGGGTCGGGGTAGAGGTGGGAAAGGGCAGCCTCACCACATTCACACGACCCCGGAGCCCCGCCCGCAAATGCTGCAACGCCTCAACTGCCCCACCACTGCCGGAGAGGTGGAGCGCTCTAGTCCCCGACACCGGAGGCTAGCGTGCAGGACCTGTGAGCCAACACCCACTCAAGTCGCCTGGGAACCCAGGCGGCGACCTCGCCGACCTGGGGCAGCTCGGAAGAACCAAGTTGTGCACGAAAGGTGCTGCTCTCCCCCCACCCCCGGCGGTTTACAGCCCTGGCCGGGCCGCCATGCCCATGATGCATCCAATGGGAGCTCGGGCAGGGAGGGGGGGGCTTGGGGGCAACAACGCACTCACCGTGCAATGTATACAGCAACGTATACAGCAGCTCCCCAGGGTCCAAAACGGCGCAACATCGAGGGCAGCGCGAACAAAAGAGACTGCTCGGAGGCGTGGAGGAGACCTAAATACCTTGTCCCCCCACCCCCCCCAATAAAGCGCGATGACGTGTCCATGGCAGCGGCCTCCGGCCGCTGGACGCCTGAGGGCTGGTGCGCCGGCCCTCCTGTGGCACTACGGTGCGCGCCCTCTTATGAGGGTCACCTGCGGCTCCGTGTCGGGCGGCCTGCATTGTGCAATGAGTACTCAACTGGAGCCATCCGACGATCCTTACGTCTGCATGCCTCCATCTTGTAACCGGCGGTCAAGCCCAAGATGGTTTCCCTATTAGATGAGTTCCCGACGTGATGGTTTCCCGACTCTTTTCCCAGTGGTTTTCCGGTATTTGCCTTGCGGACGTTAATTATTTTTTTATAATCTATACTACTATAATAAAGGAGAAACTTGCAGGCTTTGAGGCAAGTAAACGCGGGAACCACTGCGCCAATCTACACACCTGATACACTGTAGAAATCGGCAGGGTGTGTAGATGGTTATAGGCTATATAAACTTTAAAAAAAAAAACGTATTTAAAAAAATTAATAAAAAAAAAAAATAGTCCCCCCAAAGTAGCGCCGGCCGCGACGTGCGTTCTCACGTCGAGGAGCGGCGTCAGAGCGGCGTCAGAGGACCAGCGGACATGGCGCGGGGGGAGGAGCTGTCACTTGAGCAGCAGCGGACAGGCCAGCGGCGGTGAGAGACCAGCATCCACAAAGTTACAGAGGCGGTGCTTTCATTATGCTTCCCTTCGCTCTATCCTTGTTCTCCTTTTCTGTATCTACCTCTCCTCGGCTCTTCTCTCCCCCCTCCCTCTTTGCCTCCTCATATCCCTCTTTCCTCGCCTCGTCTATTTCCCCCATCTCCTCTCCCTACCCCCAGCCTGCTAACAGCACTTTATAGCTGTCATCAATTAGTGCGGCAAGTGCTGAATTATATCTCACTAATTAAACCGCCTGTTGCCGCGCTCAGCGGCTGCAATTACACCAGAGGAAATGAGCCCGTGCAGAGAACATCAAAGTCTCTCCTTCCCAGTCTGAGCAACACAGCTGCTCGAGGAGGGGGCTTCGGGGGGGACTGCACAGCGCTTAGAAGCAACAGGAGGACTGTGCGCAGCCACAGCTACCAGAAGACTCTGTGTCAGAACAGTGTCCGTCCTGTTCTGTCCCTGAACAAAAGAAGTCATTCTGGGAATTGTAGTTTTGTGTAAGGTCATCTGCACACTGTGGGCTTAAGTTTGAAACTACAATATGTTGTTAAAGGAACGTCCGGGAGTGGAAATGTAGGGTCTTAGAGAAATTTTACAACACTATGCGAGGCCTCTACAGGACAGAGGCAAGTTGGGGAAGATCAACACAGAGGCAGTGTATGATGCGAAGGGTTAATAAGGCAGAGTGCTGAACATGTAGGGGTAAAAAACATAAGACAGCTAGCTGTACGTGGAGTGCATAACTCTCAGATGCCCGAGCTGTAATTGTAATTGCATTTATAAAGTGCTTGCTACCCCAGATGAGGCGTTGAGGTTAGTGGTGGCTGATACGGGGCAGTGGTGGTATTTGTGTGTGTGTGGCAGGGAAGTATTAGAAACACGCATTTGCAATGCAATAGGTCTCGCATTAGGAAAGTTTGGGCTATTGGTATTGTAAATTACAAATTTTGTATTTATGTTTTGTATTTGAAAATAGCTAAATTAATAGCTTTGTCATTTACAATGCCAATAGTTATACCTTTCGCAAATGTGACACCTATAGCATTTGTAATGCAATATGTGTTGTATTTACGTGACTTACATGTATTGATATTACAAATAACAATGGCTTTTAATTTATTATCAATAATTCATTCTTAAATAAAAGTTCTTGTAATTTATAATGGCAATAGCTTAAAGTTTTGTAAATAACGTTTGTGAAGATTATGTTCAGTGTATTTTATTGTGACGAAAATCCAAGAACAGAAGTGACATATTAACATCTTTTTGTTACATCTATACTACTATAATAAAGGAGAAACTTGCAGGCTTTGAGGCAAGTAAACGCGGGAACCACTGCGCCAATCTACACACCCGATACACCGTAGAAATCGGCAGGGTGTGTAGATGGTTATAGGCTATATAAACTTAAAAAAAAACCTTCTTTAAAAAAAATTAATAAAAAAAAAACAGTCCCTCCAAAGTACGCCGGCCGCGACGTGCGTGCTCACGTCGAGGAGCGGCGTCAGAGCGGCGTCAGAGGACCGGCGGACATGGCGCGGGGGAGGAGTGGTCACGTGAGTAGCAGCGGACAGGCCAGCGGCGGTGAGAGACCAGCAGAGAGGCGGACATGGTGCGGGGGAGGAGCGGCGGCGGACAGGCGGTGAGGAGCAGAGCGGCGAGGACCTGTCAACTCAGGAGCGGAGAATGAGGTAAGCAGGCGGGTGTCGGGCCAGGCGGGGGACGGGGAGTTACTAAAGGCAATGTCGGGGCAGGCGGGGGTCGGGGCAGGAGGGGGACGGGGACTAACACCTCCAGGCGAGGGTCGGGCCAGGCGGCAGCTGGTGGACGGGGAGGGCGGGGGCACGGGCTGCTGGGCAATGTCGGGGCAGGCGGGGGTAGGGGGAAGCCTGAAAGCACCCGGACAAGGTCGGGACGGGCTGCTAGTAAACAGATAAATGAAGAAACTGGAACTGGCGAGGCGAAAGAAATTCCGGTGAGCGACCCTCATCATCGGCGTTCCTCACTGGGTCATTCAGCTTAGGCTATGTACATGATCTGCGGTCTGGTTTTCTTCAGTGTTAAACTACTAGTATTAATAACTCGATCAGGTGTTCTGTCCTCACTGACTTTGGGGGAAATTGGCAAAATGACTTTGCTCAGGAGCCATGTCTGCTCTGAATAGACATGGAAGATCTTGGTTCCTGGTAACTACCGTTTTAATGCATGGGGGAAATGTGTCATTTAAAAAATAATGTTTTCTTTATTTGCTGTGACAACATGCATCAACCAATCAGGGGAATTATAAGCGCACTACTTACCCGTGAGGGTCTCAAGGCACTGGGCATGGCGGGGCGTGGGGGGGAGGTCAGCTGTTCCGTATCAGTGGAAGAGCAAGGTCTTCAGAGCCTTCCTGAAGGTTTTCAGGGAGGAGGAATGTCTGATGTTGGTGGAGAGCTCATTCCAGGTCTTGGATGAGATGTAGGAGAAGGATCTTCCCCCTGTTCTGGCTCTGAGGATGCGTGGGGTTTCGGCGAGGAGGAGGTTGGTGGAGCAGAGGTTTTGTTTGGGTACGTGGAGGGTGATTCTGTCGTTGAGGTATTGGGGTCTGGTGCTGTGTAGGCATTTGTAGGTGTAGGTGAGTATCTTGAAGGTGACTTTTCTCGACGGGGAGCCAGTGGAGCTTGCGTAGGTGTTGGCTGATGTTTTTGTGTCGAGGGACCCCGAGGACGAGTCTGGCGGCGGTGTTCTGTATTGTCTGGAGCTTGTGGAGTAGAGACTTGATGCCAGCGTAGAGGGCGTTTTCGTAGTCCAGCCTGCTGGTGATGAATACATGAGTGACTATTTTCCTTGCCTCGGGGGGGATTCATTTGAAGGTCTTACGGAGGATAAGGAGAGTGTTGAAACAGCTGGAGGTTACAGCGTTGACCTACTGGTGCATGGTACTTTCCTATTAATACTTTATGACATGTTGCTTATTCCATTTGCATCATCTGTGAAATGTTTCCACCTTTGATTTCCATGCTCCTTTATGATGTTTAATTTCCTATAGTGTAAACATGCGTTTAAGAGCTCCCATTGTTATCCTTTGTAAAGAATGGAGATGTGTTATACCTGCTGCTCAGCTAGTGTGACTGGGTGTGTGGAATGTTGGTGTGGTGATGCTGTGGAATGTTGGATGAGTGTGGTGTCAGCTGGAGGATGGGCTGAGCAGCAGGAAGGCTGCTTCTGGTGGGGGTCTTCTTCATAACATCAATCCTAATAAATCATCTGCATCTTAATCTACCTGGACTACTGGACGTCATTTCATGTACTACAACCAATTCCCTCAAGGAGGCTTGCGACTTGGCTTCCAGCCCGGGCAGAAGGCCCAGCACAGAAGACCATGTTACACATGCATCAAACTAAATACCGGTTGCAAAGGGGCAGATTAGCAGAAACTGCCCGTTTGGGACCAGTATTTTTGCATTTGGAATGCATCACCCCAAATGCAAAAATTGCAAATTAAGGAACCACAAAATTTGGGAGTACTTAAATTGCGATAACATTTAAGGAATCGCAAATTACGAATCCTTAAATGCAATGCATAAAAGCAAAAATAATTGCGATTTCACAATTAAGAATTGCAAATTACCATCAATCTAAAGGTGATGGTAATGTGCGATTCCTTTGAAAAATACACCAAAGTGCATTTTTCAAAGTCCCATGTTATACACAAACATGCCCTTGGGGCATGTGTGTGCAACATGTGGATGAATTGTAATTTCAGGGGTGCAACAGGGTTTCCTTTTAACACCCTTGCACCCTTGAAATTGCTTGCACAATTTGCGAGTGCCTAATGGGTACTCGCTAATTGCGTATGCAATTCACATTCATTCCTTTGGGCCTCTAGGCCCATAGGAATGAATGGGAAGCAATTCCCATTTGTGAGTCGCAATTAAGGAATTTGTAAGAATCGCTATTTTATTTGCGATTCCTACATGCATAGCCAATAGCTAATCTTTAATTGCGATTCCTTAAAAATCGCATTGAAGGATTCACTGTTGGCTATTTCGATGCATGTGCACCTATGTCCTTTGGAGAGGCTTGGGCATGGCTCATGGCCCAGGACGGAAGAGTGGCTGATAAGTCCTCAGTTCGCACAGCCGCTTTTACCTGCCAACATTTCAGAATGCTTATGTGTGACATTTCTATGTTTTAGTGCGTTTACGTGCAGTGGTTAATTTGTAAAAATATATATATATATGTGCCGGGGATCTCCCCACGAGGACGCTTGCACCAGCCCATTTCTCCTGTTAGTCCCACTCCAAAAAGAGCCATGAAAATGGGGAGAGAGTGTGGCCTAACAGTCTGAGCTGCTGACTTCAGAGCTGGGGAGCCAGGTTTGGTGTCGCCATCTGCTTAATATCCTGTGATTCTAGGCAAATCGCTTCATCTGCCCGTGCCTACCATAAATGAGCACTGCCTATGTGTGATGTTTCAATGCCTTATAACTTGTGACAATGGACTAACAGTTTATTGATAGTAGAACAAAGAACTTATGCTCGTATAATAAGGTAGATTTTGGAAATGGCTAAAATAATACTGCAGATCTCCGAATGCTTAAGCTAGGCCGCAATTGCGCTAGAAACACATACGGGGCATACTTAACAATAATCAAGCCGTCCGGTTACTTATTCAAATGCACGTAGACTCAGTTATTTGCTTTTTATGGCTGCAAATGGAAGAGTGAATGATCGCATTGGTGAAAGCAATAACACCCACCATTTAATAAATTGTAAATATTAATGTGTTTCAATGGTACAGATATGTAGAGAAAATTGTACCTTGTCAGTATGCTGGGCATCCATGCCTAGAGCTAGCTATGCCATTAAGCCAAAATCTATCCGATACTGTTTCCACCCAGTCTGCATTCAGAGGCCCAATGCAAGGATCGCAACATACACCTATGACCTTTGTTGTAAAGGTACATGTACACTTTGTGAAGTCATCATAGAATGATAAGATCATGAAGTCATCCCAGAATTGTAAGGTGTCAGAATAGGAATGTGCATGAAGTTCTAAGGGTATAGCAGTGTGTCAGTTGCTGCCAGGATCTTCGAAGCGTAGACGTGTTTAGGCGGTGTTCGTGTCGCGGGCGCTTTGTGTATCAATAATGCCTTCTTTAACAAACTACATTGAGTGAGATTACTCACCTCAACCCTCTGTTAAATCAAGTCCCTGTGAAGCAGGACTAAAAATACCCACAAGCAAAACCCAATTGTATCAGAAAATGTGCCAGATCCACTAGGAACAATTATAGTATTTAATTAGCTTTTGCAGACAAAAAATATTAATTCAACCCCAGACAGCGTGCACGAACAAACAAACATTAGTAAATGCATTAGGTTTCGCCTATGTGATTAATAATAAGCTATTTTTTGTTGTACGTTGTAGCTTGCTGAGTAGTTGTACAATATAAGTTACAGAAACTCTCTTCAAAGTGTTATGACTTCCTTCCGTACAAAAAGACAATATACTAGAGGTATAGTGTGGGTAAGTAATAGCAATTTTTTTTTAAAATGAAATGAAAGAGGAAAATCATAGAATTCATTGATGTAATAGCCATAGTATGTGTTTAGAGATGTAAATGTAAATGTAGTTGAGCTTATATAGCGCACAGCTACCCGCAGTGGGTTTCCCGGCGCTTGCTTAGATGTTCTGGCAACTTTTGGGCCTGGTGCCACTGCTCCTGATGCACAATTCAAACCATGTCACTAGTGCTTGCAAGACAACTGCATTTGGGGCTGCCTGCTGAGTAATAAAATATAGCAATTTTTGATGTTTACAGGAGTTATGACAACTTTTGGCCCTGGTGCTACTGCACCTGCTGCACCATTCAAATCATGACCTTGTTGTCTGCGAGGTAACTGCACTTGTGGTTGCCTATTTAGGAATAAAATATAGCAATTTTTAGGTGTTTAGTGGGGTGCCTGGAGCTTTTGGTCTTGGTGCCACTACTCTTGCTGCAGTATTGAAATCATGACCCAAGTGCTTGTGAGATAACTGCACTTATGACTGCCTGTTTAGTTGTCATATATAGAAATATTAGGAGTTTAGAGGAGTTCTAACAACTATTGGGCCCGGTGCCAATGCACCTGCTGCACCATTCAAATACTGTTCCTGTTGCCTGCAAGATAACTGCACTTGTGACTGTGTGTTTAGTAGTAAAATATAGTATTATGTGGAGTTTAGTGGAGTTATGACAACTTTAGGGCCCGGTGCCACTGCATCTGCTGCACCGTTTAAACCAGGCCCCTTTCAACTGCAAGGTAACTGCAATGGTGACTGTCTGCTTAGCAGTAAAATATAGCAATATTATGTGTTCATAGGGGTTCTGACAACTTTTTGGTCTGGTTCCACTGCACCTGCTTCACCATTCAAATCATAACCATAGTGCCTGAAATATAACTGCACTTGTGACTGCCTATTTAGAAGTAAAATATAACAATTTTTGGTGTTTAGTGGAGTTATGACAACTTTTGGCCCCTTTGGCACTGCATCTGCTGCACCATTTAACCTGTTCCATGCTCATGACAAGGTCAACTCGTCATGCAGTACCAGTGGAGCTGTGCTTATGACGAGTTGACCTTGTCATGAACAATGGCAAATCTGAATCTGCAGCGCAGGAGGGGAAACCCCTTAGCACTGATGTGGTATCAAGCCCCTTTAAACTGCAAAGTAACTGCAATTATGACTGCCTGCATAGTAGTAAAGTATAGCAATTTTAGGTGTTTAGTGGGGTGCCTAGAGCTTTTGGTCCGAGTGTCACTGCACCTGCTACACCATTGAACTCAGCACCCTGTTGTCTGCAAGGTAACTGCACTTGTGACTGCCTGTTTAGTTTTACATGTTAGCAATAATCTGGGTTTAGGGGGGTCCCTAGAGCTTTTGGCCCTGGTGCCACTGCACCCGCTGCACCAATCCATTCACACCCCGTTTAACTGCAAAGTAACAACATTTTTTGACTACCTGATTAGGAGTCAAATATAGCAATATTATGTGCTTAAAGGAGTTCCGGCAACTTTAAGGCCCAGTGCTACTGCACCTACTGTACCATTCAAATCATGACCCTGTTGTCTGCAAAGTAACCACACTTGTGGCTGCCTGTATAGTAGTAAAATATAGCATAGCTCTTGTATATAAACTGTATTCTATAACGTGCAAGTTTTTATTACAACATTTGGAATTTGATTATGATGCCCAATAGATTAGGTTGGAAAAACAATCTGATAATGCCTACAAAGTGCAAAGAAAGGTATTGAGGCATGAATAGGAAATGCCACAAAGCATCTGCTTTACACAGCTAAGTATTACAAGCATTGGCTATGCCAATAGGTCTCGCATTTGTGAAAGATAGAGCTATTGGTGTTGTAAATAACAATGGGCCAGATGTAGGTAATTCTAATTTACCGATTCTTAAATACCGAATTTTACCGATTTGGTATTTATGAATCTGTAAATTAGAAGTAGTGAGATGTAGGTAAATTTCTTTTTACATTTACCGAATCGGTAAGAATCGGTATTTACCGATTCGGTAAATACCGAATCGGTATTACCCATTGATTCCTATGGGCCTTGAAGCCCATAGGAATCAATGGGCAATACCGATTCGGTATTTACCGAATCGGTAAATACCGAATCCTGCAAGGGTGCAGGGGTTGTCACTTTGACACCCTCTAGCACGCCAAATACAGGCATGTGTGACATGTGGCACACAGACATGCCCTAAGGGCATGTCTGTGTGCCACATGGCACAGGTGTGCATCCACAGATGTGCATGCACACCTGAATTCGGTATTTTACCACACAATAGGATTGGGTGCTAAAATACCGACTCTTAAGGGCCTGTGGCACTCTTACGCGTGTCACCTACATTTGGATTTACCGAATCGGTAAAATTACCGATTCGGTATTTTACAGAATCGGTAAATTTACCGAATCGGTATATTTACCGATTCTGTAAAATGCTGGCCCCTACATGCCGAATCCTAAATACCGGTCGGTAACGGCCGAATTCGGCCGTTACCGACCGGTATTTCCTCTCCTACATCTGGCCCAATATCTTTTACCTATGTTTTTGGTTTGTAGTCGAGTGGATGTGTGTGGTGTGTAGTGGCATTATGTGAGTTGGATTGGAATTGTGTGTGGTATAATTGTGTGGAGTAGATTTGCGTAGTGAATTATGTGGGATGATGGATAGATTGGGGTGAGAGCTGCAGAGAGTAGATAGGAAGATAAATAGAGATAGCTAGTTTTTGTACAAATTGGTGAATACATTTGAAATAGAGGAGCAGTAAGACTGTGTGTGAAAGAGAGAGAAAATGGTCGAGTATGCAATAGATGTATAAAGTGGAAGTGCTTGTCTACGTGACACACTAATAAGAGGAGTATAGTGTGTGAGGAATGTGAAGGTTGAAAAGGTATGTGAATGAAACTGTGCTTGAAGATTTGAATTTAATTATTTTAAAGAGGGTGGAAGTGTGTGTGGTGCTTGCTTTTCTTGATGAAAATGCATTAACCTAAAACTTAAGCAGTGTGGCTGTGGGCAACTTTTTCCTGCTTGTTTTTCATTATAAGCAAGTAAAAAGGAATAAATGTCATTTGTATATGTGGTTGAGAGTGAGACAGACAAACTGTTCTAATGCCAGCTTCCAGTGGCGTAATGTGAGAGGAAGTTGCCACACCTTCCCTCTCAGACACTTAAAGAGGGGCACCTGATACTCCAGAAATTCACTGATATTCCTAGTCCTTATTGCTAGTCCTGTCGTTTTTACTCTCTTAGAAACAGGTGGGCACCCGTAAATCGATAGGTGAAACTGGGAAGAGACTTTTAAGAACAAAAACACGAATATGACAACATGATACATCTGTCTTAAAATGACCCGTGCAATGTATAGAGAGCACCCTTGGCGGGTGGGACATGTGCAGGGTCTGCCTGCGTTTTAGAACAGGACGTTTGGGCCAAAGTGCGCGGACCATGGCTATTATTTTTTGAAAATGAAACATGTTTTATAATGTATTGCTTCATGCCTTAACGAGGCGCTGAAACACTTTCAGGTAAATGGTAAGATCCCTCAGGTGTTTCAAACACATATACTTCAACTGATCAGCCAAGCAAGCATTTCAAGGAAACACTTTTTTAGGGCACCGTGAGCAACGGAGCTCAGCTGCACAAGTCATTGCAAGGGTAGTTCAGAATGGTGGGAGGCTGTTGCGGCGTACTCTGCGAAATGAGCATGGCACCGAGCTGGGTCACCAGAGCGCTAGCCGGCATCACACCACTTAGATAAACAGGAAGGAAAGCTCTGGCAGGTAACACTAAATGAAATATACAGCTATATTTGTCTAGAGCCACAGCACTCTTTTTTGGGCATCAGGGAACTGTATACACAAAACAGAGGCTCGACAAAGAGCTGCAGTTTTTCTTAATTATTTTCAGGTGCTCTATGACCAACTCAGTTTACTGCCAGTGGACAGAGGGCCAAAGCAATGAAAGGCCTCTTTAGTTGTTTTTAGTTGCCTTGGAAACATAACAAACCCACCCAATGGCTTTCTGCCCAGATTAACTAAAGCGAAAACAGAAGTGGACATAAACGAGCATCAGTCTTACAATACCGCTACCCAATCCGACATTTTTTTTACCTGTCTATCTTTATGACACTACAAAAGACACATATATTTATCACAATAAGAAGGACTTCATTTCAAACCAAAATACATTAACTGACATAGAATAAGGCCTTATGCCTCCATAACAAATGTGCGTCAGGTGAGATAACAATATCTCAATATTTTTCTAACTCTTGTTTAAATTAAATAGTTATCGATGTCTCCGTCTTCCATGAAAAGGTGGCTGAAGCCTTAGAATAATCTGTGCGTATTTCTTCACTTTTTACACTAAGGCCTTTAAAGTTCAGTGATACAGTTTCCATGGCGACGTTTTAGGTAAAGTTTTGCACCCCACTTCTAAAGTTACATTTTGACTTATCACATTAAAATAACAGCAGTGGCTACATGTGCGAAACCACAATAACATGGTGACTAGATACAAACTTAATTCTGACCCAAGGGTAGGGCAAATAGCACATACTTTGTTCATCCCTGTCGTCACACTCAACCTGCAGCATGAGGCTAATGCACAGATTAATTTCCAGAAGAAGAATGTTCTGGTTGAAATGACAATTCTCTGTTCTTGGCTGGCATATGGCCAACTTAACGTCTTCTAAGAACACCACTGGGAGCATCTCCAGGGAAGTGTCTGTGTTTCACCAAGCATAAAGTAACCAGCAACATTTTTTATGATTTAATATTGCTGGTGGAAAGGGCTCGGCAAAGAGGTCCCTTCTCTACTGTTGCTGCCTCGCAGCTTTGGAGGGGAGTTAGAAAGAAGAGGGAAAGCAGCACCGGTGTGACAGGCCAGCAAGGGCGGCTACTGAGGGGCACTGAAGAGGAAGGCATGGCGAAGAGTCAAGTGGAAAACACGCTGATCCTCAAACAGAGATAATTATCAGCAACAGCTTAGCAACACAGCTGCTCTGGTTTTCGCATCCTGTCTGAAAGTGTTCCATTGCTTGTGAACCGCGATGAACAAAACAAGCGCGCGCATCTCGCGCTGAAAGTAAAAAAACAAAACAGTTTCACGAGGAGAGGAGGAGGTCGCAGGGAGAGGGGAGAGAGGAGGAAGCCTGCGCCTCTTTCCCTTGTGGGAGCGAGCAGGAACCATCTGTTAATTACAAACAGATGGTTTCAAAGCTCGCTCCCGCAAGGGAATTGCCAAACGTGCACGCGTTGCCATTGAAAGTAATGCAACGCGTACATGTTTTCGGGCCAAAAACTGAATTGATTCCTAAAGGTCTCCTCCTATGCAGCGCATGCGCGCTGCGTAGGCGAGACCTAAAAAAGCTAGCATTCCAGCAAACTGGTATAGTCTGTCTGCCTTTTCTGGGGGAAGAGATCTCATTTTGACAGTGAATGGGGTTTAAACAGTGTGAACAGTTTTACTAGAAGTATCGTAAAAGTAAAAGCATGCACCCAGGGAAAGTTAACAAAAAACATGTTCCACACAAAAGAGAATGAACACAGTAATTCAGCTAAGAGCCCCCTTTTAAGATGTACTAAATGAGAGATTTCACAAGCACAGCGCAAGCGATGTGCAGACAAAGCAAAATGATAGCATGATTAAAAGCCTCTCTGCCTCTCTCTCCCCCTTGTTTTTACAGCATGGCACAGATTTGGCCAATGTCTGCCACGGGCTGGATCCCATAGACTGCCGACAGACTGTGTTCAGCAGGATAGTCTGTGAGCTTAAAGTGCCTCTTCCATCGAACACAAGTCTTGCTAAATCAGAGAAAGTTAGAGCCGTGAAGCGTGTGACCATGGGAACACCTCTCCGTGCTCTATGAGCAGCAGCTTAATGCTAACAACGTCATGTTAGCTTCTCCAGTAATTGAACTCTATATGGCCCAGCACTTTAGTAGGGCTGTCGACAATCATCGGAGAAAAAGGAAAGCAGCTGAAACATACCTGTCAATGTGGGCACATGCGGCAATGTGGAAAAATGACCTAATATAATTTTGTTTAATACCCAATGCATTCAATCAATCAATCAATCAATCAATCAGAACATTTATAGAGCGCGCTACTCACCCGTAAGGGTCTCAAGGTGCTGAAGGGAGGGGGGTGCTGCTCCTGCTCGAATAGCTAGGTCTTGAGGTGTTTCCTGAAGGTGAGATGGTCTTGGGTCAGTCGTAGGTGGGCGGGGAGGGAGTTCCACGTACTGGCAGCCAGGTAGGAGAACGATCTTCCTCCGGTGGTGGTTCTGAGAATCCGTGGGAAGGTGGCGAGGGCAATGCTAGCGGAGCGGAGCTGGCGGGTTGGCGTGTAGAACGGGGATGAACAACCGTGGCTCAATGGGAAGTGCTCCAAGTGTTCCACCGAGTGCAGCAGCAGGGACAGTGACACCCACTGCAGCCGCAACTCAAGCACTAATGCTCGAGGGATCTGCCATGGGAATGATTTTGTTAAAAGCAATACAAGCTGTTAGAACACAACAACAATAAGACGTGTTGGTCAGGAACACAACCATTACTATAGGACGCCACCCCCTGCAGAACGCTTTAGCCAGAACAGTGCAATGGAAGGACTTGCAGGTGCTCTGGCAGCAGGCCAGCAGCCGCCTGGTTTCAGCAGAGGAGCTCCTGGTGGAGATTTTGGGCCCAATAAGCGTCATAGATATTAGACTCCTCTCCTTCTCCCCAGTTTTTCGGAGGGCCCTTACTATTAGAGTGATATTTCACGTCTATTTTGTGGACAAAGCTGGTGCTGTCCTGAACAGCTTTCATATTTCACTCAATGTGTTTTTTTAATTTAAATAGAATGGCTTATTGCGTTGTGTTCATCTGTGCAAAGCTGATATTCTGGTATTGCCAGGAACAAGTCCTCTCCCAATGCCTTTATCATTCCAAGCAGTGGCTTCCTTTCTCTTCTGAAGCAGTGCTGTTTTTTGTTTGATGCCATGCCCCTAAAATAACTGCCCCTGAAAAGGGGCTTTTGGTTTAGTTTGCCTTTTCTTATTCACATCTTGTGGCTCATTTAAAGCCCACTTTACCCCATCATGCAGTTAACATATTCGGGGCCCATGTCGTGGAACGCTTTGTGTGCGTGGGTGAGGAGCCTGAACGTGATCCTTTTGCTGACGGGGAGCCAGTGCAGGTCTCTAAGGTGGGCAGATATGTGGCTATGGCGAGGGATGTCGAGGATGAGTCGTGTGGATGCGTCCTTTATGCGCTGGAGTCTTTTCTGAAGTTTGGCTGTGGTTCCTGCTTATAGGGCGTTCCCGTAGTCCAGTCGGCTGGTGACGAGGGCCTGGGTGACCGTTTTTCTAGTTCCGGTCGGGATCCACCTGAAGATCTTTCGTAGCATGCGCAGGGTGTTGAAGCATGTGGATGAGATGGCGTTGACTTGCTTGGTCATTGTGAGTGAGGAGTCCAGGATGAATCCCAGGTTGCGTGCATGGTCCGTGGGTGTCGGTGCGGTGCCCAGCGCTGTGGGCCACCAGGAGTTGTCCCAGGAGGATGGGCATGGTCCGAGGATGAGGACCTCCGTCTTGTCTGAGTTCAGTTTCAGACGGCTGAGCTTCATCCATTCTGTGACGTCTTTCATTCGGTGCACAGTCTAAATATCGAGTTTTTTATATCGACCTACAGAAATATCGAGTTTTAAATATCGAAGGTACAGAATATCGAGGTCAAGAATATCGTTGGACAGAATATCGACCCTAAGGTAAGTAATATCGATTTTTTTAATATTGATGTAAGTAATATCGAAGTCAGTAATATCGATATCAAATATATCGATGATACTAATCTCGATGTTACTAATATCGATTTTTGTATTTTTGTTATGTATTTTATTATGTATTTAATATGTATGTGTTATTTGTTTTTTGTTAAGTATTTTACTTATTTTAAATTATATAGTATATACAGTAGTTAATATTCAGCTCAGCGTTATGTACCCCATAATTAGGGAGCATACGCATACAATAAGGGCACTAGACCGCGAAATTGATTTGGATATCGAGACCATAGAAGAGCCCAGTTTTCTTTAGTTATGTTCACTCGGTTTGATAACTACAATATGACCTGGCAGAGTATCATTTTTGACAACATTGGTATTTGACCGTTAATATATGGAGCCATGGTCTATATGTGTGTGCTTTTTTCAAAACCATAAAGTGTTGCGTTCTTTTAGTATGCCCATATGGCAGTTCAATCTCTGACATAAATGGATTACAATTCTGCCAATATGAGAATGTAAATTGAATATATGTACAGGATTTATATTCACAAGATATGTTTTCACTTCTATGGTATACCACTTTAAAATGGCCGACACATTTACCTACATTGTTATGAAATCTTAGCTTGTGTACCTTTTCACTTTCTATGTTGTTACACACTTTTTTACTTTATTTAACAAGCCAGAAATGCCATGTTGGTTACCGTGTGATCAAGACACTACCAGTGTCGAAACGCGTAACGGTTTTCTGTGAATAAACTTGAGCATCCATACTCCTGAGTGCGCGTGGTGCTTCCGAGCAAACTGTGGATTGATTAATTGTTCGGCATTTGGGTTCGCCGAAAGAACGCGCCACCTGACAATGGGAGCATGATCCCGGAAGGACCCTTCTTGGAAATTAACGGACTTGTTTTAAATTGTGTACTATTTTTATATATTAATAATGTTATTTTTAAGTAAATTTTATGTTTTAGTACCGGAGCGGGTTGTGGGTTTATAGGGGAATAGGGTGGGAAGTAATTTAATAATAGTAAATTAATTATTAATTTTTAGGAGTTATTAATTAATTTTAATTAATTTTTGTGTGTAAGTTCTGTAGCGGGTAGTGGGTTTATAGGGGAATTGGGTGGGAAGTATTTTAATTGTAATTAAATAATATTTATTTTTAATTTTTGGTATTCATAATTGAATTATTTTCAATTTATTATTAATTGGCAATTACATTTTTTAATTGTTAATTAACTTTTTTAATTGGTAATTAATGTTTGTAATTTGTAATTAATTGTGTTACTTGGTAATTAATGTTTGTAATTGGTAATTAATGTTTGTTATTGGTAATTCATTTTTTTAATTGGTAATTATTATTTTTTATTTGGAAATTATTTTTTAGCAATTGTTAATTAATGTGTTATAAAAAGTATATTTTGGTATAAAAAATAATTTTTTGTTAATTTTTTTAAAATTGTTAATCAATTTTTATTCATTTTATTATTTTATTTTATAATTTGTATTATTTTGTAACTAATATTAATTAATTAATATTTATTGGTATTTATTGTTAGATTATTGTTAATTAATTATTCAATTGTAATTATGTTTTTATAATTATTTATGGGTATTTGTAAATGATGTTGAGTTGTTTAAAATTTAAAATAATATTTATTTTAAATACTAAAATTATTTATAAGTATGTTATATTTAATTTCTATGCTATCCGACGCTTTCCCTACTGTTGCACTCACTGGTGTGGGAATAGTAATTTTTACCCCTACGCTATCCAATGCTTTCCCTACTGTTTCACTCTCTGGAGTTGGAATAGTAATTTTTACCCACCCGCTATCCAATGCTTTCCCTACTGTTGCTCTCACTGGAGTGGAAATAGTAATTTTTACCCACCCACTATACAACGCTTTCCGTCCTGTTGCATTCACTGGAGTGGGAATAGTAATTTTGACCCCTACGCTATCCAACGCTTTTCCTACTGTTTCACTCACTGGAGTTGGAATAGTAATTTTTACCCATCCGCTATCCAATGCTTTCCCTACTGTTGCAATCACTGGAGTGGGAATAGTAATTTTTACCACTACGCTATCTAACGCTTTCCCTACTGTTGCACTAACTGGAGTGGGAATAGTTATTTTTACCCCTACGCTATCCAACGCTTTCCCTACTGTTGCACTCCCTGGAGTGGGAATATTATTTTTTACCCACCCACTATCCAACGCTTTCCCTACTGTTGCACTCTCTGGAGTGGAAATAGTAATTTTTACCCTTACGCTATCCAACGCTTTCTCTACTGTTGCACTGTCTGGAGTGGGAATAGTAATGTATACCCCTACGCTATCCAACGTTTTCCCTACTGTTTCACTCTCTGGAGTTGGAATAGTAATTTTTACTCACCCGCTATCCAACGCTTTCCCTACTGTTACACTCACTGGAGTGGGAATAGTAATTTTTACCCCTACGCTATCCAATGCTTTCTCTACTGTTGCACTCACTGGAGTGGGAATAGTAATTTTTACCCACCCGCTATCCAACGTTTTCTATACTGTTGCACTCTCTGGAGTGGAAATAGTAGTTTTTACCCGTACGCTATCCAACGCTTTCCCTACTGTTGCACTCTCTGGAGTTGGAATAGTATTTTTTACCCTTACGCTATCCAACGCTTTCCCTACTGTTGCACTCTCTGGAGTTGGAATAGTAATTTTTACCCTTAAGCTATCCAACGTTTTTCCTATTGTTGCACTCTCTGGAGTGGGAATAGTAATTTTTACCCCTATGCTATTTAACGCTTTCCCTACTGTTGAATTTTTTGGAGTGGGAATAGTAATTTTATGTTCTACGCTATCCAATGTTTTCATTACTGTAGTTTTTTTGGGACTTTAAATAGTAGTTTTAATGTTATTAATTTATTAAATATAATTATTTATTTTTATTTATGTTTTATTTTATGTGTACATGTGTTTGTAATTTATAGTATTTTTTAATTTATAAGTAATTAAAATAATTATTCAAATTATTATTTATTTAAGTATATATTATATATTGTATGTATATTTTTAATTGAAGTTTTATTATTAAATATGTATTATTTACTAATTTTAAACATTATTAAATATGTTTAAATATGTTTATTTATTATCTACTTTATTTTACTTTTTTTTACAGAAATAAAAATGATATTTTTACTTAAGATATTTTTAACATCGATATTTTTTCTCTCGATATTTTTGTACTTACAATGTTGTAGATAGGGTGCCGATATTTTTGTCTTCGATATTCCAGCGTCGATATTCTGTCCATCGATATTGTTTCAGTGATCCCTTTCATTCCTTCCTGGAGGTTGATCTTGGCGGTGGCTGGGTCTTTGGTGAGGGAGAGTATCAGCTGGGTGTTGTCAGCGTAGGAGATTATGTTGAGGTGGTGTTTGCGTGCGATGGTGGCGAGGGGTCTCATGTATATATTGAAGAGGGTTGGGTTGAGCGAAGAGCCTTGTGGTACGCTGCCGATGATCTCGGTGGGTGCGGAGCGGAAGGGAGGGAGGCGGACTCTCTGGGTTCTGTCGGAGAGGAACGAGGTGATCCAGTCCAGGGCTTTACCTTGGATCCCAGCGTTGTGGAGGTGGGTTATTAGGGTGCCATGGCAGACGGTATCAAAGGCGGCAGAGAGATCTAGGAGGATGTGAGCGGTTGTTTCCCCATTGTCAAGCAGGGTCCTGATGTCGTCGGTGGCTGTGATGAGGGCGGTCTCGGTGCTGTGGTTGGCTCGAAATCCGGACTGGGATGGGTCGAGGGAGCCATTTGCCTCGAGGAATGCGGTCGGATGTTTATTGGCGGCCTTCTCGATGACTTTTGTGGGGAAGGGAAGAAGAGAGATGGGGCAGAAGTTCTTGGGGTGTTTGGGGTCCGCTGTGGGTTTCTTCAGTAGGGCGTTAATCCAGCTCTCTGGGAAGGTGGCGGACGTGAAGGAGTTGTTTATGAGGTTCCGGAGGTGGGGTGCGATGGTGGTGTCGGCTTTGTTGAAGATGTGGTGAGGGCATGGGTCGGAGGGAGAGCCGGAGTGGATGGTGTTCATAACGTGGGTGGTGTCTTCAGTGCTGATGGGAGTCCAAGCGCTGAGGTTGGTGGTAGGGGGCATTTGTTCGGTGGCTGGAGGCGGAGTCTGGGCGCCGAAGCTGTCGTGTATATCGGCGATTTTGCGGTGAAAGAACGTGGTGAGGGAGTTGCAGAGGTCTTGCGACGGTGTGATGTCGTTGCTGCTGGCGCTGGGGTTGGGGAGCTCTTTTACGATGCTGAAGAGTTCCTTGCTGTTGTGTATGTTGTTGTCCAGCCGCTCTTTAAATTATGTCCTTTTGGTGGTGCAGATCAGCTGGTGGTGCTTGCGAGTGACGTTCTTGAGGGCTGTCAGGTTTTCTGTCGTCTGTTCGCGGCGCCAGGTTTTCTCGAGGGTTCAGCAGGATTTCTTTGATTCTCTGAGGTCGTCGGTGAACCATGTGGTTTTCCTGTTGCCGGGCTTGCCTGGAGGGTTCTTCAGTGGTGCAAGGGTGTTGGCGCAGTTGGTAATCCACTGTGTGTGGTTGCGGGCTGCGTCGTTGGTGTCAGCAGTGTCGATTGGTGGGTTCTGGCTCAGTGATCTGGCTACCTGGTCTGTGGTGACTTTGCTCCAGCATCTGTTAGGGATCTGTTGCAGGGGGTGGTGGGAAGTGGTCTTCTTAAAGGTGAAATGGATGCAGCTGTAGTCGGTCCAGTGTAGTCCGGTGGAGTGGCTGAAGGTAACCTGGCCACTGGCAGAGAAGATGGGGTCGAGCGTGTGGCCGGCGTAGTGGGTGGGGGTGTTCACCAGTTGCTTGAGTCCGAGGTTGGTGAGGTTGGCGAGCAGGGTGGTGGTGTTGTTGTCGTTGTTGTTCTCCAGGTGGAAGTTCAGGTCCTCTAGGAGGATGTATTCCGATGAGGCGAGGGCATGCGGGCTGATGAAGTCGGCGATGGCTTCACTGAATTGTGTGCGTTGGCCCGGAGGTCTGAAGATGAGGGTTCCTTTGAGGGTGGTCTTTGGGTTGGTGTGGATCTGGAAATGTAGGTGGTTGGCGGCAGGGAGGGTGTTGTCGGAGTTGGTCGTGACGCTGATGGTGTTCCTGTAGATGATGGCCATTCCTCCTCCGGTTTGGTTGACGCAGTCCTTCCGGGTGATCTTGTAGCCGTCCGGAATGGCTATGGCGATGTCGGGGGCTGAGGAGGCGTTCATCCAGGTTTCCGTGAGAAAGGCGACGTCCGGCGCTGTTGTATCAAGGAGGCCCCAGAGTTCGATGGTGTGCTTGTGGACAGAGCGGGTGTTGAGTAGGATGCACTTGAGGTGGTTGTTGTTGTTGCCTGGTCCGGAGAGTGCGGTGCAGGTTCGGAGGCAGGTGAATTTGCAGGCTTGGCAGGTGAAGGGTCCGTGGGTGCGCTTCGGGATGGCTTGGTAGTAGGCGGATGGTCGGCCAGTGTTGAGTGCGTGGAGGATGGCGGTGTCGTATCTCAGTCGGGTTTCATGGTTTCGGCAGGGGCCAGGGGTTCTGGCGCTGGGTGCGGTCCAGGCGCGGACGGGCGCAGACCGGCTTGCCTTTGGTGCGCCCGCTGCGTGGCCTCCTTATGAGGGGCTGTGGCAGGGAGGAGCAGCTGGGAGGCGGGAGCGGGGCGGCAAATGGGGCACCGGGGGGGGGGGGGCCGAAAGGGACGCAGCAGCGGGAAAGCGCGAGGGAGTGGAGCGGGTGGGAGGGTGACACAGAAGGCAAGAGGGGGCAGGGGTGGAGAGGGCACGAGAGGGCACAAGGGGCGAGATAAACAAGTAAGCGGCAACAAGAGGACACAAGGGGCGAAATAAACAAGTAAGCGGCACCAGGAGGCAAAAATAAACAAACACAGGCAAATCAGGCAGACCGGTCCGCGGAGCTGAAGAAGCGGTCAGGACACAGACACAGCGGGTAGGGGCAGCGGGACAGCGGCACAGAAGGACCGTGTTGCGGCTGAGGGGGGCGACCTACCTGGTGACAGGGTCAAGGCATTTTACTTGGCATGCTGCACGTAGTCACTTCCTCCATTCCAAGCCTTGGTCCCTCACCTCCACATCAGTGTCAGTTGTGACAGTGACTACTAGCGATGGGAACATGTAAAGTCAGGACTTGTGGTTCCTTTCTGCAGAATAGCTAGGATCTGGGTGCAGCCCATAATTGCCTCTGGTAATGCCTACTTGGGCGGGGCTACTGGGCTGGAGTCATAGTGAAAATGGCCAGGGTCACAGCGATGAAGGTCACTCTTGATGCCAAATGGTTACTTCTGGGGATAAAAGGGGAGCAGAACTGGCCTAGGTGCAGGGAAGTCTGGTTGAGGCTAGCAGCCGGAGTAGCCAAACATAATATAGCAAGAGTGAGGGGGCCACGGTTCCGCCGAAAGAGGTCGAATGGGAGGCTGATTGGGCTGGTGCCATAGGGCGGAACAAGTAGTATAGAAGGCTATAACTTGCCCCAAGAAATGGGAGAAGGTTTGGGGAGAATGGATTGAGTATAGAGGACAAGGGCAATTAGATGTGGAGGGGGAACTCCAGGGTGGGAGGGATTGTGAGGGCGGTATTTGTGGGCTATACCTGATGGTGCTGTGAGATTGGACAATACTTATTGTTCATTGTGAATTACCATGGCTCACTGTATATGTAATGCTGATTAACCCTATTTTCATCATATGATGTGCAAATCCTATATTTATTTTCAATAAAAAAGAAATTAAAAAAAAAGATCTCCCTCAGCCCCCCTGTTATTACGATAGAGAGGAGTGGAATGCAGATTATGGCATCGGATAGATTTGTACAGAGGCATGAGATCTCCCTCTGCCTAGTTCAGGCCTCTCGGTTTTGTACAGAGGGATAAGATCTCTCTCAGCCCTGCTTGTTGGTATTCAATAGACATGTTCCGGAGGTCAGGTCTCCCTCAGGGCTCTGACAGACCTTCACAGAGGGATGAGATCTCTCTCAGCCCAGCTCAGGCCTCTTATAGTTTTGTACAGAAGGATAAGATCTTACTCAGTCCAACCAGTGGGTCTCCTATAGACATGCACTGGGAGGCCAGATCCCCCTCATTCCAGCTCCTTAAAATCTCCTCTGACAGATCTTCACAGGGAGAAGAGATATTGTAAAGTATAGCTCAGGCCTCACATAGTTTTGTATGGAGGAATGAGATCTTACTCCGCCCCACTCGTGAGTATCCGATGTAAAAAGAACAGATGATGGACGGAATAATGAGTTAGTCAAACATTCACCCCCAGTCACAGATCTGGGTTAAATCCATCGTTTTTTGGATGCAACGCCATTCCAGTTTAGACCTAGCCATATGCAATTTAGTCTTGACCCTGTTCCCCATGGGAACAGTCCAGCCCAAACTGCCAGGCCATGTCTTCCCTGTACCAGAAACAAGCATCCTGGGGCCGGTTTCGGAGTAACACTCCTCATCAGCCAGGCTTGCTTGAATGTGGTGGCGTATCGAGCACGGGACACTCGTCTGGGCGTACCCTTCTTACTTAGGCCAACAAATGCGAAAAGAACAGATGATGGACGGAATGCTGAGTTATTCAAACATTTACCCCTAGTCAGAGATCAGGGTTAAATCTGATAAACATGTGCAGGGAGGTAAGATATGTAAGGCTCTGAGACACATTCACAGAGGGATGAGATCTCTCGCAACCCTGCCCAGGCCTCCTATAGGTTTGTACCGAGGGATGAGATCTCCCTCTAGTATTGTACAGAGGGATGAGATTTTCCTCAGCCCGCTCGTGGATATACGATAGACATGTGCAGGGAGCACCAGCTCCTTGATATGTAGGGCTCTGAGAGACCTTCACAGAGAGATGAGATCTCCCACAACCTAACCCAGGACTTTCATAGTTTTGTACAGAGGGATGAGATCTCAGGCCGGCTTATGGGCCTCCGATATATGTGTACAGACAGGTCATATCTCCCTGGTGCCGGTTCCTTAAAATGTAAGGCTCTGACAGTGCTTCATTTGATCCAGTGGTATCCGGTGCTCAGCACTGGCACTTAATCATCAACACCAGTGCTTTTCACGAGCACCAGTTAAGGACACATTAATTTATGGTACGTACAGGGAGATTAAGTGATTTGCCCAGAATCACAGCCGATGACAAAACTTGAACCTTGTTCCCCAGCTCAGAAGTTGGCAGCTCTGGCCATTACGCAACAGCCTTTCCCCACTTTCATGGTTAGTAGATGGTCCTTTTTGAAGCGGCGCTAACAGGAGAAATGGGCTGGTGCAAACTGCCTCCTGACAAGAGCCCCTGCACTTATTTTTTTATTAATTAACCACTGGGCTCTGACAGACCTTCACTGAGACCTGAGATCTTCCTCAGTCCAGCTCCAGCCTCTCATAGGTTTGTACAGTGAGGCGGGATCTTCCTCTGTCCAGCAGGAAGTGAAAGCAGACGCTGCGCACGAAGGCGCAGAAGGGAAGTTGTGCAGTACGCACTCAGCCTCAGGGTCACGTATAGGGAAATGACGCACTGCTGTGGCCGGAGAAACCTCAACAAATTCTCCCAGCACAGACTGGTGATGCTGCCCTGGGGGGAGGTCTGTGGAGGGGTGTTCCTGCCTGGGCTTTCCCAGGTACCTGCAGACAGACTGGTACACTTCACCCATTTGCCAAACTCTGGCTTAGAGCACCACAGCCCAACCTGCAGCCTTCCTCCCCATTTTTGCCAAAAGGGCTTCTGCTGTCACTTCAGATGCACTTTTGGAAAAATGATTAGTGACATGGTGGGGGTGGCAGGGAACTGGGGAAAGAAGCTGTTGTTTGTGCAAAAAAAACAATGTCCCTGAGCACTGGAAGTTGTCTTCCATTGTGTGCGGGACACAAATGTATTGTTTAGGTCTGATGTTAGCCAAGGCATTTTGATTTTACTAAAATACGTATAATATACTTATATATAGGGGCTTTCGTCCACCTCTCTTCACCTATTTGTCTGTTGCGCCATTCACATGTTGCCTCCGCCCACTACAGCAAAGCGTATGGACAAGTGGGTCACGCTACTTAAGACACTAGTTGACTTCAGTTTGAGTGCCTACATTTTGCTCTCACAAGGAGCACATCCGCACACAAGCTACTTCCCTTCAGTGCCAGTCTTTTAATTACTTTATTGTCACCTTTGTGGTTAGAGCCCGATGTGACGCCTCTGATGTGAACACAAGGCACATTCCGTCTTTTCAGATCCCATCTCCTATCAATGCTGTTTTAAATTCCTTTTCGAGTATTTTACTTTTCTGACTGCTGCTATTTCACAGCATTCCAGATTATGTCCATGTGAAACTGTTCTGTATTAAGTTATCCTCTTTTACTTTTTTGTTTCTCTCCTTATTATTTTTCTTTCCCAATTTCTTTCCTTCCTTCCTTCTTTCTTAATGTTTTCTTTCCATCCTTCTTTCCCTCTTTCTTTTTTCTTATTTATTTCCTTCTTTCATTCCTTCTTTCATTATTGTAAGTAAAAAATGTATAGTTTTTGATTAATTAAAACCATTACAAAAGGTGCACTCTGAAAGCCAGTTTTTGATTAATTAAACTTTTTCAAAAAGCACTCTTGTAAAACTCTTGTGTGTTAAAAAATACAAATACGTTTCTTAAAAAACTGAACAGTTTACATCGTGCTCCAGGCCGCATGTTACAATTATGTAATAATAAAGTCTTTTCTTTTTTTTACGCTTCCTCAGGGGGCCACTGGGCCTTGCTTAGATGCTACCAGTAACAGGAATTTAACTAGCTTTCTGTTTAGTTGCGGGTCCTTTGGATTGAAGCAGGCAAGTATTGGCTGTCTCCGTGTTCGTATACCTCGTTCGTTAAAATGGGATTTTAGGAGGCCTGCCCTTTCCTCTTTTAGACTGATGCAGGAACAAATTAGATGCTCTATCTCCTTATTTCCAACCCTGCATAGTCTGCATGATTTCCCACAATTCTCTCTCAGCCAAGGTGGAAGATGCGGTACAGCTGGGAGGATTCCTAACCTGTATTTTAAAAAAGATTCTTTTGACTTCCTTGAGTACCCCAAGCTAAAATAGGCCTGCGGCCCAAATGATTTGTAGCTGCTCAGAGTCATCCATGCATGGCTCCTACGCGCAAAGTCAGCTTTGTCTTCTATACGGGAAAGTTTCTTATAGACCTTATTCACAATATCCTTAAAGTGCAAGTGCGTTGTTGGAGTTTCTCATAGGTCGACTAGTCTGGTGATAGCCAGTGATTCCTCCAGGTAAGCTTTGGCGGCGAGGTAGATGTACTGCACAAATCTTGCCAGAGCTGGAGGTTCTGTGTGTTCCTGGTGGAATTCTTGATTTTGTGCCAACACTTGATGTAATAGCCTCGCCTTGCAAGGAGTTGTTTCGTTATGCCAAACTCGAGTAGAATCTGTGCTGGCGAGGCGTAAGGCTGGAGATTTAGCAGGACTCTGTAAGCATCTGGCGCCGGGAAACCCTTTGTGGGTATCTGTGCGCATTACAAATGCAAAAAAAAAAAAAAAAAAAAAAAAAAATTTGCCAGGGTGGTATCCAGCAGTGTAGCGTCCCTGCCCCTCAATGCTTCGCTGCAGTAAGTGATTGAAGGTGGGATTGTTGCTTGCACAACACGAAGCAATGGGGAAAATATTGGTCCAGTCAATTTTGTTTTAAGTTGCCTTAATGTTGACGCTATCGCCATCCCTCTCCTCTTGATGGCATCAAGCTGTTTTGTGAATTGACCACCCTTATCAATTATTACACCTAAATATTTCTATTCAGAGGAATATGCAATTGAAGTTTTCCCCAGAAACCAGGATTGAGACCGTTTTTTCCCATTGATTGTCAGGGTTTTGGTTTTGTTAATATTGATTTCCAGGCAATTTTTGACTGCGTATACGTGCAATTTATTAAGCAGCCGTAGTAGCCCAACTTGAGTGTGGCATGCTAAAACAACATCGCCTGCATAAGACATACTGGAGATGGCTTTCCCCCCTAATCGAGGGGTGTGCGAATTGCAAGCACTAAGGGCCGATGACATATCTGCAGTGTAAAGGTTAAAAAGAGTTGGTGCGAGAACACAGCGCTGTTTGAGGCCTTTAGTTGTTGGTATGCACTTCAAAAGATGGGAGCCATTGCCTAGCTTAACCTGTATCCACGTGTTGGAGTGTAGGAGTGGCCAGGCAGGACAATCTGGACAATCTGAAGAATTTAACTGAACCGAAGAGTTGTCCTTCTCATTGGCAGCCAAACACACTTTAAAAGTGCGTCAATGCCTCAATGCGATGCAAGAAGCGAGAAAGTAGCAAAGTAGTAAAGTAGCAAAGTAGCAAAGCCCCAAGGAGGTAAGGATCGCGACAAGCAGCACCGAATTTTCCAGGCAACAAGTCGGGAAGGACACTCCTATTTATCCCCGCGCACTCCAGTACATCAGTGCATCAGAGCTTGCTACCGGCCCCGGAGGCTTTGGTCTATTCCCTAGCATGAGGTCTGGCAGGAAAAGGGGCCAGCCCTCTGTCCCTGTGTACAAAGCCAACCAAAATGGAAATTCAAGACAAAGCAGCATAGACCTGGTTGTGCCCTCTGAGGATGCAGAGAGCCTCTCTGGCCCAGTACAGCAGCGACCTGGAGGTCCCCCACCCCATCTTTTCCAACCAAAAATCTCCTCAAAACTTACTTCACTTCTTAAAGGACCCAGCATCATCTATATTTTCCTCTAGTGGCAAAATTCAAGGCCTTCAAGAACCCCATCTTCCCCTTCAACCATCCAACTCACCAGTTACGGCACAAGCCAGTGTGGAAACTCCCGTGGTCCAACTAGTGGTTTCCCCTCAATCACTAGACAACATTTCAGAGTGCAAAGAATGTAGTCCCATTGACCCACAAATAAGAGAAGTTGAAACGAGAGTGGCGGAGCGCCCCAACTATCTACCCTTGTCCATTTACACTTTCACGCATACCACTACAATCAAACCAAATAAGCAGAATGAAGTGCAGCCAGCACAAGTGATAGTGGCAATCGGCATAAAGGGTAATTTAGGGCAAGTCGACAAATAAATTCCAATTGAGTCACTCTCCCGAACACCAGCACAAGTTCCAGCCCCTAAAAAGACCCCCAAACATCCCCTCAAGAACCGCCAGTACAGCTTGAGATCAACCAAGCCCACAAAGCCCACAAAGGGCCCTTTTTTCTCCGGAGGCGGATACGGGGGGCAGGACAGAGAAACCTAAAGTGACCTCCAAACCCTCGCCGAAACCCAGGGGAGGTGGGCAGGACGCCCTTTCTTACCTAGGATCACAGGAGTGGGCTGATTCAGTCGCCTCCTACGCCTTGGATACTCCTGAAAAACAGCCACGGCTTACGGTTGGAACCAGCACTAATCAAGGCACTAAACAAGGCAGCAATCAGGCAGCACCGAATGATAGACCAACCTCACGCCGCAGCCCCTCATGTTCTACTTTGGATTCACCACTCCAAGTTGGTAAGTACGCACAGCACATGTGGGATATCATACAAAATACAATGCAACAAACCATTGATGTGCTACACTATCAGTCGGACAAAATGGACCTGCTACTGACACTACTAGACGCTCTTGCTCTTTTTGTAGGGGGGATTGACGAAAAATTGGGTCAACTAAACCTTCTAATCAGCAGAGCCCAGCAGGAGGCCAAACTGATTTGCAGTTGTAACCCCATCATAGACAAGTTGTTTCATTATTGCTTTCTTTCATTCTTTTTTCTCTCTCTTTACATTCTTACTTCTCTCTTTCTTTCTTTCTTTTTTTAATTCTTTCTTCCTTGCCTTCTTTCTTTTTTCGTTCTTTTTTTCTCTCTTCCCTTCTTTTTCTTTCTTTCTCTCGTTTGTTCTCTTTCCTTTTATTTATTCTTTCCTACTTTCTTGCTCATGACTTCTTTTATTCTAGTCTTCTGTCCCTCTCTCTTTCCATATGTTGTTATTTCTTTTTCCTTTCTTTCTCTCTTTCTTTCCATATTACCCTCTCTCTTTCCTTCTGTTGTTCTTTCATTGTCTCATTTGCCTCATAATCCATCATTTGCTACCTAAACTGCAGATTTTAACAAAAAAAAATCTTTCCTGTTCAAATGTATCAACAATTACAAAAACATTGGTGACGTATTGCTACGTTGTGGAAAGCCTTTGCAAATGTTGACTGGTCATCTTTCATTTGTTTATTACTGTATTTTGGGCGTTACAATGGTACTAATAAGGTGAAATCTCTGCCCAGAACATGTTACCATAAGTAAATTAGAAAATAATAAAGTAATGCTATCACAAATGATGCCGCTTCATGCCGCATAATTTGCCTTTTCTTGTCACCAAATTTAGTCAACCCTGCTGCATAATTTGGTCCTCCTCTGCCACATAATTCCAGTGGCCCTGATTATGGGGAATACAATTACATCACAGCATGTTAAAAGAAAATGGCAAGCCACTTCATAAGACTGTGAAGGTTTATAGTAAATCGACGACCATTGTTGTACCTTTACATTGTCACAGAAACATTTTAAGAATTGAAATAGCCTTTAAATGTTATGTTATGTCCCATGTTAATCAATTGACACTAACATACTCTTGTACTAGCTTATTTGATGTGTATGGCTGTCAGTACAGAGTGTGGGAGCAGAGTATAATGCACTCTTATTTGCACTGAAAAGCTGTCTAAAGCGACACAAAGTGGAGCCTCACTCTACTTTGTTTTACTTTATGCCAAGGGGTGTTCCATGGGTGGTACAATGGTGCCACCCATGGTTATGATACAAAGGCTTATTTAATAATATTTGAATACAGGGATTTGCTAAAAAAAAATATACATCATCCTAAGGCTATTACAAAGAAGGAAAAAAGTATTTTTCTTCTCCAAACTTTTCAAATGTTGCATGTGTGCTGCACTGTACAGCATATGTACAAAGTGGGAAAATGTTTAAAGTATGTATGTGCATAGTATTTTGTATTTGAAATGTGCTCAGACTGGCCTAACGGGCAAGCTGTCAGTGCCCGAAGAGCTGGCATCAGAGATCAGTGTATGGTGTATGGGCTCAGGGGAGCATCTTAGTCATTGTGATTTGGAGGATGTGAATCTCAGATTTCCAAATTACAAAATGCAGTGGGTTGTTGGGTGGAGGGGTGAGATGACCAAAGTGTGGGATGGACTGTTTCCATGACGAACATGGTCAGTACTGATTTGCATTAGGTAGGCCTCTGTCTAGAACAGCACAATGGGTGAAAAATAAGGGGTTGAAACACTACCCTGAGAGATAGCATCTGGTCAGACTATTTTCAAGCACTCATCCCATCACATTTTGGGTGTTTAATTGCAGTGGCGGCTGGCACGGATCAAGGGTGGCAGGATGGAGAGCGAGGGCCGGGAAAGAGGGGGAAGGGGGCAAAGTAAAGATAACAATAAAACGTACCTTACCTCCTCGCCACTACTCTGCATCCCTCGTTGTCATCCCTCTGCTCTGTAAGAACCAGAAAGCACGCCCAGACTCCCCTGACCAATCACAACGCTTCAATGCAGCGTTGAGCTTGGTCAGAGCGCCCTGGATCGACGGTCAGCCAAGGAATTGAGGCCTGGGCATGTTCTCCACGCAGGCTGAGAGTGCCGGTCAAACAGTCATTGCACACTTAGGAGGGTGCCACTACTACTCACCTGCTCCAGGAGCAGAGCAGACCTTCCCCGCCGGCCAAGCCAGAGCAGGAACAAATACAATGATAATAACAACCAGTTATTATCATCTTATTTTTCCTTTATTTCCACTGCCGAAAGCAGTGGGGTGACGCTCTTCCGCCTTAGCGAAGGAGCCGCCACTGTTTAATTCCCAGTAGGATCCTGGAACGTTGAGACTGGCACTTGCTACTGGCGATGTTTCTTGAATTTCAAAGGAGTACTTCTATAGGTGCACATTTACTACTTTTTTAGGAAACAGGTCACTATATATATTTAAGACCCTGGTCCAAACAAGCATTTGCAATGCAAAATGGTCTCGCATTTGTAAGAGTTAGAGGTATTGGTGATGTAAATGACAATGTCATTTACCCATGTGGTTTGGATTGGAATGGAGTGGATGTATGCGGGTTGTATTGGAATTCTTAGTTGTGGAATTGTGTGGTGTGAAGTCGATTTGTGTTGTGGAATTATGTGGCATGGTGTGCTGGGGAAATATGTGGATAGTAATTATGTAGTATTGAGTGTACTGGAATTAAGTAGAGTGGGATTGTGTGTCATAGAGTGTAATTACGTGGAATTACATTTTGTGGTGTGGAGAGATATGTTGAATTTTGGGACATGATGTGGAGGGATGTGGATAGATGTACGCGGTGTGGTGCGTAATTGTGTTCAGTTGAAATTTGTGGTTTGTTGTCGAATTATGTTGTGTGGAATGGAAATGTATAGAGTTTCCTTGTGTGTCGTGGAAGTGCGTGCTGTTGAGTGAAATAATGCTGATCGGAATTATGTGGCATGGTGTGGAGTGTATATGTGTGGATTGTGTTACCAAGTTTAAAAATGATGAAACATAATCATAAAGAAAGGCGGACTATCATTGCACACAAATTTACAAAACCTTATAATATGCAAAGACTTGTCCGAATATCAAAATGAAACAGTCAGAGTCAAACCCAGCCTGGTGACATTTGTGTTCATGAATTGTACGGGGGGCTTTAACAATGTGGGGTGCTGCTTTGGTTGCTAATGGTCCTAGGGCTCTGCACATCTCTGCTTTTAAATGCATTTTGCAATGGGAATCCCACAAACCACAGAGGATGTGCTGTAACTGCTAAGCTCCCTCCATGAATTGGTAAAGCCAATAGGTCTCAGCAATACGAGATCTATTAGCTTTGTCAATGTTAATGTGTTTTAGAATTGCATGGCTAGATGGTAAGTGTTCCCCAGTCAGATGCAACAACTAAGCACCTGCAGATGACGCGTTGTTACTCTTTTGTGTAGTCACATGCATCAACACTGGCGTTGGTACCACCCCATGAGGCACTGCCCCAGTGACTGGAGGTGCGGGAGACAGTGCACCTGCGTCTTGAATGGAGGTGCCACATGGGTGGCACTACAGGGAATAACAAGTGCAGGACTACTATAGAGAAGAGAGTCCTGATGCAAACTGCCATAAAGAAGAAGCATTTGCAATGCAGTAGGTCTCGCATTTACGCAAGTTTCAGCTATTGGCATTGTAAATGACAATGCCTTTTATTTAGGTTTTGGTTTTTGAAACATAAATTGCAAATAGCTTAAACTTGCGTAAATGAGACACTAATTACATTTGAAATGCTTGTATTTTTAAAGACACAAAAGATCGTCGCCATAGCAAAGCGCATGTGTGCTGGCAGCAGGTGGGCAATTCACACAAAACAAATAAAAGCCTTTGACTCGGCCGACTAAATGCTTTATTTTTCATTTGTAACTACCGATCCCAGGTGGATCGATAACTAAAAAGAAAAGAAAATGTACAAAAGTGTGTGTGTTTTTTAAAGTGAAAGGATGGGGATTAGGCCGAAGAAACACTAAAGAAGAGAGAAAAGCAATAAGACTGTTGAGGGTAAGTCCAAGTTAATGCAACAGGTAAAATTAAACACCACGCGAGTAATGAAGTAGGACTCTGTCAAATGATGCAGAGCTTAGTTCAACAGGACAGCCACTTCAAATGCAAAATCAATGATCCGGGACCCCTGTTCCTTAGCATTGGGCCATTCCCTGGTTCCTCAATAAGTTTCCATCCAGTATAGGAAAACGCATAACAGAAATGTTTTGATCATCTTTATTTAAACAAACCACTTGGCTAAAAAGGGCAGGCGTGCATAACCATAACCACCTTTGTGTCAAACTGAGGAGTAAATATAACAGTACTTACTCGTCGATCAGGTTTTTAACATATATCACAAATAACCGTTCATGGATCCCTGAATGCGTGCCTTTGTAAGCAGGCAGCCGAGGAAAGGCGGCAGGAGAAGAAACGGAGGACTGTTCTTGATCTGGTGCCAGTCCAAGGACAAGGAGGAAAGAAATGTAACACCGTTAAAAAAAACAAAAAAATGCTAATGAAAGCTAAACTCACTACCGATCTATGGACAACGCACACATAGTAGTCAGGCCCAAAGTGCTGTTTTATGAAGCAAGCCTTGCAGATTTTAAAAGAATGTCAACATGTTTTGTTCATCCGAAAAATAATTTGTACCTTCGAAATGTACAAGAATTACCACTTTCTCAAATGTTGGGCGTATTACTGAACAAAACCTTACAGCACAACACCCATCTACTTATATATAATACAGGGCATCCTCTTAACCAAAAGTTAATTTAAAAAAAAGCTAAAGCATGGCGCATTGTCTCCTGCGAGTGGTGCGCGTGCTGCAAGGAAGAACAAGCATTGGCATAGCCAATAGGTCTCGCCTTTGGGACCTTATAAGTGTTTAGCCATGCAACAGTTGATGTTGTTGCACCAAGGATATTGTGCTGGATAACAAAACACTTATAAGGTCCCAAAGGCGAGACCTATTGGCTATGCCAATGCTTGTGATGGCAGGGGATGGGGGCCCGGTGAGGGGCAGAGTGCCTCTTAGAAAGTTCTAAGCACCCAGTTCCACCCCCTCCAAGGCCCCACCCTTCCTCACAGGCTGAGGTTATTTTATAAGTTGGCAGGCATGCCTCTCCCCCACCCGAGAAATAAAATCATGACAAGGAATATGAGCGCAATGACTGATGTAATTACCCCAGTTCTCTCAACAATGAATGAGGGGCCCTAATGATTGCGAACAATTAATATTCATGCACACAGAAGGGGCTAGAAGGCTGCGTCACTCAGCCTATCGTTATGAGGCAACTGGTGGCAACCTCAACCCTTGAATGCTCTCGGCACCTACCCCTCGCAAGGTGTCACAAATGCACTTTGCTCGATACTTGTCGCCCCACATAATCCCCCACAACACTGCAAGGAGGCAAGGTAGGGTAATAATAGCACAGTATGAAAGAACATCTGATGGACTCTTCCAAGCGATCTTAGAATTTTCTCAGTAGAAGACGGAAACAGAGTTCCTAGCAGCAAGGTTTATTCTAATACTAGTTAGAAGAAAGCTTAGCGTTTTTTTTTTTAAATGGTTCATCACGCTGTCATCAGCTCATAAGCTTCTCGCATCTAGGAACTCAGTAACAATTCTGTTCCTCTTGTTAGTTTTTCCCTTTATACTCAGTTTATATTAATTATTCAAGTTAAACATACTGATCTAAAATGTGTTGCTTCGGCTTCCTCACGATTTACAGCTTTACCTACTGCCTACACAACACTTCTAAGAAGAAACACTCATAGTGTTATGCAATCTGTAGTGCGGGTGACAGGACGGAAAAAAAGATTGTTTCCCTGCAGCCCAGCCGCAAACAAACACTGTTCCTTGAAACGTTAAACTGCACGTTCAATGAAATGTTCCCAACAACAGGGATTACAAGAAAAAAAAACAAGCGCGCGCACCTCGCGCTCAAAGTTAAAAATAGAAATTGACGAGAGGCAGCAGGGGGAGGGGAGAGAGAAGGGGGCCGTCGCCCGCCTGTTTCCCTTGCGGGAGCGAGCAGGAACCATCTGTTCATTACAAACAGATGGTTTGAAAGCTCGCTCCCGCAAGGGAATCGCCAAACGTGCACGCATTGCCATTCCAAACAATGCAATGCGTGTACGTTTTTGACTGCAAAACTGAATCGATTGCTAAAGGTCTTTTTCCTATGCAGTGCATGCGCGTTGCGTAGTCCAGACCTAAAAAAACAACTAGGAATGCCGCTACTCGCACCCGCAAGCAAAACGCTGTGGGAGTGAACCTTTGCTAAAGAGGTGGGACCTGCGCCCGCCTTTAGCCATTTGCAGGCTACGATAACGGTATGACACAGGCAACAACTAACCCAATGCGTGGAGGAGTCAGACCCACACAAAGAAGTTTAGAGTGCTCACAAGAAGCCTTGCAGAGCAGCGCATGCGCGCTGGCTCAGGTTTGACCTAAAAAATTACACAGGAAGAGAACTGCCATTGAGAAGTTGACGGAACTGCAGCGAGGAACATTGTAGACGGTTGTTATATTTGTTGTTGAGGCAATCATGGTATTATAAATAATCTTGCTTCGTTCCATCTGAGATTCTCATCAAGTGATCACAAAATCTAAGCATTTCTTGGAAAAGCAGTGTAAGTTTTGTGTGTGTGGTGTTAGTCAATACCTCTACAGCATACAGCGAAGGGCCTATGTATCTGCCCACTTCCGTTGTAGCCAAGGCCTTGTTGATGTAACTAAAATGTTATGTGTAATGTACTTAGTACATGGTTTTCAGACAGACCTCTTCATCCATTAGTCTGTCATTCACAGCACTTCCACTTTCTACAGCATACAGCAACGGGTCACATTTGAGCCACTGGTAACTTCACTATGAGTAGGTACATTCTGCCCTTTCATAAGAAGCACGGTCACAAAATCTAGTCCCTTCAGTGCCATGGACTAGATAATGTGTGCTTTTTGAGACTGAAAACATGTTTTTGCTTTCAGACATTTTTTTACATAAGAGTTTTGAGAAAAAAAACATGAAAAAACAAGCACTGGCAAATCTAAAAGGGTAGCGGCCAGCACCAGGCATACTGCCTTTGCCACTGGTTGTTTGATTAGACTTGTGCCGTTTCTTCAGTGAACGCGACAAACATGAGTGCCTGTGGAGGATTCAGTTTTTGCCCTTCTATACATCATCAGGCCTATGAAATGGTCAATGCTATGCAACTTTACCTATGCATACACACACATATAAGTACACAATGTTAAATGCCAAAAGCAGTCGTTTATGATAGATTACGGAAAGCGCGACATGAAAGTAATTTTTAAAATAGGGTGCTTGAGGTTGGTTCTCATGTTGTGCTTTTATCATAACCAAAAAATAACGTGAAACCAATATATGGAAATTTACGTAAATCACCCAGGAAATGTAAACATAAAAGGGGAATAAGCTTGGTATGTTTTCTGAGAAGATCAAAGGGGATGTTTATTTATTTATTTTTCCACTTGTGGATAGCCAAACCCAGACTAAAAGTATTGTAGCACATAGCGCCTTTATGTAAACGCCTAATACAAGTCTCTAGCTGCCAGGGAAAACCCCATTACCTCCTTGTAAGTCTTCCTCACCACATGCAGAAAGAACTGAGCTTCAGCTCCACACCAGAACCCTCCAAAGCAAATGTTAGCCTCCCATGCCTCCCATCATGGCCGACCCCTGTCACCCTTGACCTCTATAAGAGGAGGGCCGGCCCAACCCTCAGCCTGTTTTCTGCGCACGAGAACTCTCCAGCTGCGCCGTCAGTTAAGTGGTTCCTGCTGTAGCAGGTACATGGGTCCGGATTGGTGGTCCTGCTCTAGCAGGCCCTAGGGATCTGGGTCCTCCCCCCTTCCTTCCCCTGGTTTCCTTTGGGCGGTTAGGCTCTGCCTTTGCGAGCCATGGGTCTACAGGGGGGGCGGCCTGGGTGGTCTGGGGCTCTACCCTAAGGCCCCTTCTGCCGGCTGCCCGGGGTCCACGCAGGGGACCCGCTAACAGGGCAGCCGCTTTAGTACCACAAGAGGGCACAGGAAGCAGCCTTCTAGTGTTTCGGACCCTCAGGTGTCCGGATGGCCGCGCCACTTCCGGTCAGTGGTGGGCTTGGAGGAGGTATATATATACCTTTTCCCTGCCCACTGGGCGCCCTCTTTGCACTTTTTCCACGAACCCTGACGCCGTTGACGATCACTGCGGGACTGGGACCACGACCACAAGGTTAGTACGGTGTGCCGCGCTACCTAAGCATCCCCCTCCCCGCGCCCCTTTCATACTCTACATGGCCCCCCGGCCTTGTCCGAGGTATCAGGGCTTTGTGTTACATGCATTGTGGCCTGGCCCCACGGGCAGGCCCGTTTTCAGCAGGCCCCTGATTTTGGTTGGTTTGGGGTGGGAGTGGGCCCGGGCTCGGCGAATCACTCTGGTCTTGTCTTGTGGATGGGTGCTTTTATTCCCTTTTGCCTCAGGTAGCTCAACGTTCATTGATCATTGCTGTTCCCGTTGGAGGGGTGCTCTGGCGCGTTCGGGTGGAGTCCGCGCTGCCTGAATACGCATAAATAAAAGCTAGTATAGAAATAGATACCTGGCAGTGTTCGTTCCGAGGCTGCACGTTCTGCCTCCGTGCAAGCACGTTACTCTGGGACCATGCATGCCTTTTCCTTTCGCAGTTAACCCCAGCTGTGTCTCATGCCAGGAACGAGTGTCCCTTCAAGTGGGGCGGCTTTCCGCTGGGCAGTAATGTTTTTTAGGGGCCCCCGAATTTGTGTCTGGGTTGGGGTGGGGGTAGGCCTCAGGTACGGCAAACGCGGTGAGGCGCCTGCAATCGTCAACCCCCCGCACCTCCCCACCGCGACCGCGTGTAGCAGACAGTGAGGTGGTTTTAGCTCGAGGGCTGGCCAGTTTCAATGGAGGCCCCAGAATTTAGAATGTATATTGTGGTAAGGTTGGGGACTAAGCACGGAGACCTCTGCTGTTCTGTGCTGCGTCGCGGACCTGGAGCCCCACCCTGCGAGGGTTCGAGCCCGCACTGTGCTGCGACGGTCTCTGCATTATTTTGGCCGATGAGAGCGCGAGGCGTATTTGATTGAAATTATGTGGAGCCTGGCCTCCTGGGAAGGCCCGAAGGTATCTGGCCCGAATATTTTGATTGATTGGAGATGGGGGTGGGCCTCTGACTCGGTGAGCACATGAGGCCTCAGCAGCGTTCTTCCCAGCCACTACCCCCCTTTACATCTCAAGCAGTCGCATTTGTAATGTCGGGCGCTAGGCCCGCATGCTGAGTGAAAGTAATTGCGACACAGACACACTGAAGTACCAGGGTGGAACTGCCCTCGAGGGCGTGCGCTCGGCCCCTTTTATTATCTCTGTGTCACCTGACCAGTGACATCAGTTGTGGGTGGGTGTACAGTGTAGAAGCAACACCAAAACAACTAGACTGTGTCCAGCAGGACACTACATCCCTCCCAAAATTTAATGAAAGGAAAACGAATGTCGAACCTGCATGAAAACGAAACAACAAAATTTTACAGTCCCAACGGAGTCTCTTCAGGTGATCGGCTGGGATATGTTAAAGTTCTGGACCAACAGGGTCAGTCAGATGAGATTCACCTCAGCGGTGTCGTTCAGATCTTCCTGGTCTTGCTGCGTTGGCTTTTATGTACAGTGTTCAACACTCTGGGCATCTGGAGCAGAGTAGGAGTGACTCTTGATGGATCTCGCAGGTGTTCCGAGTCCAGTGGATGACAATGCTTATTGGTTGTTGGAGACGACTGCGGCACGAGAGGTCTTTCTTTGAAATTGCTGATCTTGATGCTTTGACACCTCCTGCTGGCCGAGTACCTTCTGACTTGCCTTTCTTGTCTGACTCCTCTCTCACTGGAGCCTCGAAGACTGGCCTCTCCTGCTTGGGCTCTTCTCTCACTAGAGTCCCTGGGAGGACCCTCTTGCTGGACACGATGGGACCGGGTGGACCGTGCGGGGCTTCGCATGAGCTGCGCAAAGGCGTTGCTGAGGAACTGCCAATGGACTCACGGCCAAGTCGCTCATGCTGTCCCGGGGGTGTTGATGTCATCCGCCAGGATGGTCTTGCCGTTAGGACATGGGTTCAGTGCCTTCTTCAGACGTTTCTCGGTGCCAGGTGTTCACCTGGGGCCTTCGTGCTTCCGGTTGCCTGTCGTGGAGCTGCCACTGCTACACCTCTCCAATACGGATTCCTCTGTCACAGGAATTCCTCCGAGGCCCTTGTCCCCTGGACTGCCACGTGACCGTGTGGGTTGTGCGGGTCGCTGTGGAACTTCGGACAGGGCCACAGTCGAGTCTTGTGTAGTCCCCAAGGGTGGATTGTCTAGTGCACGGGTGTGCTCTGCTTCGGCCGGCTTCAGGTTCACGGGGCACACAGACGGTTCTTCGGTAGTCAGCCTCCTCAAATGCAGTTTGTATGGACTACTGGGATCCACACGGATGGTGCGATGCTCCTTTGACATCATCGATGTTCCTGTACGCTGAGCGTGGTTCTTTATCTTCCTTTGTGGAGTGATGTTGCGTTACTCCTTCTTTCTCTTCGTGCTCTTTCTCGACGTGGTCCAGTCTTCTCTCTTGCTTGCTCACTCCAACCAGGCTTCTCCATGTAGTGGGCCCTCTACATGTTTTCCCCCTGGTCTTGTCCATGCGGTGGGACACTATCTTCATTTGGCTTGGTGACTAGACCTGTCGTCGTATCTTCCTTTTACTTGATCACTTCTTTTGCTTTTAATCAGGAAACCCTTCCTTGGTCATTCTCGTCATGACTCTCCTTCCTAGTCGGGTTTGTTTGGCTCTACGGTTCCTTCTGCAGTTACACTTCTGCAATTCTCTGGCGAATTGGCTTCTTGTCTTCTTCCCTTTCTTTATGGCGTCGCGCCCTTCTTCTCCATGTTCCGTCTCACGACGCGGTCTGGTCATCTTGCTGTCTTTGTCTTCCCGACCAGGCAGCGTGCACTCCACCTGTTTCTCTCTGGTCTGGTCATGGCTTTCAGACACTATGATCTTCTCTACTGTGGCTGGACCGGTCGTCGCGATCTTCACTGTTGCTTCTTCTTTTGGCGACCAGACTGGGTGGTCGGCTCTTTAATTGGGTGCGACCATTTGGCGGGTCGGTTTCTTTGCTTGGGTGTGACCATTTGGTGGGTCGGCTTCTTTGCTTGGGTGCGACCATTTGACGGGTCGGCTTCTTGGGTGCGACCATTTGGCGGGTCGGCTTCTTGGGTGTGACCATTTGGCGGGTTGGCTTCTTGGGTGAGACCATTTGGCGGGTCGGCTTCTTGGGTGCGACCATTTGGCGGGTCGGCTTCTTGGGTGCGACCATTTGGCGGGTCGGCTTCTTGGGTGCGACCATTTGGCGGGTCGGGTGCGACCATTTGGCGGGTCGGCTTCTTGGGGGCGACCATTTGGCGGGTCGGCTTCTTGGGTGCGACCATTTGGCGGGTCGGCTTCTTGGGTGCGACCATTTGGCGGGTCGGCTTCTTGAGTGCGACCATTTGGCGGGTCGGCTTCTTGGGTGCGACCATTTGGCGGGTCGGCTTCTTCGGTGTGACCATTTGGCGGGTCGGCTGCTTGGGTGCGACCATTTGGCGGGTCGGCTACTTGGGTGCGACCATGTGGCAGGTCGGCTTCTTAAGTGCGACCATTTGGCGGGTCGGCTGCTTGGGTGCGTCACGTCGTGTGACCGTCCTTGGTACTGGACTTGCGCGATGGCGCTCCATGTGCTCTTCTTCCTCATTGCGGTGGCGTCTTGTTGTCACGTGGTGCTCATTCTGTGCCCTTGCGCTTCCGTTCCGTCTGGTACTTGCTGCAGTCCTTTGTGCCTCTGGCGCATTCTGGCGCCATCTCTTGCGCTGCTGGGTGTCCACTTTTATGCTTGGCAGTCTCCACTATGTCCTAGTGTTTTGATCCTTTCCTTGCCAGTGCTTGTTTGCTGCTTTTGGCGCAATACTTGAGTGCCCACTAGATGGCAGCGTCTCTTTATGGCGCCTCAGTGTCCTTCACCTCATTGCAGGCTGGGTACTGCCTATTGGGCTGCTGGGCGCAATGACTCCTGCTGGCCACTAGGTAGCAGTGTTGCCTTCTCACTATTGCCGGTGCTTGGCTGTGTGTTGCGTGGGGGGGGGGGCAAGAGGTGCTGTAGCCACACTGTCCTCACTGGTGTGCTGGGGGCCTGCCTCGAGGATGCCAGGTAAGTCTTCTTCATTTTTCTTTCAGCAGGCTCCTCGCTCCCTGTCTCTTTTCTGCCTGCCGTTGGGGAGGGGGGCTCTCGCCGACTGACAGTCCTGCTTGCTTCTGGGCTCTCTCACCTCCTCACCCGCCTGCAGCTTCACAGTTCACATGCTGCGCGGGGAGGGGCAGGAGCTGCCGCCAGGGATTCTTCTTGTAGTGGCTGCGGGGCACTGCTCACTATGTGTGTGAGTTCCGTGTCGTGCACTAGCGCCCGGCAGCTCTTCCCACGCTGCCGGTTGCGCTCTGTCTTTTCTGCCTTTTCCTTCTCTCCTCCCCCCTGTAGCAGCTTCATCACTCACGCGCTGCCCGGGGCGGGGGGGGGGGATTAGTGCCGTTGCTGCTTCACTTAGCACACTACTCTGCATTCTGCGAGGTGGGCACTCGCAGCCGTCGGCCTCTCCTGCTGCACGGGTGGGCTCCGCTTGCCGGGCATTTCTTGGCGGCGCTACCTGGCGGTCGCCATAACTTATCCTCCCCTTATTCCCAGCGGCGCTGATCCTTGCCTTGTGGCGGATTGGGGCTCTTATCGCGGGTGGGCTCCACGTCCTTCATTCGAGGCCCGGCAGCTCTCCGGGACAGAGGGCGTCGCAGTCAGGCCGCGGGTGGGCTCCGCTGGCCTTGTTCTCTCGCCCGGCAGCTCTCCACACGCTGCGGGCGCTTCTCTCCCCATGTCATTCACCCCGCCACCGCAGCCTCACATAATACAAGCTGCGCGGCGGGGAACAGTGGACGCTGCAGGCAGGCCGCGGGTGGGCTCCGCTGGCCTTGCTTTGTCCGTGGGCCGCCCCTAGCACACCGGCTCACCTTCGGCCTGCGGGCCTCTCCCGGTGGGGTCACCTTGCTGCGGCCGACTCGGGTGGGCTCCGGTCGGTCCGCTCTTTACTGGGACACAGTTGCGGCCGGTGCAGGTGGGCTCTGTCTGGTCCGCTTTCTCCTTCGTGGTACTCCCACGGCGGGCAGCACTCGGCAGGGCTAGAGAGGTGCGGGGTGGGCTCCCGGTCACCTCATTAACGTCCAGGCCCGGGGCTCGTCACACGCCCCGGGGGCCTCTCGGCGGCCAGCGCCGATCCTGTGGGGGGGGGGGGTACGACGTCGCCCTGCACTTCTCCCCCTTTTCCTCACGATGATGTGGCTGTGGCACGCTGACCACAGATCCGCCCTCGTCGCCCAATGTAATGTCGGGCGCTAGACTCGCATGCTGAGTGAAAGTAATTGCGACACAGACACACTGAAGTAACTAGGTGGAACTGGCCTCGAGCACGTGCGCTCGGCCCCTTTTATTATCTCTGTGTCACCTGACCAGTGACATCAGTGGTGGGTGGGTGTACAGTGTAGAAGCAACACCAAAACAACTGGACTGTGTCCAGCAGGACACTACAGCATTGTCATGGATGTGTGGGCCATGTCCTCTGAAGCAGGCACAAATGGTACAGGCCCCGAATACTTTTACAGATCGGGGTCGGGGGAGGGGAGCCTCAGGCTCGGTGAGCTCGGGGAGGCCTCAGCAGCGACCCCTTCCCCGCCCATTGGCCCCTGCTTCTTTAACCGCTGGCGTGTGGCCCTGGATGTGTGGGGCCTGACTCTTGGACAAACACGCATTGCGCAGGCACACAAATAATTTTTAAATATTGGGGTGGTGGGTGGGCCACGGGCGCAGGGAGCTCTGGAAGGACTCTGCAGCATCGCCACCCAGCCTGAGGAGTACCATTTTCTATTGTAGTTTATGCCAGTCTTTTCTTGGTGGCTTGTTTTTGGCTCAGCAAGTTATGGCTGCTTTGAAATGTCGTTTCAATTGCACCCGCATGGCCACAAAGGACAGTAAGCAAGGGGCAGCAGGGGGCACGATTAGAGGGCGACCTTTGTTAATAAAAAATAAAAAACCTAGGGTAGCAGGGTGCTATGGCTTGGCCCATAGGTGTTCAGCTGTTGGCTTTGCTTAAGGGGATGCTGTGATGGAGGAGGTTTACTGACAGGTAGTGGGGGTATGTTAAGTCCTGTTGAATTTATCTTTCAGCCCTTGCACAAGTGTGTGAAATGCGAGGCTAATCGTCACAGCCATGGCAGGCCAAGGATCGGTTATCTGGTCATTGGGGGCAGAGTGCAAGCCGTACAGGGACCGGAATACAGAGTGTTAATGTTTTATTTAATATTTATTTAATATTTTCAGGTTTCACCAAAGCAAAAGACTATAATCACACAGGGAACCATTGCAGGTTACAGGAGCAGGTATGGATACGGCGCTGAAAGAAGGGGGAGGCATGCAGGCAGACCTGGGTTTGAAGTGGTAGTTGACAACTGCAAGGGGATAGGTCACCTGGGGGGCATGACTCCGGTCCGGACCCGGGACGTCTTTTAACTTGCTTTTCTTCATCTCCGCACACAGAGCACACACGGAATTTGAAATAAACTCACACGGAATAAGGCCACCGCACAATTCAGAAGATGTAAGTATAAAGGTGGGGAGGGGACGTGAGCAGTTGGAGGATAAAGTCTTGAGGGTCCAACGAAGACCAGGGGTATTGCAATGGGGTTTTGTTCTGATGCCTAAATCTGTCTCCCTAAATTGTTTTGACGGTCGGGCCAGCGAGGCTGCATGGAAGGCCAAGGTTCTCCTCCCCTATTTTCGCAGATATCTCAGGTTGAGGACTCTCTGCCCGAAACGTTCCAGGAGGCTCGGTGGGCAGCATTTATCATGATGGCCAAGACGCTAAAGTTTGGCAAGGGCCACGGCTCTCTTGAATGCGGGGGACACGGAAGATTCTAAGATTGTCGTCGACTCTACTATCCCAGAGCAGGAGCACATGTCAGAGTCATGTTCAACTAGGCCCAAGCGGGTACGCAAGCCTACAACAAAGGATTTCCCGGCAGATCCGCCACCCTCCAAGACCAGGGCACTGCCTGCACCTAGGGACATCGTCTCCCAGCCGATCGTTTTCCCGCCCGTGGCTTCTTCTACTCCTCCAGACAGTGTGGCGGCCGTAGCGAAATTCGCCACCCAGGAAGACCTGGGTAAGATATTGGACACAATGAGGGACTTTATGGCAGAGATCAGAGTGGGTCGACCGGGGCCCAGCTCACCGCAGGTGGGGGGCAAGACAGGCTTGGATGAAGGCGGGGTGCGGGCAGCTGCGGCGGCCTGGGGGGACCAGGGTTGCGTTCAACAAACACAACAGGTCAATGCCGTTGCTAAGTTGGGTTTAGCAGGGGTAGCTAAGCAAGCTACTCCCAACCCGTCCATAACATTAGGAGAAGTAAGTACACCCACTACAGTCAGCCTGTCACTCCCGAAGACATCAAGTACAGGTACAGAGGTGATCACGCCAGCCGCCGGAGTGGGGCCGCTACCGTCCATCAGTGAGGCTAGTATTAGTTGGTGGTCCTGCTCTAGCAGGCCCTAGGGATCTGGGTCCTCCCCCCCTTCCTTCCCCCGGTTTCCTTTGGCTTAGCGAGCCATGGGTCTACAGGGGGGGCGGCAGGGGTGGTCTGGGGCTCTGCCCTACGGCCCCTTCTGTCTCCCGGCCGTATTTGCGGCATGCTGGCCATTTGCCCTTTTTTTATGTTGTCCTGAGCTTTTGCCTGAGTTTGCTCTTTCAAGGGCGCTCTGCTTTCCTCCATTTTGGCCGATTGGTGCGGGCGGCTTACCCCAAGTCTCCGGCTTCCTTGCTGGGGGGCCTGGCGGGGACGGGACTTCGGCTTTTTGGATGCGGGGCCCGTTCTGCGGGCCGCAGCCATATTAGGCTGGTTATTGTATGTGGCAGCTTTGCCTGGTGCACTGGGAGCCTCGCGGTGCGCGCTCAGTCCCGTGGGGCTGGCGTTCAGCGTGTGCTGCCCTTTTTTTGTGTTCAGAGCTCCTCGGAGCTCGTGGGGCTTACCTGCTTGAGACTGGGGCGGGTGCAGTCCCCAGCACAGGTTGCTGTCTCCCGCAGCACTCACGGCCTCTCCTGCGGGGTTTCCTCTGCGCTCTGCTAGGAGGCGGGTGTCTCTCCCCGCTGTGTTTCTTGGCCGGCCTCCCAGAGGGCAGGAGCAGGATCGTCTGGCAGTCCTGCCAAGCGTCACGCAATAGGTGTGACACTCACGCATTTCAGTGCAGTGATCCGCATCACCGCACTGAATGCATTTGTCACGCATTCTTGCCACCTGTGCCAGCGCGCCAGCAGCTCCTGTGCCCAGGCTCTCTGAGAGTGCTGCTCTCAGCCCGAATGCCTAAACAGTTAACTTAGACTGCAGCTGAGCTCTCTGAGCTCGTGAGCGGCGCCACGCTACAAATGTATCTCTCTTCTCTGCCAGTCCGACGGCCCGGGCTGCCGGCTATGTCGATACAGCCTCAGAGCTGTCAATCACGTCGGTGGCGCACCACAGGGGCCAGGATTAATCCGGATGTGCCGGCCTGGTATAGGGCCGTCACATCCGGAGGAAGCAGGAAGTGCAGAAGCGGCGGGAGAGTGCAGGCTGCGGCGCACGAGCTGTCTCGCATCATGGCCACCCGCCGCGGCCCCGGCGTTAAACACAGCTGGAGGCTGCAGCCCACCTTGACCCCCACTGTGGCAGCTCAGCTGAGCCGGCGCCAGCTCTGGCCACCTCACCACCAGGAAAACTCAGAGCACGGCCGGGCCCAGGGGGGCGGTGCCGCAGCCCCACGGCGGCAGCAGCAGAGCCCAGCCTAGCCCGAGGCGAGCCGAGTGAGTGTCCGTCGGCCCGGGCCGGTCGCGCGGGACAGAGTAGTGGACGATCATCGACCTGGGTGGGTGCCGTGGCCGAGGGGCAGCAGCATGTCTCTACCAGGTAAGTGTAAGTTTCACTAGTGTCCACGCAGCGCTGCGCACGCGACGCCGCCGGTGTGGTAATGGTTTTATTTATTTATTAGTTTGTTATGCATTTAGCGCGGACTTTACCTGACTGCTAGCTCTCTTCTCTGCTCTGACAGAAGTACGGGAGTCGAATCAGCTGAGTCATACCTGCCTATAAGAACTGCAAGGTACGGGGCAGGAGAGAGGTAGGGAGAGGAGCGCGCAGCCATGGAGGGTACATCTGACCCCTCCCTGGAGTACGTCCTGCGAGATCAAGACTGCGGTAAGAGGTCCGCCTGCGCTCGGACAAGTTGTTTATTATATATAGAACCCGTTACACAGTAAGCTGCCATCTGCGGCCCAGCCCGCCCTCCTCTGCTCACATGGAAGCGAGAAGCACGCCATGAGGGGGCTCAGTCTGGAGACTTCACCCCTAATATAATGAAATTGGCCCAGACCAGTCCGACAATGGGAGAGGTTTCTTTTCGCAAGTAGGCGTGATGTTTTTCCATCGAGGAAAGCATACTCGGCATGTATGTAGGAGTGATGGGTTTGCACTACATGATGACAAAGAAATTATTTTTTAACATTCCATTTTTTAACTCGGCAAACTTGTTTCTCGAGCGCAGTGGAAGAGGTATTGACTGATTTTAGCTGCCTGAGATTTCACGTTATGATGAAAGGAAGTGTTTTTTGATTCTGCTTGAATGTGTGGTCCCTTGCTGGGCAACTTTTCACTCTCCCTCTTCATGGACAATGTTATATGGTATGGTTTGGGGTTTGAACTGAACGACTCATTATAAAATCTATAATCACAGATTCTTTAGCCTCATGAGGTCACCTAAAAGTGCTGGAGAGTTCCGGAGCTAGTTTTCATGTTACACCCATGCTACCATCCATACGTGAGAGTGCACGTGACGTGCCCTGCTCTCCACATTCGGCCTCAGCAGCATATTGCTTGTATGTTTTTATAAATAACAAAAACCTTTTCTGAAAAGCAGTGTGAAAATGCAAAAGGGAGAAATGGTCCCTTAGGGAAGAAAAAACACACTTTGACTAGTTACAGTTCACATTTAATGGTTCTAAAATGATTTCTGAATTACCATGATTAATCACCTGTGTGCAAATTCTATCTCCATGGAGTTTTAAAAGATACGTCTCTTGCTAGCCTGAAATATGAAATGGCTCCTCTCGGAACCCCTTCCTGTAACCATCTTCTTAGAAAGGGGCAGTAGGTTACAGACTTTGCATTTCAGGGGTTTCGCAGCAGCTTGAAAGTCTTTCCAAAGCATATTATTGATGTAGAGGGCATATTTTCTGGTATTTAGCTTTTTCCATGGACTTAAGTGCTTGGTTTCATTCAGGGGAAAAAAAGTCTCTAAGAACTGCAGTCACACCGTCTGTGTCCGGTTAATGCGCTTCCATTTGTGGTGCTTTGCTGCAGTTTTTAAGATCTCCTTAGAGTTTCTTGTTGGTCAGATAGGTGTATTTTCTGATATTTATCTGTTTCCCTCGTCGTCATTGCTTGATGTTGCTCACGAGAAAGTGTCACTCATAGTCGCTGAAATGTCACTCATAATTACACAGATAGTATGAAAATGTCACACACAGCAATCTGAAACCTTGGCAGCTATGGTCTGGCTTGCTGCACGTCTGTCCTCTCTTAGGTGCACCCGGTCCCAGGGTTTCTTGCAGTGGTTGGCCTATTTATTCCCAGACTCTGGTTCTGTTGGGCATTCAGTCTGTGGCTGTTCCCTGTGGCTGAGGTGCTTGTTTTGCCTGTGTGTTTTTGCCCCAATTTATTTCATGCAGCAGGGGGTGGATGCCTCGGTGAGGGCTGGCTTGAGGTCCCAGGTCCTGGCTGAGGCTCTGACTATGCAGTGCATCCAGGACATGATACAGGCTGCGGTGTCAGCAGCCTTTGATCAGTGAGAGGGGGGTCAGGGCCCTTCTTCCCCCATATGGCCTTGAATGGATCCCCCCCCCGGTGTCTGATGTTGATGGGGAGGAGGACCTCCGGGGTCGGTATGTCCAGGGCCAGGAGCTGCGTGATGTGTTCCAACACATCAAGTAGAACGTGGCTTTACCTGCTCCGGCGGTGGATGAGCTTTCGGAGGACTTCCTCTTGCAGTATCAGCGCAAGGAGCCTGAATTATTTCCTCTGCATTTCTCCATAAAGAAAGTTATTGAGAATGAGTGGATGGAGGTCGACAAACAGGCCTTCCCTAGGTACCTGGCCAAGCTCTACGCCATCCAGGACTTCGCCATGGAGTTCACTACCTACGTGAAGGTGGAGCCTCTCATGGCGGGGCTCGCCACTCAGGGCTCCATCATTTCCGAGGATGCCTTGCCTTTGGACCCGGTTGTCAAGCAGGTGGAGGCCGCGGACAAGCATGCATATGCGGCGGCCAACTTTTCCATTCGGGCCTCGGCCTTCTTGTCCTACACAGTCCAGTCCTTGCTGAATGATTTTCAATCATTAGTGAAACTGCTGTACCAGGGGACAGATGTGATTGCCACCTTGGCAGTAATGGAGCAGCAGACTCGCCTCCTGTCTGACATATTGATCGACATTTTGGGGGCTGCGGCTGGTAACGCCGCTATTCAGACTCTGCGTCAGGTCTGGCTTGGACACTGGAAGGCGATACTTATGAAGATCCCCTTTGCGGGGTCTAAGCTCTTTGGGACTTCTTTGGAGGACATGGTAAAAAAGTCGGCGGAGGACCGTAAGCTGTTCCCATCCGGTCTACCAGGGGCTGCTTTTCTGGGCCCAAGAGGGCGTTTCTTTCCACGGGTCGCGGCCGGGGCACCCCTTTCTTCCACAAATCCCGGTCTCAGCCGGCGGCTTCTTCCTCCATCCCTAAGTCCTGACTATCTCCTGTCCCAGCCTGGTGGTGCTCTGGTGGGGGGATGCCAGCGCCTCTTTCTCTCTGCTTGGGAGTCCTCGGTCGCAGATCTATGGGCACTGTGGATTGTTCGGAAAGGTTTCTCCATCGCCTTCAGCTCCACTCCTCTGGACGCTTTCCACGCTAACTCGCTGACTTCCTCTCCAGTCAAGCAGGTGGCCCTGCTGGCTGGCGTCCAAGATCTGCTCAGCAAGGGGCCATTTGTCCTGTTCGGCAGTCTCAGAGGGGTTGCAGCGCGTATTCCATCCTGTTCTTGGTAAGGACAGTGTCTGGGGACTTTCATCCTGTTTTGGAAGGAAGCGGGTTAATTCTTTCATTCCCCACATTAAGCTCAAAATGCTTTCTCTGCAGGAGATTCTGCCGCTGCTGATCCAGGGAAAGGTGATCACTTCTCTTAATCTGCTGGACGCCTACCTCTAGGTGCCCATCCATCCAACCTCTCAGCGTTTCCTCAGGTTCTGCGTAGGGGGCAGCCAATACCAGTTCCAGGTACTTCCTTTTGGGTTCTCTTCTGTCCCGAGGGTGTTCACTAAAGTTCTAGCCCCTTTGATGGGTATCCTCCTCGGGGAGGGGCTCAGGGTTTTCCCTTACTTGGATGACTGGCTTATTTCTGCCTCTTCTTTTCCAAGGGGACGCTTCACGTCAGGAGGGTCTGCGAGGTGCTGTTTTCCCATGGCTTCCTGATCAACCTAAAGAAATCTCACCTGTCACCTTCCTAGGACTTGGTCTACATTGGGGGTCGGTTGGACATGCTCCAGGGGAAGTTGTTGCTACCTCTGGAACGTCAGAACACCTTGTGGCGGATCTGTGTTCTCTCCTGGGTCGGGATTCTGCTCCTGTGATTCTGTGGTTGAGGGTTCAGGGGCTGACGTCGGCCACCATCAATGTTCTGCCTTGGGCTCGTCTACACCTGTACCCCTTGGTGAATCATCTCCTGTCCCTCTGGGTTCCCTGCTCGGCAGACTACGAGACCTCGGTCCTGGTGTCCCCTCGGATTTGGGCCGACTTGGGCTGGTGGTTGGTGGAGGCTCATCTCTGAGGGTCTTCCCTTCAAGGTTTCCCCGTCCCGGGTGGTCGCAACTGATGCCATTCACCTCGGCCTGGGGGGTGACCCTGGGATCTTGGTCAGTTAAGGGGTGGTGGGATCCTCTGCAGGCTCGGTGCTCCTCCAACTTCTGCGAGTTGAAGGCACTCCTTATGGCTTGTCTGGAGTTTTCTCCATCTCTCTGGGGTCATCATGTTCTGGTTCAGATGGACAACCAGGTGGTGCACGGTTACATCAACCATCAGGGGGTTGCTGCGTTCGCTCCCTTTGGTTGCTGACCCAGGAGCTGATGTCCTGGGCGGAGGCTACGGTCCTGTCCCTCAAGGCGGTATATCTTCTGAGGAAAGAGAATGTGGTGGTGAATGTCTGAGCCAGGTGTTTCCTCCTCTGTCTGCCCTCTCCCTGTCGCCCATGGTGTTTCGCAGCCTGGTGGGCCGGTTTGCCCTTCCGCGGATAGACTTGTTCGTGGAATGAGGGCAATGGTCTCCTTCCCTGCTTCTGTGCGCTCCGTCCGTGCCCAGGGTGTGGAGGGTGGATGCGTTGTCGTTACCTTGGCTATGGTGTCTCCTGTATGCCTTTCCCCCTTTTCATTGATTCTGTGGGTCTCACTCAAGATCCGCCTGGAGAAGGCGTTCGTGCTCTTGGTGGTTCCCGGTTGGGTTCGCCGCCCCTGGTTTCCTCTCCTCTGCAAGTTGTCTGTTCGGGAGTGCTGGCTGATTCTGGATCTGCCCTTCCCATTGCGAGGCCCTCCGCTCCCCAGAATGTTGTTGCGCCGGCTCCATCTGTAGGCTTGGCTCTTGAGCGGGTGACCTTGTTGGCCCAGGCCTGTTCTACGGGCATGGTTGACTTGCTGCAGGGTTCTCGTAGGTCCTCCACTTTGATGTCCTATTCCCGCCACTGGTAATCCTTTTCTCGTTGGTGCGGACTGCAGGGTTACGACCCTGTCTCGGTGGACCCCATAAGGGTCCTGGATTTCCTGGCGGAGGGTTTTTCCCTGGGTGTAGCCCCCTCCACTCTGCGGGCTCAGTGGGCTCCCCCACGGGCCTTCCGTAAGCTATTTGCCTGGCTCCTCTATGGGATCTCCCGCTGGTGTTGAGGGTGCTCCAGGCTGTCCCCTTTGAGCCCCTGGTCTCGGTAGACTTGAAATTTCTCACCTTCAAGGTGGTGTTCATGGTGGCTATTGTCTCGGCTGGTAGGATGGGCGAACTGGGGTCGTTTCTTCGGCCTCCTCCCTTCTTGGGGGTTCTCCCGGACAGTCTGGTCTTTCGTCATGACCCTTGTTTTCTTCCCAAGGTCCCCTCTCTCGTGAACCGTTCCTGTGAGGTGATCTTGCCTTCTTTTCTGACTGGGTCTGAGGCCTCTGTGGCCTTACTAGATGTTTGGCGAGCGGTGGAGGTTTACCTGGACCGCACATCTGGTTTTTGTCATTGTGACAGTTGGTTTGCAACCTTTGGTCCAGTTCGTTCTGGTCACAACCCCTCCGTCTCCACCGTGAGTCGTTGGCCTAAGCAGGCTATCCTACAGGCCTACGAGTCCCAGGGGTCTGAGCTCCTGGCAGGGGTCTAGGGTCATTCCACCCGGGGCCTCTCAGTGTCCTGGGCCTCTTTTAAGGGAGTTTCCATGGAGAATATCTGCAGGGCTGCGACTTTGTCTTCTCCGCACATGTTCTTGGAGCACTACTGGCTGGTGTTGGGTGGTTCTCCCCCTGGGGTTTTTGCGGGGGTTGTTCTGGGGGCCGTGTCGTCCGTCCCATGATTTGTCCCTCTGGTTTGTCCTGTGTTTTCACCTATATGTTTGGTACACTGGATTAAAACTGTCTTTTGCTATCAAATCATCCTTGTCAGCGGTTTATTGTGCACGATGAAGCCTCTTGGCTTGGGTATGTGTCTCTTCGTTCTTCATGTGGCGAGGAAGACTTTCGAGGAGGTAATGCTCGGTTACTTACCGGTAATCTAAATTACTCCGATTATAGTCTTCCTCGCCACATGAGTTCCCATCCCTCCCTCCCTGTGTGGCTATTGGCTTCATGTGTATGCTTGGGAGTTCTCAGGCTGAGGGTTGGGCCGGCACTCCTCTTATAGAGGTCAAGGGTGCTAGGGGTCGGCCATGTTGGGAAGGGATGGGAGGCATGGGAAGCTAACTTTTGCTTTGGAGGGTTCTGGTGTGGAGCTGAAGCTCACTTCGTTCTTCATGTGGTGAGGAAGACTATACTCGCAGTAATGCTTTCTCCTCTCACAGCCCTGCCCTAGAGGACACTGCTGAATGACCCGAGAACCAGCACAATCGTGAAGGCCCCCTGTTTCCCCTCCCGCACTGCCCTTGCCTCCATGGGTGCCCCAGGGCCTCCTGGCATTGCTGCACGCTGGTGGGGTGAGGGGCGAACTCCTCAGGGACTGCTGAGGGCCATGGCAGCAGAGGGTGAGGGGAGCCAGCCCGGGGTTGTGATCACGCTGAGCGACCACCTTGTGGGTACTGAGGAGTGTCCCTAAGCAGAGTGTGGACTTCACATGACTATCAGTGCCTTTAGCCCCCTGTTTACGAGCCAAGGCAGATGCCTCGGTTACTTACCGGTAATCTTCATTACTCAGAGTCATTACGACCCTTCGCTAAGGACACAATAAAGTGTAACGTGACCTCAGCCCGAGTCTAATTATATCGCAGTGCTATGGTGAGCGGGCGAGGGCGCATTTGGTCGTTCCGGGTTGAATCATTACATTGTACTGCCCATAGAGGGGGGGTTAAAAGCGTAAAAGTTGCGGCAAAGCTTGGGTGTATTATAAGGTTCTGGTACATTGTTTGAGCTACGTGAATAAACCAGCGCTCGAGATCTTCCCAGCATCGAAAGTGAAAGTGCACACCGCGTGCTGAATGTAAATAAAGCACAACGTCCTGTCCGAAGTACGTAGCACAAACTCAGTAAAGAAAATAGTACTTAGAACTCTACAAATAACACGCACCATGTAGGAACCGAGGTAATGGGGCCAGTAGCCATGGGACGTTGCAAGTGACGACACAGCAGGTACTAAGGAGGGACTAACAAGCCTCTACCAATCAGAAGCCAGTATTTAGGAAGGACAAACACACTCGGCAATGAAAACCATGAGCGGGGAAGAGGGCTGGGCTGCACTCCCATACTGAACTACCCCAGATCTTCGCCAGAGAAGCCCTTGCGTGCTGACTCTAGGCTCGACCTAAAAATGAACAAGGTAAAACCTCTTAGTAAAATGAGAACGAGAAAAACGACCTAGAACCGGGAAGGGCCTCCTCACACCAGCAACAGAGGGATTTCTGGAGGGAGTGAGGAAGGGAGACAGCAGGCAGCAAGGTATGAGGCGCCACCTAGAGGCACAGATTAACACTGAGGTGCACTGGCAGAGCTGTGTGTGATTTCCACTGCTAGACTAGTGTGGTGCCACAGAGGCAGACGGGGCATACCAATTAGAAGCCCCTTGCGCCACCGGTGCGTCACTTTTAAAATGGGAAAAAGTGACGTACCGGCTGCGCAAGGGGCATGTAAATAAGCCCAAAGGAGTATAATGGCTCGGGCTTGTGTTCGCTCAGAAGTCATGAAAAGCACGTGGGTTACTGGGGCGTTCTACACCATAGGGCATTTCCTGAAAGGGAACACTTAAGGGCGGAAGTTGTCTTGAACTCTGAATTTCTAAGTGAAGTTCTGCTTCCTCTGGAAATGTTGTTTTTAACCCGTTAGGTAGTCAGTGGTAAAGGCCACATATATGTGATATAGGCTGTCTTGTATGCACCGCCAGTTTAGACGGGAAGCCCTTTCATATGTGGCAGACCTGGGGAAATATGTTCAAATATCCCGCCTGCAGAGACGAGTCAAGCTCTTGGTAGTGCAACCTCCAGGGGTGAAAGCCGTCTCTAGGGAAGTGGTGTCAGGATTCAGAAGGTATTACCGGTATTTGATATCGAAAATGAGTCATATAATAATAATAATCCACATTTGTCAAGCGCACAATCACCCGTAAGGGTCTCTAGGCGCTGGGGGCCGTCGGGAAGATTAAGCAAGCTATTGCCCAGAGTCACATGGTGCTGGGCCGCCGGTGCCGGGGATCGAACCGTGATCCCCAGATTCCGGAGTCAGTCGCCCTGGCCGCGGCGCCACACCTCTTCCACTGACAGCGGCCCTAACTAACGTCCACAGTTGGGAGAAAGTGACTCGTTCCTTGGACAGTGCTCTGTTCCCCGGGTCCACTGGAAATATTCCATTTTGTGGCTGCCGCATTTTTATAGATTTACCACACCTGCCACTTAATCTACCATATGCTGAAAAATGTGCACTTTTTTCAAACAACAATGTATTTCTACTTCAAATGGATTAAAAGTTACTAAAGAAAGTTCCACATAGGGTGCGGCGCCCTGGCAGACCTTTCATTTGCTGGCAGCTACATTTATGTGTTAAACTGGTTCTAATGAGGTGAAATGTTTGCTCAAATAGAACTAATATGAGTTAAAATGACTAACAGGCGAAATATTAGTGCCACAGAATGTGCCGCATTTTGCTGCCTAATTTGCCACATAATTTGTTGACCATAACGCATAATTTGGTTCTCTATTGCTGCCTGGGCCGCCTCTTCCGTTGGAGCGGAGGATGGTCGCCTCACTTAAATTCCCCTGACATGGAAACTAAAATCGTAATTCATTACCATTTTATTTTTCATGCCCGTCCCGAACTGAGTGTCACGATGGGGCGGGGCCTACTGAGTGACAGCAGGGAGGAGAGTGGGCTGTCTATGCACTGTTCAAAGTGCACATGTCTCTTTGGCCTGCCGTCTTGCAATGGCCAGCCACACATGCGCACTTTAAAGATCTGTAATCCAGCTAATTTTAAAACAGCTGGGTTAGAGTAAGTCCAGCACTCCAGGGCGCTGTGGAGTGCCGATTGAGACCACGCCATCCAATCAGGGCACTGGTCTCATGCTGTTGAGCAGCACCAGGATTGGTCAAGGGAGTTTCCTGGTAGCCAGTCTACATTCTTGACAAGGACATCCTGAGCGAGCAAGTCATGTCGAGTTCGGTAAGTATTTATTTTTTATTTTATTTGAATGCATGTCCCCTCCCCCCCCCAAGTAGAGGCCAGCCGCCACTGATTGCTGCAGTCCTGGTGGCTGCTCGTGACGTGTGAGTCTAATGCAAACTTGGAGTCAATATCCGGTAGCCAAGGACTGCTTGGAAACAGGTGATCTGGAGCACTTATTCTAAGTTCTCATGGTACTCCCAACATTGCAATGTGAGGCAAATCCAGCAAGTAGGTTGGTCTGGATGCGGACTAAGATATTAGTAGTGCTGGAACTGGAAAATATATACTTCAGGAACCAATAAATTGATGTTGAAGGTGTGGCAGAAGAAAGTAGTGGAGTGACGAGGGGCGGAGTCTTGCACAGCAGAGTCTGACAACTAACTTCTACATTTATGTTTTAAAAAATCTGCTGGGAAAAAATTGGCAACAAGGACACATGTGACAGCAAATCAGTTCTAGAACACATAACTGGTCCCAAAGAGGTTGCATTAAAAATATCTTACAGGGCTAAGACACCTGCTGTACTGAGGGTAGAATGGAAATATAGAGGTTCAGCTACCCCTGTCCCGAGCACCTGTTTGCTCTTGAGAAGTGGCGGTACTCTCTCATTAAAAGCATTGCAGCAGTGCTGAGATGTGCGGGTACTACCTCTTCCTGATTAAAGAATTGCAGGTACTGGGTACTTTCTTGTATCTTCCCATTTAGAGCTCTAGTGCTGCAGAGACCTTTGCGTGCCCAGCAATTTTCAGTGAATAACGGTAAGATAACTGGTGTTTAATGCAGTGCAGTGTCTTGTCCAGTCACAGGTGTGACTCATAAAGAAGCATAGAGGGTTAATGTGCCTGCTGCAAAGCACATCATGTAATGTGCAGATCACATGCCTGTATTTTATGTAGGTAGTTAACTGGGTTACTGCTTTCGTCACAGAGATCCTTTTGTTGTTTCCATTTCAAAAGTTATAATCCCAGTATAACACAGTGAGCTATGAACCGGCGTCAAGGAGATGTATGCAAACTGCAAGTACTGGGTTTCGATCCTTATTGTTATTCCTCTCAATTTATCGGTAGTCTATGTTTGCAAAGCAAGGGTCCTTTGGGGAGTAATAAAGTCCGGTAATGCGGACAATCCCAATCAATGCGTTACATTTTAAATCCTGACTTTGAGTCTCTCTCGACCATGCACTTAACATATAGTGTCAACAAGCATGAATGATGCATGACTCCTACACCATTAAGGGCCCGATGTAGGTAAATCTGATTTACCGACTCTAGAATACCGAATTTTACCGATTCGGTATTCTAGATTCGGTATTCTAGATTCGGTAAATCAGATGTAGGAAAAAATTCGGTAATTTTTACCGAATCTGTATGATTCTGTAATTACCGAATCGGTATTTACCGCTTCGGTAATTGCCATTGATTTCTATGGGCCTTGAGGCCCATAGTAATCAATGTCAATTACCGAATCGGTAAATACCGATTCGGTAAAATTACCGAATTTGCAAGGGGGACAGGGTGTCACTTTGACACCCTGTTGCACCCCTGATTCTGGCACACATACATGCCCTTAGGGCATGCATGTGTGCCACATGGCAAAGGTGTACATGCACAGATGTGCATGTACACAGGAATTCGTTATTTACCATGACATAGTATGTCATGGTAAATACCGAATTCTTAAGGGCCGGTGGCACTGTTTTCAGTGCCACCTACATTACAAATTTGTGATTCGGTAAATTTACCGATTCGGTACTTTACAGAATCGGTATATTTACCGAATCTGTAAATATACCGAATCGGTAAATTTAAGGCTCCCTACATCTGAAACTCCAAATACCGGTCGGTAACGGCCGAAATCGGCCGTTACCGACCGGTATTTGGCCTCCTACATCTGGCCCATAACCCTTATCTTTTGTAAAATGTCCTGTATATCGATTTACAAATCTGCATGGTTTATTGTCTCTTTGTGTGTGATAGAAAGCCTTCTGGCACCCTACTCTGGGATAAGTATCTCTGTAAAAGAATGAAATGATTAATAAATTGATAAGTGCCATTGAATCGTTATATGTGTAATCACCCATACATCACGATATAACCAGCATTTTTACCGTGCCTGCTCATCTTTTACAAAGGGGGGTTTACCAAAGTCAAAAACCTCCCTTCAAGCCATAATTTTTCTAGCGTACTTGTGAAGTGATAACCTGCGTGCCTTCGTTTTCTTCCATTGCATTGCAGTCTACGTGTTAGTCTCCCGATTACTCTCAGCCAAGATGCTACTTAACCCCTCCCATGCTCATGACGAGCTCAGTTCATCATGAGCCACGGTTGCCATGTGCTCATGACGAGCTCAGCTCGTCATAACGGTTCCAACGCTCGCACGCGGGGCTAATTCCCCCGCTGTGCTGAGCGTTCCACACAAACGGGTGTGGCCGTGACGAGCTCAGCTCGTCATAAACACACGACCACCATGGCTCATGACGAGCTGAGCTCGTCACGAGCACCGGGGCGCTGTGCAGCCCCCCCGCCACCCAGCACAGCGGGGGAATTACCCCCGCGGCCAAGGGGTTAAACAAATGGGGGGTTGATCATGCTTTTGTTTTAGGCCCAGCTGGAAGAGAAAATAAGAAAGCCTCCTGGAAGATACTGCTCTGAACAGAGGGCCAATAACACGCGATGGTGGATACATTGTATCCTGGTGTAGGTAAATTATACCAGGACACATTCAGCATATTTCAGATCCCAGATCTGACTCAGCAATGGCTGTCAGAACCAGTATCTGGCAGGATCCCCCTCATTTCCTGTACAGGATATTAGTGTTCCCTGGTAATTACTCGAGGCCCCTATGCTACAGTATATACCTCTTTATGACATGCATTTACCAACTCTTAAGCTCTCTGTATAGGCACTGCAAGCAAGGGCATGGGGCGGGGGTGGGGGAGGAGCACCCCAAAACAAGCATACTGGAGTTCAGACAGTGAATGAGCAATAAAGATGACTTTAAACCTTGTATTTTACTTGTCACATTTGCTGTGTGTTTAAAAATAGAGAGCCAATGTTGCTGCTTGCTCTTTTAAAATGGAGAATGGTGTTTACTTTTCTTTCTCTGACTGTAAATTGGGAGGATTTTGTAAATTCAACTATGAGACAATATTGCTGGTGTACAGGGAATGCTAAAGGAAAGGCTGAAGGATGTAAGTTTTTTTAGGACACAGCAGTATTCAAATACCTGTAAATGAACTGTACAATAAGCAATTAAGGAAGCACAAATTAATCAAATGTTATGGTAATTCTGAAGTGGGATAGAAACAAAAGATTTAATGGGATCAAAACAAATCCAGAAACTTTACTTGGTGATGTGCAAAGTAGAAATATTTGCTGAAACCTAATTTTAACACTCTATCGCTCGTGTGCGACACATTTTTATCAGTACAATTACATGTCTGTGCCAATTTAGTGGCCATTTCGTTGAAAACTGTACTGTCTACAAATGACACTGCGCTACCACACCATGCTTTAGTAATATATTTGCGACAGTGTGAGCCAACACCACCACTGGCTACATACCACACCCTTACCACTCTCCTGCTGATGGGCAGGGCTCATTTGCTACACTTTTTTTTGTTTGACACTTGAATTATTCACAATACCTATGACTTCAGTGATGTAGCATTGATGAATGGGCCATGTCTGGCATATGCGAGCTGGCTAAGCCAAAGGCTGCCAATCTTCTGAGGGGGCGGTTGGACCTGTTCCTTCCTGCAGGGTCCTTAAGAAACCAGGCCTAGACCCCTTGGACATGGCCAACTACCGTCCAATCTCCTTGCTTCCAGGAATGGGCAAAGTGGCCGAGAAGGTGGTGAATAGGCAGCTTTCAGAATATCTAGAAAAGAACGGTCTCCTGAGTGACTCCCAAACGGGTTTTCGCCCAGGTCAGAGCACAGATACTGCCCTTCTAGTTGCTACTGAAGAGGCAAGATGCATCTTAGATTCAGGGGGATCAGCAGCCCTGATCCTCCTGGATCTAAGCGCTGCATTTGACACCGTGGACCACCCAACCTTGGTCCAGCGCCTCGCCAAATTGGGCATCACGGGGTCAGCCCTCAGATGGCTGGAGTCCTTCCTCGAGATAAGATCGTTTAGGATCTGGGAGAATGGCTCAATGTCCAAACCTATCCCCCTTCAGTGTGGGGTACCTCAGGGCTCCTCCCTGAGCCCCACACTGTTCAATGTTTATATGGCCCCGTTAGAGGAGGCAGTAGCCCCCTTCGGGATCAAATCTATTAGTTATGCAGACGACACACAACTTATCGTCTCGCTGTCACAACAAAGGGGACACCCATCCGACCTATCAAGATGCCTATCAGCTATCTTCTCATGGATGTCTGACTCCAAACTCAGACTCAATGGAGCTAAGACCGAGGTTATGGTCATAGGCCACCCACTTCCATCCTTGTCCTCTGATCATTGGCCTCCGTGTATGGGGGACTTACCATCCCCTAGGGAGAAAGTTAAAAGCCTCGGGGAGTGGTTTGAACCCCAACTCACATTCATGACCCATGCACAGAAGGTGGCAGGAGGATGCTTTGGATTACTGCGGGCTGTAAGGAAGGTCCTCCCCCTTCTTCCCTTTGAATCGAGAAAACTTCTAATTCAGGGCCTAATCTTGGCCAGACTAGACTATGGCTACGCCCTCCTCCTGGCGGCACCTCAGGCCACGATCAACATCTTACAGCGGGTTCAGAACACCGCAGCTAGGCTCCTTATGGGAGCTCCCAGATGGGTTTCAGCTAAACCCTTGCTCAGAGCTTTACACTGGCTCCCAATCCAGGAGCGAATCTCCTTCAAGTCACTATGTATTGCCTACAAATCCCTTCAAGGTAATGGCCCTCCAGCCCTTAGGGGATTGATCTGCCCTTATAAACCGACTCGGGCCCTTCGATCTGATGGAGAAAACCTGGCCATAACACCTAGAGTAAGGAAAGCCCGCACTGGAGATCGTAGGTTCTCGCTGAATGCAGAAAAAAAGTGGAATGCCCTGCCCAGGGACCTACGGAAGGAACCCTCCTACTTGAAGTTTAGAAAATTACTCAAAACTTTCCTTTTCCCCAAGGCCCCCTAACTTTCTTCCTCATTTGGTCTGTTATTAATTGTGTTAGCGCTGGGACGCTCTAGGGCAGCCATGCGCTTTATAAACCCAATTTCATTTAATTTCATTTCATCCCCAAACATTTTGCTGGTATTAAGACTCTGCGCACCTTGCCACTGCTAACTAATGCTAAAGTGCATGCACCCACTCTTTAAACATGGTAACATTGGCTTATCCCCAATTGGAATATTTAATTTTACTTATAATTCCATAGTATAGTGGTACTACATGTAACCAGGGCCTGTAAATTAAATGCTACTAGTGAGCCTGCAGCACTGGTTGTGCCACCTACTTAAGTAGCCCTTTAAACATGTTTCAGGCCTGCCAGTACAGCGCCTGTGTGCGCAGTTTTAAACTGCCATTTGGACCTGGCAAAATAAACCTTTTCCTAGGCCCAAACCTTACTTTTTAATAAATATAAGTCATACCTAGGGACTCCCCTGGACAGCACAGAGAACTGGGTGCAATGTACTTAAAAAGTAGGATATGTACTTTTAAGTTTTACATGTCCTGGTAGTGAAAAACTCTGACATTCGTTTTTCAATACTGCAAGGCCTACCTCTCCCATAGGTTTACATTGGAGTTGCCTTATTACATTTTATAAGTGTAATTTCCAAATGGGAAGAGATGACCAGTTCATGGTTTGTGTATTTGGAATAGAAGTAAAAAGCCCTATTTAGTGATGAAGTTGAGTCACAATTTTAACAAGCATTTGCAATGCAATAGGTCTCGCATTTGCAAAAGTTTGAACTATTGGCATTGTAAATGACAAACCGTTTATTTATGTGTTGGTTTTGAAGACAGAAATAAATGGCTTTGTGATTTACAATGCTAATAGCTTAAACTCTCGCAAATGCGAGACCTATTGCATTTGCAATGCACTAAGTCTCGTATTTGCGAGAGTTTGAGGTATTAACATTGCAAATAACAATGATTTTTATTTATGTTTTTAAAATGAAAACAAAAATACAAGGCATTGTGATTTACAATGCCAATAGCGTAAACTCGCGTAACTGCGAGACCTATTGCATTGCAAATGCTTTTTTTTTAATGAGCCCAGATTTCTAACCTTATTCAGTAAACCGAGACTGATCGGATCGATCCAGCTTTTTGCCTCAGTCCGAATGCTGGTGAAAAGGCCCTCCTTACAATGAGACGTGCATTATCATACATACGGGCAGCCAGGGAAGACTGGCAGGAAACATTTATAATTTCCCTGTTCCGGTTCCAGTTCTGTTGGGGACAGTCCCTGCAGACGATGTTTTGTTTTATGGTTGCAGTCTCTGTCCCCACCGCTGTTGCCTTTCCAGGACCCCCACCCTATGGACAACAGGTGTGCAGAGACTCCCCTCTGGACATTGGATGACCTGCCCTCCTCTTCACCGAGAGAAAGATGCTTAACAGGTCTAGGGGAGGGACTGCGGCTAACAATACACATCTGAGTTGTGTGTACTGCAGAAACAGCTAGCATTGCTCGGTCTCAAGGTTTTTACCTTAAGCGAGGTCGAATGCCTGCATCCAGATTTCTACCAGTGTCGTCGGTTCTTGGTTGGTGTGTTATGCACTGTACAGACCAGGATACACCCTACCCATTGTCCGCCGCTTGCACTGAGCGTGGCACAATGTAATCCTGCTCTCCAAGCGTCCCTCTGCTATCCTGCTATTTCCCCAACATAATACCCGTCCCGGCACCTGTGAAATCATTTGCATACAGGTGTTCACACACCAGAAGCCCTGTTGATTATTAATCATGCACAGGGCTCAGAATACAGCAACTTCCTGGATGTACGTGTGCATTTGGCACTGCTTCTGTTTTGATTTCACAAGTCTGGCTACATTGAGTGTTTGCGAGGGGTGAAGGGCAGAGCTGGCACTGGGGTACCAGATGCAATGCAGGCTGACCGACTCGTCCCCGCAGGGGACTCTCATAAGGGGGCGGCCCCCTTAGTGCCGCAGGATGGCACACTGGGCAGCCTAGTGTTCCGAGACCCCTTTGGGGTCCCGCTTGCCACTTCCGGCCTGGGTGGGGGGCGGGGAGAGGTATAAATGCCTCCCCCGCCCACCTGGCGGCCTCTTTGTCCCGCACCCTGACGCTGTTTGCTGCTGCTGCGTCGAGGTCGCAAGACCACAAGGTTAGTCTATGCGGGCCTTGTTTGTTCCCTGACCTAAGTAGGGGTCTCTTCACGCGGGCTTTTCCCGTGGGGGACCCCGTCCCAGCTCCGGCCCCAGCCTTGTGCATTTTAGCAAGTATTTAAGGCCGTGGGCGTTCGGGGGTAGGGTGCGAGTGGTCGGGGTTGGAAGGGTTGGGCCCCGCGGGCAGCAGCTGTCGCTTGTCTAGATTTGAACATTAAAGCGCCTACTTCGAACCAGGCGACTTTGCTGCGGCGCTTTCTGGGGGCTAAAGCGGTACAAAAGGGGGTGGTGATGGACGGAGCATCTGAACCAATCAAACACTCTCACCCAGTCAAAAGATCTGGGTCTAATCCATCACCGTTCTTTAGCCCACTCTGCCACCCCAGTTCAAACATGGCCATATGCAAATCAGTCTGACCCTGTGCCTCATGGGAACAGGCCAGCTCGAACTGCCAAGCCATGCCTTCCCTGGAGCGGAAACAAGCTTCCGAGGACCGGTTTCTGGCATTACAGCCGTCTTCAGCCCGGCTTGCTTGAATCCAGTGGCAAAGTGAGCAAGGGACTCACGTCTGAGCATACCCTACCACACTTATGGTGGCCAAAGCGGTACAAAAGGGGGTGGTGATGGACGGAGCATCTGAACCAATCAAACACTCACACCCAGTCAAAAGATCTGGGTTTAATCCATCACCGTTCTTTAGCCCACTCTGCCACCCCAGTTCAAACATGGCCATATGCAAATCAGTCTGACCCTGTGCCTCATGGGAACAGTCCAGCCCAAACTGCCAAGTCATGCCTTCCCTGGACCGGAAACAAGCTTACGAGGACCGGTTTCTGGCATTACAATGGCACCGAGGTAGGACAGGAAAGGGGCGGGCATGCGGGTGTCAGTTTCTGCTTGCCTCTCCAAGAACAAGCGCTCATGTGCAGCGCTGAAGTGCTTTGTTTGCTGCAGGGGGGCTAGGCATCCTCCCCCCGTGTCTCGGCATACGGCAGGCCCCTACAACCTTGAGGGTGCAACCGGGTCTCGAGGGGGCAAGTAAACAGAGACAATCACCCCCCTCCATAGTGGGTGACAGGAGACAGTCGAGGGCCTACGGGGGCATTAGCACAGGACCGGATGCGGTATATTTGAGGAATGCTCAACAGCTAGTAGCAGGCCTAGGGACCAGTTCACAAACGTCTGGGGCGGATGCGCCATCCCAGCCTAGGATAACTTGGGGCATCCGTCATGCGGCTTTCGGCCGCAGCACCTCCCCATGCGACATGTCGCGGAACTCGCTGAGGGGTTAGGTATGTCTACAGTGCTTTGAGGCAGTCAGGCTAGCACTTTTCAATATTTTAGAATAGTGCTGTTCAAATAAGGTCAATCCGCCAGGCACCTAGGTCGCGGCTTTAGCCAAGGGGTTAGGCCTCTTGCCACAGCGCTTAGAGGCCGGTCAAAGGGAGCGCTTTTCAATTGCTTAAGGGTAGCCCTCGTTTTAGATGACTATGTACGGCCTCGTCACCACAGCGGGAACCTAGGCGGATAGGTCACGGCCCGCGCTGTGGGTCTAGGCCTCTTTCTCGCAGCACTGTGAGGCCCGTAAGGGTAGCAATTTTTTTCTTTAAGTGTAGCGAGTGTCGTTATATGTCTGTTGTGTGGCCTTGTCACCACCCAGGCGTCTATGATGTGGTCGTCTCTGGGGGGCTAGGCCTCTTGTGCAGCAATTGGAGGCACGTAAGGGCAGCGCATTTACATTGGTAAAGGTAGAGCTTGTCTGAGTATGTCTGTCTTACGGCCTCCTCTCCGCAGCGCTTTTAGGCCCGTTTCAGCGCTTTGACGCTCAGTTACTCAGTGTCCGAGGGAACTGAGTAACTGAGTAATTGATCGTAATGGTGTAGTGCGGTGCACATCACAATGGCACCGAGGTAGGACAGGAAAGGGGCGGGCATGCGGGTGTCAGTTTCTGCTTCGCCTCTCCAAGAACAAGCGCTCATGTGCAGCGCTGAAGTGCTTTGTGTAGAGTCCTTGCTTGGGCCTAGGACATAAAGGACGCAGACACTTGTGGTACTGTTGGTGGCAGGTATCTAACCTGACCACGCCCAGGGCCCTGGGCCTTTTATTCGCTTACTTGCGTGTCCACGCTTACGTCTGGACTCAACCAAGGCCCCCTTACGCTCGAGGGGCAAACCAGGCAGGAACAGTGGGAGGGGGCGTGTGCTGCAGTGGTACGCCCCACTGTCAGCAACACTACATTCCTCCTTTACCTAGGGATAAAACAAACTGGGAAAATGCAAAAGCACACAAATGTCTTTCTGGTCAGCGGGGGTGCTGTGACCGTTATAGCTGGTACGTTCAACAAAGTTCAACAAAATGTCTCTGGTGCAGTCTCTGAATTTACTGAAAAAAACCCATAACAGATAGGATACAAAACCAGAACAGTCTTATTTATTCTCGGCGGGGTCAGCCATCTCAGTCAGCTCAACGCCAGCACTGGGCCACAAAGTCTCGGTACCTCTGGGAAGGTTTGGGGCACGGACGTAGACTGTATCTTGCTTGGCTTCGACCTTCCGCCGCGACTGGGGGTGTTTCTTCTGATTCTCTAGTCTCGTTGATGCTGGGATCTTCTGCTGGTCTCTCTGGCTCTTTGTCTCTCGGGGTGATGTCACCTGTTTGGTGTGTTGTGGTGCCTGTTCCGGTTGGTTCCGACGGTCTGTGCTGGGGGGGTCAGGTGCCAGTCATCCGGTTCCGGATCCTCTCCTCTCTCGGGTATTTGTTTGAAAAACGAAATGTTCCTTGTGACCACTTCCCCGTTCCTGACAGCCGTGACCATTGTCCCGTTTACATCTGTTACTCTCCAGGGGTCCAGCTCGAATGGCAAGCGGAACTTCCCGCCGGGATGGCGGTCTTTCACAAGAACTGTGTCCCCGAATTGGATGGGGCTGTCTGCTGCCCTCCGTCTTCGGGATGCTTCCTGGTTGTTCTTGGCGCGCTGTTCCATGGACCGGTTTCTGGGGTTTGGGGCTAGCTCCCACGTGGGGTGGTGTGGGATGGTGTCAGCGATAGCCCGGTTAAAGGAGAGTCGGCTTGGAGAAACTCCTGTGGTGCAATGCGGGGTCTGGCGATATTCTCGGAGAAATTGGTAGATGGCTAGCTCCAGACAGTGGCCATCGGCAATGGCGATATGGATTGTTTTGTTCAAAGTTCTCATTAGCCTTTCGACCTCCCCGTTGGCCTGCGGCCATCTTGGTGTTATCCGTTTGTGTTTGATGCTATGGCTCTGCAGGTACTCTGTAAACTCGCTGCCGTTGAACGGGGGTCCATTATCAGTGCGGACTTCCTTCATGAGCCCGTGGGTGGCAATGACCTTTTCGAACTTAGGGATCACTTCGGATGCCGCTGTCGACGTCACAATTTCTACTTCGGGGTATCGAGAGAAATCATCCACCACGACGAGCATGTACTTCCCCCCGGGGAGGCTGCCGAAGTCTGCACTCACTCGTACCCACGGGGATGTTGGCCCCTCCTCGGTGATCACAGGTGCTGGAGGGTTTGGCAGGCTCGTCGCTAGACACACTGGACAACTATGAACCACTTCTTCGACGGCTCTGTCGAGTCCAGGGAACCACAATTTGCTCCGGAGTCTGTTTTTAGATTTGACGATCCCTTGGTGCGACCCGTGTGCCAACAGTGCAGCTTGTTGGGCGAGGCTGCTGGGCAATACAAGGCGAGGGCCTCTCAGGAGACATCCTTCGGCCGAGACAGATAGTTCGTGCCTGACTTGATACAAGGCCTTCAGGACGGCTTGGGCGTCTGGAGTGCGAAAAGATGCCGGGCTCTGCAGCGCCTTCCAGTCGCCGGACGCTATGGCATGGATTGCGATCTGGAGACAGTCATCGTCTTTGGTGGCTCTCGCCACTTCTTCCAGGGACATTGGGCGTGGTCTCGACCGTTCGACGATTAGCCGGACGTACTCTTCTGTGGCTGCTGCTTCGGCTGCCTCAGCTTCGGTAACTGGACGGGCGTGCCTTGACAGATAATCTGCAGGGTTCCGCGTGCCGGGCCGGTATTCCACTGTGAATTGGAACTCCTGCAACTGTAGCACCCATTTCTCGATTCTCGGAGGTGGGCGAGAGGAAGAGCCTTGGAAGAGTGGTATTAGGGGCTTATGATCGGTGATCACTGAGAAAGGATGTCCATAGAGGTAAATATGGAAGTGGCGGCACCCCCATAGAATGGCGATGGCCTCGCGTTCAATTTGCGAATAGCGTTGTTCGGTAGGCGTCAGTGTGCGGCTGGCGTACGCCACGGGGGCCCACTCTCCGCATGCTTGTCGTTGCGATAGGACGGCTCCCAGGCCGGTGGGGCTGGCATCAACTAGCAGTTGTGATTCGTGTTGCGGGTTGAAATAGGCCAGGGTTGTGTCAGCCGACAGAGCTGCTTTGGTGTTTGTGAAGGATTCTTGCTGTTCTGGGCCCCATGTTCAGGCGGCATTTGACTTTGTGAGGTTGCGGAGGGGCCCTGTCAGGTCCGACAGATCCTTGATGAAACGCCCGCAGTATGTCACCATACCCAGGAAGCTGCGTACGGCCGTCACAGATGTGGGGGCTGGCGCGTCGTGGATATCCTTGACTTTTTCTGGGTCTGGGCCCACTCCTTGGTTGGAGAATCTGTATCCAAAGAAACTGATGTCTTTGCGTAGAAATTCACATTTGTCCCTGTGGAGAGTCAGTCCTCTCTCCCTCAGCCGGTTGAATACTGCTTGGAGGCGTCTGATGTGTTCTTCCAGTGTCGGGGCGTGTACCAGAATATCATCGCTCACATTGAGCACTCCGTCGAGGCCTTGTAGGACATTGTGAATGATGTTTTGAAACACCTCCGCCGCGCTTGAAATGCTGAAGTTTAGCCTCGTATATCTCCACAGGCCTGCGTGGGTGGAGAAGGTCGTGATCGGACGCGAGTCTGGGTGAAGGGGAATCTGATGGTATCCCGACCTCAGGTCCATCTTGGAGAACCACTTGGACCCTGCAAGCTCCCCAATGATGTCGTCAATGGTCGGCGTCAAGTGACGTTCTCTCTTAATTGCTAGGTTGGGGAGGCGCATATCCACGCATATTCTAACTGCCTCGGGCTGTTTCGGCTTTTTGGCCACTACGATGGGGGATACCCACGGTGTGGGTCCAGTAACTCGTTCAATGATGCCGGCTTGTTCAAGCATCCTCAGCTCGGCTTCAACTTTGGGGCGGAGGTGAAAAGCGATCCGTCTGTGCCGGAGGGCTACTGGGGCCACTGAGTGATCAATGTGGAGTCGGACGGGGGGGCCTCGTAAGCATCCGATGCCCTCAAACAGCGAGGAGTGTTCTGCCACCAGATGGTCCAATCCTTGTGCTTGTACTGTTAGGGCAAAGTGTATGAGCCCGAGCTCTCGTGCCGTCCTGCAACCAAGAAGGAACCCTGATCCTTCATGGGATACGTAGATCTTTGTCTGTAGCTGCGTTGAGTCGTGGGACACTGCTGTCCGGAATACTCCGCACAGGCGCAACGCGCCGGGTTCCGTAGGCAAACACTTGCACTCTTGTGGGGTGAAGCGCGGGGGCATCTTCGAGGCCTTGGTACACGCTGGCGGCCATGAGGTTTATCGTCGCGCCGGTGTCGATGAGGGCTCTGACAGCTTGGCCATGCACTTGGACGGTGCACATTGGTTCGGTCGAATCCGCGGCTGCTAGGGTGTTGAGCATGCGCACCACGTGGACTGACGCGGCGTCTTCTTCGTCGTCGTCCATGTCGCTGCTGTTTGATGATGTCGGTAGTGGCGCCATCTGTCGCACCCTCCTGGGTGGGCCACTTTGCTTCTTCCTTTGTGACGATAAGCAGACGCTCGCAAAATGATTGGCTTTGCCACACGCGCTGCAGATTTTGCCGTGGGCTGGGCAGGCGCCTTTGTGGGGAGTGGCACCTCCGCACCACATGCAGGCTTGACTGTGGGTGGATTGGGCCTGCTTCGGCCGCCCTTTTCTGGGAGGTCTCATTCGGTTGTCTGGAGGTTGCGTTTTGATGGCGCACACGGGCTCCGTCTTGACCGTGACCGCTGGCTTTGGCTCCATATGGGCATCGCGGGCCTTGGAAAGTTCTTTAGACCGCCCCAGGGCTAGGATGTCGCGCATAGACATGGCGTCCGTTTCTAGCACCCTCTCTCGCAGTTTTAGGGAGGCGCACCCCTGTATGAATTGGGCGCGAATTTCATCCTCCTCATCCGGGAGCGTGCACGTGCTGGCTAACTTCTTGAGCCGAGCGTAGAAGACATCTACTGATTCCTCTGGGAGTTGGCGTGCTTGGCGGAGTAGGAAGCGTTCGTAATCCGCGCTGGCAAATGGCTCAAAGTACCTCGTGATGGCGTCTCGTAGGGTGTTGTACGTGTGGGGCGGGTCCCCCTCCGTGATGTCTTTGGAGATGCCGTGGATGGCTTCACCCCCAAGGTGTAACAGCATTGCGCGCCGTCGCTCCGCTGCAATGTCCGCTGCGATGAAATAATTGTCAAGCCGTTCAACCCACTTCCGCCACCGGGCAGCCTGGGAAGGGGGGGTACCAGTGACTGTGAATGGCTCCAAAGGCGGTACGTTGGCCATGAAGGCCGACACTCGGCAGGGGAGGCCGGCAGGGGGGCTTTAGGCAGGTGCGGCATGCTCCAGCAGTCACCAGACGAGGAACAAACACTTTTGGAGGCGATCCGGTATAATGGAGTGCTCGCAGGCCCCGTTCCGCGGGATGCGTGAGACTTGGAAGGGCCGATGACACGCACAATGCGTGAGGATTGGCAGGGAGGCCGCGTAGCGCATCAAACACGTGGCGCGGGGCGCACCCAGCGCATGCGCGGGCCCACCGGGGAGCTGCTGGGGCTGGGCCCGGGAGATGCGATGTGGCCTGGGGCCGGAGGCTGCGGACAGCAGGCAGAAGGCTTTGGGGTACCTGGCAGTGGCTCGGGGCCACACAGCAGCGGAAGTCCGTGGCGGGTCGGGAGGCTGGGTGAAAATGCTCCGGGGACACCGGCAGGCACCACTGAACAGAGCAGCAGGTAGGCAGGCGGTGACGCTGGGGCGGGCCACGGCGGGCAGTCGGAGACCCAGGGGGCCACCAGGGAGAGCGCCGCGCGGGCTGGGCTGGAGGTCGGCAGCCAGGGCAGTGTGAGCGGTGGCGGCAGGGCTCATAGTGGGCAGGATGAATAGCCACCTCGTCGCCAGTGTAGAGTCCTTGCTTGGGCCTAGGACATAAAGGACGCAGACACTTGTGGTACTGTTGGTGGCGGGTATCTAACCTGACCACGCCCAGGGCCCTGGGCCTTTTATTCACTAACTTGCGTGTCCACGCTTACGTCTGGACTCAACCAAGGTCCCCTTACGCTCGAGGGGCAAACCAGGCAGGAACAGTGGTACGCCCCACTGTCAGCAACACTACATTTTGTTTGCTGCACGGCATGCTCCAACGCAATGTGGCAGTATTTCCACATCCCTTGTGCCCTTATATGAGAGCAACCCCGACGCCCTTAAACGGCAGCTTGTGTATCAGGCATCAAGCCTGCACCCGTCTCCCACAGAGGAAATTGCATAAATACCTTTCAAGCCAAAACTAACTAGGCGTCACTCGGACGCCAAGAGCTGTTGTGATAGGAGGCGCCTTATCCCTCCTCAACATACATCAATTAATGCCTAGGTGTATTTGAGTTGGATTAGCGTAGCACAATAGTGCTCCATCAGTGGGTACGGACGAGCAGGGTTCGATTCCCGGGTGGTCATAAGTAAAAGCATTTAAATCCGTGAAAGTTGAGAATAGTTTTAAGCAGTATTAGGTGGTGAAATTTGTCCCTTAAATCTGCGTGTCTGCATCCCTCACAAACTCCGCGATGTACGGGGCGTCCTATCAGGAAGGGCCTGGTTAGGCTGGGGTTTCACGCTCCTACCGCAACGGTGATGCACGGGCCCTCCCAAAAGGCAAGCAGATTACCTTGCGCCTACCAAATAAATAGTGAATCTACCTTTGGAGCTGATGTATTACGCCCAAGCCAATCGGGTCGAGTTCGCGGATGTAGAGCTGCAAAATACTATTTTGTGTCAGCGAAGAGGGCGCCGCTCTCCTACAGCTGCTTTAGTCGGCCTGCCATCGAGGGTCCTACAGTCGTCTGAGGCAGGATAGTGACATTCTCACGCAACTGCCGGTTGTGTGAGAAGGTGTCAATGAGGTCGAATGGGTATAGTAGATAGGAAGTACATGCAATTACCATTCGTAGCGCAAAGATGGCAAGTTGGAATCACGGCTGTTTTTAACAAGCAATTTTGAACTTGAACTACCATGTCTGGGTGAGCACACTGTCAGCGCTGATTTATGTTGTTCTTGAGGAAGGATTGCTATGGGAGGATTTTGTACCACTTCATATCTTGGGATTCTGTGGCACGGTCAACATATTATGTCTTGGCTCTATAGTATATGCACGTAATTAATGCTGCAAAGGCTCTGGTCATGGCCGGCCACACGTAGGTCAGCCATGCTCATGTTCCCTGCCCTGCTGCCTTCTATGCCGCGCAGCGGCGGGTTATGTTGGCCGGTATGCTTGGGTCCCTCGTGCTTTGGTGTAATCATCAGCATGTTTCCCATGTGTGGGGCAGGCACGGGGGCCAGAGGGGGCTTGGCAGCTTGCAGAGAACTGGGAGCTGGGGGAGTGTGAGTGTTTGCAGGTGATTGGCAGCTCGGCCGGGGGCGCGTTGGTTATTGTTTTCAGGCAGCGCTTCTCGCTTCACATGGCCGGTACTTTTTCCTTACTGGTTATTTAGTCCGTCACTTCTCGTGGGCCTATTTCTCGGAGGCTGCGCCACATGTTGAGCTATATTTAGGGAACTTTCATGTTTGTGATAGGCCCGGACAATAAAGTTTTGTTTTGAAAGTCTTTCAGGTCGGCATTGGGCTGAGTTTAATAGCTGTTAATAAATAGGCTGAGGTGAGTTTAACCCTGCAAACGTACAGCACTAAGGGCCCTCCCGTGATGGTGCTTTCTAGCGGTGGTACGAGTCCCGCTACGGTTTTGTTCTCCATTTGGGGCATCGTCTGATAGATTCATGATTTCATCTCCTTCTTTGCTCGATTATGCTCACGAGTAAGTGTCTCTCGAGTCGGTAAATTAACACTTGTCACACAGAAATCATGTAAATGTCACTTAAGGCAATCCATTCTTGGACAGCTGTCATCATTGCGTTTGATCCCCTATCCGGTTATCCACAGCAAAGGACTGACTATGACTGTGTCGGACACAGTTAACAGCAGTTTACATATTCACACGGGGGCAGAATGTTCTCGTCAGGAGGGTGTGCGTGCGGATGTGCTTGCTGCTTCACAAGCAATATGGTCTGTGTCAGCGCGCTCAAGGGATAGTTTGCAATATTGTGTCAAGCTCAGGCTGCTTATTTCTCTCTGCAACTAACATTGACAAAGCCAACTTCCCAGACCTTGTCAATGATGTTCTTGCTGCATCATATAACCGGATGCAATGACAAAAACAGCAAAATGCCAGTCAGGCGGCAGATTGGCTCCCTCAGGCACAGGGGGAACCGGGTGCAGGTATCCAGGGTGTGTCACTGGGGGCAGGTTTACACCAGGTGTTATGGTTGCAAGTACACTAGAGGGAACACCGGGTGCTTTTCTCATGTGTGGTCACGGTGTGCAAGTACACACAAGATGTCTCGGTCTGCAAAGCATGGCACGTTTTCAGGTATTCGACCAGCAGGACCAGGGCATCTAAGTTCACGAAAATAAAGGGGATTTTCTATGGAATAGGGGGACATAGGACAGATGTGCCATGACCTCATCCTCGGTCGCCTGTCCCTTAATTCTGCAGTGAGAGGTACAAAGATGACAATCGCAGTTGTCACCGTCAGACCTTTAGCTGATTTTCAAGGGGGATTTGAATATTTCAGAGGGAGGGATACATTCATATATTCCACCCTGCCTAAACAGTCACAGGGATGCACTAGTTCAGATTCATTCCAGACCTTATATGTACAGCTTCTGGTTCATACCACATGGCGGTTCAGTTGCCCACGATCATTAATAAAGGGCTGAAATGTCCTACTACTGCTTATCCAGCAGATAGTTTGGCTCATTGGACTGGGTGGTTTTCTGGGGCACGGCTAGGAACAGCACAACCAGCCGGTGTATTTTATCAGGTGGTCCCGACATATCCCCCAGCTTAGTTTGCTCCATTGTGTGGACTACTTTAAGTATTCGTGAATGTTTACAAATAGGCCAAGAGGTGACGGGTTGTTGGCCAACTTATCGGGTTTCCAAATTTCAGAGATTCTCAATCATCTGTTGTCCGGACAAACTTGGGTAGTGAAGTAACAAAGATTTAGTTACAGTAATATTAAGAGCTGCTGCTGTGGTACAATTTTGAAAACACAAGTCTCTATCCTTGTATCCTGGTTACTTGAATCAGGCATTTTAGTTACAGCCTCCTAGATAGCACAAAATTTGACCCGGAGGCACCAGGGAGCCTCACTACGTTGGCGGGATAACCAGTGTCTGGGAGTTGCAGTCACAATAATCGCGCTTAGAATGAAATGTTTTACAAGCCATGTGTGACATGTCCCTAATTTCTGTGTAATTATACGGGACGTTTCAACACATTTAGGGCCGGCAGAGTTTGGTAATAAAGGGGGAGAGCATATCGCACGATAGTATTAAGTGGGATAGTACCTTTTGACAGGTACTAAGGGTTAATTACAGGTATACAAGTGGCAAAATTATCTCAAGCATATGTTACTAGCAGGCTATGTGTATGTAACCAATTGATAGGGCTCGTAGGAGTGTATTACGTTACTAAGTGCAGCTAGTAGAATTGTTTTAATAAGCTATTAGAATTGTTTTAATCAGCTATTGTTGAACCCCTTTCACTGGCTGTGCGAAATATACCTGGGCACACTAAAATATTATAAAATGCTATCTTTCTGTCATAGCAATCCACCTGTGTCGCACAAGGGGGAGGGGCCCTTACAATTTTCCCCGCCTAGTTAGTTGTGGGGTACACACATGTCAAATTGGTAACTGTTTTAACCCCACAAGGTGAGAAAGTCAAGTATAGACTTCCGGAAGTGTGGCTATGGCCCGCCACTGCTATTTTCAGCAGCAAGTTCACCGGTGCTCAATTTGACAGGGTGGTTGTTTCTGGTGCGCGGCACCGTCCCTCAATTGTCACTAAGTAGCACTGTCTGGCTTTCAGAGAGGACCACTACAACAGGCACGTAGTAAGTCAAGATCATTGGTGACTATTGCCTTTGGATTTAACGGTTTGTTTTAATTTCTGGTGCCCAGAACAAATTGGACACTTATTGGCACGTTTAAGGCCAGATAGGGTGGTGTCTTTGCAGGAGGGCCTGCGATTGATTTGGCGAGGTTTTACTTGTAGGGTCCAGATGTGGGCAGGTAATAACAACAGTCTAAAACGAACTGCAGGGGTTCACACGCAGTGGAGGGCCCTTGGCTAGGTGCACTAGTAATCGTTCGGCCTGAGACAGTATTTATTTAGTGGTTATTCAGGTTATAAGGTGGGGAGATCTTAGGCAGTATTTACATGCCGGGAAGTACGTAGTAAGAAAGTAATAGTGTCCCAAGTTGCACAACATGGTATATACATTTGGATAGGGTTCTTGTTAATAGCTGCCTTGGGTCCAACAAGTGCCCAAACGGGGCGACGTGTTAAAAGACAAATATGAAAAGGTACTCTGCACGGTGTATTAGAAGGGATGTTGTCGAAACAGGACTCATACTAGCCTTAACGCATGATGGAGACAATTATTGACATGACTAAAGAGGTAAACCTGGTGTTAAAGGGATGGGATGTCGAGGGAGACAGCTTGGTCTGCTCGCACAGGCAGGCGATTTCGGCAGGGCTTAGCTAAGCTTGCGGCCAGGCAATGGGCTTGTCCCAAGTATTGTGAGAATATCAAGGGTTGCAAGCATGCACCAAGAGACGGATCCTCGAGACCATCCAGGAATGACAAAAACTCCAGCCCTATAGCCAGGCATTGGCAGAAGCTGCCAGCTAATTTGTGGGTCGGGGTGCAATATACTGAGGGGAACATGGGGTCAGAGCATAATTTGGCTATAATGATTGAAGGAGTGTTTGGCGTTCCCACTGCTCAAGAAGGGGCAAGTATTCGTTCATGTGATTCCCCCCTCTTTTCACGGCAAGTATGCGAGGACACCCATACTTAGGTCACTTATCCCTTGGCAAGATAGTCACCAAAGGGGGGGATTGGCCACTGACAAGCCTTGCCAGGACAGGGATAGCCTCTCACACTATCTGGAGCCTGTAGAGGAGATAAATGTTAGAAACACAGAACGAGGTGTAATGGGCCAAATACCCCTCGCCAGAGCTGTGGGGGGCATCAGGCTGTAAGGTGTCTTTGAGGGACGGGCAAGGGCATTTTAGGGCTGAAGTGCGTGACACAGCATTTGCATTAACACAGAAGGGTCCCAGCGGATCCACCAAAAAGACTAAAGCGAAACATGTGACACAAAATCTTGTAGTTCGACACCATTACTGGTGTAAGTATCTAGGGTCACAGGTGGATAGCAGGTTCCGGGCATCTGTGACCAGTCGAAGGTTCAGCAAGCAGGGTAGGCTGTGTAGGTTGACACTTCACGAAATGGTGCAGTGTCTAATGACGGGCACCATACACTTATTCCTTCAAACCTGTTGTGACACCTTTGCTATGTGCACCAGGGATAAGTTGAAAAGAACTATGAAATTGTCTGGTCAATGTGGCGAAGTAATGCACCAGAGAAGAAGAACACAAAGACCACACGGTGGAAATCAGCAACCAGTGGGGGACAGGTAAACTTCAGTGGTAGGAAATCACCCCCAGCTCCTGTGGCAGGGAGCTCGGCAAGGGAGGCGATGGAGCCTGCACGCAGGAAGTTAATCTGCGCTATGCGTAAATTCACTGGGCAGAGGAGACTTGGCTTCAGTAGACTTGAGTGCTACACGCCAAATTCACAGGGTGTTTTGAGGACGATGGGGTACATCTGCCAAGTATAAGCATGGACCTGTTCTTGCTGGATAGGGGAGAGGCCCTAGAAATAGCAGGATGTAAATAGGAATGCCGGCCTTGGTGGGGGGCGCTGGCTGTGACGGTCGCCACACCCAGAGCTGTGGCGGATTTACAGGGCGATCCAGAGTAAGCCTGGGCGTAGTAGGCGTAGTGTGGCTACGCGAAGCTACGTGAAGTGGGCATGATGCTACGCCTGCTCACGCGCTTCGCGTAGCCCCACTACGCGCTTCCCGCCTCCCTCCTGCCCTCCTTTACAGGCATAAATTTAAGTATTAAGTGCTGTAAAAGTAAATGAAAACACTTACCTGGTCCGCGGCGTCCCGGGGCTCCCTCTTCTATTTTGCGCCGACTTCTACCATCGAAATGCGCATGCGCGGCCGCCCGTGCATGTGCATTTCTCACCAAAAAGTTGTCTTGTCTGCTTATTTATGCTACATGTATGTTGCTGCGGGAGGGCTGGTGAGTGTGGCCGATATTGGCACTAACCTAAAGGCCAGAGCGGTGACGGCTGAGAGGGGCTCCCAGCTGTGAGTGCAAGTCAGTAAGATTCAGCCCCTCCCCATCAGGGAGGTCCTCAAGTGACTTCTAGATGGGAGTTGGTGAATAATGCAGAGGTATGCCTGCTTTTGAAACCAGTGAAGATTGTCGTAAGATTTAAACCATTAATTTGTGGCGTTACGTTACACAAGGACACTGTCATTTTTTTTAGGCACGAGGACATGAAGTGATTTGCCCAGAGTCACAGGAAGTTGACCTGGCGCCGAGACTCTCCCCGTTCCCCAGTTCAAAAGTGGGCACCAATGGCCATAGCGAAACATCCTCTCCCTTGACAGTGTTTGCACCGCGAAATCTCTTGCGCGTAATGGGGCAGGACTGACTGGCACAGAGAAAGAAGCTTTCTTGCTGGAGTAAGTTAACCCCTCGGCTGTCCTTGGCTATTAGTGCAGGGCAGGGTGAAGTGGACCATGGCTGTCCTACTTTTTGGAGGTGGGAGGGGCGGGAGGAAGCTCTCAGGTTTTGCCCTGGGGGTTTTGCTTGAAGCAGTCTCTCTTGCGTCAACGCTCTGGGGGAGGGGTTGGGACAGTTGGGCATGGGTGACATGCATCTCCAGGGTGGGGGTGCGGCTGCAACCAGTGTTCGGACCAGGTGCCTGCGGACCAGGCACCGGCACACACGGAGGATTGCGCGCCACCCCCTCCCCCGTCGTTGAGAGGTGGAGGGTGAGCGTGAGGATGGGTGGGGGGGTCTTTGCCCAAGAGGTGATGGCTGTTCTGGCTCCGACCTGCTGCTGGTGTCCGTGGATGGCGGGTCAGGGTAATTGTGTTGATTGGGAGGGTTCGCACAACACCTTCAAAAAAACTAGCAACTTTATTGAAAAAGTATTGTTCAGCACCAGCATTTACATTTAGAAACCCAGTAAGTTTGTATTGCTTTATTTATTTTTAACACAACTGCCTAGCGTTATGTGGACAGTACGGTTTATGTGCAGGTTAGCCTAAAACAATATCGTGTGCATAACTTGAATGACAGCTGGAAATACGTCTTTTTTTGTCAACATCCATCCCATTGTAATTCAGTGGGGCTTGGGGTGATAAAATGGCACCAGTTGCAGGAATCCGAATACACCTCTGTATGTCTTGCTAGTGCATATTCCAACAAGCATTTACAATGCAATGGTCTTGGCATTATTAAAGGTAGAGCTATTGGCATTGCTCATGATTTTTATTATTATTTTTTTTAATCATAAATAAATGGCATTGTCATTTACATTGCCAATAGCTTAATCGTTAAATAAATGGCATTGTCATTTACAATGCCAATAGCTTAATCGCTCGCAAATGCATGACCTATTGCATTTACGCCCACACAGAGCCACACACACAAAGACACACACACACACACACACACACACACAGAGCCACCCACACAGTCATTCACATAGAGCCACCTACACAGAGCCACTCTCAGATAGTCACCCACACATACAGCCACCTACAAAAAAAGCTATCCACCCAGAGCTACACACGCACAGAGCGCTACGTGCTACACACACACACACAGAGCGCTACACACACACACACAGAGCGCTACACACACACACAGGCAGAGCGCCACACACACACAGGCAGAGCGCCACACACAGACAGAGCCACACACAGACAGAGCCACACACAGACAGAGCCACACACAGTCGAAACTCCAAATATGTGTTTTATTTTTTTCTATTATTAACCTTTTGGGGTGAATTGAGATGGGAACGCAAGAAGCATTGGTGTGGTGAAATTGGGGCTTACTGTGAGTTAATTGTGTGTCCTCTCCCCCACCCCCTTTTTTTGCCAAGTGCAAGCATGGGATGATTACATTCCACCTCGTACTCACGAGATCACCTCTCGGGCACTTGGATTTAATTGTCGCCGGTCACTGATCACATCAGAGCCTTAAGGGGCCGCCCTCTTTCTTCATGTGCACCCATTTTTTTGTTTTTCTTCCCCACACTCCCCCTGAGGTGTGAATAATGCATGGTTGTAAAGAGAGTGGGGAAAACTGTTTTTCCCCCTCACCCTTGTAGCACAGATTAAAAAAAACCCTCTCTGTAAATTGCATGATTGGGGAGATAGCCTGCTTTCAAATAATTTAATTCATGACAAAACCTAATTACCGTCAAGTAATACCCTGTCAGCTTTAATGTATTTCATCAGTCATAATGAAAAGAAGAGCATTTTATGACCCATCTAATTATCATTGCATTTTAAAGGGAAATGAATGGCGTGGCGCTGAATATTAACTATGGACTCCATTATAGCATCTTACGCACGACGTTCGGTTGATTTTCGAAGTTTTCTCCCTGTGCCCCCTTCTTCTGTTAGATAAAGCAACTCATATCGCAGGGGTCGATTTGAGGGCGCTAAGTACTTAGAACTGGGAGATTTGAGACTGGTTAATGTGTGGTGCCGGTTGGCTGTTAATACCAGAAATCTTATTGTTGCCACACTCCAAGTGAGGGGCTTATTGCTGAGAATGATGTCACCTTAGGCGAGGAACAATCCCGTCATGTAATTAGTTAAATGATTTAAACAAAGATTTGCATAGAGGCAGCAATCAGTTGCCATGAATTAGCGAGCAGCAGTTGCCAACGAGTAGTAGCGGATCGGGGAGGGGGTTGCAATCAGATCTCCTTGAACATAACTAATTTAATTGTTCTCATTAGCTGTACCATTTGTTTTTCTGTTATTTCTGGCTTTCCTCGCGCGCATGCAAACAGTGGTTTCTTCCTCTGCCTTTTAAGAGCTTTGGTAAGGGGGTGTGCAATTCGGTGTGTTTTCCTGTGCAGACAGCGGTGGGCAAACACTCTTCTTCCGGGTGTGTGAGTGAAGGAGTCCAGTTGGTGTCTTCTGAGGAGAGAGAGGGGGACAAGCCGATGGACAGACACCTCCTCCCAGGGGCCTCTCGTTAGTCTGCTTCCTTGGCCATACGCTGCCTGCTCTCGATCAGGTCGGTGCCCGCGGGTGCTACCGTTTCCAGTGGGGGGGGAAGGGGGGGCTTTACGCAATGATCGTGAGTTCCCTTAGTCCATGGAGTGAGGTGTGTAGTGCCTCTTCTGGGCTGAAATGAGGAGCTATTTGTTCTGAGTGGTCAGGTACGGTGGTTGCTATGGAATGCTGGGAGCGAAAGGGGTTGTTAGGGGTAAGGGTTACCAGGGGTGAAAGGAATGGGTGTGTTGCTGAAGGCCTGAGAGCACTTATATGTTGACACTTGAACTCTTGTTACCACAAGTCGCGACTTGAGGTGTATCTTTCCTACGGCGACTGAGCTAGGGTTTTGGTGGGGCTTACACGTCACAAGGAGCAACGATGTTTAGTACATCGCAGTTGCTCGAGGTACGAAGATCATTGGAGTTACTGAGAACCTGGGGGGCATGCGTCGTAGATAGCTTAACTCCAAGATGAGGCTTTTATTAGTGGAAAGTCTAGACTGCAACAACTGTTGGTCAAAGCAGTGTGACCTCTGGATTGGAGTGCGCCTCCGTTCCGGGCAGAGAATCACCCACAAACATTACAGAAAGACGGCTGCCTTTTTCGACGCGCTTCCTCCAAATAGGGCCCTTTAGAAAGACTTCCAGCCTGGTGATCATGAAGGAGCTCTTATAGGACAGCAGCTGACTCTAAAGTGCTATCGTCGGTGACGATAGGACAGAAGCATTTGCCCGCCTGCCGTATTTTTAGGTGCAAAGGACTTCCCCTCCCCGAAGGATTGAAAAGGACATATGTCTCTGGAACCTTGTCTGTGTCTAGTGCACGCGCTTTCACTGACTTCACAGCTAACTTAGTACAGTTGTATTGTGCAAGCGATCCTCCTCTTGATTGGGGGTGGGAGGGGGAGGAGGGATGAGTGATTTGCTTGCATAAGGATGTGCCAGCGTTTTGATAAGAAACACCTTAAAGGGGGTATTAATGCTCAAGAGGCAGGTGGATGGTTACAGTTTAATGTTTGGGGTGGTTATAACGCCATTAGGGGAAGATCTCTTTTAGGCAGTAACAAAGGTCAGAAGGCATAGGTTACTGCGGGAGGGGGGTCTCGACGATCGTGGTGGGGTGAGTTAACCGGGATAGATAACAAGGCCGCTATGAAAAGGATGCGCTGAGAAGAGGTGTGTATAAGGGAGGGGCGTACTGGGGCCACTAGGAAGAGTGAGGTAAACACAACTCTAGAGGAGGGGGCAGCTGCAAGAGCGGGCGGACGGGGGTGGTGTTGCCATGGTGTTGTTTGGCCAGCCGCGCGCCTGCCTGTGTGCTGCCCGAGCTCGGCCGCCTCTGCTCCGCTGGTGACCTGTCCTCCGCACCACCATGCCTGGCTGGTGAGGGACCGAAGGCACAGATGATCAAGCCCGGGTCCTCGCAACGAGGCAAGGAGAGGGAAGGGGCGAGAATGGACAGAGCGGGCGCGTGGGCCCTGGAGGGAGTCCGACAGAAGGACGAAAGTGCCGTGAGAGAGAAGCAGAGGTGACGCTAACAGAAGAACCATAGAAAAGGAGCAATTAGAAAAGCAGAAGATGTTCTGAGAATGGAAGTTGAAAACATCAAAAAAACAAAACAAAGAGGGGTGAATCATGAGGAGATGGAACAGAGTCACAACAAGAACGGACAGACACGAACAGCGGGAGGGGGCGGGATCGAGGACAGCGGGAGCCACGAACAGCGGGAGGGGGCGGGAACGAGAACAGCGGGAGCAGCGAACAGCGGGAGAGGGTGGGAACGAGGACAGCGGGAGCAGCGAACAGCGGCAGGGGGTGGGAACGAGGACAGCGGGAGCAGGCGACCTACCTCATCTTTGACGAACAGCAAAATGGCTGCCGGCAACTCTGAAAATTTTCGGATTCGGGGGCGTGTTTTCCTGTTGTGAGTGACGGATGACGTCACTGTCTAAAGAACAGCAAAACTTATGCCCCCAAATCCGAAAAAGACGGAGCTTCTTTGGAGGGACGGCTCTCTCCTCCAATGGCTGGCCTCCGTTTAGGAAGCCAGCCAATGGTGGAGAGACGGAGCAGGGAGGCGGGTTCTGAAGCCCTACTAAGTAACATTAATTCTCCGGACCGGAAGCTGCTTCGCAGCTTATAGGTCCCGAGACCTAAAAAGCATCACTAATCTATGCATAAATGGTTTACCATGTATGGCACATAGCGCAGAACCACAAATTCGCATTAGAAAAAACAACTTTAAAAAGTTATTTTCTCTGGCACCCTTATCTGAATCTCGTGAATGTGACTGAAGCCATCTCTGTAAAAACATTCCATCAGGTTGGTGAGGGTGCTTGGTCCTGGCATATCCCGGAGGCTCTTCACCCGGTTTCCTAACAGAGTCTGGGCAGAGCCCTGCATGTTCGATGCTGGCTGCTGCGGGGTCTGCCCGTGCTCTTCAGGTAGCAGCTGCCTTTATTACGACCGCCGCAGAATCCCGGTTACCTGCTCATCTCCTTTCCTGCTTTCCAAAGGGAATGCTTTGGAAAGCTGGTGGAAGCCCGCAGCAAGCACGCGCCCCCAGCAAACACCGGGTTCAGCAGCGAGCAGGAGGAGTTCCTTGAGATGTGGGAGAAAACAGCTATTTCCAAACGCTGACAAACTTCAGGATTTCGTTCAAAGCTCTTTCCTCCATGCAGACAGTAAATCTGTTTTGGCGCTGCAATTAGCAGGATTCGTGTTGCTGGAGGTCTTTAGGGGAGCCTGAACACTCCCAGGGGTTTTTATGCGATTTGGAAAATGAAAAAAGGATTTACAATGGATGTTTACAAGTAATTAGTGCCATTTTTTGCAAATAACTCCGCGCATTAACCCCATTCCTCTGCACCTAATCTTAAATCCAGTGTAAAACCAAAACAATTATTTCTTGCCCAAACACCTTTATGTGCTATAAATACTATGTTACATTAGGGATGTTTGGTAAGGTGTGAAACCTGTGGGTGGCGAACGGCAGAATGTATCTAGGTAACACTACACCCAAGTGCGAGAAAATCGAGTTCTTGAATTTACGAGGGATAAAAAGGGTAACTAACCGGAGATTTCGTGATTTATGGGGATCAATAGGTGCCTCCGCTGGGTCTACCTGCTTGTTGCACAGTACACCGCCACGGCTCAGGGAGCAATACCGAATGACCCTCACTCACCAGTAAAACGGCACGCGACTCTGGGCAAGAAAGCCTGGGCACTGCGGTGCGCTCAGTTGCTTTTACGGCCTTCCAAATTCCCCCCTCCTCTGCCCCCTTTTCCTGATTGAAGTCTTGGTCGGCGCTTGAGTTGCGGCGCAGAGAATCGCGACATCAGAGGGTAGCAGGGTGAAGTGAGTACGAGCCGCAATTGGAAAGTTCCCATGCCGGTGTTCCGTGCAATATGTCCTATAACTGGTATTTTTGAAATCCCCATGCTACGCTGGTCCGATGCGCACTGTGCAATCGTAAATGCATTTTTTATGTTACCCGGCCGTGGCAGGAGTCCCCATCATAACTGCAAACCAGTGGTGCGCGCGCACCACAGCAGGGTGGGAATCGAAACCAGTTGTGCGCGCACCACAGAGGAGCGGGGGCTAGGGAGTGCGGCAGCGAAGCGAACACGCGCTGCTACGCGTGCTAGCTACTGATGAGAATGGGCGGAGCAAAGGCTGGACATGCCCCCACCTTTGCCCAATTGCGTGCCTTCTTTTTGTTAAAAAAACACGCGAAACCCAATGGCAGCCGGGGAAAGCCTGATCACACGCACGAGAATGTGGTCAGCTTTCAGAACCCCGTACAAGAGGTCTCGCGCTGGCGAGCAATGCTGCGCACTGCAATGCTAGGCGCGAGACCTACAAATGGCGCTTTTAGAAAATTTCTACGCAAAAAAGGTTTGCTTTTCCTCAACAAGATGATGCCTAGGAACCGAACAGACGGCCGACCCCTACCAAAGAATATGAAAGGGAAGTCAGGCACTGTTAAAGTGGAAGGATCAAGCGGATCCCGCTCTGTGCCGTCGTGGAGGGTAGGTGAGTCGGCTGTGAGTCGGCTGTTCCCCAAACGACAGAATGGACACCATGCTACCAGGTGTCCAATAAAATCGCCGCACACCGCTTGAGGCAATATTCCCTACTATGGGAGATCACTGAACCGCACTATTGAATATCCCTATCATAGTGACTACAGGCGGTAGGTAGCTACTAGCCTCACCACTGAGTGTAGATAGATTCACTTCACATAGAGTAGGTCCTGAAGAATTGCCACGGATTACTAGAACCATTAAGCAAGAAACATGTTGACCTTAGGAGATGAGCGTAGCTTGTACTGAACCTAGAAGCTAGGAAAGCTGCCACTCTACACATTTTTAGTCAAGGGGATAACCAACCTGAATAAAAGTATTTATTTGGATTATCCTACTTGTTTTAATCACACACTTGACTGTATCTACACTTCATGGCCCCCCCCCCCACTTCATCATACGGCAAGGAACAAAAGATCTCCGTCAAAGAGCCCCTTCATGGGAGCCCGTTGGGTATTGCAGCGCCGACCCAACAAGGAGCATGTCCAAATGATGAAGCATGACACCTAGCTGGCTGAGTGTGTGAGGACCCCAGAATTATGTGTGCCTGAGTTGAGCCATCATTTTCAGGATGGGGTGTCCGGCCCCACTTACACCTGAGTAGCTGCTGTGCTCTTCCTCCCCACAAAGGGCCTAACGACCATTCATTGTCATTTGAACCAGCTTGAAGCCAGGGCAGGAGAGGGAGGAAATTCCATGCACCTCAAAGCCACTGTCTAGAAGTTTCTCCTACCTTCTAGAACAGAGCACCAGTGTATAAAAAAAAGGACCTCAGACACCAAGTCTTCAAAGCACAACTGGACCTTTGGCTACTCTTTCAGGAAGAAGGACTGCTGTGCTGCTGAAGGACTGCCACTCTGCTGGACTGCTTGTTTGCTGTGCTGACCTACTGCCTGCTGCCCCCTTGCCTGGGCGAGAAAGACTGGACCTGCATTCCTTGAACCCAGAACGACTCAAAGGTAACCATGGGCAATGAACCCTGGAGATTTGTTAACTACAAAAACACCATTAAAAACACAGAATTCAGGACAAAACTTGAATGCAGGAGAAAAACTCCCACGTAGCGGAGTCAGCTACTAAACTGCACCCACAAATGCTTTGATTAAGCAACTTTACATGCTAAAAAGGATATAACCAATTCACAGAAGTGAACTTTGAAAATGAAACATATCAGGCAATGAGAGAGAAGATAATTTTGGGGTCCCCCCTAACCTAGGGGGAGGACCAAGCAGATGCCTGGAAAACAAAGAGCATATCATGCTGAACGATTCAGTGGTGGTCCTATCCTCTTAGGACCACCCCAGGCACAGTTATGGGCAAAAATACAATCCCAACCAAAGGCCCTGCAAAGCATTATGGGACAAGATCAGCAGTGAATAATATAGTATCCAATATCAAAACATTCCTCAAGGGGCAGCAGCTCTCTGGCTGAGCTGAGAGCTAATACTATAAATTCTTCAAAGAGCTGCAGTTCAACTAGTCGTTGCTAGGTGACCCTCAAGTCAAATGCTTTTGCATTTGACTCATGAGGGACACCTAGTAACGACTAGTGGAACTGCAGCTTCATGAAAGGGTTTCAGTGCTTTTGCATTTGACTCGTGGTGGACATCTAGTAGCGACTAGTGAAACTGCAGCTTGATGTAATAATTTCAATGTTTTTGCCTTTGACTTGTGACTTAGCTTAGTTGGCAGCAAGGAACGCAACTGGTCTAAGCTTCCCCTAGAACAATGGGTCTCAGTTCTTGAAGCCACTAGGCCAGCTAGCGATTCGAACCCTATTTCGGCCAATTATAAATTTAGCAATTGGATCGACCGTTCTCTAGAAGATGTTGTTCCCAAAAATCCACTTATAAAAAATGCAGGCCAAAGATCTCTCCATGGTCCTCTCCGAAGTTACGGGAACTCAAACAAATCTGTTAAAGATTGGAGAGAAAATGGAGAAGCAACTATGCGGAATCTAGTAAACTAAACTATAGGGAGGCAATCAAAATCTATCAAGCCGGAATTAAATCGGCACAAGCTTTCTATTTTGAGGAAAAAATTAGTCTAGCATCTAACTCCCCTAGGGAAAGTTTCCGGATCGCCAAGACTCTTCTAAAAATGCCCCCTCAACAAATAATCACAGAGTTTTTCCACGAGAAAATTCAAAACATATATACAACCTTCCCTCCTACAGACAGTCATAAAGACCTGGCTCCTACCACTGTCCCATCCCATTGCGCCCAAGCAGTGCTGGAACAAATCCCTCTGTTGGACCTTAAAACATTAGAAGCCATCACAGCTCGGGTTAAATCAGGCTCCCCTAGGGATCCCACCCCTCCTCATGCTCTGACCTTAGTTGCTGGAAACATTTTCCCAGTAATTCTAGAATTGGTCAATGCTTCCAGCTCCACTGAAGTGGTTCCCCCGTCATGGAAATGTGCAATGGTGAAAGCTCTTCTTAAAAAAAAACAATTTTGACCAGGATAATCTGGGGAATTATCGCACCATCTCCCTCCTCCCCATGCTTAGTAAAATCCTGGAGCGGCATGGCAACTCAGTCTTATCCGGGTTTTTAGAATCCAACAAGCTTCTTCACCCTTCTCAGACAGGGTTCCGTCCCCAAAAAGGGACTAAAACCGCTTTTTAGCAGTGACTGAGGAGTCCAGGAGAATTCCGGATCAAGGTGGTACAGCGGCTTTCATCCTCCTGGACCTCAGTGCTGCATTTGACACCGTCAACTATAAGACGCTGACCCGTAGACTTAGGAATCTTGGGGCGCCGGGGGGGTGTTATCACATGGATGCAGTCCTTATTAGAAGAGAGGTCCTTTCAGGTCTTGGAAGGAGATATTATCTCTAAACGCATGTCCCACAGCTGTGGTGTGCCTCAGGGATCCTCCCTAAGCCCCACACTGTTTAATATCTACATGAGTTCATTGGCAGAGATAGTCCGTTCATTTGGCATAAAAATCGTTACCTACGCCGATGACACACAGCGCGTGGTGGCCTTAAACCATCCAGAAAAGTAATCCGGCAACCTAGGCCGTTGCCAAGAGGAGGTAGCCAAATGGATGGAGCTCTCTTGCCTGAAACTCAGAGACAAGACGGAGCTTATGCTCCTCGGCAACTCGCCAATTTTCAACCCAGATATTCTTTGGCCTAACTGTCTTGGCCCTGCTCCGGAACCAAAGAACCAGATTAAAAGCTTGGACATATGGCTGGATTGCTACCTGAATTTTGATTATCAGGCAGCAAAATTATCAGCCACGTGCTATGGCATACTGAGGATGCGCCGCTAAATACTCCCTCTCCTCCTGTTCCAGGCAGAAAAGATAATTGTCAAGGCTCTTGTTTTATCTCGCCTGGACTATGGGAACGCCCTTTATTTAGGAGCTCCCCAAGCTACAATTTCCAAGCTCCAGATCCTTTACTGGCAATCTGCGAAGCCAGCACTGAAGAGCCTTCACTAGTTGCCTATCAGGGAGAGAGTAAAATTTAAGGATATGTGTATCATACTTAAGTCCTTCTGGAGGAATGGACCGACAATCAGTCGTACTAAGATCATCCTCTACTGCCCAAGCAGAAACCTCTGTTCGGCTACCTTCTCTCTTGTCATGCTTCCAAAAATAAAGAGAGCTAGAAGTGGTAGGCGTCCCTTCCCTTACAACTCTGTTAAATTATGGAACGCTCTCCTTCCCACATAAGGGGGTAGCCCAACTTGATGCCCTTCGGTAAACTCCTCAAAACCTGTTTTTTCCAAAATTCCACTTAATCATATGCCCTCTCTGTCCGCGTCTGACGTCAGCGCTGGGATGCCTCAGGGTAGCTATGCTCTTTATAAATGTATTTTCAATTTCATTTTCATAAACGAACAGGTATAGAGACAAAAAAAGGCACAAGCACATATTGATACAGTGATGCATAGTGATACGCACCAACTGGAGAAGCATGTCTGCTGAGGAGATTGCTAATGGGAGATCTTTAATTAATGTCTCTGTCACTTGAGTTTGCGCTGCTCTGATGCATAAACACCTCTAGTCACACACAAGGCACAGCTCTAACGAGAGTGGAGGGCATGGGGAAGTCACCATAACACGTGGTGTTGCAGCATCACACAGCACCTACACAGTGTATCGGAGACTCCCCATACTCACTCCACAGTAAACAGTGTTGTCTGGTACAGCAGGACTCTTTTCGCTCATACTTATAAATCACGTGGAAGCAAGGAGGGAACATGCATGGTACAGGAAACATCAAAGACACAGGTGACAAGGGAAGGAAAGCCTCTGCTGGTGGAAAGCAGTTGATAGCCGTGTAGTTGAAGCAAGGAGGAGGGAACATGCGGACAAAGGGAAACATTAAAAGCGTCGAAGACTGGAAGGAAATAAACAAGAACCGAGATATGAATGTGATTTACAGGTGTTGGTTGAGCACTTTTTGCTTGCAAAGCCGAATAACACGACAATCCTAAAACATGAGCTGAGGCAAAAGTATCAAATAGTGTGCCGAAACGAACATAAATGGCCAGAAGTGAAAGCCTACAAGTAAGAGGGCCAGTAGCCATGGGCTACCAAGATGCGAAACAAATGTACGTGATTCACCACAGAAAAGCAAGGATTTTTGAAGGGCACACAGAGAAACATATGAAAAGCAATGAGCGTGCTCTAAGCCAACAGAGTAGATACAGCATGTCTTGAAAAAGACAGAGCATTGTGCTGCTTAGGTGAGACCTAAAAATAAGACGAGGGCACCAAATTGTAAAGATAAGAACACGACTGGATGAAATACTATATTGACTTCAGTGACCAGACTCTGTGAACACGAAAGGGACTCCATGCCGCCTCATCTTCTTCACCAGCAGCGAGGATGTCAAATCTCTTACCGCCCAGAGCGCTATCCGAGCAAATGCCGGCCCTGATTGATAGAAGCACCCCCACTGTAAAAAAAAATCCGGCTCCACTGGCTCTTTCCCAGCCTTGCTCCTGGGTCCTCCCTTGCATTTATTAGCCAATTGCAGAGTGCAGCAGCAATCTGAATACCAGAGGACCAAGGCTCTATGCTAGCACCGGTATGCACTGAACTAGGGTGCACTCAGTCTTCATAGTGGAAACCGAACATAAGGTGTTCAGTGCACGCGTGCACCATGCAAAAAAAATACCAGTACAGTCTTTCACCAGGAAAGTACTACGACAGAATAAAAAATATTTCATGTGAGTGGTGAGAGAGCATTGTGTTCTTAAATTTTGGAGATGGGCGTGTAAAAGTGCAGTAGAAATCATCTGAAATGCATGATTGAGCAGTGATATTGGTTTGGACTTGATGTGGAATAAAATAAAAAAAACACTTTGCGTTGGGGTTTGGGGTTTCTGTAGTTAAGGATGGTTTCGATTTTTTTTGCAAATGATGATATTTTCAGAAAACTGCATTCTGTTCATGATTTACTCTAATTGTTATATTGCAATCTACTTAGAATTGCCCCATTCCCCACTAGACAATTTGTAATTTTCCCAACACTTTTGTACATGCTTTACGTTCATTGTTTTTCCACACCTCTTTTTGATGATTTTTCCATAATTCTGCGTTAATTTCTTTAATGAGGAGTTGAAAAAAAGCACGAAAATTTACATGAAACAGAATGAGCAAACACGTACATGAACGAAAGATAGTGTACAAGGACGAAAGGAAAAACAAGCAATAGACACGCCTAAGACCAAATGAAAGATAAACGAAGAGAGAGTGAAAAAAGAAAGTTGATGTTCAATATGTAAAAGAAAGAGAAGAAAGAAATTACACGAAAAAAAGGAGAAACATGAATGTGTAATAAATTAGTAAATGGATGGATAACTGAATGGATGAACAGGAGGAAGGAAAGTAAAGATAACGAGAAAAGAAACCGAAAGGATGGAAGAAGACAGAAAAGTATAAGGGCACAGCGAGCAAATGCAAGGGAGGACAACATGTGGGAAATGTAAGGACCTCACAATTAATAGAAAATGGCAAAAGAAAGAGCTAAATACCTTCCTTCCTACAATGGTACGGAAAGCAAGAAGGGAAAGAGAATCTAAGAGCATGTGAGTGAGAGAAGGAAAGGGAAATCCCTGGAGTTGATCGTGAATGCCAGGGCTTGTTTAGCCTGTGTGTAAAAAAAGAAAGAAACAAAAAACGGAAGACAGAACTAAAAGAGGAAAACACAAAGAGAAAAACAGAAAGAAAGAAAAAAAGACACAAAAAAAGAGCGAGCAAGGAAGAAAGAAAGAGAAAGAAAGAAAGAAAATGAAAAAGAGAAATAGAATGACATTAAGAAGGGGTTGCAGCACATAGTCAAGTTGCAGCCCGACGTTGTAGGTGCCAAGAATTTACATCTAGCAGGGGGAGGCAGGCTCCTCTATAGTGACGTCTGATTCCCCTATTTATGTATCTGATTAGTTGGCCTTGTGTCCAGCAGATGCTGGTACACACTCAGGGCCCGATGTAGGTAAATCTGATTTACCGACTCTAGAATACCGAATTTCACCGATTCGGTATTCTAGATTCGTTAACTCAGATGTAGGAAAAAATTCGGTAATTTTTACCGAATCTGTATGATTCGGTAAATACCGAATCGGTATTTACCGATTCGGTAATTGTCATTGATTCCTATGGGCCTTGAGGCCCATAGGAATCAATGTCAATTACCGAATCGGTAAATTACCGATTTTGCAAGGGGGACAGGGTAAATGTAAATTGATACTTGTATAGCGCACTACTCACCCGCAAGGGTCTCAAGGCACTTGTACGAATACCGCTGTGGAACCCATCCTGGCTTTCCCTGTGAGGTGTCCACTCCTGGGCACCCCCAAGATGGAGGCCAGGCATCCTTAGCGTTGTGGGGGCCGTTGTGGAGATTAAGCAAGCAATTGCCCAGAGTTGCAGAGTGGGACTCCATGATTGGAATAGGCACCGAGGCGAGAATTATCAGGTCCGTGGAATTTTGAGCCCAAGACCCGCCGAGGCGGGGAATTGAACCCTGGTCCCGGGCTAGACCTCTGCATCAGGGTCTGCCGCTCTAACCATTGAGCCACACTTCTCCAGGGTGTCACTTTGACACCCTGTTGCACCCCTGATTCTGGCTTGTGTGCCATGTGGCACACCTACATGCCCTAAGGGCATGCCCTAAGGGCATGTATGTGTGTCACATGGCACAGGTGTACATGTACAGATGTGCATGTACACAGGAATTCGTTATTTACCATGACATAGTATGTCATGGTAAATAACAAATTCTTAAGGGCCTGTGGCACTACTTTAAGTGCCACCTACATCTAGATTTACCGATTCGGTAAATTTACTGATTCGGTATTTTACCGAATCGGTAAATTTACCGAATCGTTAACATTTGGGCCCCCTACATCTCACAAACCAAATACCGGTCGGTAACGGCCAAATCGGCCGTTACCGACCGGTATTTGGTGTCCCTACATCTGGCCCTCAGTGCCAAGGTAGCCTCCAGTTGCACTGGGCTCATGAGGAAAAGTTAACGGGGCGCTTCAAGGCCAAGATATAATGGAACATCTGTATCCCCTATTCTGCACTGAGAAGGCTCGCTAGACCTGCCATACTTGCCAGATGAGTAGAACATCAACAGAGAAAGAGAGTAGGTGAGGGCTGTACGGCAGCGGTCAGGGACCCCATTGAGTTAGAAGGGATCAACATTATTGGAATCCAGGTCCATCCTACAACCTCAATCATGTGATAAATTCCTGTGGTGGATCATTCCACCAGGTGCCCTGAGGCTATGCCTTTAAGGAGTGCTGTCGCCCCTCTAGAAATCTTGTCTCACTTTGGGTTCTTTAAGGAGGAGACCTCTGATTCAGACAATTACTTGGTGCCCACCTACATGAAAACTGAGTGGGTGACGGTGGCCAACTGTGGCGAGCGTTAAAGTTCTCCACCTTGTACCACCCGATTACCAGAGGGTAGGAGGAGAATTTCAACAAAACAGTGCCGATCATGATAGATGCCCTGAAGCTGCCCTTGTGTAAGACATGGAACACCCGCCTGCTGTAGTTTCACCTAGCCTATCAGGAGGCACCAATGCCATTTCAACCTTCTGATAGGCCACCCTATCCATAGCCCATCACTTGGGTGAAGAAAGGTTGAGACGGCAATCTGAGATCTCATACACGTGATATTGTGGAATATTTTCTGTACTAAAGGAAGATGATGGCCCAGTTGGTACATAAGGCGAAGAACACCCTTCAGGTGAGACAAGAGGTTATGTAGCTTCTGGAGTGGAATGACTAGAAGGCTTCCTTCGGGCCACCAGGAGGACCATGAGCGTCTGATCCTCAAGTCTGTGAATCACCCTCAAAGCCTAAGGATAGCGGTTTGGTTCATGCACTGCTCTTACGAAAATCAGTAATGTATGTACTTATTTGACGTTCTAGCCACCAACGATGCTCAACAATGTATTCCATGAAATCCAGCTGCAACGTTATGACTGGAGGGTACATAAGAGAACAGTCCCAGAAGAGGGGACTCTGTACCCCTCTCTGACCTGCCGCAAGAATCAGAGAAAGAGAGGTCAGTGGCATGACTTAACCGATGACAAGAGATTACTTATTTACAGCCAGAAGAGTGTAAGATAGTGAAAACAAATGTTACCAACCTTTTATTGCTCTGATCTAGTTTCACACAGATCTTCACCCATGAGACTGGAAATTCTGTCTTGAAAACCAATTCATGTCAGAAAACGAACAAAAAAGGAGTGGTTAAAGGCAGCGGTGACCAAGATGCTTGATGATAGTGTCAATTGATACTCTCAACATCCATGGGTAAGCCGGGTGGTAAATAGTCTCAGAACAAGGTTTCATGGATATCTGTTTTTTTATGGACTATTGAAGACTCAATAAAGTGGCCCACTCCGGTCCCCATCCAATCACTGGGGTGCACAGGTTTCTGGATAAGTTGGATGCTATAAAGGCCCTGAATATGTTACATGTATCTGTACAGAACCTGTTCATCACAAGATGAGCATCCTGGTGCTGAGAGAGCATGATTTCCAGGTAAAGAACAAGACCTGGAATAAAATGTGGGACCGAATCAAATGAGGACAGAGACTGCAACGTGAATTAGAAATGCAACATTTTCAGCTGTTTCTCGGAAGTAACGGAAGTTACGAGTCAGATGCAGATGTAGAGATTGGGTGGTCCAATTATATGCTGTCAGGCAAGAAGGTATGGCACAAAGGTGGGCGGTAAAGAGGTTGAGTGAAGAGTGCAAGCAGATTTTCATGGGGGAACTCTGGCCCTTAGATAGCATGGGCCAGTCCCATCCAACACCGTGTGTGTATGACACAAACGCTTGAAGAGAGCCCGGATGGGTAGACTGGGGCTGTAAAGTGAAGCTTCACAGAAGTGCAAGCAGGAAGATTGAGTGCTAGTCCTGGTGCAGCATTTTGAATATTAGGCAGTGTCCTCTGAGGAGAATCTGGACCACCTACATGAAGTGTGTTACTGTAATCTAGATGGCTGGTGGTCATTGTCTGTGTGACCAGTTTGTGGATGTAAATGCGGAGCCATTTAAAATTCTTATGTAGCGTCGGAAGAATAACACAGCAGGATGCAGATACTGAGGTCCCCTGGTGTTTAATGGACACATTTTTGTCCAATATGATACCGAGATTTCTTGCCAAATATGTGGGTGACGGGAGAGTTCCTCGGTCTCTAGGCCACCATTCTTTGGACCATACAGTGACCGCTTTTCCACAGAGGGTGACCTCAGTGCTGTCCCATTTAGTTTCAAATACTTTTCCTTCTTCCAGTGGGTAGTATGAAGCATGCAACTGAGATGTTAGTATGTGTCTCATTGATGTTTTTGAGCGACAGATATGATCAGCTGAGTATCATCGGCATATGAAACAATAATGAAGCCAAAGCATCAGGTGATTTCTGCTAAAGTGTCCATGTATATACTAAAAGAGTCGGGCTCAGGGTAGAGCCCTGAAGGAGTATTAGAGAGGTTGGAGGTAGCCCACCCATTTGCAATCTGCTGGATGGGAAGCATTGAAGTCAATTCAAGGCATCAAGGCATATATCCAAGTCGTATAAGTCTTTGAGGACATTAGCATATGGCACAGTATAAAACACTATGGAACAGTTGAGTTGGTTGGTGTTGGCTGGCTTGGCTTTATCCAGCATGCACCTGATCTTATCGATCGCTGTCAGTAAAGCAGTGTCTGTGCAATGAGCTGCCCTGAAACCTGACTAAGAGGAGTCTAGCAGAAGGTTAGATTCTGGCTAGCTGGTCAGTTGTTCGCTGGTCAGTTCTTTCAAGCACCTTGGCTGGATAGGGCAGGAGGGAAATGCGTCTGTAATTAGCCCATTTTGGGAGGTCCAATGATGGTTGTTTTAACCGCATGCGTGCGGGCGGAATTCCGCTCGCACGCTGAGAATTTGTAAAGCCCATTATTCATGACGAGCTGGGCTCGTCATGAGCGTGCGAGGAGGCTACCTCATGACGAGCCCAGCTCGTCATGAGCGTCGAAGGGGTTAAGATTAGGAGAATGTTAGGATAGTTCCTTATAACGGGAGGTTCCACAGTGTACGTAGATATTAAACAGCGCGGCAAAGCTGCTGCAGAAGAGCTTGATATTTGAGGAGATAAAATAGGAACAAGGATCATCAGGAGAGCATTGGATGGAACATGTTCAACTGAGACAGTGTTTCGGAAAGTGTTTCTGGTCGATATCCCTTGTCCCTAGTGCCTAGAAGAGGAAGATGTTCTCCACCCCAGATGGCCTATAACTATTCAAGTTCCTGAGCTTTGGGTTAAACAATGAGGTGCTGAATAAAGCAGATGAGTTTAGTGTCACCTATATTCAGAACACTTGGAAGTAACTTTCCAATCAGTTTTATCAGCACTAGAGAACATCGAACTAACTATCAAGACAGATCAAGCGTTAGATCGGTAAGGGCTTTGTGGTGTGCCCTGAACGCTAGAAGAGCAGTGGTAAGGTCCATCCTCTCCAACTCTCTCCAACTCTAAGCCACAACCGCGGCCTCCACCGTGAAGTAAACTACTAATGTTGATACTCGGGTTCATAAGTTTCAATTCACATTCGGCGCCGAGACCAGGCATGTAGGCGCAACCTGACTGAACCCAGGCAGCTAGGCAGCTTAAGCCCACTTGGGATGTGTAGACTGTGACTGTACAATGCACAATCTCTTGATGATTTGTCTCCCTTTATTGTAGGAACCCTCCGGAAACATAAGGGAATACGCTCTTTCTGCTGTTGGATGGGTGAACCACGTTTATGAGTGGCATCACTTTTGACTTCATGTAATTAAAAAGTTGGCTTAGTGGGATCCGTGAAAATGAGGGCAATGTAGCAAATAAAGAACCCCTGACCAGTCAGCAACCAACTGAACAACAACCTTAATGGGATTCACGTTAATAATCATGTCCTCCTTTTAACATTTTTTCCATTATTAGTTCACGCCTAAGGAATAAACCTTATAAATTAAAGTCCTTTCTAGGTTTTCTGTAACAAGGGGCATATTACCAAGCAATAGCGATAATTATCGCTATTGCTTGGTTAGAGACAAAAATTTACCGCTGAGCTGCGGCGATTTTTATCGCAAATAAAACTTGGTATTACCAAGGTTTGTCGCAAATGCGATAAAAATCGGCCGCAATGCATGAATATCGCTGAAAAGTCAGCGATATTCATGCATTACCGAGCTAATGCTCTTAGCCATGTTACCCACCTCCCAGTGGATAACATGGCTAAGAACTGCTCAGGGCAGGTGTTAGCTTTTGGAGATATTCGCGCTTAGCGCTAATATCTCCATAAGTTGGTAATAGGAGATAGCGATGTTAGCGACTGTTTCCAGTCGCTAACACCTTGGCACGCCCACTTTGCATGCCATTAGTGATAAATATCACTAACATGCAAAGTGGGGCCCAAGATGGTCGCTATCTCCTACTAGCTGTCGCTAACTGGTGTTAGCGACAGCTAGGTAATAGGGAGATAATTTTATCTCCGCTTTCTTGGCTTTTAAAGCCAAAAAAGCGGAGATAAACCCCCTTGATAATATGCCCCCAAGTTCTTTAATGTGACGATGAGGGCAGGCTAGAGAGTCAGGTTATTGCAATTCCTAGTATTTGTTCTGTTTTCTTGGTTTATTTTATTCTTGTAATGCCAGTTTCTGCGCTAGGACAACATGTATTTTTTAGGAGTCTTCATCAGGACGGCGTAGTCCGTCTCACCACTTATGTATCTTATTTGGATTCCCTGGGGCTAGTACATGGTATTCACCCTGGAAGAATAGCTGCCTCGTCATGTAAGGTAGGGCTGAATTCAATGAGGCTGTAGGTACATTTGTAGAGTGAGATGTATCTCACTGCAAGAATATAGGACCTTCTTCTGCTCAGGTATTACTACTAAGGTCACAATAAGGAGTTGAGCTGAGCAGAATTTCCTGGTGGATTTCCCCTCTGCTCAGTCATGAGTGGACCGTTGTTCTGGCATGTGGATTTACTGGGTGCAGGAACAGAGGACCTAATTTTATCAGTCAGAAAATCTGGTGTGTAGAAACCAACTTGGGAATGTGCTGTATTGCAGCTTGAAGCGTTCCTTGGCTCCCATCTGACCTCAGGCAAGGTTTAGGGAGAGCATATAATCCCCGACCTGTTACAGAATATTTCCCTCGTTCCCTTCTCCCAGTCCATCCCTTCACTCCACCCTACGCCTTATTCCAGCTATCGCACACATTTACCACCTACTGAGAGTGTGTGGTAAAAGTGTATGTGAACCCCGCAGGAAAGGAAATTCCATGCAGAGTAACGCCTGATATACCTGGGAACTAACTATCTTTTACTATGTGGAGTTTAACTCATAATTGCCTGGTTCTGGTGGAGTGGTACTGCATAGTACCAGTAATTATGGGTCAGAGTTTGTACACTGCTAGTACCATGCAACTCATAACTGGACTCTAAATTGTAATTTAAGAGCACACGGTGGCATCAATTTACCACATGTGTTTGTAAGCTAACATTCACCCCTTGTGGCATTTTAGCTAATCTAGAGTGCCAAGTATTTGCCAACCAGTCTTGTTGGCGACGTTGAACCATTGGGAATCAGCCAGTGCTTAATTTATAAAACAATAAGCCAGGGCCCTCTTCAGGAGCCCACTGCATCGAACACCTCCCACTGCACCTGCCAGTGCTGCCATCACGTGGCAGACTGTCATACGTGCCGGTGTTGCCGATTAAGTTCCGGGACAGAGCACTGGCTCAAATTAAGCACACTGGAACCTCCAACACCGAAAATCCTTGACCCATGATCAGTTATTTAAAGCATAGGTCCCTCGTTGCCAACCACACACAGGTCTCATCCTCAAAAACTTGAATGTTTCATGAGGGCATGAAAGCGAGTGGATTTGGAGAGAAATAGCAAAATAATAAAAGAAGATAGAAAAAGAGCAGGGCAATAAAGGAAAATGAGAACGAGTGAAGAGAAATAAGGAGGCTAGAAGAAGAGAAGGTAGAAAAACTAAAGCTAGAACAGCAAAGAAGAGGTATATATATAATATTTATATATATACATATATATATATATATATATATATATATATATATATATATATATATATATATATATATATATATATGTGTGTGTGTGTGTGTGTGTGCGCGTGTGTGTGTGTGTGTAAGATGTTGTTTCCTTTTTCAGCGTATTTATAACGATGGAGTCACTACATATCTGCTTTCTGTGTTAAAGCACAATTAATACATTCATACGTTTTACTTAATAAAGAAGAAAGAACGTTGAGTTATAAAGAGAAACTGCGCGGTCGTGTAAACTGCTCCAACACTTGGGTCGAGTTCGCGCTATATAAAACTGCCAAAACAATGAAATGCAGAAACAAATGTATAAAGAATAGTAAGAAAAGAAACTGAAAAGGAGCACACGAAAACGACAAAGCGAGAGCGCGAGAATGGAAACGGAATGCTGCAGTGAGTCACACAGCTCGCGCCTCAGTGCTCAGAGCTCGTGCTCGCGAGGAGGCGCGCGGTCGGGAGAGACGTGACCTCGAGGACAATCTAGGATAGCACTCAGACTTTCAGCTTCCGGTACTGGAGCTGTGACGTTTCAGTGTCTCCTCTGCTTGCCACAAAGGGAAGGCTTGCCTGTCAGACCCCTTTCTTTTCTCTTTCACGGCTATGTCAGCATTTAGCCTAAATGATAAATGTATTTGGAATGTGCCCTCATTGTCCAATTAACTGCATGAATTGACCTGCCTGTAACCACGCCTTCCAGACTGCGCCACGAGGCCCGAAAGTGACTCACGTCCAAAGATTGTGTTTGGAGTCAAGTACACATTGGCTATTTTAAATGTCATCCACGTTAGCAAGCTACGATCTGGCGAGCTTTGACATCACAGATACCAGTTCTTTATTGGGTTATGTTCGTCAAACTGTGTAAACAAACAATAAAAGCTTTGCAAATAGCAACAAAATACAACATATCTCTGGGACTTCCCCGGAATGAACCTCCTAACAGCTGCGTTTACCTCTCCCCCAGTGCACTGCTGAGCCCTTTTTTTGCCTATTTGGAGTAGTTCGTGCTTGGCTCAATAACAATTTTTCCACATAAGGTATCCACGCCAAATTTGCGTCCTTGTTTTTCCAACAGCCTGGGCATTCTAAAGTTACCATAGGTTTGTGGATTCTCCTGGAAGGGACCGAGACAATGGGTGAAATATAGCAACATTATGAGTTTTTGGGGGAAAATAGGGAGAAAGCGCTCTGGATAAAAGTGTCTTTTAAATTTTTTTTTAACTAAAAATGGCATAAACAAAGGGTTTGCTGTGCTAAAGTCACCATCTTCCCAGGTTTCAGGAATATGCAGAACAGGATAAAAAAAACAATTTTTACCACAGTTTTGGCATTCTTCAAAGACAGCCCATGTTTATTATTTTTGTCATCTCATACTACTTCCAGTGTGCAGTGAAAGCCAATTTGAAACCCATGGGTGCTCCAGAAAAGCTATAGAGGAGCAGTGGTTATTTGTACATCTCTGAATTTGATGGTACCCATACTAGCACATGATTTAGAGGGTATTTTTGAAAATGTCTTCTTTCTTGATCACTGGCTTACATTTGGAAAGCACAAATGCAGGGAATTCCAATTTTTAATAACAAATCTTCTACTATTCTATGTTTCCACATATCTTGCAATAAATATGACACCTCACTTGTGTGGGTAGACCTACTGCATAAAGGAGGAAAGAACCCAAAACGCAACATAACACATCACGGGACATATCAGCAACAGACGGCCATAAATATTGCAAAGCGCGCTTAGCGCTTTTATATTTATCACCGTCTATCGCTGGAATTTATCACCCGATTAGCGTGTTATTAACAACGCCTTACTCCAGGGCGATAATATTCCAGCGATATCCAGGGAAATGGGCCAACATCACTGGAAAATCAGCGATGTTGCACTCAAACGGCGATAGCCTTGATGATACGACCCTGTGGTCATATCACCATTATCCACCCCCCATGTTAAGCATGCATAAGTCAGGATTTTTGCAGGTGTAAGATTCAAGCGATAATCGCAGTTAGAGCAAGTTATTTCATCGCTTCGCGGCCATTGGTAATAGGGGGAAGGTGAGTTAACGACTGCTTTCAGTTGCCTTGAAGTTGAGAACGCCTGCTTTGCATGTCATTAGTGATAAATATCGCTGACATGCAAAGCGGTACCCAAACCGGTCGCTTTTGCCAGGAAGCTGTCGCTAACAGTTGTTAGCGACAGCTTACTGATAAGGCGATGAAAATATCGCCTCTTTAACAGCGAAAAGTGCCACTAAAGCGGCGATGACACCCTTGCTAATATGCCCCCACATTTTTTCACTGAAAACTGACCTTTTAATTTCAAGATGCCTAGCTGTGGATTTCAAACCCTATCTCTGCCGGCACCTAGGGAAACCTAGCAAACCTAGACATTTTTGAAAAGTAGAACTCAGGGAATTCAGGATGGGGTGACTTGTGTGGCTCACATCATTTTCTGTTACACAGAATCCCTTGCAAACCTCAAACCTTCTGTAAAAAAAAACACATTTTCCTCACATTTCTGTGCTGGACTGTTCTGAAGTCTGTGGGGAGCCACAAACTTCCTTCCACTCAGCATTCCCCCTAGTCTTTCCCCCTAATCTTATGTAAGTAAGCCTATTGCCTGAGGCACAAAATGGCCAAAAACGCAACATGGATACATCATATTTTCCACGCAAAACAGAGTTTTTTGGGGGAAAGTGGTTAACTGTGGATTTTGGGCGGTAGGTCATAAGGCACCTCGGAGAAACCAAGCAAACTTGCACAGTTTTTAAAACTAGACACCTGGGTGTCCAGGATGGGGTGACTTCCAAGACTCTCATCAGGTTGTTTTTATCCAGAATCCCTTGCAAACCTCAACCTTTGACTAAAAAACAAAAATTTTCTCATATTTCTGTGATGGGGAGTTCTGGAATCTGTGGGAAGTCACAAACTTCCTTACACCCAACAGTCCCTCAAGTCTCCTGGTACAAATGATACCTCACTTGTATGAGTATTCCTAGTGCCCATGACAGGAAAAGGCCCAAAACCCAACATGGATACATCACATTTTTCCCTCAAAACTGGCCCTTTTATGCAAAGTAGGTAGTTGTGGATTTTGGGCCCGAGAACATCAAGCACCTAGGCAAACCTAGCAAACTTGCACATTTTTTAAAACTAAACACCCTGGGGACTCCAGGGTGGGATGACATGTGTGGCTCTCATCAGTTTTTTTTACACATAATCACATGCGGACCTCCAAATGTTGTCTAAAAAACAGAGGGCCATATTATCAAGAAAGGGCGATACATTATCGCCGCTTTTATCGGCAGGAAACTGCCGCTAAAGCAGCGATAATGGGCTTGATAATATGCCCTTGTAAATTCCCATAGAGGCCCAGGTTAACACCAGAACCTGGGCTTCTATGGGAATTCTCTAGGGCATATTATCAAGCCCATTATCACCGCATTAGCGGCAGTTTCCTGCCGATAAAAGCGGCGATAATGTATCGACCTTTCTTGATAATATGGCCCATATTTTCCTCACATTTCTGTGATGGAAAGTTCTGGAATTTGTGGTGAGCCTGAGCTTCTTTCCACCCAGTATTTCCCCAAGTCTCCAGATAAAAATGGTACCCCACTTGTGTGGGTAGACCTTGTGCCCGCGACAGGAAACGGCCCAAAACACAACTGGATACATCACATACTTCCACTCAAAACTGACCCTTTTTTGCAGAGTGGTTAGCTGTGGAGATTGGGCCCTAGCTCAGCCAACACCTAAGGAAACCTAGCAAACCTGTTACAGTTTTTAAAAACTAAACAACCATGTGATTATAACAGTGTATGGCTTGTGTAGCTCTCACTAAGTAATTTTACCCAGAAGCCTTTGCAAACATCAAACTTTGGTAAAAAAAAAGCATACATTTTCCTCACATTTCTGCAACGGAATGTTCTGGAATCTGCAGGAAGCCACATATTTAATTCCACCTTGAGTTCCTACTTGTCCCTGATAAGAAAGGTACCCCACCTGTGTGAGTGGGCCACAAGACCTTGACACAAAAAGGCCCTTAAGTGCTACATTGAGAGATAAGCCATTGGGTAGCTATAGTATTTGGGGCTGTGCTGTCGTACCATCCATGCAAACCTACAAACCACAGATATTTTCTAAACCTAGACAACCAGGGTATTCCAGGGTGGTGTACCATGTGTGGATCCCATGAGGTTTTCTCACCCACAATTTAGGTGCGGCCCATGCCGGTAAGAGCGGTGGGGTGGTGGGGCCAGGTTAGTGGGGGATTCAACAGATGACCACAAGGGAAAATTAAATAAGTAATTAATTTTCCCTCATTGTCTGTCAAAATCCCCCCCCCCTCCACACCCAGTTCCACCGCTCTTACTACACAGGCCTCAGCTGCCACAATTCCCTACAAATCTTGAACTTTGCCTGAAATCTCAAATTTTTCTTAAATTTTTTTGATCTGGAATCCGCAGGAATCCACAAAATTCATACCACATACTACACCTAGCCTTACCCCACTTGTGCAGATAAAAACACTGCACCACTTTAATGTCTGGCCTAGTGCTCTCAACAGAAACAGATCAAACCAAGGTCAATGGGTGCACCATCACAAAGGCCCCCATCGGCCTTGATTGTATCCTTTCCCGTCGTAGGCAGTGGCGGACCGTCCATTGGGGGCGTTGGGGCGTTGCCCCCCCGCCCGCACCCGCAGCTCCCTCGGCGTACTGCTCTGAACTGATGTAAACTCTCACTTTACTTCAGTTCAAAACGCCGAGGGACAATGCCTGTCAGTCAGCATGATGCAGGACCGCCCACCCCCTTCAGAGTCTGAAGGGGGTGGGCGGTCCTGCATCATGCTGACTGACAGGCATAAGGCATTGTCTGGGGCAGGCAGCAGCACACCGGTGCGCATAATTGGGGACGGAGGCACATTTTTTAGCCTTGCCCACACATGCGCACTTGTGCCTGCTCGGTTGTTGGATGAAGATCAAAAACTCGCTCTCCTAATGGGCAGGCGGGCAGATTTCAACCATGCCCTGTGTCAATCCTGGCGCTGCTCCAGCGCCAGGATTGGCTGAGGACGGAGGGCGGGGTTCCGGTTTCCACTCCAGTGTGAAGGCGCTAAGGTCCCACTCCCAGGCCAGAAGAAGATGCGGCGCTGACGACCGGCGGTAAGGTAAGTGCGCAACTTTGAGAAGTGGAAGGTGCTGGCCTGGGGCTTTCCGTGTGGGGCAGAGTGCAAGATATCGGCAGTACTAGCTGATGCTCCCCATTTGAATATGCCCGCTACAACCCAGAGAACTGTGAGGCTGCACAGTTAGAGTTGGTATTTTATAAAAGTGGGCACGTCATACGCTTCCAAAAATGGTTTTTTTGCACTGAATGTCTTCATGAGTGTAGCGCTACACCTACATGGAGTCCCCTTGCATGACGTGAAAGCCCTGATGTATATGCAAAGTGGGTATTATGAAGTAGATACTGCATAGAAGGCGCCGGAAGTTGATGTGCAGAGAAAATGCGGGCTAATTAGATCACACCTGTTCTGATTAACCCCGGCCGTCAGGAGTCATTCCCCTTACGATGCACGGTGCGTTCTTGTCCATGTACAAACATGGAGCATTGCATTATAATTAACGAGTATAGAACTCTACTGGGCAGTGTGGGCATTAGTAAGCACAGCAGTTTTAGTAAAGGGGGGTATTAAAACGGAACCTTTAACTGCGAAACGGCCTCTTCAAAGTAGGTGCCTCATGTGAAATGAGGCCTCAGCTTCAGGTATGTTTATTGGATTTAATTCTCTCCAACTCTGCCCATCTTTCAGGAAATCGAGAAACTTTCTGTCTAGTGAGTCCGCCTCTGAATGGCTAGACAGGTGGCATGTGGTTGGTTGCTGTAATAAAATCACACCTGAATTACGAGACCTGTATTCGAATTCTCCTTCGAACTAATCACACACTGTGTGATCTTAGGCAACCCTCATATTGATTCTTTAAAACCACATAACACAACATGGAAAACTGCTTGCAGGAGTGGTTGCGACTTTTGTTCACTCCGGCTGTCACTCATAGGCAGTAGCACGTTATCGCCTTACAGACGTCTGTTCGGGCAGCGAGTCGGACGTGGGAAGCTGCTGCATTCGAAGCTGGCCCCGCGGGACTCAAACTGCTGACCCAACCAGTAATGCCATGCTTATCCCATGAGCCAGTGTGCGCCAGTCAAGAATCATCATCCATCGATCTCTAACAGGTCTTGGAGGGCACGGAGAGAAGATGGCAGGATGTTTTTTGTGGCAAACTGATAAACACACTTAGAAGCATTGTTCGATCTATCAGAAATGTTCTATTATTTGCTATTAGCCTGACCCAAAATATCATAAAACAGACCTAGGAGAATGAAGCACAATTTAGCCTCGCAGACTGCGAGGCTAAACACAAAGTATGCCCGAGGCTGAGGCCTCATTTCACTCGAGGCACCTGCTTTGAAGAGGCCGCTTTACGAGCCTGGGTGCTGTCTGTGTGGGAGGCTCCAAGCCTTGTATGACAAACATGCATTCTCACCTGTATTAGTCTCTCTCACCACAGCTGCGATGCAGTTTGCAGGCTAGTTGTACAGCTCTCATCTAATTTCACTGCCAGCACTCTTAAGCCTGACAGGATGTCCTTTAGTTCTAGGTCTGCTTTTAACACCCCCCCCCCCTTTCGAACATCTTAGGTTGTTTGGGCTCGCTCGCTATGGTGCAGAGGGACTCATTTTACGCCCCACAACTTTCAAAAGTCACCAGCCGCCACTGGTCGTAGGCACTAGGTCCAGCCAAACAGATGGCGCAACGTTTTTAAGTGGCGTAACGCTAGGTGGTAGGAATTTTGTTTGCAGGGAATTGTGGGTAAGAACATGTTGTGGGATCCTGGAGAAGTGGATGCCCTGGATTTCTAGTTTTCAGAACTGTCTGGGGCTGGAAGTCTTTCCCAGGTGGCAGCCTACCCAAGTACAAAAAAGTGAAGCCATTCACCCTTGCAAGTGGGACAAAATTGGGAATTAGCCACACCCTCCCAGCCCATATGTAAAAACAACACTCAAGAGATTCAAATGTCCTCTTGCTTGCCATTGGGATGGGATTCTTTAGTCCGCAGAGGAACAGAAAGACTGACGTTTTAGGGGTGAGGGTGGGGCCTGATGTTAGGATTGGCCAGACCCAACCCAATGTGGGATTTGTGCCCCCAGAGGTAAAGGTGAGGCAAACGTCCTGTGTGCTCCTGGAGGGGGGGGGTGTGTGGGGGAAGGCTGCCTTGTACTTTTTAGGGTTGGGGTGGCCAATGCCAGAGTGCCACACCTGTCCACTTTCTTTTGCCTAAGAGGCAGAACCCCTTTTGTCAGGTAGACCTCTACCCCTTCAGTCAGGGCAGATTGGGGGTAATCCTCTTCAACTGCCCCCCGGGGGGGGGGGGGGGAGAAGAGTGTAAGTATATTTTTGTGAGGTGGTGGCATGGCGTGCCCATGGCCAAGCCACCACCCCACAAAAAAACTGTCTGCCACCCCTATACTTAAAAAAAAAGTCCTTTGTATCTAGTGGCTTTCTGCCCTCCTCACAGGGTAGAATGGGGGTAATCATTCCCATCCACCCCTGGTGGGGGCCTGGACATTCCCATGATGGGCATCCACTGCTCCAATCTTTTTTTTATAATAATCCCTCATGTCTAGAGGTGGTGGGAAAGATTGGAGGCAGACATGCCCATTCATCTCCAAGGGTGGGTTAAAAAGACTGTTTGCCTTGTTGTTGGGGAGGGGGCATGGCCATGCCTAATTTGGGAAGCCTCACCCCTATATTTTTATTGTTAAATGTCTCTGGTGTCTAGTGGGCTTTCTGCCCCCCCGCCCCCCGGGGAGGAGGCGCGGGGGTCAGATAGGGGGTAATCACTCCCATCTGCCCGAAGGGGGACAGAAAAACTGTCAGCATATTTTATGGGGGTTGTGGGCAAGGATATGTCCATGGTAGACTGCCTCCATCCCTATATATCTTTTTAGTGACCCTGCTTTCTAGTAGGCTTTCTGCCCTAACTGGGAGTAAACACCCCCATCTGCCCCCAGAGGGGGGTTAGAATGACTGCCAGCATATTGTGTTGGGGGGTGGGGTCATAGCCATGCACATGATGGGCAACCTATTTTTTTTTTTAATTAAGCCCTGGTGCCTAGTAGCCTTTTTACCCCTGGGGGGACAGATTGGGTGGAATAACCTCATCTGCCCCCGTGGGAGCAGAAAGACTGTCAGCATATTTTTTTGAGGAGTTGGGCATGGCCATGCCGGTGATGGGCAGTCCCCACCCATATATTTGTTTATATTTCCCTGGTTTCTAGTGGGCTTTCTGCCACCCGGGGCAGGAGGGGGGGGGGCAGAATGGGGGTAATGACCATCACATGGGGCAGGAAGATTTCCCACTTGTTTTTGGTGGGGTGGGGGCATGGTCATGCCCTTGATGGGCAGCTCCCTGACCTATTTTCTTTTTATTTTAATTAAGCCCTGGGGTCTTTTAAGCGATTTGAGGGCAGATCGGGGATAATTATCCCATCTACCCCCCTAGGGAGGGCAGAACGACAGTAATCCTCAAATATGCTGTGGGGAGCACAAGCCCTTCCTAAGGGGCCAATTGCCCCATTCCTCCTGTTTTGATCCACACAGTTTAATTCACAGTGGGATAAAGTATATCTAATATACATCATATAGAAAACAATCAACTGTATTTAACGTCATACAGTGCCCCGAGGAGGAAGAAGGAACGTGATAGTGAGGAGATCGTGAAGTGGTGGGATTAAGTGACAGTAAAATCAATCTTTTAGGCACTTATTCACGCTATCAAGGAAGTAGCAACAACTTGCATATCGCATAGTGATATTATTCGGAGAAAGGCATACAGCACAAGGTACAGTGTATATACAAAATGTTGGCGTGAGGTTGCCACAATAAAAACAAACAGTCGACGTTTCGACCCTCTTGTAGTTGCAGGATCGTTTAACCTTGCTGTGGGGTCTTCATCAAGACCATAGGGGGAGGGTTGGGGCAAAGGACCTAATGGGGGTATAATGAATTTCAAATTAGAGGGTAGTAAATCAACCTCAAAATGATCACATAGGTGGAGACAAACATGTTTCATGGGGGTCATTAAGGTAAGTTAATATCATTGATTGGACGCTGCAACATTGTGCGAGTCCAAAGCTTAACAAAAGGTAAAATCAATTAATGCCCAGGAGTTTGAAAATGGGCTTAAGTTAAAGCCTGGGGAAACAGGGACTGATACGCTAGACTGGCCATACACTTGCTGACGGTGGTACCCAAGGAGAGGTGGTAAACAATTAAATGGGGGGTGGTATTACGTGAAAAGCTTAGACTTAATGCGCGGCCATACGTATACTGGAGGCGATCAAAAACGAGAATTAGGGATGACTACTTGAGGCGCTAGCGTGTACCAATGGGTACAACATCAACCGTATGGCAAGTGTTACTTATGCGCTGGAAATTAGAATATTGAAAATATAATGGGCCAATGGTGGGTTAGCTCTAGCTGGCAACTCGGGCACATTGAGAGTTATCTTACCAAAAGTCCGCGTCCTGCTTGACTCGGGTTAGAGTGGTCAGATGGTTAAAATCTGGTGGAATGGTGCTGCATCTACGAGAATGAGCAGGCAATAATGTAATGTCAAATGTACAAAATTACATGTTGCCAAGGCCAGCGACGAGAAAGGGGGGCGGCTTACCGACTGCTAGCGTCATGTTGAATCTCAAGGATCGGTAATTTCAAGGATCGGTAAATTCAGACTTCTTGAGGTTTCGAGATGAGTCTGATAGGGCAAGAAAAATAGGGGGTATTTAGTTTAAAGGATCTTAGTTAGAAGATTTGAGGCGGGGAATGGCCATCGAGCACAGAATTACTTACTCGATATGAATGACTTGAAAAGCTCCGTGCGCGAGTTGCGGTGCAAATGCCGCGCTTCCTCGTTTGGGAAGGGAGTCATGGTGATGAGTCACGTGGTGGCCCAGGTTGGTAATGGAACTAGCAGAAAGACTAGATCGTCAGGCACGATCGATGGGACTGGAGAGAATTAGGAAAAGTTCCTATGCGCTGCAAATAATGATGTTCCCAAAACAGTAATGAAGCATATATAAATATTTACAAATATCATGATAACGTGAAGTTGGAACTCAATTTGAAAACACATTGTTAAAAAGAAGAAGCAGAACAGTGTACATGTAATTCGAGCGTACCTCTTCAACCATGAGGGTAAAGGCTCAACAGCGTGTGAATGTGTAGAACAACCAGCATAACAATAATGTAGCCACATGGGGACATGGTGAGACTTACCATGATTGTAGTTATCAGAATTGTTAAAGCGTACCTCTGAAGCATGAGGGTAAAAGCTCGACAGTTTGTAAGATAGCCGATATTACATCTTAAACAGTGATGTTGACATTGGTATAGCCACAGTAGGATTGGAAACATGGTGGGGAGTAGGGTATCAAAGCTAACTGATGGGGAACTATCACATCGGATTAATTAAAGTAGTGTGGCCAATTGGGAAAATGAACTATCAGATTCATTAAGGCCGGTTTCAATGGAATTGAAAAAGTACATCCATTTCAGTTCTCGTATGTTGAGAATATCAGAGATGTTGCCACCCCGTAGTCCCAGTGTTACTCTTTCAATGACCAACCATCGCAAGCTTTCTGGTGAATGGTTATTCAGCTTAAAATGTTCTACAAGTGGTGCGCCTTCAACCTCACAGCGAATCCGGCTCATATGTTGTAGTATCCGGGCTTTAATTTTCTGCTGGGTCTGCCCAATGTAGATCTTATGGCATGGGCACACAATGGCATAGATGACGTTGCTGGAATTGCAGTTACTAAAGGATTTGAGTTTCACAGTCAGATTGAGGTATGCAAAATCCTTCGTCTGTATGGTTGAGTCACAGGCCTTGCAATGGCCACATTTGGAATGACCAATGACTGGTGGTAGGTTCCATAGGGTGTTAATCGTGGGTTGACATTCAGGGGATAAGAAAGAATTAACGTGGTCCCTAATGCATTTAGCTTTCTTGAATGCGTGAAGCGGTGTCAGAGGTTGTTTGATATAATCAGAAACCAAATGGCAGTGTTTGTTGATGATTTTTTTGATACTGTTGCTTTTGGTGTTAAAAGTCGTTACACATACAATGCGACTCTGCTCCTGGTCAGTTCTGTTTTTTGGCACTAGTAGTTCCTCACGGGGATAGAACCATGCCCGTTTACGAGCCTTTTTGATCAAACGTCTTGGATAACCACGGCTCAGCAAGCGATTCGATAGGTCCTGAGATTCAGAGAAATAATCATCTTTGGTGGAACAATTGCGACGTATCCTGAGGAATTGCCCGAAGGGCAGGTTGTCACGAAGGGCACGGGGGTGATGACTGTTGTAGGCCAATAGGGAATTTCTCTCAGCCGGTTTGCGAAATAATTTGGTGAGGAGTCTTCCAGATTCATGGTAAATTGTAACATCCAAAAAGTCAATAGAGTTACTGTCTGATGTGATTGTGAATTTGACCTGTTGAGATTGTTGGTTGAGCCAGGTGAAAAAATTGTTCAGTTGGTCTTGGCTACCATTCCAGATCAGGAGGATATCATCAATATACCTCATCCAGAGGCCAACTTGGTCTCTGAATGGGTTAAGTTGACTGAAAACAGTAACCTCTTCGAAAGCTGCCATATAAAGAATGGCTACGTCAGGAGCAAACGGAGCACCCATCGCAACTCCAGAGGTTTGTAGGTAGAAGTTGGTGTCAAACAGAAAGAAATTCCGGGTCATTGCGATTTTCAGCAAAGCTACAATAAACTCAGATGGTACTTGGACAGGTGCAGGACGTTTCTGGAGACAACGGGCTATCACCGTCAGGGCTTCCTGTTGAGGGATGCAGGTATAAAGGGAAACGACGTCACAAGTAGCTAGTATTTGGTCGGATGGATCATAAGGTATACTTTCAGTTATGTTGATGGTGTGCATAGTATCTCGAAGGTATGATGGTGTTGCCTCTGCTAGTGGTTTGATAAAAAAGTCAATGTACTTTCCCAGCGGTTCCAAAATGGACCCACAGCCAGAGACAATAGGCCGACCAGGTGGGTTTGTCATGCTTTTGTGGAGTTTAGGTAGAGTGTAGAGTGTTGCCAAACGTGGGTATTTGTTATTGAGAAAATGAAATTCATTTTCGGACAGGAAGCCTAAATCCAATCCTTCTTGTGTTATTTCAAGGATCTCTGTTGCAATGGATCTGGTGGGGTCAGATCTCAATAATTGATAGCAGTTAGCATCCTGTAGTTGGCGTAGAATCTCAGATTTGTAAGCAGATAGATCCTGTATAACAATGGCACCGCCTTTGTCGGCCGGTTTTATCACGACTTGGGTGTTTTTTGCCAGTGATTGTAAGGCTGTTTTTTTGGGGTTTGCTGATGTTATATCGAACAAAGGTTTTGTCTTGCAGAACCCGTTGTACATCCCGCCAGACAACAGCTTTATATGCTAGAATCTGATTAGACATACTGCTGGCATAGGGAACAAATGTTGATGGTGGTCGTAGGCCTGTAACAGATGATTTCAACTGTGTTTCCGAGTTGCGGAAAAAATACTTTAGTCGGATTTTCCGAAAGAATTTATATAGTTCAGTTCTTACCATGAAATTATCTGGATTGTATGTGGGGACGTATGATAGTCCCTTACTGAGTACTTGAATTTCAGTATTGCTGAGTGGTTGATTAGAGATGTTAACAATAGGGCTCAGGATATCAACCGGTGCCACTGGTTCTACCAATGGTAAGTTTTGTTGCGAGTCACCCTCTCGCCATGTAGTTCCGGTTGGAATTGAACTTGTTTGGAAGGTTGGCCTCGTCCTCCATTCCAGTTGGTTTGATTCTGCTGGGAGCCACGTTGGTTCTGCCCACGGGGCCATGAATTGCCTCTTCCTCGTGGAGGTCGCCAAGATCCACGGCCTTGTCCTAAAAAAGGAGGAAATTGCTGGGGTGGATAGTTGTAGTCAAAATATTGGTATTGATAGCTTGGGCCTGCTGAGTCCGGCTCTCCTTCGGAGCTGTAAGATGAGTCAGAAAAGGTGGGGTAATTACGTCTACCTCTATAGTTCCCACGACCTCTAGTGGTGAATCGGCCTTGTGTATCTTGTCGGTAGTACTCGTCTTGTAGGTATGGATATGTCTTTTTTTTATCGTATAAGCGAATATCACGTGCCAATTTCTCAAGTTTACGATTTTGAGTAGTTAGGTCAAAGTCCTTGAGTGTAGCTTGTAGATTCGTTAGGGTATCCTTTGCGCTTGCAAAGTTGGTATCAGCAGATATTTCAGCTTTCAATGCAGTGATTTCAGCGGTGAGTTGTAACACCTGATCTTTAGCCGTTTCAACGCCCAACACCATCCAGTGGCGAGAGCAATTGTTTGATATATGACTAAAGCCTTCTCTGAATTTCGGGACTTCAATAAAGATAGCCGGTTCAATCTTAATTTGTAGTCCAACCGGAATTATGTTCTCTTTCAGGTACTTAGTAAGCAAGTGACCGTGCCAACGGGTGCGTACCAGTTTCTTCTCCAGGCGCTCAAGGCGGGAAATTTTATCCTTTAATGAAAAGTCAATTGATGGAACATCTGATTGGAAGAAAATGTTGTCAGGGTTTTCAAGCAATTTGTCAATATAGTCCTCAGAGTAGGACAAGAGCTCCCTTTCTACCATATTGTGATACTAGAAATTAAATTCAACAAAGGGGAGGGGAACCTCGCAGACAGCCGTCTGCTCGAAGTGGTTTATGAACAAGGGGGTTAAACCCATATGTAGTCACTGGGACCTGGGTTAGATAGATACTGAGAGGAAGGGGTCCCAGTGTATCAAGGCAGTGTATCAAGGAAATAGTTACAAACAATTTAAATAGAATTAATCAACAACAAATGTTTTGATCCACACAGTTTAATTCACAGTGGGATAAAGTATATCTAATATACATCATATAGAAAACAATCAACTGTATTTAACGTCATACAGTGCCCCGAGGAGGAAGAAGGAACGTGATAGTGAGGAGATCGTGAAGTGGTGGGATTAAGTGACAGTAAAATCAATCTTTTAGGCACTTATTCACGCTATCAAGGAAGTAGCAACAACTTGCATATCGCATAGTGATATTATTCGGAGAAAGGCATACAGCACAAGGTACAGTGTATATACAAAATGTTGGCGTGAGGTTGCCACAATAAAAACAAACAGTCGACGTTTCGACCCTCTTGTAGTTGCAGGATCGTTTAACCTTGCCCATTTTCAAACTCCTGGGCATTAATTGATTTTACCTTTTGTTAAGCTTTGGACTCGCACAATGTTGCAGCGTCCAATCAATGATATTAACTTACCTTAATGACCCCCATGAAACATGTTTGTCTCCACCTATGTGATAATTTTGAGGTTGATTTACTACCCTCTAATTTGAAATTCATTATACCCCCATTAGGTCCTTTGCCCCAACCCTCCCCCTATGGTCCTGATGAAGACCCCACAGCAAGGTTAAACGATCCTGCAACTACAAGAGGGTCGAAACGTCGACTGTTTGTTTTTATTGTGGCAACCTCACGCCAACATTTTGTATATACACTGTACCTTGTGCTGTATGCCTTTCTCCGAATAATATCACTATGCGATATGCAAGTTGTTGCTACTTCCTTGATAGCGTGAATAAGTGCCTAAAAGATTGATTTTACTGTCACTTAATCCCACCACTTCACGATCTCCTCACTATCACGTTCCTTCTTCCTCCTCGGGGCACTGTATGACGTTAAATACAGTTGATTGTTTTCTATATGATGTATATTAGATATACTTTATCCCACTGTGAATTAAACTGTGTGGATCAAAACATTTGTTGTTGATTAATTCTATTTAAATTGTTTGTAACTATTTCCTTGATACACTGGGAGCCCTTCCTCTCAGTATCTATCTAACCCAGGTCCCAGTGACTACATATGGGTTTAACCCCCTTGTTCATAAACCATTCCTCCTGTGGCAGAGATATCACTGGAAAGGGGAGATTCTCCCTGTCCAACAATACCTCTCCCACTCCAATCAGTGCTCAAGGGGGGTCTGAGATATGCTGTTGGCTGGTTTTACTTTCACTTTAGTATGATGTCAGCATGCTAATCGTCAGTACACAAAAGGCAAAAAAATGATCAGGCTGCTCGAGAATCTCTTCCTGAGTAGCCCAAGTTTAAAATATACTAAAGAAATCCCTCTACTGCACTGCACCAGAGGGGCATTTATATGGGAGTGCGGGCATTGGTCATTGGCTGCCATCTGCACATAAATGTTCAAAATTGCAATCTGCAATAAGCATTGGCAAAACCGACAGGTCTCACCTATGCAAGAGCTATTAGCTTTGAAAATCTCTTTTAGCCATGTTTTACAGCAGCATGGCTGTGCAGCATGTCTAAAAGTTAGAAAAAAACACTATGGTGCATCACAGCGATTATTTTCTGGGGGTGGCATAGGGACAATGGGAGAGAGGGTGGGAGGGGGTGAGCAATACAGATAACGGGAGGGTTCGAGGGAAGAAGCAGAATGGGGAATGAGAGAGTCATAAAGTGCTATGGCGCGGTCAGCGCTGGACGCATCACAGTGCTTTTTAAAAAATTTGGCAGGTAGGGGACAAAACAAACAATGAAAGGAAGGGTGAGGAGAACAAGCACCACATACAACAGAAGGGTGGGAGGAAGAAGCAACACAGACAACAGGAAGAAGGGAGGGAAGTAGCTACATGGACAACAGAAGTGTGGGAGGCAAGAAGCAGCATGAACAATGGGAGAGTAAAAAAAAGCACTATGACATGCCCAGCGCTGGCCGCTTCATGGCGCTTTTTTATTATGCCAATGGGAGAAATGTTGGGAGGGAACAAGCAAAACAGACAATGGGAGAGTGAGAGGAAGGAGTGATGAAGTAACGTGGACAATGGAGAGAGAGAGGCAAAAATCAACACGGTCAATGAGGGTGATAGTGAAGAAGCAACACAACACGGACAACAAGATGGTGGGAGGGAACAAGCAATAAGGACAACGACGACAGAGGAAGACTATAAAAAAAGTACCTCAATCACATTGTGAGGAGCAAAAAGACACTAATCAAAATAAAGCAATACGTTTTTGGTCTATGCTCCAAACAATAGAAGAGGAAGTGAAACCAGAATGCACTAGCCAAATTAGAAAGCAGCAAATATGAGTGACAATGTAGCCAGCAAATGAATAGCAATGGGTGGGCTTCAAGCCACATTTAGTAAATAAAATGTTTTGCAAGAGTTCTGTCTCGAGACAGACATAAAAAGACAGACAGGGAAACAGATTGTTTTTATAACTGTAAAAACAGAAAACTGGGATCCTTACTTCTAGATACCTGTATCCTGAGAACAGTCACCTGTATTGTAGCTGTTTAGGTGGTTTTACTGTATATTTGTAAAGTAAAATTACCTTTCTTGGAAACAGCCGCAAGCACGAAATAACCAAAGAAACACTGTGGAACTGGGTTACACAAAATGACAAGAATAAATGATTCTCAATGGTATTACTTTCATATAATATTTAAGTCATTAATGATGATGCTCATGGTCACTGATTGACACCATAAAAAGTAGTAAAGGCCTCCACAACACTACTTGATGCAGGTAACTCGCCATTGGAGACGATAGACAACATCTGCCCAATATAATCCACCATCACTTGAAAATATATCAGTCAATTCCAGCCTTGCCAGCTACTCTTTAATATAATTCACTGCTGAGTGATAGGAAAGAGAATGAGACACAAATCCACAGACTACCTTTTTTTTTAACAGAGTTTTATATAGCGCAAACTTGACCCGAATTGGGTATCAGAGCGCTTTACATAGCACCAGTTGCATTACATGAGGACACATTAATTTTTGTTAGGCACGGGAAGATAAAGTGATTTGCCCAGAATCACAGGATGTTCAGCGTCCTTGCCGAGACTCAAACCCAGTTCCCCAGATTCAAGGTCGACCGCCCTAGCCTGGGAGGCAGGCCTGTTCTAGCCATAGGTGGCACAGCAGTATACAAGCAAGTTTAGGGGCAGAATGTCTTAAGATATGGCTGGGCTGCGGGACCCTCCGCCCACGCTGCCCCCATCAGCAAACGAAAACGACCGTGTGACAAGCAGATCCTTTTCAGGCTACACGATTTGTTGCAGCGAGTAATACTGCAGTGTGTTGGAGCAGACCACATGTTAGCCCACATGCATGTGCATGCAGCATTTCCACTGCGTGCGTGGCCCTTCACTGCTTTTGGCGCCGGCCACTCTACTCACCGCAGGGATTCTGGACAGAGGCATTGAGAGTGGGCCAGATTGAGACTGTGTTTAATTTGTGAGGCTTGCACCGAAGACGATCATGAGCCCAAGGACCCGCAGTAGTACACTCGTGGTTCAGCGTATTTTTGCAGCGCTCCTTTGCAGCCCGCGCTGGTCTCGCGGAGCCCCCGGGGCACGCCTGGCACGAAGAGGTGGCCTTGCTGCGTCCCGAGGGGCGCGTGGCGCTGGCGCGTGCTACTCACCCCAGAGGCGTTATGGCTCTTCACCGACATGGCGCAGCAGGCTAGGTCCTGTCACAGCGTTTTGCAACAACCCCGGATCCCACCACAAAAAGTTGTTTATCTGCGGTGGAAGTGGATCTCAAGCAGCCCGTTATATACTGGTGCTTGCTCCACCCTCGCAGGGCCCTTCGCTCTGCCGAGGCGCGGCTACTCCCAGCTCTGCTCTGCCAAATCTTCCTTGGAACATGAGCACTGACACGAGGGACGCAGGTTCATACCAGGGCTGCAAACCTGCCCCGGCCTGACCCCAGACTATACACATTGGCCTTCCTTTCCAGGGTTGACAATGGTGATTTTCGTTCTCCCTTTAAACAAGGGATAGTTACCTCATGTCCGACGCTGCTCGAGCAGCAAAATGGCGGTCCCAAACATCCGAAAATTTCGGATTCGGGGGCGTGTTTTTGGGTTCTGAGTGACGGGTGACGTCACAGTGCTAAAGAACGAAAAAAACACGCCCCCGAATCCGAAAGAGACGGGGCTTTATTGGAGTGACTCCCTTCTCCTCCAATGGCTGGCCTCCATTTAGGAAGCCAGCTAATGGAGGAGAATGGAGGAGAGAGGCGGGTTCAAAGCCCCTAACTCCAAAACATTAATTCTTCGGGACTCCGCCCCTCACTGCTTCCGCAGTGAGAGCTACGGTCCCTCGACCTAAAAAACACTGCAGTAGAGTAGTCATGTCACTATTTAACGTAAATAGCTTTACAGAAAACTTGAAGTTACTGATGGTGACTTCTGTCTAAGCTCCCACGATGTTGCCACATAAGAAAACTGGAACATATGAAATAACGTGCTTTGCCCAGGGTCGCACTATGCGGTGCAGTGAGGATGGCAGCATTAAAGACAGTATCCCAGCTCGGCTATTGGGTCCACCCTGTCAACAGTTTCTCTATTGCCTTTCAGAAGTGGGAATAGAGATGCTTAAAATACCAGTGTGCATTAAAAAAGAAAAGAGAAATCTTTTTACAATGGCATTCCCCGACCTCACTGTACATGCGGTTCACCACATTGGCAGGGCCCCTGACCTGTGAAAGGACAATGGTGTGAACGTTCAAGAATATCAGAATAAATGTGGTTAGAAAGATCCCGCTACCTTCAAGCAAGCAAGTCCATATGTTTTAGAAGGTCAGGCTAACATCTGCTTGACTCTAACCCAACACTAACAGCCTATCACAAAATATCTCTATTTCCTTGTTGAACAATCTGATCCTGCTTGGTGATTCCAAAGCCACATTTTTGCAGGTTCATATGCTAGTCACTGACTATGGTTACTGGGATGATAAAAATAAATAAGCAATTGGCAAAGCCAATAGGTCTCCCCCATGCAAGAGCTATTGATTTTACCAATATGTTTTAGCCATGTTGTACACCAGAATGGCTGCTGTTGAGCATGGCTAAAATGTAGTGGGGTGAAGGAGAGTGGTGTGGAGTGGAGTGTCATACAGTGGAATAGAGTGGAGTGTAATGGAGTGGCATAGAGAATCGCGAAGTGGCGTAGGGTAGAGTTGAGTTGCTTGAAGTGAAGTGTTATGGAGTGGCGGAGAGTGGAGTAGAGTTTTGCAGAGGGAGTAGAATGTCGTAGAGTGGAGTAGAGTTGAGTGGCACTGAGTGGGGAAGAGTTTCAGAGTGGAGTTGTGTGTCGTAGAGTGGAGAGGCAAAGAGTGATGTAGAAAGAGTGGAGTGGCATAGAGGGTGTTAAATAGAGTGTTGCAGAGTAGGGTGGTGTAGACAGAGTAGATTGTCATAGAGTGGAGTAGTGTAGGAGGGTGTAATTGCATAGAGTGGAGTAATGGAGTGTAGCAGAGTGGAGTAGTGTGCCATAAAATAGAATAGGAAACAATTGATGGACGGAATGCTGGACAAAACAATCATTCACCCCCAGTCACAAGGATCTGGGTTAAATCCATCATTCTTTTGCTCACCTCACTACCCCAGTTTGCACCCAGCCATATACAAATCAGTCTTGACCTTGATCCTTGTGGGAACAGTCCATCCTGAACTGTCAGCCAGGTCCTCCCTGGACTGGAAACAAGCATCCTGGGACCGGTTTCAGGGCATCACCCTTCATCAGCCAGGCTAGCTTGAATCCAGTGGTGTAGTGAGTACGGGACCCACGTCTGGGCATACCCTTCCCACTTAGGGCGACATATGCAAAAGAAACAATTGATGGATGGAATGCTGGACAATGCAAACATTCACCCCCAGTCACAAGGGTCTGGGTTTCCGGTCCAGGGAGTTTATAGGCATAGAGCATAGTGGCATGGAGTAGAGTGGCATGGAGTGGCATAAAATGGAGCGGCATAGAGCAGAGCGGCGTAGTGGCATAGAGTGCAGTGGTATAGAGTGGATTGTTTCAGAGTAGGGTAAAGTGGTGTAGAGTGGAGTGGTGAAGAGTGAAGTGGAGTGGTGCAGGATAGAGTGAGGTGGCATGGACTGGTGCAGGGTAGAGTGTAGTGGCATAGCGTAGTGGCATAGAGTTGCAGCATAGAGTGCAGTGGTGTAGAATGTTGTAGAGTGTTGTAGACTACAGTGGCATACAGTGCAGTGGTGTAGAGTGCATTGGTTTAGAGTAAAGTGGTCTAGAGTGCGTTGGAGTAGAGTGCAGTGGCACAGAATAGAATGGATTGGCGCAGGAGTGGATTAGAGTGGCTTAGAGTGCAATCAAGTGTAGTGGCACAGAGTAGAGTGCCATTGAGTGCAGTGTCAAAGAGCGCAGTGGTGCAGAGTAGATTAGAGTGGCTTAGAGTGGATTGGCATAGAGTGCAGTGGCATAGAGTTGAGCGATGTAGAGTGTAGTGGCATAGAGTGGGTCAGAGTAAATTGAAGTGGCATAGAGTGCAGTGGAGCAGATTATAGTAGCTTAGAGTTCCGTGGCAGAGAGTACAGTGTTGCAGAGAGTGACATAGAGTGAAGTGCCATAGAGTGGAGTCATTCAGGGTAGAATGCAGTAGCGTAGAGTGGAGTGATGCAGAGTAAAGTGGCATAGAGTGTAGTGGCGTAGAGTGCATTGGCATAGAGTGGGGCTTTGTAGAGTGTAGTGGCATCGAGTTCAGTGGCAGAGAGTGCTGTGTTGCAAAGCAGACTGTCATAGAGTGCAGTAGTGTATAGTAGAGTGGTGTAGAGTGCATTGGCATGAAGTGCAGTGGCATAGAGTGCAGTGGCTTAGAATGTAGTAGAGGAAAGCAGTGCAGAATAGAGTGACGTGGCGCTGAGTGCATCTGCATAGAGTAGATTGTTTCAGAGTAGAGTGGAGTGGTGCATGGTAGAGTACAGTCACATAGAGCGGCATAGAATACAGTGGTGCAGAGTAGATTAAAGCGGCCTAGAGTAGACTGGCATAAAGTACATTGGCGTAGAGTGCAGTAGAGTGACATAGAGTTGAGTGTTGCAGAGTAGAGTGCAGTGCAGTGGCATTGAGTGCAGGGGTGCAGAATAGAGTAGTGTGGGGTAGAGTACATTGGCGTAGATTAAAGTGGTGTAGAGTAGAGAGCATGGAATGGAATAAAACAGAGTAGAGTGCAGAGATGCAATGTGGAGTAGCGTTGTGTGAAGTGGTGCAGAGTAGAGTGCAGAGATGCAATGTAGAGTAGCGTTGTGTGAAGTGGTGCAGAGTAGAGTGCAGAGATGCAATGTGGAGTAGCGTTGTGTGAAGTGGTGGAGAGTAGGGTGCAGAGATGCAATGTGGAGTAGCGTTGTGTGATGTGGTGGAGAGTAGAGTGCAGTGGCATGGAGCTGTGCAGAGTAGAGTGGATTAAGGTAAAGTGGAGTATGCATGGTGTGGTAGCGCACTGCCATTACAGACAACACATCTTCAATTAAAATGACCATTATATTTGCACAGACATACTGTTTTACTGATAAAAGTGTACAGCACACAAACGATAATGCTGAAGATGTGTTTGGAAGACAGATCAGACCCTGCGCTTTTTGGGCTCATCTGAAAGTAGAGGGTGTGCGAAGATTGCATTTTTTTTATGCAAAGTTTGTGGAAAACGTTGAAACTAAACAATGGCTGCAGAGTTTTTTGATTTACTATTTACATGACTTTTGTGACACTTTATGTTGCATATAATCTTATTTAACACCAGCTGCCTTGGACATACTTTGCACAGAAGCAATGCTCTTTTCTGGGCTCAATGCTGTTGTGCATAGAAAAGGTTCTCAAATGGAAAGCTGGCAGAGAACTTTGCTGCGTATGCTTTACAGCTTTGCCGAATGGGGTTAGAGTGGAAGTACAGATGCATTTGCCACCCGAGTGGGATGGGTATGCCCAGACATGGGTCCCATGCTCTGCACGCCGCTGGAGTCACGCTAGCCTGGCTGATGAGGGGTGTTACCCCGAAATCGGTCCTAGGATGCTTGTTTCCAGTCCAGGGAGGACCTGGCCTGGCAATTCGGGCTGGACTGTTCCCATTGGGTGCAAGGTCAAGACTGATTTGCATATGGATGGGTCCAAACTGGAATGGCATGGTGAGCAAAAAAATGATGGATTTAGGCCCAGATCTCTGTACTGGGGTGAATGTAGGACATTGTTCTGCATTCTGTTCATCAATATTTCTTCTTGCAGAGTGGAAGTAATGACAGCTAACAGTAAACTACGTTTTGGTGAAAGTTATTATGTAATGCTGCAACTTTTGGTAAGGGTGGAAATCAGGAAATTTTGCAAAATTTGGCAATTTGGAGAAAGAGAAAACCCCTATCTGAAATTCTGCCACACACCTTTGTCAGCACACATTACACCTTTCATCAATTTATGTCCATTTGCTGTTTTATTTGTCTTCGGTAAGGGAACCTTGGTAGATGGGACATGTAAAGATTAAATAAAGTAGGGACCAAAACACAGTGTCATTATTATTGGTAGTATTATTATAGTTATCAAGTACTCATTCACCAAGGGATTTTTGCTCTATGAAAGACCTGATGAGTAACCAGCGGATTAGATAACAGCCAACACATCCTTCCTTGAGTTAATTCTCCACTTTGATCTTTCTAGGAATGTACCATCCCACAGCAGTTGAATGTATACCTAGGTGTTTGTGTGTAAAGCCTTTAATAGGGTAAGTGACCACTAATCAATACCCAACATTTTTTTATTTGATCCTCAGAATTTTTTTTTCCATTACATTTCATATATTTAAATTAATCAAAGATTGAATTAAAAATTAAGTTAATAGGGCTGTAACAGGTTTTTGTTTTGTTCTACAATTATCTATACTACTATTATAAAGGAAGAACTTTAAACCTTTGAGGCGGGTAAACTCGGGAACCACAGCGCCAATCCACACACCCGATACATCGTTGAAATTGTCAGGGTGTGCAGATGGACATAGGCTATATAAATTTAAAAAATATACGTTATTTAAAAAATTTACGAGAAAAAAAAGTAGTCCCATGGAAGTAGCGCCGGCCGCGACGTGCATACTGACATCAGGAGCGACGTCCAGGAGCGCGAGGAAGAGCGGCAGACATAAGCTTGGGGAGGAGCAGCGGACAGGCGGGGAGGAGCGATGAGGAGCGGCGGGCAGGCTGGGAGGAGCGGCGGACAGGCGGGGAGGGCAGGGGAGGAGCGGCGAGGAGCGGCGGACCGGTGAACTCAGAAGCGCGGGGAGAAGTGGTGGATGAGGTAAGGCTCCGGGGGACCCACGGACAATATCGGGGCGGGCGGGGGCCCTGAAGCCAAGGTCGGGACGGGCTGCTACTCCGGGGGACCCACGGACAATGTCGGGCGGGCGGGGGCAGGGGCGGGCGGGGGCCCTGAAGCCTGATTGCTCCCGGACAAGGTCGGGACGGGCTGCTAGTAATATATAAAATTGATTTACATTCATATTTAACATAACAATATTTGTACTCATATATTACTAAGTAAATTCCACTTTTTACATTTTCCCGATACTTTACCTTATGGAGATCTCCATCACAACTGTGGATTTGTTCTTTGGTATTGCATAGGGCAAAGTAAAAAATGTATTTAACTCAAAAAAGTTTATATCAATCAATCAATCAGAATACTTGTAAAGCGCGCTACTAAACCCGTGAGGGTCTCAAGGCGCTGAGGGGACGGGGTGCCGCTACTGCTCGAAGAGCCAGGTCTTGAGGAGTCTTCTGAAGGCGAGTAGGTCTTGGGTCTGCTGTAGGTGGGTAGGGAGGGTGTTCCAGGTCTTGGCGGCGAGGTAGGAGAAGGATCTGCCGCCTGAGGTTGTTCGTTGGAGGCGGGGGACAACGGCGAGGGCGAGGCTGGTGGAGCAGAGCTGGCCGGTGGGGGTGTAGAAGCTGAGTCTGCTGTTCAGGTAGGCTGGTCCGGCGTTGTGGAGTGCTTTGTGTGGGTGGGTGAGGAGCTTGAAGGTGAGCCTCTTGTTGATGGGGAGCCAGTGTAGGTCTCTCAGGTGGGGGGGATGCTGCTGCGGCGGGGGACTTTGACGATTAGTCGGGCGGAGGCTTTTGGATGCGTTGTAGTCGTCGTAGGTGTTTGGCTGGTATTCCTGCATAGAGTGCGTTGCCATAGTCCAGTCTGCTGCTGACAAGGGCCTGTGTCACCGTTCTTCTTGTTTCGGTCGGGATCCACTTGTAGATCCTGCAGAGCATGCGGAGGATGTTGTAGCAGGAGGAGGAGACGGCGTTGACCTGTTTAGACATGGAGAGGGAGGAATCGAGGATGACTCCTAGGTTGCGTGCATGGTCGGTGGATGTCGGTGCTGTTCCCAGTGTGGTCGGCCACCAGGAGTCGTCCCAGGCTGAGTGGGTGGGTTCAAGGATGAGTACCTCCGTCTTGACCAAGTTCAGCTTCAGACGGCTGTTCCTCATCCAGTCGGCAACGGCCTTCATTCCCTCGTGAAGGTTGGTTTTGGCAGGGTGCGGGTCCTTGGTAAGGGAGAGGATGAGCTGGGTGTCATCAGCGTAGGAGATGATGTTGAGGTCGTGTTGGTGGGCCACTTGTGCGAGGGGGGCCATGTAGATGTTGAACAGCGTCGGGCTGAGGGATGAGCCCTGGGGGACGCCACAGATGATGTCGGTGGCTTCAGATCGGAAGGGCGGGAGGCGGACGCTCTGGGTTCTGCCGGAGAGGAAAGACGTGGTCCAGTCAATGGCCTTCTCTTGGATTCTGGCTTCTAGGAGGCGTGTCTTTAGAGTGCGATGGCAGACCGTGTCGAAGGCGGCTGACAGGTCCAGGAGGATGAGGGCTGATGTTTCGCCGTTGACTAGTTGGCGCCTGATGTCGTCTGTGGCGGCGATGAGGGCTGTCTCGGTGCTGTGGTTTCGTCTGAACCCAGACTGGAACGGGTCCAAGATGTTGTTGTCTTCCAGGTGGCGGACCAGTTTCATATTGACGTTTTTCTCGATGGCCTTCGCCGGGAGCAGGAAGATGGGCCGGAAGTTCTTGAGGTCCTTGGGGTCCGCCTTGGGCTTCTTGAGGAGGGCATTGATTTCGGCGTGATTCCAGCTTTCCGGGAATGTCGCTGTTTCGAAGGAGATGTTGATGACCTTCCGTAGTTGGGGTGTGATGGCAGTGTCTGCTTTGTTGAAAATGCGGTGTGGGCACAGGTCTGACGGAGATCCTGAGTGGATGGAGTTCATGGCCTTGCGTGTCTCATTGTCGTTGACGTTGAACCAGCAGGTCAGGCGGTTGGCGCTGGTGGTGTTCACAGGGGAGGTGGGGTCTGGCGTAGTCGGGGCGGTCATGGTGTTGAAGCTGTCATGGATGTCAGTGATCTTGTGGTGGAAGAAGATGGCCAGTGAGTTGCACAGTTCTTGTGAGGGCGGTATGTGGTTGGCGTTGGCGAGTTCCTTTAAGATGCTGAAGAGCTCTTTGCTGTCATGTGCGTTGTTATCCAGGCGGTCTTTGAAGGAGGATCTCTTGGCTAATCTTATGAGGTGGTGATGTCTGCGGGTGGCGTCCTTGTGGGCTGCGTGGTTGTCCAGAGTGCGTTCGTGGAGCCATATCTTCTCCAGTTTCCGGCATGCGCTTTTGGAGGTCTGCAGCTCAGCGGTGAACCAGGTGGCTCTCTTGCTGGCGTGGTTGTTGGAGGGTTTCTTTAGTGGGGCGCGGGTGTTGGCGCAGTCGCCCATCCACTGTCTGAGGTTGCGGGCTGCGGTGTCTGGGTTGGTGGGGTTGGTGGGTGGGTTTTGGGCGAGGGTGGTGATCAACTGGTCTGCGGTGACTTTGCTCCAGCACCGACGAGGTAGCTGTTGGGTGCGGTGGTGCGTGGTTGGTTTATTGAAGGTGAAATGGATGCAGCGGTGGTCAGTCCAGTGGAGTTCATGGTGTGGACGAAGGTGACGTGGGTGCCTGTGGAGAAGATGGGGTCCAGCGTGTGGCCAGCGGCGTGGCTGGGTGCGGTGACGAGTTGTCTGAGGCCGAGGTTGTCGATCAGGGTGGCGGAGTTGGCGTTGCTGTTGTTTTCGAGGTGGAAATTCAGGTCCCCGAGGATGATGTAGTTCGTGGAGGCGAGTGCCTGGGTGCTGGCGAGGTCGGCGATGGAGTCGCTGAATTGAGCTCGGGGTCCAGGGGGTCTGTAGATGAGTGTTACTCTGAGGGTGGTGTTGGGGTCGGTGTGGATTCGGAAGTGTAGGTGTTCGGTGGTGTTGAGGGTGTCGTCTGCGTGGGTGGCGACCTTGAGGGTGGACTTGTGGACGATGGCTATTCCTCCTCCGATTCAGTTGCCGCGATCCCTGCCGGTGATCTTGTAGCCGTCCGGGATGGCTATGGCGATGTCAGGTGCCGAGGAGTCGTTCCCCCAGGTCTCGGTCAGGAAGGCCACGTCTAGGGCGGAGGTGTCGAGCAGATCCCAGAGCTCGATGGCATGTTTGCGTGCGGAGCGGGTGTTGAGGAGTATGCAGGGGAGGTGGTTGGGTCCAGTCCTTGGAGGTTTGGTGGTTCTGTCGCAGGTGAAGCTGCAGGTGTGGCAGGAGAAAGGTCTGTGAGTCCGTTTCGGGGCGGCTTGGAAGCAGGTTTGGTTTTGGCTGGCGTTGAGGGCGTAGAGGGTGCTGGCGTCGTAGCGGAGTCTGGTGTTGTGGAGTTCGCGGGGTCCAGTGGTTCTGGCGCTGGACGCAGTCCAGGCACGGACGGGCGCAGACGGGCTTGCGTTGCCTCCATAAGAGGGGGATAGGGAGGGAGGAGCAACTGGGAGGCGGTGGCCAATGGTGAGCAGGGGGGCGGAGCCGCAGGGAAGGAGGAGCGGGAAACAGCGGGAAAACAGACGGGCAGCAGTGAGCAGGTACGAGGCAGCTGGCAGCCGTGTGGTGGCGCGGGAGCGACCTGCCTGCAAGCAGGGTCAGAGGTCGCTTATATATGTGACGATCCCGCCACAGGAAGGGTAGGAGATGTGGAGGTGGAGATTTACACTTGTATGTTTGTGAATAGCATTTTGTAGTGGTTTAGCATGACTATTGTAGTGCTACTACACATACTAGAAAAGGCAGTTCGTGTCTTGGCACCTTAGAGTTTTAATCTCTTTTCCCCTTTGTCATTCAAAGTATCCATATTAGTTTGGGGAACAGCCATTACTTTGTTATCATTTTGTTTCACAATTTCAGTAAATGCACTGGACATCTTAATTTCTTTTTATCAAATATGTCTGAAAAAAGATTACAAGAACCTAAAAATAATAGAGATTAATCAATGGCAGTCTGCCCAAATTTCTATGAAAATTTTACACGTGAAAACTTCAAGTGAAGATATTTGTACATGTCACAGATTTAAATATTTTCCCCCTGAAGAAGGGTCGCATTTGGACCCGAAATGCATTGGGTGTTTTTCTGTTTATTGTGTTTTGTTTAAAACTTATCGCCTTAAACATGTAGAAGGATTACATGAAGTAGAAACTTCACTGTTTAAAACTTGTTACATAAATGTCTGCTGGATTAAAAAACATTTTCGTTGTGTATACCGATTGAAAGAGTACTGCTGTTGATTAAGCAGGGTTGTTGAATGTATCCAATGTTTGAATTTACATCTAATTGTTTCTAAATACAATAAGGCAGCTGAGGGTTCAATCTTTCTGGGCTTTATGGATCTGTCCACAGCCTTTGATCTAGTCAATAGATCAAGACTGTTGACCATGGAGGAGCCAAGATGGCGATCGGAACAGTCGCATGAACGCTTGGCTCCGAGGGCCCTTCCTCCCCGCACGTCTATCCTGACGATAATCCTGAGCGAGGCTTGTCGATCTAAGTTGTTGAAGAGAAGCGATCACTTACCATCTATTTCTGGGGCTCCACCGTGCAGTAGATCCGAAGAACTGTCCCCGTCTGCTTGCCGGCCTTTGCGGCGCTGACGCCGGGGCCTCGATTGCAGAGGTCGCCCGGCAGTGTTCGTAGTGTTGGCGGTCCTGGTTTGGATGAGAAGCCGGTCAGTGGGAGCCTGAGAGCCGCGAGCCGGGAGAGTTGGTGCCAACCCACTCCCAATAGTGGGTTGCCCCGCGAACCCGAGACATCGCCGAGCCGGAGAGGGGCCGTGTCGCCCGGTTCCCCCTGGGTGTGACGCCCGGCCATGTTAATAGTCCCATCCGGGAACCGGCGGCTGGCTCCCGGCGAGCTGCGGGGAGCACACCCGGCCTTCGCTTGACTCTCCTTTCTGCACCAAGTGCCGACTGTCGAAGTCCAGCCGTGCGTCCTGTTGACTCTGATGGTCGGACTGGACTCGGAGGTGGAGGGGCAGTGACGGAGAACGAAATGGCTGCAATGGCGGATGGCGTCTTGGAATGCTCCCCTCCCGGGGACGGAAACACCGCTGAACTTGAGACCCCCGAAATTCGGCTACATGGGGAAACGCTTCCGCGTAGCCGCATACTGGCTGCACTGATAACCCTGCGGACTGCTCTGCTCCGGAGATCCCGGGACTTAGAGGGAAGGATCGTCGCCATTGCTGACCCGCCATTTTGTAGCGTAGTGGTTTGCCCCCGAGTCGGTGCCGATGAGTCTCCTTCTGCTGCGGTGCCATGTTCCCCGGCTGAGTCTACAGTCTTGGGGGCGAGAATGGATGTGGTTCCTGAGCTTGTTGTCGTCACACCTGTTCCGCAGGTGGTTGTCTCATCGGGCCCTTTTTTGACCAGCAAGTGGAGAGGCTCCAACGGTCCATGGCGCATGGGGCCTGGGCTGTGCTGCGATGCTTCCCGCATCCTGTGCTTTCCTTTTCGTGCTTGGCGGACCTGTTTTTGGACTTGGAACTGTTGGTGGTCTGTGTATTGCTGCACTCTGGCCTCCGCCATGCATCGTCAGTTGTTTCTCGGTGGCTAGGACGATGTTGGGCGGCGGCGCTACCTGATTTGCTTGGGACGATTGAATCTTTTGTATCGAGTTGTCTCCCGACTGCAAGGCTGTTTAACATTTCTACTATTAACAGAAGTGGCCAGGGGTGACCTCGTTTGGGACTTGAAGGGGCTTCTTGCTGGTTAATGGTGTTTCAAGGACACGTCTTGTGGGACTTTAATTGATTGCGTTTTATGTGCTTGCTGATATTTGTAGTTTTCTATGGCTTCTGTTTATACGATTTTAGTATGCGGGGGTGGGAGGGACCGGGTATCTGAATCGCTGGCCCTTCTCCTCAGAAATTTCTTTATTGTTTTCCTCTCTTTCTGATCTTTACTTCCTCCTCTTTAGGGTAATTCTGGGGCGACAGGCACGCTGTTAGTGGGGTAGGCCATAGCCATTACGGTGATGTAGGGTGGCGGGTGTTGGGGGGGTTTTGTTATTTTAGTTTGTTTTGTTCTATGGTCCCTTTCTCTCTTCCTTCTTAGGGGGTTGGCTGTATCTCCCTCTTTCATCCCTTTTCTGTCGGGCATCTGCGCTTGCCTCTAATTTTTGTCTTGGACGGGTGGGTTTTCCATATGATGTTCTCGCTAACTTGCTCGCCATTGTTTGACCTTTACTCCTGGCCTGCCTTCGGCGGGCGTAGTGTGTTTTCGGCTCTATTGCTCACCATCGATTCCCGATTGCTTGGAGGGATACGCCCCTCCCGTCTCTTTTTGTATATTGTGTAGTGTGATGCCTCTGATGATATCGCCTCCGCTTCTTTTTCAATATTATAAAAATGAAACCTCTCTTATCCTTGTGCTTCGTTGTGCTACAACCACGTATTATGACTACACAGTGATTAATCCTTGAATCGTAAACATTTGCACTGCTCCTGCTTCTATCTCCTGTGTTTGCGGCCGGCCCCTGTGGTTGTAGGCCTGCGCCTGTACTGATTTGATTGCACCAATAAAGGTTTAAAAAAAAAAAAAAAAAAAAAGACTGTTGACCATGTTGCTGGACCCTGGACTTGACCGGCCTCTGGTGTACTTTCTAGCCGAGCTACATAGAGACTTGAGAGCAGCAATAAGGATGACGCAGGAGGGGAAATGCACTGCAAGTTTTAAATCAGGCAGAGGGGTGCGTCAGGGATGTATCTTGGCCCCCATGTTATTTACCTTATATATAAATGCCCTGGAAGAAAACCTGTTAACGGCGTCATTAGATATTCCGCGTATGGGAGGAACGTCCATTCCTGTACTCCTATACGCGGACGACGCCGTTCTACTGGCTCGGACCCCCCTTGGCTTACAAAGACTATTAAACTCTTTCGGGGATTTTATGCAATCACTGGACCTTGTGATTAATAACGGTAAATCTCATATCATGTCTCTAGGCAAGAGGAAAAATAACATCAAATCCTTTTATTGCAACAAGGAAGCAATCTCAAGAGTGAAAGTGTTTACTTACCTGGGTGTCGTCTTTGACGACAAAGGTCTTTGGACACCGCAACTCTCAACTAAAGTCAAAGCTGTGAGAAGCTACTAAGCGGCAATACTAGGTTTTGCCAAAAGATTGGGCGGGAAACCGTGCGAAGCAATCCTAGCAATATACAAAGTAAAAACAATATCAATTGCTAGGTACGGAGCCGCAATATGGGGTTATATCAAATCTGACCTTATTCAAAGAGAAGAAAATAAATTTCTTCGTGCCCTCCTCTGCCTCCCACAATCGACAGCGAGCCATTCCGTCCACCTTGAGTTGGGGGTAGGCTACATTTTAGACATAATAAACATGGCCCCAATACTGCTCTGGATTAGAATCTGGTTGAATTCGAACCTTGTAACAAAGAAGGGGTAGAGAGATTAGATCAAGAGTTGATCCTAAGGCTCAATTTACCATTCCAAAAAATTAGAATGGAAGGTCCAACATGAGTCGGAGCCCCAAGTAGCAATGATTAACAAGAAGGGGACTCAGTTGTTCCTAGACGAAGAGTAATAGTAATACGGTCAAGAGGGGAGAAAAATTGATGAGGGGGTATAGCAAGGGATACCGTAACGCTGTGTAGTCCTAGATCGTGATACAGAACTTAATTTCTGGCGATCATAGGCCACCCACTGGTTTTACTTATAGTAGGGGAACCACCAGAATAAATTGCTCTCCGGTATCCCTTGCTATATTTTAACACACCCACCTACACTATCCACTTCTTACCTGGCCCCTCACTTGCACTTCACCCACAGGCTGTTGGAAAAAAGATCTCCGATAAAGAGCCCCTCCTAGAGGTGAGCCCGTTGGACATTGCACCGCCTGCCCAACGAGGAGCAACGGCCGATGATGAAGCATGACACTCGCAAGAGTGTGTGAGGCCATTCATTCCAACTAATGGGATGCCCAGGGGAGCACTCCACTGAGCACTACCCCCTCATCAATTTTTCTACCCTCTTGACCGTATTACTATTACTCTTCGTCTAGGAACAACTGAGTCCCCTTCTTGTTAATCATGAATTCGAACCTTACCATGAATCATAAGATCCTGAAGGATTGTATGAATTTAGATAAAACGAGGGATATCCGTTGGCTGTCCTATATTAAAATGATAACAAGGAAATTGGGGCACCCAGAGATTTTCTCCAATCCTGAAGGTCTATGTAAAGCTGACCTCAAATGGGTTAAAGTAAACTTCATTAAGCTCAGTGAGCTAGAACGGGAATCTGAAGAGTTAACTAAACCCACAGTCAGGGCTCACTTCTTGCTCATCTCGTCATTAGCCATGCAATCGTATCTTTCTATTGTTACGATCCCTTTTCATAGATGGCTACTGACAAAATTTCGTTTCAACCAGATTCATTTAGTATTGGGTGATTCAAAGGGTTGGAGTAGGCCTGAGGATATGGCTGTCTGTAAATGTGATGATTTCTCCCCTCAAGATACCATGCATTTTATGTTTTTTTGTCCCCTGTATCATGAAGCTAGAAAAAGGTTTATCATTCCAGTATTGAAAGAGAATGCATTTATACAGTCTAAACCTGCTTTATTGTTTTTACAATTAAAGGAATCCCCTGTAACCATGTTTGGTGTTGCAAGTTTTCTTGTTGCGTCTATTAGAACTAGGAGGATCAGACTGGTAGCACAACAGGAGACGGAAAACTAGTTTATATAATTTTATCGACAGTGATTAACTGACCTTTACAATAAAAATGTGTTTTTCTACTGTTTTTAATGGAATTTTATGTTTTGATACTATTTTTATAGAAACAAAATTGTATAGCATACTTTTATGATTTTTATTAATCGAATAAAGTGGTTTTGACTTGACTTGACTTGAATGTATCATCATTAATTTGGTTGAGAAAATATATGTTTAAAACACATGTTTAAAACCTAAAAAATGTTGGAAACCTAAGGGACACAGTTGAGCATCTTACAGACCAGGGTGTTCCCTGGCCTCGTCAGTGCATTTCTAGTAGGGGGTAGGGGCATTCCCCCAGTAAGATTGCTCACTTATCTTGTTTAAACTCAAGAGATTTATTTTAATTTGTTCAAGGTCAGGTGTGCAGTTCTACACATACAGAGCAGGGTATGAAAGAGACCCATTAGAGACTCAAATACCCCGGGTTAGGGCTAGTACTTCCAGTGGCTGCTGGTAATTTTAGCAGGGAGGGTGGTGGATGGGTCACACACACACAGACACACACACACACTTACTCATACCTATGCTTTCACACATGCAAGCACACACACTCATTCACAACACTCACTCCCAAATATTCATATATAAATACACGCACCAAACATGAAAAAAATCCCACTTAGCTGCGCAGCTCTGCCTCGGAAGTCCCAGAAGGGTTGGGACTGCTTCCTTCTCTCAATGGCTGTCCTAAGGCCAGCCAGTGAGGGGAGGCAGCAATCCCTTCCTCGTCACAGAGTGGGATGAGGTCAGTGAGTGTTGCTGATCCCACCCCACTCTGTGACAAGCTGTCACTAATTGACACTTCACCCAGGGCACTTCAGGGCTTAAAACTGAAGCCGGCAGGTCTGAGCCAATCAGTGATGCTGCCCCTCGCTACAAGAGAGAGTGCCTTAAAGTGCTTTGACAGGCTGAAGAGGTCAGGCCCACAGAATAGGTGACATCTGCAGCCCAGCAAAGTCCAGCTCAGGCACCCAGAAACCTGTGCATTTAGCGCATGTCTAGCACCTAGCTGCCTGACATGAAAATAAAGTGTGTCTGTCAGGCTAGCCTTTGCTCAGCCTGGCAGATGCTCTTTTTGCTGGGCAAAATGTGAGGGGCGTGGGCCCTCTGTCTATTAAAATGGGCCATGCTGAGTACCTCTACTGCTCCTCCACCTCGTTTCCCCAAATCACATCAGAAAAGTCAAAACCAGTAAAAGACAAGGGAAATTAAATGAAATTTGATTTATAAAGCGCATGGCTGCCCGGGAGCGTCCCAGCGCTATAGAACAGAGGACCACTGAGAAAGGGCCTAGGTCTTACACATCCTGAGGAAAGAGAAACGTTTTAAGGAGCTTTCGGAATTTCAAGTAACTTGGTTCGTTTCGCAGCCTAACCAGGAGGGCATTCCACAGGGTCGCCGTATTGACCGAGAATCGACGCCCTCCAGCCCGAGCCTTCTTGACTCTTTGAACTATGGTCAAATTTCCATGGTCCGAACGCAAGGCCCTGATAGTCTTATACGGACGGACCAAGCTCCCTAGAATAGGGGGCCCCTTGTTCTGAAGAGTTTTATGGGCAATGCACAGGGACTTGAATTTAATCCTTTCCCGTATTGGCAGCCAGTGGAGGGCTTTGAGTGCAGGTTTGGCCGATGCTCTATGAGATGTGCCAGTAAGCAGCCTAGCCGCCGAGTTCTGAATGCGTTGGAGGGTGTTAATGGTCGATTCAGGGGCGGCCAAAAACAGGGCATTGCTATAGTCTAATCTAGACAGAATTAGCCCTTGAATAAGCAACTTCCTAGAATGAGCAGGTAATAAAGGGAGGATCTTACGGGCTGACCGGAGCAGGCCCACGCAAATACCAGCTGTCTTTTAGCTTGTGTCCTAAAAGAAAGGTCTTGCTCAAGCCATACTCCCAAGCTTTTAATTTCGTTCTTAGGAGTGGGGGGATCCCCCAAACATGAGGGCCAAATTGAATCCGGAAGAGATGTTACCTGATGGCCTAGAAGCAAAAGCTCTGTTTTTGTGCCATTCAATTTAAGGCGCGAGCTGCTCATCCATGAATGAATTTCCGAAAGGCAGCCATACAAGTTTTCTTTGCAGACTTTCTCTTGGGAAAGCAAGACGACAAGTTGGGTGTCGTCTGCATAAGTAATAACTTTAATCTCAAAGGGGGTGACAACATCCTCCAGTGGGGCCATGTACACATTAAACAAGGTAGGGCTCAAAGATGAGCCCTGTAGGACTCCACACTGGAGGGGGATTAATTTGGAGCATGCACAGGCTTCCCAGACTTGAAAAGTTCTATTCCTCAGGAAGGAAGTGAATCACATCAGCGCTGTACCAGCTACTCCTAGATTAGACAGGCGTTGGATTAAGATTTTATGGTCCACCGTGTCAAAGGCTGCACTTAGATCCAGGAGGATCACCACCACTGATCCTCCTGAATCCAAGATGCACCTTGCCTCCTCGACCACTGCTATCATAGCGGACTCAGTGCCCTGACCTGGGCTGATACCCGTTTGGGAGTTGCGGAGTAGCCTATTAGTTTTCAAGAAGGAGGAGAGCTGCGGGTTAGCAATCGCAGAGTCAAATGTTTGAGCACATTCTGGCAAGGATTTTAGTATGTTTTGTATTTAGCTATCAAAAAATACCGCCAATTGGTTGCATTTGGCTTCCGATGCCTCCTGCACCATCGGAGGACTCGGGATTTTGAGGAGATCTTTCACAATCTTGAATGTCTCTCTGGATGAATTAGAGGACATTCTAATTTTTTCCTCAAAAAAGGCGGCCTGGGAGAGGGCCTATTAGATATTTTGAGTTACCGCATGCTGGCAATTGAAGCTAGAGCAGTGCCTACAAAAGCACCGGGAAATGGAGCACCACTGGCAGCACAACTGGTGGCCAGGGTATTAGTCAGTGCTACTGAATTAATGAGATTTTGGGGCCACAGCGTTTTTTTGTATAATTGTAGATTTGCCGCATTTGCCACATATCCCATCATCTGTGACAAAATCTGTAAGTTTTAACCAAAAATAAATTGTTTCTAGCTCAAAACAGTTCACAAGTTACCAAAAACACAGCAACCTATGTTGCTGCATAGTGGAAGGCCCTTTGCAAAGGTTGACTGGTCCACTTCTGTTGCTTACTTGGGTGTTAAACTGGTACTAATGAGGTGCCACCAATGCCCGGACAGTGTTAACAAGCGTAAAAATGACAAAATAATTAAGTAATACTATCACAAGATGTGCTGCATCATGCCACATAATTTGTCTTTTATCGACACATAATTTAGTCACCTCGCCTGTCGCATAATCCCAGTGGTTCTGGTATTAGTAAATAATATGCAGGACACGCACTCAGCAGGTCTGGGTACCTCCTTTTTCATCCTCGGCCAGGAGGTCTCGACTGGAGTCCCCCAGGGCTTGACTCTGAGCCCATTACTTTTTAACATCTATTTGACTCCATTGATCTCCCTGGCTGAAGAGCTAGGTGCCAAAATCATGGCTTATGCTGACGACACCCAGCTTCTATTCACTTGGAATGGCCCGACCTGTGCACTGGGGCCGCACAGAGCTGCCTTGCCGCCGTGTTTACTTAGCTGGCACAGGCTAAGCTCAAGTGCAACTAAGGGAAATCTGAAATTCTGCTGTTTGGCCAATTTCCTCCACACTTCGTTGATGCCCTGTGGCCCTCTGATTTCCCCCGTCCACTTTCTGAGGGAGGCCCGACTAAGAACTTGGGAGTCTGGTTCGGGGAGGATCTCAGGTTCTCTGAACACATCAAGAGACTAACGGGTGTCTGTTTTGGTACACTCAAGTCGCTTAGTAGATTTTTCCCTTTGCTCCCTCAGCCAGCGAAGGAAATGGTGGCTCGGGCACTCATCTTGTCCCGTTTGGACTACGCCAATGCGCTTTTTATAGGCATCCCGGGATATTTGGTGAACAAACTCCAATTTATCCAGAACGCGGTGGCCAGACTCGTATTCAACATCTCTAAGAGATCCAGTATAAGGTCACACCTGCGTGACCTTCACTGGCTGCCTGTGGTCCAGAGGGTGCAGTTTAAGGCCCTCACTTTAGCTCATAGAGCTCTGCATGACTCAGGACCCTCCTATATTAGAAACCGTGTGGCCTTTTACACTCCTCATCGATCCTTACGATCTGCCTCACACCGTCTGATGGCCACCCCCCGCTTCCGTCGCTCTAGGATGGGGGTTCAGTCACTTTCGGTCAAGGCAGCCACTCTCTGGAATAGTCTTCCTGTCTCGTTGCGCAACACCCAGGACCTCTATTCTTTTAAGAGACTTCTCAAAACTCATCTTTTTAATCATGCTTTCTAATCTTTCTCCTTCCGCACGTCTGCAGTCCATATCTCGCCAGGATACTCATGAGTAATTGAGCGCGTTATAAGTCTCATATAACATAACATAACATAACATAACAGTGTAGTGGGCACAAAGAGGGACAGTCTGTCAGGTGGTAAGGTACTATTGGGAAGTGCAGTATGTGAAAGGCAAGGGCTGACTCCACAACCTCACACACCTCTTCTAGAACTCGTTCTCACTCAGCACCTTAGCCAGCAAACACTGAGTATGGACCCAGTAGCGGGCAAAGCCTGACTGTAGCCTGGGATAGGATGAGGCACACAATTGCCAAAATAGTGGTAGAAATGGAGGGAAGCCCCCAAATCCATAAACATACACCCTCATCAGCTGATGTAAATAATGTTGATCGTAAGGATGCCCCATTCAACCAACCTGATACCCTCCATCTGCAACAATGCCAGAGGCTGGGGGTGAGAGGTGGGGTTACCATTCATGTCCCTTTCTCCTACGAAGATCTAGTTAACATTAAGAAGCCGTTTCAGAGAGGAGCTGCAACTTGTTTTTGAATGTTATATACCTAATTGGGAACATATGAACCAACTGTTGTGTCTTGGTATGTGGAGTGAAGTTATGGACCACTCGGTGGGAAAGAGCAATTGTCCTCAACAGACACTTGGGCTACTATTACGAGTCTGGCGGTCAGGGGACCGCCAGACCCTAAATGGCACAGCAGTCCCCCTAGGAGTTGGTCGGCCTGACTGCCTTGGAACCGCTGTTCCCTGGCATTGGAGCGGCGGTCAGAGGCCGCAGTATAATTTGCAGGACCGCTGTGGTCCTGTCAAGCATATTACGAGTTTCCTCTCCTCCAGGGTTTACATGGAGGTTCTTCCTCCATGTAAACCTTGGAGGAGAGGAAACAAAGGTGGCCCTACAGGGCCCCCTTGTGCCTCAACCACATGTGGTGCACACAGGGGGGCAAACATGTGCCCCCATGTGTGCATGCACATAGGTTCCTGCACAACATGGACTTTCGAGTCCATGGCGTGCAGGTACCTTGTAGTGCGGTCCCATTGCGGCACCAATGCCTTTTAGAGAGGTGCCGCCATGGGACCGCCACGCCATCCGCCGGCCAGGCTACTGAAAAGTCATAATCTGGTGGTCGGGCAGCACCGAGCTTCAGCGGAGCAGTGGCGCGCTGATTTGCACCTCCATGCCACTGCTCTGCCAAAAAGTCGTAATCGGCCCCTTGGTTTCACAGCTGCTCTTGGGCTGCGAAGGAGGCATTAGTAAATACCATACTTTTCCTACAACAGCATAGTGGCTAAAAAATGAGAAAACGTAATACAAAAATGGAGGGGTTCATGTAGTAGCGAGGAGGGGATTAGGGAGGGCTAAGAATGGGTTTAGGGAGGGGGCATGTACCTACCAACAAAAGAATAAGCCCACTGCAATTCACAACCTGCACTTCTAAAACTACTACAGCCAAAAGAGGTACCAAAGCAGTCGTAAATGCATTTCAGCTCAGAACTAAAGTCCAGCACCACACATAGCCTACCACTGGGACTGCAACACCCTCCATAGAAAATTATGGAGTCAGGGACTTAAAAGCGAACCCCACAGGAAGTAATGTTGAAATGAATTGATATATTTTGACTTCGTAAAAACATATATAAACTTATATACATTAAAAAAAAATTAGATTCAAATAAAATATAGTATTTTATTTTAAAATATGAAATAGGCTTTTAGAAAATAAATGTAACTACTTTAAGAAAATAAAATACACTTTAATGAATTCTATACATGACGTTTAGTGTTTTTTAATACAAAACAAATAAATATAAACGTTTTATTTTAGGTGGGAATTTCTTAATACATCTTTTAAAAAATTGCAATTTCATTTGATTTATTGAAATGAATTCACTATTTAATTCAACGTTACGGTAACAGTCCTGCAGTGTTTTTTTTATTCTGTTCTACATTTAAAATAAATACATAATATTAATTAAAATAAATATGTAACATAATATATTTTTATCAATTGTTTTAAAGTTTGATAAACTACTTTATATTTTCCCCATGCTTTACCATAGAGAGATATCTTGGGGTGGAAACATGTAAGCCCCCACATTTCAGCAAATTGCTGAAATGGTGATTAGCCAGAATTTAGTACTTAGAGAAAATTTACACATGTAGATTTACTCATGTCATGTGTAAGTTTACCTTTTTACATTGGCCCCTTTAGGTTTAGATATGCAGCAATCTCTGCTCAGCACTTGTGCACTTTTGATCACAAAGAACAATTAAGGATTTACAACTATGTTTTATGAAGAATAAAGTACCATCTGCTGCATGTAAAAAAATATTGCAAGTCACAAGTGAATCTGAACCCGCCCTCTCCTGCAGCAGAGGAAGCAGTCCCTGCAGCCGCAGCTCCCAAAATCCCCCGCGCAGGAGGGACTACCATACTGTAGGAAAGAAAATAGCATCTGAGTGGATAGTGGCAGCAAGGAAGCAATGGAGAAGCAGACAGAGTGGCGGCAGATAGGTAAATAATAAACGGATGAGTAATTCGATGAAAGAAAGAGAAATTAAAAGCAGGGGGAAAGATGTGAGCCAAGGAAGAAGGGAAGCGCGCAAACATACAGACCGGCAAGGGGTCACATTCAGTAGCTATAGACCCGAAGATAGGTCTGGGGGATGGGGAGAAACGAAAAGCGACTAGAGCTAAGTATATATGTTTGGAGAGTGACAGTAAAAAGAAACCATCAAAACGTTTCAGAGAGCAAGTTTGCAACATATATATTTATTGACAAGAGTTTGTCTATGAAGGATCAGGCAAACAAAGTGGCAGCCACCTGTTTTACCATCCTACGGTGGCTGAGAAAAATTTTCTGGATACTACCTACTGACACCCAGAGATCTGTGCTGACGGCCTTGGTGACCTCCAGATTGGACTACGGTAACGTACTCTATCTGGGGTCTACCAAGGCGGTCATATGCCGCCTCCAATTAGTCCAAAATGCTGCTGCACGGCTTCTCTGTGGTTGCCGAAAAAAGGTCCATATCACCAAGCGCTTGAGGGAACTCCACTGGCTCAATCTCGACAGCCGGGTAAAATTCAAGGCATTATGCATTATGCACAAGATCAAGATTGGAGCGGCCCCTTCTTATCTTCAGTCCCTTGTCACACCCTATATTCCTGCCCGTTCACTTCATTCCTCCTCTCAACACTTGTTCTGCATCCCCAAGTTCAGACTTTCGAGAATGGGCGGCAGATCTTTTGCAACTTTGGGACCTAAACTTTGGAATACCCTTCCCTTGGTAGTGCGAATGGAGTCTTGCCACTTTCGCTTCCGCAAAGCCGTGAAGACCTGGCTCTTTGTCCAATAATCCTCTAGGACCACACGTTTGCTTTTGTCTTTCAGTGCCGGGAAACCCTTACGGGTAGCTGTCGCGCTATATAAGCCTAATAAATAAATAAATATATACAAAAAATAGTAATGTATGCATGCTCCCTTTTTTAACTTTGGAAACTGTTTTTTACGCCCTGCGACTTTTAAATCTCATCAGCCACCACTGAGGCACGCGCTGCCGTCCAGCCAATTACAAAGCTAATGAAAGTGGGCTATCAAAATCTGGGCCTCACCAGCACAGTGCAGCAGCCCAGAGCTCAAACCCAACTGAAATGAATTAATAAAAAAATGTACGCAATATCACGGGGGCAACATAGCATTGGTGGTTTGCCGGATACATTTACCTTCTATGAAAGGTGTTAAGTCTCTGGACTTTTTTTCTTCTTTGTGCCATGCCATGCTTTGTGCTAGACAGGGCACAAGTCCTAAAAAAAGAAGTGGGGGGACGCTGACGTCACGACGGGAAGTGATGTCACGAAAGGTGGCTTGCACCTTCAGACTCATTACCTCCCCTCGCTCACCCTTTAGATGCTATTGCATCAGAGAAGCCAGCGCATGAGCAGCGTTCTGAATGAGCTCCGATCTTGCCCCAGAGAGGCCAAAGAGTGAATGTGGGGCTCCATTTGCTCCAGTTATCGAGCTCCCGGTAAAATAAGTCGGGGGACGCTATCCACCCGCGTGGTACCCCGACTCGAGCCCTGGTGCTAGAGCGTAATTTGGCACTGAAGGACTCGGAGGACGTCCATTATGGGGTAAGTCGTGAGGGGGTGACACCATGAGTTACCGCACAGGGTGACACCAACCCTAGTGACGCCACTGGATACCTGCACTTTCTTTTGCTTGTTGATTTTTTACAAACTAACCACTGGATGGAGAGGGAACAGGGCTCTAGCCACAGGGGCATGCACGCCACACGGCCACCAACTGTGCAAGTGGAGGTAGCAAAAAGCTTTATATTGTGACCCATTTGTCACTAGTGATCTAAATACCGTTATATAGATGGGCTATCAATTGCATATAACAGTTGTTATGTTATGTTAATTTATTTTTATAATGCGCACAGCTACCCAACAAGGGTTTCCCAGCGCAAGCCAACAGAAGCATAACAGTGATCTAGCATTAGCAATATTGATTAAAAAGCCAAGTTTTTAATTGTTCATGAAAGTTGGGAAACAGCTTCTCCCTCCTCATTACAGTTAACCTCCTTATGAGTCCAGTACCACGGGCAGTGCAATAGGAGTGCTAATCAATATATCCTGAACAATCTAAGACACTCTCCAATTTTCCCTTGTATCTGTAGTGGGATCAGTGCTTAATTTGAGCTGGTAGTTTCTGGTGCTTGGCACTGGCACTTTGTTGTCAACGCCAGACATTCTGCCACATGCTGGCGCTGTTTGTCTAATTTAGAGAAGGGCGTAACAACAATTGTTTATTAACTCAATATACATTAAACAATGCTACTGCCTGACACCCAAGCCCTTCTTATAGCTTTAGGGGCGTGGAATAATCTGAATTGTCTCACGTGTAAGAGTGGGATGGTTAGCAGTTGTGTTGGCATTGTCACTGGCAGACCTGGCAGGGGCAAAGTGTGGTGCAAGGCACTTATCTTTTTACAGCTAATGACTGAGCGGGATTGCTCCATTTCATGTGCTCCCTATCCTCCTGCACACTCTGGGATGATGGTCCCCCTTGGAAGCTTCACATGGGGAAGTGAAGAAGAAAAGTGTAGCAATCCTTGGTCATGGGTGGACCTGGGGTAGGGTGTTACCATGACCTGGACCCGCTGCACAGAGCTTGCGTGCTGGTTCTGGGATCCAAGGATGCACACATGTTTATAGTGCCTTAAGCCTGCGATTAGGAGCCTGACGTCATATAGAGGAAATGACTGCAGCAACACTAGAAATACCAGAAGCTCTTACCGCTGTATTTAGAGGATGCATGCAAACCACAGAGTAACTGATGGCGACGTTGTTACTACCAGTAAATCTTGGTGTTGGAGACTTTGGGGGATTTAACAGAAGGTTTTTTTTATTTTTTATTAGAACGTCTCTCTGTACTGCCACTCTGGTGATATTACACCAAGTGCTGAATAAGGGGCTACATGCTCTTCTGACATTTCAACATCATAACAGTGCTACAGCGCTATAAAACTGTTAGTTATGAAGAAGCACTATAGTGCCAAGTTATATTTTTGTGTAATAGGTTTGCATGAAAAAAGTAGAAAACTGAAAATAGCACTCACAAAAGTCGTAATTGCTATTAAAAGGCCACACGGCATATAATTTAAGCAGTGGGAGAGTCACAGATGTTAGCGGTGAGGGGAACATATTGGACAAGACAGCACCAATCCACTGGCGGCTGCCAGTAGGGAAAAATGGTGGGACAGAGTGGGGGACAATAAAAAATGTATTACAATTAAAACTTACCTGCTGCCTTGGTGCTCTTCTGCTCCTGATCCTAGGCTCCCAGACTCCTCTCCGCCAATCCAGACGCTGCTCACATGCTGGTAATACTACGACCCAACATGGAAGCACTGCCGGGATTGGACGGAGCAGGCTGGTTTTAGTCTCCCAAAGGGACAAGGAGCCTGTGCCTGCTATTTTGTTTTGCTCACTTTGCCATTGGGAGCAACCATAGATAAATCATAATTTGTCCTGCCTGAACAGAAACAGTCAAGCTCAAACTATCAAGCCACGCCCCCTCTGAACTGGAGCACAAGAAACCCCAGGCTGGCTTCAGCTTCGTTGAGCTCATCTCTCAGGTACAACTTCAGACGTGATAAAAGTGCTCCCTGTTTGTGGGTTCGAGCAGCTGGAGTGCTGGGAAAGTTAAATTATGGCGGGCGTTGATTAGAGGGGGTCGTTGCCTCCTTGGAGGGATGGTGGACAGCCTGTCATGTAATGGCAGCCCACTAGGCATTTCTTTTTGTTCCTTAGAAATGCACCCCTTTTTCTGAAGAAAAAAACAATGGCCTCAACTCCCAGGGGCTTTTCTTCCTATGCTTGGCAGCCATTAATAATTTTTGTTGATGGGCGCCTAAACATGGCAGTCCCGAGCAAGAAAAGAATGCATGGGATGACCCCTGTGATTACAGCTGACCTTCTGACCCTTTAACCCCCTGGCCTCGTGACAGATAGGCTGCCTCATCATAAGTGTGGAACCAGCTGAGGCTCCAAGACTAGGGGGGCCGGAACCAACCCCTAGGGATTTTGGGGTGCTGTAGACATCTATCTCCTTCCCGGCTTCCTGTGGTGTGCTGAGAGTTGACCCAGGCCTTGCGTAAGGCTATCGGCATCGGTAAGAGGGAATACACAAAACCCTTCACCAATTGGTATCTGCTTCCTTCTGCTCCTCAAAATCTTGGAAAGCTGTGCTCTGGCAAGACAGATACACTGTGTGACATTTTAAGAAGCTTACATTTTGCTCATCTTTGTTCTTCAAGGGTCCCTGTGACATGGAAACACCACGTGCTATGTACCTAGTGCTCTGTTTCATCTTGCACTGTGTTTTTCAGTACAGTATTACTGTTCCACAACTGGTACCTTAGGTTCCCTGTCCTCCCTTCCCCTATACACTGTTTAGTTTTAATCATCCAATAAAGAATTGTGAAACAAAAACAAGATGAAAGCTCACATTGTGGTTAGTCTTGGGTTTGTGCCAGTGCACCAAAGAAAAATAAATATTGCCCCCACGCCCTAAGCCTGTAGGTTGTAGAATCAGAAGAAACCACGGCAGCTGCATCCTTCCCTAGCTGCACGAGCTGGAAGCCTCACTGCACAGCCTGACTAGTGGGGTGAGCCCCTCACCAGGAGGAGAGGGACAAGGATAACTGAGTGAGGCCTGCTTGGAGCATGTTTGGAGGAACTCAACAGCCTGGAGCTACGAGGACCTTGCAGGCCGCTGGTCTGTGGAGGGTCCGAGTGGACAGGACCTACAGAGACGTATTCCAGTATTGCAAGTTTGCTGAGCCTGCATCGCCTACAACCCTTCTGCTTCCATTCCTGATCCTGGGGAGTCCATATCTTGCAGTTTGCTTCTTAAGGGGAAACTAACGATTTACATTCACCACCCAGACCTTGTAGAAGTTCTTATTGGTTGATTCTGTTCACCCTAATTTAGAAACGAGCGGTACCACTACCTCTTTCCATTCCAGAGTTATCACCATTGAAATATCCAGATGTTCTCGCCTTGAAATGTCATTTCTCATTCCTTGATGATCCAGTGTGAAGGTTCAGCGGTTGCCCTAGTCAAATAGGCCCCCATCCACTGAAACTGTTCACCAAAACTTGCCATTTATGAGAAATGCCCCCCCGAGATTTCATGCGCATGGGGTGCACCCTACAAATGTGAAGATTGTTTCGGGCTTATATTTACGGCCCAATGTGCTTATTCTGCGAGCCGGGCTCGCTTGCTCTAGTCTTCTTTTGACCATGAGAAGTTACAAGATAAAGCTTCTACCCCATGAGATTCTTCCATCTGATTTCCCCTACCTGTGGTCCGCGCAGCTTTAGTGCTATCTCACCTTGCTTATGTCAACAGTCTATCATTTGGGTCTACTTGGTTTCACCTTCATAGATTACAGAGAAATCCAGGATTTAGCTGCCAGATAAAGTCCTCAATCTACTAAACCAGAATCCAATCTTACCAGCTCTCACTGCTCACACTTTCTACTGGTGCTGGACGCATCACCATAAAACGCAACATATATTGCAGGCTCAGCTTTCTGTGGCACTGCCCCAGTCTGCAAATGCAGCAAAACAAGACTGCTCCTCTGTGGTGCTGGTCCTGCACTTTATCACTGCTGTGCTCAAAAAGTCCCATATGATGGGAGCTCCTTATCTGATCAGACAGCTGAGCACTGGAACTCAGTGCCTGCTAGGGGACAGGACATATAATGGGAAAAGCCCAATAGGGTGCAACAGGTGTGTGCGCCCACTCCGTTCACTCTCTGTGCATCTGGGGAACTCTGGTATCGCGGAAGGGGCTGTGGATGCTTGTGTGACCCCTTCTGTAAAACAGATGACGGCGGCGCACATGTGCCACTGGTACTATGCTAAAGGGGCATTGCCTATTTGCTGGGGGAGTGGCCCCATGAAAATGAGGGAACCCCTTTGCCTGTGTGCCCACTCTGTATTATGAACATGATTGCAGAGGCAAAGAGGCTGCCAGGAGGCGCACTCACTGCGCACCACAAAAGCGTGGCCTGACCTCATGGCCTCCCTCTGCAACTGAGAGAGCGCAAACTGACCTAAATGTATGAGTGCATCACACTTACCTGTAGTAAGCATAAATCATGAGGAGAAATGCCATGAGTGCTAATAGTATCTGAAATTATATTCTGAATGTATAGCTAATGTAGAGATTTAAGTAGAAGTGGAACTAATACAGAAATGTGTGACACTATATGATTTTATTAGATGTGATTATTCCTGAATTCATGTCGTGTAGCTGCTAAAATGTAAGATGGCATGTGGTAAAACGCAGAATGTGGTAGGCCTCAGGGCCAAAGCTAGAAAGTGTTTCTTTTCACGACATAGATTGAAATAATGTTTTGGCCATTGCATTAATGGGCCATGATTTATAGATGTGTTTACTGAATAATAGAATAAGAGTATTAACATGCTTTAATTAATGAAGAAGTTGAATGCTATAATCATTATGAGAAATGCTGTGGGCCTGAATTATTTTAAACATTGATTTATACGTACATGTCTGGGCTGAGAAATGTTGCAAGCCTTTTTGGAAGTCTATGAGAGTTGGGTTCTTGGCTGCAGATATCTGTCTGCAAAGGAAAAGGGGGGATCCAATTATAAATGAATGAATAGAGGTCTGTTCAGTAGACGGCCCAGACATGGAGGAGGGTTCCGGAATGTTTAAGGGGTATCAGCGGGCCGGAGAAGAGTCTGAGAAGCAAGGTCAACTCCAACGTACGAGGCCCAATACAAAGCAGCATGGAAAAAGCCAGAAGCTACACCACGTGAGAGGCGTCTCACGAGGGGCGTCTCAAATGTTGTTGACTGTTTTGTATTAGGGACAGCACCCCTGGGTGGAGTTAGAGCAGATACCTGAGGACCCTTTAGAGAGCGGATGGGTAGGCAGAGAGGGGTCATGACTGGAGAACTATAGGTTTTCACCAAGAGACTTAGAGTGAGTGACTTCCCTTGGGGGTCATTCACTGCTGACACCTTCGTTAGGTTGGGATTTGGTTAAGTAGGGATACCATCTAGAGCAGGGTAGGGACAGCCTAACCTGTGCGTTTTCCTCCAACTTAAATGAAGGAGAGATATGCGTCAATGCTGATAGCTTTATTATTCTTAGAACTTGTGTTAGTGATTTCCGTTGCTCGTCTGAGGGCTTTCAGAGAGCACATGTATGTAGTTGGACCTGTGTATCTCGTGAATCTCATTCTGAGATGCCTGTATTTGCAGCTTATCATATCTTTACAATAAACTTTTGAAAGCTAGAAGTTGTTTGTGATCTTTGGGAGCAGAGTCCTTTATTGGGTGAACTAACTTGCAGAGAGGTGCACTTTCTTCCTCAAAGACAGGCAATAAAGGTTCAGTCGACCAGATCGAGGTTTGGATCAATAGTGATAAGGTATCGATCAAAATCTCGCCCTTCCAGTTGGTAGCTATAGAGGATGGTTGCCTTCTTGAGGACGGTGACCTAGGCCAGGTTAGCTTACCCCAAGGCCCCTAGAAATCGATGATCGGAAGAACCGCCCGCCGAAGAAGATCCGGATGACGTGAGACAGAAAAAGCAGCAGTATCGGTCGAGAGTGAGTATAAAGGGTCATGCGTGTTAGATTGCGGTGTTTTTGTATTGTATCTATGTTGTAATGTCTGGCGGAGTTGAATGTCTGTAGAGTGACTGTGGAACAGGTTGTGAGCGCGCGCAACCGGTGGAAATCTTAAGTTCAAGGAGAGCTTAAGTGGTTCGGGTGTATCGGACACCCAGAGTAATTGTCAAATAGTGTGAAGGGGGTCATGAGGTACCATTGATCACCCGAAAGACCGAGATAGGGGGAACGTAAGAGTGAGTGCGTGAGTAACGGACGCTGGTCGGAGGTTACTGTGTGTGTAAGCAACCTATCAGAGAGACGATAGACATTTCGTCAGTTGTGTTGACAATTACATATAGACTGTGGACGTACAGTCGAGGGAAGTGACCGCTTGGTCGGAAGTAGTCATTTTTCGGTGTATGAATGGGACGCATGCATGACCGGGAGACGAGTTGAGAAAGGAGGGGTGCTGCTGCGAAGCGGAGAAAAGTGACGTCAGGTAGTGTCGCGCAGTGATTGGCTGACCGAAGAAAGACCGCGCCGTGATAGGCCAGCTAGAAAAGACGTCAGAAAGTGTCGCGACGTGATTGGCCGACCGGAGAAAGACCGCGCTGCGATAGGCCAAGCTAGCAAAGCCGCGACAGGATTGGTGGATTGTCATCAGGAAGTAAACAGAGTAGCGAGGCTGGATATTGTGCGCATAATTATGAAGTGTTTTAAATGGCTGAGAGCGGTGTTTAAAAAAGAGAAGCGGGGATCGTATGAGGGGGAAGAAGCCCCGCCGGAGGGTACGCCAGCTCGTTACATGGCAGTGAATGTTGGGCTGCATACGATCCTTTGGATATCAGAGTGGAGTAAGATTACTGAAGGAAATGAGGAACTGACGTTCCCGAAGTACGGGACGTTCAGATTAGAGGTGTTACATCGATTAAAATCAGTCATGACCTCAATGAGACCCTTGCCTAGACCGACCCAGTTTGAAGCCCTTGATGCATGGATTAGGGCAGCGCATGAAAAGAATATGAACAGACGACAAGAAAGGGTGAAACGATCGGTAAGGGCAGTGCAGGATGCCAGGTGGGATGCGGACGCTAAAAGATGGAGAGTGCATAACATGGAAGTAAATAAATTGTACCCAGTGTTAGAGGTGCCCGGTAATAAAAGCCCCTTAGAAGAAGATGATGAGAGCGAAACAGAGGACAGCCTGATAAACAGATTATTGACAGACAGGCCACCCCCGTATAATAGAGCAGGGGGAGAGGTCGAGCATACTGAAGGAGAAAAGGGGGGCAATGCAGGAGAGCATAGACCGCTTCCCAGTTCAGAGTGGGATCCTGAGGCAAAGAAAGAGCTGTCCCAGCCTAGACAGGTGCAACAGGTAGTCGGGAGGTTTGTGGTACAAAGAGCGCCGGAAACGGAGTGCGCCACATCCTACAGATTACCAGATGCACTACAGGTACCTGTTACCATAGGTCCTATAATATCGATATATGACCAAGAAAGAGCAAGAGGGGAAGAACGGGTACGGAAGGACAGAGAAAGAGCAGAGAAGGCAAGGAGGAACGATACGATCAATTCCCCAAGTCAGATGCCGATACCGAGAGAGTGGAGCACCCCGATGCACACAGCAGGGGACCCAGGAGGGGAATCCTGGGGGCCCTAGATGGCCAGTGGATCTGAGGGGATCTGGACGAAAATCCTTTCAAGAGCTAAACGAGTACATGAAGAAGTGGGATGAGGCAGTGGAGGCTCACAAGAGCATCATAGCTGCAGAAGCTGAAAGGGAAAGTCAGGACAGCAGAGCTCGGACTCACTGCGGGGCTGGGGAGAGCAGCCCGGAGTGGGACTGTAGAGAGAGGGATAGTAGGGGAGTCACCCATTGGGCCCGGAGTGGGAATAGAACAGATCTGGAAAACGGGGGCCCCGGGAGTGGAGGGGTGGCGTGCCCAATACTCAGTGAAGGGGAGAGGAGAGCGCAAGAGTACAGAAACAGCTTTAAGTGTCCACACTGTGTGCCCGGCAATAGAGAACAGAATGGGAGTTGTGAGAGGTCGCACCATAGTCCCTGTGATGACGGAAATGAGCGCAGCCCAGGGAATATGGGGAACCAGGAAGGATCGTATCGGATACTGAGCGATACTAGGCAAAGGGAGAGTAGCGACCAGAGGGAAAATAACAGAGAGGCGTACGGTGAAAGGAGAGAAGCAGAAGAGAGTGGGCAGAGTAAGAGTGGGGGTAACAGGCCCGTGTTCCATCACCTTCCAAGATCGGATGGCCGAGCATGGGACCTGGAGAGATGGGAGCAAGGGAGAGTACTCATTAACTCTCCCGAGCCCAAACGTAGAGCTCGAAGTTGGGATGGTAGGGAGACCAGTGAGCCCCCTTCGAAAGACATATTGCGAGCTGAGATAAAAGCTAAGAGACTCGATGTCGCCAGCTTAAGGTCAGACCTGGATGACATGATAGATGGTACCCTGCCTTTAGAAAGAATGGAAATGTATGAGCAGGATGAAATACTGTATATGGCAAAGGATATCACTCGAAAGGCGAGAGCAATCCATGAGAAGTTAGTCGAACTAGCAGGCAAATATATGGTGGATCTGTCAAGAACCAAAGCATTACAGGGTAACCACAGGCTACATTACACAGATCGAGACCTAGATGAGAGGAGAACGATTGGGCTGAAAACGCATATAAGGGAACTGATCACTGGAATAAGGACATGGAGGGCACTAGATAAGTGGGAAGAAAGGTGGTCCAAGAAAGGGACCGGTAGGAGAAGCACGCTTGGGACGACACCAGGAAGGCTGCAGGGAATAGAAGCATACCCTTTGCGTGAAGTCGCCAATGGGAACTATGTGCATGTCCCTTGGAGTAGGGGAGATTTAGCTGCTTTTACCACCTCCTTCCCCAAATTGCGGGAAAACCCGGTGGAGTGGTACAAGCAAGTTGAGAGATTTGTAAAAATCTCAAAGGTCCTATGGATAGATCTGAACACGCTGTTCGACATTGTAGTACCAGGAGATCTGTGGACAGCATGCAAGGTTAGCGCTGAGTGGCCCACAACGGAGCCAGAGAGAGATGCTAAGACTAATGGGCCGTCCGAGATTGTGATGGCAAAATTCGAGAGAGTGATGAATTGGCTGAAAGAGAAAGTGCCAATGCAAGACATAGATTGGGTCAGAATAGACCGAACCAGACAGGAACCCAAAGAGACCGTCCACGAATATTACGAGAGATTACTGAAGGCGTTTAAACAGTATAGCGGCCTGGATGTAATGGATCCAAAAGACATAGGGCAATTCGTGTCCAAGTTCGTCCTGGGACTGAGACCGGATATTAGTTTAATGATTCAGCAACACTCGATTTGTTGGCAAAGTAAACCCCTAGACGAAATACTGAGGTATGCCAGGTACTGCTGTGATGAGATAGACTCCAAGGCTAAGAAACTAAAAGAAAAGTTGATGGTGGTACAGATGCAGGCAGCAGGAAAGGGGGGACAGCAGCAACAGCAGCAAGGAACAGGTACAGGAGGAAAGAAGCAGTACAGTCAGAACAAGGGCAATGAGGAGAGTTCCACCTTTAGACCCAGATTAGACATAGCTGCCTTGAAGAAAACGACAAGGTGCCACCAGTGTAACGAGGTGGGGCATTGGAAACGCGAGTGTCCCTACAATGTAGAGATAGGAGAACAAGAGGGAGAGGAGGAAGAGGTCCAGAGAGCGCCTACGAAAGGGGTGACGCCATACCAAGGAAAGGTGCTCAAAGGGGGGGGGGCTCCTCCCCGAGCCCAGTTCCCGCAACCTCCTCGAGTAGGGACCATGGGTAAGACCTATAGACAGATGCCCCTGTTTGTAGAAGGAGAAGAGTGCTATTATGTGGACCCATTAACCGGACAGAGAGTGGAAAGAGAAGACTGCACCCTCGGGGCAGCCTTGGAAGTGGATCAGAGGGGACCCTATGTTGAAGCAGAAGTAGCAGGGTGCCCCACGACATTTCTGGTGGACACAGGAGCCACTAGGTCCACGATCAGATCAGCTGCAGTTCCAGACCTGCCCATGTCTGGAGAGACCGTACAAGTGGTAGGGGTCGCAAACAGGAGAATAACCAGCCAATTGACAGAACCGGTACAGGTGAAAATAGGGAAGTACAGCGATGAGCACCAGTTTGTGGTTTGCGATTCAAGTCCTGTGTGTCTGCTAGGAAGAGACCTGTTGTGTAAATTGAATTGTACTATATACTGTACACCTCAGGGAGTGGAGGTATTGACCAATGATGATGATGCAGACTTCAAAGTTGCAAACTCAAGAATATGCGTGGAGCTGTACCCTACTTTAACAGTAGATGAGCTCCCCTGGGACTTGAGAGAGACAGTGGCACCAGAAGTATGGGATTTCACTGGGGAAGAGATAGGATTGGTCAAAGGGGTGGACCCAGTGAAAATTGTAGTGAAACCGCATGCTGAGTTCCCAAGAACACCCCAATATAAATTGACTCCAGAAACGATTGCAGGCATAAAGCCCGTGATCGAGTCCATGATTAAACAGGGAATACTGAAAGAAATCGTGGGTAGTCCATGCAACTCCCCGATTATGGGTCTGCAGAAACCAAATGGGAAATTTCGGATAGTACAGGACCTTCGAAAGATTAATAACATAGTCGTTTCATGTTGTCCAGTGGTACCGAATCCATCAGTGATACTGTTTCAGATTCCATTCCAAGCTGAGTGGTTCACTGTGATTGATCTTTGTCAGGCTTTCTTTTCGATCCCTCTGGACGAAGAAAGCCATTTTCTTTTCGCATTTAAGCTGGAAAATCGCGTCCTAACATGGTGTCGTATCCCTCAGGGGTATACAGAGAGCCCATCGATCTTTAACCAGCTTTTGAAGAAAAATCTTGAAAGTCTAGTGCTGCCCCAGAAGTCAGTTCTGGTCCAGTACATAGACGACCTCCTTGTGGCGTCAGAAACAGAAGAAGCTTGCAGGGAGGACTCCATTGCTTTGTTAAATCACCTAGCTGCCAATGGGCACAAGGTGTCCCCGGGAAAGTTGCAGTACTGTCTGACAGAGGTGCAGTACTTGGGACACAGAATAGAGAAAGGCAAACGAAAGGTGTCACCAGACAGGATAGAGGCGATCATGAAAATGAATGCGCCTAAGACACAGAGAGAGGTCAGGATGTTCCTAGGGATGGTGGGTTATTGCCGACAGTGGATCGCGAACTTTTCACTGAAAGCAAAGCCCTTGCAAAAACTGACGCACAAGGAGGTGAGCGATCCGGTACCATGGGACAAAGACTGTTTGATGGCATTCCTACAGCTGCGAGAGGACCTGTGTCGTGCTCCGGCACTGGGAATGCCTGATTACAATAAACCATTTTTTCTTTACTGTTGTGAGAGAGAAGGTTGCGCGTTGTCTGTGTTAGTCCAAATCCATGGGAATGCCCGTAGACCAGTTGCTTATTTCTCGGCTACTTTAGACCCAGTAGCCGCAGCGTTGCCCGGATGTCTCAAATCCGTTGCTGCAACGGGTGTCAGCATTGAGAGATGTGAAAATATCGTCATGGGGCACCCGTTAGAGGTGTGCGTGCCCCATTCTGTTGAACTGTTGATGACCAGGACCAAAACACAGCATCTGACCAACAGCAGGCTCACGCGCTATGAGCAAGTTATTCTTGCTGCAGAGAATGTGACCCTCAAGAGATGCTCTGTTTTGAACCCTGCCACCTTGATGCCACTCCCAAATGATATCGAGGATGATGATGAATGTACAGACCATGACTGCCTCGATGTGACTGAACTATGCACCAAACCCAGACCCGACATCGTAGATGAGCCACTGACTGACCCAGATGAAATTTTCTTTGTCGATGGCTCATGTGTAAGAGACGAAGTTGGGCAGTTGAGAGCAGCTTATGCTGTTTGTACAATTACTGGAGTTGTGGAAGCTGGGTGCCTGGAAGGAGTACACTCCGCTCAGGTAGCCGAGATTATTGCCTTGACACGTGCTTGCTTGGCAAGCAATCAAATTCGAGTCACCATATACACCGACAGCCAATATGGTTATGGGGTGGTTCATGATTACGGGCAGTTATGGTCTCAAAGAGGGTTCATGACCTCTTCAGGCTCTCCCATTCGCAATGGAGAGTTTGTGCGCCTGTTGTTAGAGGCGTTGCAATGCCCAGCAGGTATCGCAGTTGTAAAATGCACCGCACATACCAGAAATGAGGACTTCGTTTCGAAAGGCAATAGATATGCTGATGAAGTTGCGCGGTATTGCGCAGAACAAGGGTACTCTTTCACAGAGGTGGAAGTGGGTGGAATAAATGTAAGAACTGAATTAGCCATGATATTGGAAACTGTTGATACTTGGGATGAACTGTCAAACATGCAAGAAAATGCTCCTGATTTTGAAAAAGAAACATGGGAAAAGGCAGGATGTGTAATGGGTGAGTCCCATTTTTGGGTCTCAGCAGACGGCAGAGCAGTGTTGCCCAATGAGATGGTGAGTCCAATGGCCAGACTCATACATGGTCCCGTACACTTAGGGAGAGATGCTATGCTGAGAGTGTTTAGACAGACTTGGTACAATCCTAAGTTTCGAATAGCAGCAGAAGCAGTGTGTCAGCGTTGTGTGACCTGTCAGCAGCTGAACGTAGGGAAAAGAACACCAGTTGCACTGAGTCACATAGGAAGGTCTGGAGGTCCATTCAATCGAATGCAGATAGATTTCATTGAAATGCCGAGGTGCAACCGCCTCCGCTATGTCCTGGTGGTTGTTTGTGTGTTCTCCAGATGGGTTGAGGCATACCCTACACGTAGGTGCGACACCCTCACAGTGGCCAAGTTACTGCTTAGGGAACTCATTCCGCGCTTCGGGGTGCCGGCCTCTTTGGAATCAGATAGGGGAACGCATTTCAATAGCGAGCTTGTGAAGATGATTTGTGCAGCTCTAAATATCGATCAGAAGTTGCATTGTAGTTACCGACCAGAAGCCTCAGGAATTGTGGAGCAGATCAATGGCACGATCAAAGCCCGAATTGCCAAAGTGTGCTCCTCAACGACCCTGAGTTGGCCTGACGCCCTGCCATTGGTTCTCATGAGCCTTCGTAGTACCCCAGACAGAAGAACGGGGTTGTCACCCCATGAGGTGTTAATGGGGAGAGCAATGAGGCTGCCATCTGTCCCAACTACTGCACTGTTAAATATCACAGATGATATGATCCTGGACTATTGTAAGGGGCTGTCTGACGCCATTCGTTCTGTGTCCCTTCAGGTGCAGGCTGCCGAGGTTCCATCGTGCCAGGGCCCGTGCCATGACCTGTATCCTGGGGACTGGGTCCTGGTGAAAAAACATGTGAGAAGAAGCTGCTTGGATGTTCGTTGGCGTGGGCCCTTCCAGATCATCTTGATTGCGAATACGGCTGTGAAGGTGGGAGGCCTGCCCAATTGGATCCACGCGTCACATACGCGAAGGGTTCCAGCACCTCGGGAAGAAACAGCTCCTCTCTCGGATAGACGTCCAGCAGAGGACCGAGAAGCCATAGAGGGGGCTAGCCAAGCTGAAGAGGTGCCAGCGGAAGCAGGGAACGAGTCTGACCAAGCTGAGGACGGTCAGTACAACAGCGAAACAGACGACGCTACAGAAGGAGAAAGTAGCTGGGAGTACGAGTCAGACACTGACAAGTCTGACAGAGAGCGAGAACAGACAAGAAGGAGAAGGAGTAGAAGGGCACGTGGAGAAGCTAATTGGCCGCAAAGAAGGAGTTCTAGCCTGAGGTCAACTCCAGAGGTAACCCTTCCTCCGATATCAGAAGACTCAGACCCGGAAGAAGGTGCTCAGGGCGCTGAAGCACCGGACCGAAGAAGGTCAAGAAGAGTGCGTGTGCCTAACAGAAGATACTCCACTCCTGAGTGGACATATCTGGCGACAAATGTCTGTGAAACAGGAGACAGGGAGGATTCGAGCGGTGGTGGTGTCCAGTTCTGAGCCCATCGTCACCGTGGAAATACGACTGTTGGTACCCGGAGTCGAACAAGAAGGGTCACTAACATTCATGCTCCCCAGACCTCCCCGCCTCAGCAAGTTAAAACACATGTTTCTTTCAGAATTGCAATTCCCCGACTTTGGTACAACGATAACAGCACATGAAGAGCACAATCTTCGTTTGGAAATACTGAACTTTGCTATCGAAGCTGCAGGCACAGGCTTGATAGTAGACTGTTAAAGGACTTTGTAAATAAAGTGAACAGAAAAAAGAAGATTACCTAGCGCCCAGGAAGCAGAGAATTTTAGGGAACTTCCCTTGAGTTGATGGAGAAGGGCTAGGGTTGTCTTTATTGAACTGTTAAAGGACTTTTGCGCAAAAAGGTTGTCAGCTTCCAGTTGTGTGGATTCTAAAGACAAAAAGGAAAAAAAGAGACTGTAAAGGAACGAGAGGAAAAGAACTTTTTGCTAAGATAAGAGAGAGCCATATTGTCTGACGAAATGGAGGCCGGCACCCAGAACCGCAGAGCTAAATGTATAATAGGTACACTAATAGTAGGAGTGATAATATTAATAGCTTTAGTGGTAACAATTTCTTATGTAAAGGGACATGAGGAAGAGGCGAAGGTAACTGATGTGAAGTCTGTAGAAACGCTTACACCCACTGTTGCTGGTGTGAAAAGGGAAAACATTCAAGAGAAAGTGTTATTAGCTGCAGAAGCCCGCAGGTTACACGTAGATGAGTCCCAAGGAGACTTTAGGTCAAATGCTTATGCTAAACTCTTATATGAATACGTGGATGCCATGGAGGTTAAGGACTGTTACGTCTGCATGCAGTTGCCGGCGTCTGTAGATGAAGGCATTAGATACCATCACCTCCCGCTGACATATGGCATTACATGTAGCTTATTGCTTAGTATATTTTATGAGAGAGATAGTTTTGAATACTATTTCTCCAACTATGATTCAGTGTTGCCAGAAGTCCCAAATTATAAGCAGATGAACAAATGGGACTACTGGAAGAGTGAAGACAGATTGGCCAAATTCTTCATTCCTTGGATTACCTTAGATACTTCACATGCCCGTAGAAATAACCTGACATGCAAGGTGTCAGAAGTCGAGAAGAAGTTCATAGGGCAGGTGGATGATCGTTACAGGAGACAAAAGATTTTGAAAAAATCAGGACAATGGAAAACAGATTGGACCGAGGAAGAGAAGGCACACAAGAGAAAGGGTAGTAGTGGTCCAATAGCTTTAGATAAGACGCAGAGAGGAAAGCTATGTCTTCACCGAGCCAAAACGTATTATGAAAATGTATACGTGGGAGAAGTCGACTGTGAACATGCTTTCAATATAGAGTACTATACTAAGGATTTCCTGAAGGGAATGCAAGTGATTCCAAATGTGTATTTTGTATGTGGAAGAAATGCTTACGTGCGACTACCTGACAACTGGTATGGATCATGTTACCTAGCAATTGTCTTCCCCAAAATATATCATGCACAAGACTTAGTGATCATCGAGGGCAAGACATCATCAAGGGGAAAGAGAGATGTAGGAGATGCAGAAATGGTTGGAGATGTCTTTGGAGCTATGTTCCCTCTTTTGGGAGTAATCCTTAATGATGTTAAAATTAGACGACTGGCAACAGTTGTCGACAGGTTGTCTGCCAGCACTGCTCAGTCCTTAATGCTGGTAGAAGGAGAGATGCAATCGATAAGGGCTATGGTTCTTCAGAACCGTCTTGCGTTAGATGTCCTACTAGCAAAAGAGGGCGGAGTCTGTAAGGCTTTGAAGGTCCAGGAATGTTGTACTTACATTCCAGACAATTCAAAGCCCCTTGAGAAAGTTATTAGGAACATAACTAATATTCACAAGGAGATCGAAGACTTGAGTAGAGAAAATGTCTGGGAAAAGGTGGGCCACGGAATGAGTGAAGTTGGAGGGTGGATTTCCACCATAGGCAAAAGCTTTGTGTGGTATATACTAAAACCTATCATCATAATATTGATCTGTGGGATTATATTGTGGGGATTGGTGAGGGTATTCAAATGGTACAGAGCAAGAAGGTCAGAAAGGGCCCAAAGAGAACAGCTGCAGAGATTGGCTGCCATACAAGATAATCAGTACAGGAGTCTGAGGGCTCTGGAAGCGCAGAGACAAATTATGCCAGCAATAACTGCAGTTTAAATGTTAGTGATGACCCCGAGAGGTCATCAAAGGGGGGAACTGAGAGAGCGCAAACTGACCTAAATGTATGAGTGCATCACACTTACCTGTAGTAAGCATAAATCATGAGGAGAAATGCCATGAGTGCTAATAGTATCTGAAATTATATTCTGAATGTATAGCTAATGTAGAGATTTAAGTAGAAGTGGAACTAATACAGAAATGTGTGACACTATATGATTTTATTAGATGTGATTATTCCTGAATTCATGTCGTGTAGCTGCTAAAATGTAAGATGGCATGTGGTAAAACGCAGAATGTGGTAGGCCTCAGGGCCAAAGCTAGAAAGTGTTTCTTTTCACGACATAGATTGAAATAATGTTTTGGCCATTGCATTAATGGGCCATGATTTATAGATGTGTTTACTGAATAATAGAATAAGAGTATTAACATGCTTTAATTAATGAAGAAGTTGAATGCTATAATCATTATGAGAAATGCTGTGGGCCTGAATTATTTTAAACATTGATTTATACGTACATGTCTGGGCTGAGAAATGTTGCAAGCCTTTTTGGAAGTCTATGAGAGTTGGGTTCTTGGCTGCAGATATCTGTCTGCAAAGGAAAAGGGGGGATCCAATTATAAATGAATGAATAGAGGTCTGTTCAGTAGACGGCCCAGACATGGAGGAGGGTTCCGGAATGTTTAAGGGGTATCAGCGGGCCGGAGAAGAGTCTGAGAAGCAAGGTCAACTCCAACGTACGAGGCCCAATACAAAGCAGCATGGAAAAAGCCAGAAGCTACACCACGTGAGAGGCGTCTCACGAGGGGCGTCTCAAATGTTGTTGACTGTTTTGTATTAGGGACAGCACCCCTGGGTGGAGTTAGAGCAGATACCTGAGGACCCTTTAGAGAGCGGATGGGTAGGCAGAGAGGGGTCATGACTGGAGAACTATAGGTTTTCACCAAGAGACTTAGAGTGAGTGACTTCCCTTGGGGGTCATTCACTGCTGACACCTTTGTTAGGTTGGGATTTGGTTAAGTAGGGATACCATCTAGAGCAGGGTAGGGACAGCCTAACCTGTGCGTTTTCCTCCAACTTAAATGAAGGAGAGATATGCGTCAATGCTGATAGCTTTATTATTCTTAGAACTTGTGTTAGTGATTTCCGTTGCTCGTCTGAGGGCTTTCAGAGAGCACATGTATGTAGTTGGACCTGTGTATCTCGTGAATCTCATTCTGAGATGCCTGTATTTGCAGCTTATCATATCTTTACAATAAACTTTTGAAAGCTAGAAGTTGTTTGTGATCTTTGGGAGCAGAGTCCTTTATTGGGTGAACTAACTTGCAGAGAGGTGCACTTTCTTCCTCAAAGACAGGCAATAAAGGTTCAGTCGACCAGATCGAGGTTTGGATCAATAGTGATAAGGTATCGATCAAAATCTCGCCCTTCCACAATCATTCACTGCACTTACCTGCAAGGGGATCTCTGTCTCCCTGGAAAGAGTACAATGCAAGGTAGACCACCTGCTTCAGTCAGCCGGTCCGTCTTTCACTAGTGCGCTACCCTGAGGACAGAGCGAGTTCACGACTGCCCTGGGCGCAGCGTGTTTCAGTAATTGTTGCACCCAGCTCACCTAGTTAAAGGTGCGCCGTGGCTCAAACAGGGACAGTGCACCTTTACTGTAATACTTCCTGATGAGGACTGATAATCACCTTGAATTTCGGAACATGGCATTTCCCATTCACATAACTGCAGGATACAGAGCGTTAATAAAGATTGGTATCCGCATGCACAGCTGCATCTTGTCTAACACTTCTATGCAACGCATCATGCTGTGCGCAGTCAACAGTCCACCTGAAGCACACCCACCTCACCCAGTATCTTCATATAAGCCTAACTGCAACCCATACCTTTGGTAACCATGCACCCCAAAAGGAACCCAATGTGAATTGGAGCACTCTATGGCCTTATCAGGAGTAGGAAGTGGTCATACATTCTTTGTGCTTAATTTGTAAAGAAAATAGGTACCTGGGTCCTTTCAGGAGGCCACTGCAGCTTGCACCAACCATTGTCCTGCCAAAACCACCAGTGACAGAACCAAAACAACCACTTAACATCACACCCTACCAGTGTGACAATTCAGACTATTCCAGGCCACCAAAGCTAAAAGAATGGCATGGACCGCATAGTTTTAATATAAACTCCTGTTGTGTTCATCTCTAATTTAGACAAAGAGCACCACCATGTTGCAGACTGTCATAAGTGTCGATGTCGACGATTAAGTGCCAACAGGGAGCACCCGAAACCACTGGCTCAAATTAAGCACTGTATTCCTAGAATAAAATACCTCCTCTCCAATGCGCTGCTGCAAAAAAGACAGACAGGGCAGAAACAAAGGGCAGGTTTAAGCACTACATTTGCGCAGTTATGATTAGACAACATCTCTGTTTAATGTCCCAGGACTTCTCTTTGCGCACGTGCAGGCGCGAGTCAAGAGACGTCCCAAGGCCAACACGGTTTATTAGGCACATGTGATTTCAAAACACGCATGTGCATATGCATGCTTGCGACCAGTCATGGGTTCTTAAAGCAACAGGCTGCCATATTTAATCCAGGCTGCAATATTTAATCTCTAAAAAAAATTCTAACCAATAATGCTAAACCAGCAAGTAGGTTAAAATAGAGAATAGTTTATCTTGTTTTTGAGGGATCCCTCTCCACCGCCAGATTAGGGTGGTCCACATATTGTTGTTCAGTGTGGTTGGAGGTCACATGTGGGTGTTCAGAATTTTGCTTGTCAGGTGATGATACATGTGATGGACCAGGAATGAATGGTGATTTGAGGACTCACTGTTTAGCCTTCCCTTAATGCTTCAGGCAGTGAATTGCCAGAGTAGGCATAGCTGGTCTGTCTGCCTCGGATGTTCTGATAAAGCAGATAAATCTATAGAGAACATGGACTCCAATGCACCAAAGTGCCTGGGTTAGAAGAGGGTTCATGATTGACCCCACCAATTAAATCATTCATTTCTTTACCCCATATTCCTTAGCCTCTCAGTAGCCGCCTCCTTGCTGCTGCTGGGTTAAAGGAGGCAGTGTTTACTTTTTCTTTCTGCAGCTGCCTATGAGACCCCTGAGTCCAAGAGTGGTAAAGGAAGTGCTAATGGTACAAAATGGCCATCTAGGGGAAGCATGTAGCCCCAACTGATGTCCATGAAGGAAGGTGTGTACCTCTTGACCTCAGTGGGGGGCTGTGCTTCTTAACATTCTGTACTGGGGTCTTCAGTGCTGCTTTCCTGGTCCTCTAGGAGGTTCTTGAACTGGGACAGCTTTGCTTTCACTGCCTGCGCCCCTCGTGATCACTGTGGCAGTGGTAGCTTTCACAGTGAAAGGTCACTATTGAAGGTGTGGACTTAGCTTTCCTTCAGGGTTGTTGACACTTTATTATACCATGCCTCCATCTACAACCTTTGCAGGCTGAGGACTTCTTGTTTTAAACAGTCCCCCTTTTTCTTCCCCTCCATGTGTCTTCCACTCTCCTGGTGTCCTTAGATGGAAGCTGGACAAAGGATGGGCACGCGCGATGGAGGCCACGGGCATGAAACGATGCTGGCAGCAGGAAGGCAGCCCGCGGAGGAGTGTGGTGTGGTGTGATACCATCAGAGGAAGTGACATATGACACCCTCACAGACAGTCTGTTGATCTTGAGCAATCCTTTACATTTTGTGCACACACAGTGCTCACGAGGCGCTTGACATCCCAGTTGCTTGAGCCCAACTCAGGGTAATTCTGCGGTGTTGTACTTGCGGGACATTCGTGCAAGTGAAGACAGGGCCGTGGACGCATTGCAACATCTCGAGCCGGAACCTGTTGATTCTGATCAGGGAAATGAGTCAATCACTCTGAGAGGCGGTTATCTAAGACTCTGGTACATGCTGTGCAATCTTGGGGGATCCTTTCCTGGCTTTGAATGACTACACTCGAGGCATCAGTATTGCAACCTGCATGTCTGCACGTTGATTAAACCGAAGTTCATGATGATCTTTAATCAGATTTGAGACAGATTAGTATCCTGTGTGGAAATCATGAAGAAATAAGAGAATTCTACTCTGTCCAGTGGTAGTCAGCGGTGGTCAGCAGATAGCCTCCTCTACCTCCTTTTATACCAAATTTGCAAACGTGAACTTTTTACTCTTGACTCTTGGGTAATTTGCTAGCATCGTACTGAATGTATTCTAGCATCTTATGGATGTATTCTGGCATCTTACCGAATGTATTCTTGCATCTTACCAAATGCATTTTAGCATCCTATCGAATGTATACTATGCCCCCTGCCTGCAGTCTTGCCTGGAGAGTGTAGCCAGATGGATGGACAACTCATGTCCTAATCTCAATGATAATAAAACTGATCTGATGACACTAGAGAATAATGTCAATCCCCACATCTCCCTGGGATGGCCCACGGGGCTTGGCCTTTTCAGTACCCCTAAAGTGGTACTGAAAAGTCTGGGGCCGGGGAGGCCAAGCCCTCTCCATGGAGACACAAGCCTCAAAACTTTCCTCCAGCTGTTTCGGGATTCTAAGAAGCTGTGGAAAATCCCACCCCAGATCCCTCTGGTCTTTCGGAGGCTAATTGTCCAGGTGCTGATCCACTCTTGCCTGGACTATGGAAACTCCCTCTACTTGGGAGCTCCCAAAATCGTGATTGGCAAACCTCAGGTTGTACAGAACGCAGCAGCACGGACACTGTTGAACATCCCCAGGCAACATTCGGCACGTCAGGCCCTGGCTGACATAGATTGACTTTTGGACACCCAGGGAATCAATTTTAGGGCATTGTGCATAGCACATAGAGCTTGACAAGAGCTACGTCCCCCTATCACCAACAGCTTATTACACCTTACAAACCTGGAAGGTCTCTTAGCTCCTTTTACACCATGCTGACTGTAGTACCAAACGTGAAGAGGGCTAGAAAAGGAGAAAACTCTTTTAGGTACAATGTAGCTAGACTCTGGAACACCCCGCCCCTCTTCCTGCAAACAAGTGATAATGAACTGACCTTCAGAAAACGCTAAATGCCTTTCTGTTTGGGAATTTACCATGGGAAGTTTAAGTCTACAGTCTGTGTTCCTCAATCAGAGCTGGGATGCCTTTGGGTCGCCACCTGCGATACAAATTTCTTTAACATAATATTTTAGCATCTTACTGAATGTACTGTAGCATCCTTCAGAATGTATTCTAGCATCTTACCTAATGCATTCTAGCATCCTACTGAATGTACTCTAGCATCTTACCGAATGTATTCCAGCATCCTACCAAATGTGTGTGTCCATCAAGAGCTTAGGGTTGTTGAGTGCATTTGCATATCCCGCCCTTCTGCTAAGTACCGAACTGTATTTAAAGCACACGTTCTGATGTAGAATCTTTTTTTTTTTTTTTGCTTGAGTCCAAACTAGACTACAGTACTGTAGGTGATGAAGAAAGGGTAAATGCCTTGGAGTCAAGGAGGAATTTTAGCCTTCTCACATCAACTACTATATTGTTGATCGAAGACACCAGAGCACATTATATACAGGTCTTATGACTTATTTAATAAACTAGATTCAGTTAGCCCAGAATGAGCCTAGAATTATTTTGGGGTCTTAGCTAACATATCATGTCTTATCCTGTTGTGGATCCCTTCACTGGCACTCGATGGCTGTTCACATCGAATTGAAGATCGGCTACTAGACACGTAAATGTTTTAATCCACTATTCCCTCACTAACCCGCTACTAAACTCCAGCCCTACATCTCTACCAAGGGTCTGTCAAAACACCAAATAATGGGAATGATTCAAAGTTTAACGGATGGGTTACTCCCTCCCAATGTGAAGGAAATCCTCTCCACTTTAATATAAGTGCCATAGGATATAATGCACGTCTATCACGGCAGATACGAGATCCATCACGTAGAGATGGACTAACCCATCAACCAAACTCTGGCGGTACTTACATTTTAGATTGTCCCCATCGAAGCACTTTGCTCCTTCTCATTATTCTAGAACAAACTTTCAAGTGATTTCAGATATGCAACATACCCATCATCTTCATACAGAAGCTGAAGATCAGTGTGTTTAGTTAATCAGCCTTTTAAGACCAGTGCCAAGTGTCCCAATAGAGTAGCCAGCTTTGGGCACATGAAACTGGCTTTAGACAGGCGGTACTACAGGGTGTCAGGGATTCGATGAAAATTTCGCTGTGTGTGCTTTTTCTAGGACTGCCACTTAGGACTGTTTGTGGAAATGTTTCCCAGAAACCAGTGTATTCCTTATGCGAGATAAAGAGTTATTGTAGTACTCAATGTGTGTGCAAGAAGGAGAATCCTCTGGATATAGACTTTGCAAGTGATTTTTTTCCTCTTATTTGATGTCACAAATGTACCTTGTGTAGCCAGTACTCATTTTCCGAGTCCACTGGGGCTTTCGACTTCCTTCAGTTGCCTGGGTTTTAAACCTGTTTTTTTACTCTTGTATGGTCTTAGTCCTATCCCCAGTGGTAATGTATTTGTTTATTTTATGCATTAGTCAGCATCATTGCTAGTAGTAATAGAATGATACCTTTCGTCACCATTCATTTTTTGACAGGTGGGAACGCCCCCCGGAAGTGGCGTAGGAGCCGGAAGTCCCGCCCCGGACGTCCCTCCCCGGAAGTCCGGGGCCGGAAGTCCCTCCCCGGAAGTCCAGGGCCCGAAGTTCGGGGCCGGAAGTCAGGAGCCGGAAGTCCAGGGTCGGAAGTCCAGCACCTGTGGGGCAATCCAGGAAGTGGGGGCAGGTGTAATGTGTGTGAGTGCCCTTCACACAGGAATTAATGGATGCGTATGTGTGTCAATGGTGTAGAGTGGTGGTGCGGGGGTGGCTAGGGCTAGCGGCAAGGCAGGCAGTAGGGCCTACAGGTGTGTTTAGGGTTGTGGGATGGATGAGCAGAGACCTACCTGTGTGCGCCATGTTTGTTGGGCAAGGAGGGACATGTCTGGGCATGCAGAGACATGTCTGGGCATGTTCAGCGGGTAGGTGCGGTTGCAGGAGGGTGTTGCATGAGCAGCGGCGAGGTCCATCTGTGGAATGGGAGCCCTAGAGTGTTGCAGGGTCTTTTTTGGGAGATAGGCCAGCCCCTAGGAGGCGTGCCTGATTGCGATGGCGTTCCTGAATGCCTGAATGGTGGCCTGAGCAGAGGGCCGGAAAGACATTGGTCCTAAAAGAGGCGGGATGCTAGACCATTGGTTTGCTGCGGCAGTAATTCTGCCGCCTAAATTAAAAAAGTCTGGACTGTGAAATGAGAGCAGTTATGAAAAATAAAATAAAAGAAGACAGGTGTTATACAACTGTGGTTTCTTTTTTACATGAGGATGCTGTAATGGGAATGATAAACACTGCCATCTTGTAAATCAGCAGCAGGGGGCTGGCAACATGTCCATGCATTGTTCTGTAACATGGAGGACGGTCCTGCATCAGCCACAGACTGCTACGTTGCCAGTGCAATATTTTTCACAGCCTAACTTTTTAAAGTGTCTGGTGTAAAATGACGCTAATTATGAAAAGAAAAATAAATAAATATTTTAAGGTCTCTGATATGAAATAAAGACAAGTGTTGTCCAATTGTTATTTCTTTCTATGAGCGAGTAATGTTTTAGGGATGATAGACAGGGAGCCAGTATGTAATGCAGCTGTGGGCTGTGTAACAGACCACTGAGTGGTTCTTTAGCCTCTGTAATGTGTTGTCACAAACCTAAACTGCAAGGTTGGTGGTGCAACATCATGCACAGCGAAAGTTGAAAGTCTCTGATGTAAGTGCCATTAATTATGAAAGAAAAGTAAATAAATATTTTAAAGATTTGGATGTAAAATGATGCTTCTTATGAAAAGGAAAATAAAATAAACACATACATAAAGACATGAGTTTTGCAATTGTGGCTTCTTTCTAAGTGAGAGTAATGTGTTAGGGCTGGTAAACATGGAACAGTATGTGGGGCAGTTGGGGGCTGTTTAACAAGCCCCTGCGTAGTCCTTTAACATTGTAATGTGTTGTCACAAACCTAGACTGTAACTTCCCTGTTGCAACATTATGTACAGCCTATTTTGAAAGTCTCTGTTGTAAATGACACTAGTAAAGTAATGTTGTGTTATGCAACAGGCTTTGCTCCACGTGCGAGTGTGCCGGGCATGACTGATAAACATAGCATTCTTGTACAACATGCACAGAGTTCAGCAACACTGCTAGGTATATTTCTATAACTGCAAATAGACTACCACAGCCCAGAAAGGGCTGGATGGTGCAAATTCCACAAAAGGCGGCAAACCAGTCATGGAGTTGTAACCTGGTGAAGAAAAAATGCTTTTTCAGCCCAAAAAGAGCGGGACGGACCAGAGTTTCATAAGAGCGGCAAAACCAAAAATGTAAGTTTGCTGATGTAACATTTTCAGCGCCTAAAGACACGAAGAGGCTTCTACGTGGGAGACAGCTGGCATGGACTGATAAGCACTACAGGTTTGTAATAGAGTGGCGCGAAATGTGTACATGGGACTCTTAGGCGGGGCAGTGTATGACATTTTTAAGGCCAGTTTTTTTTTTTTTACATCTGAGTGGGTGCACAGAAAAAATTGAAATGCAACACGTAAACTCTATTTCCATGAGTTTCCCGCCTGTCTAGGACACAACGAGGCTTCTACGTGGGGAGAGAGGTGGCATGGACTGATCAGCATGGGAGTCTTGTAAAAAGTGGCTCTGAGGGTCTGGAAATATGCACAGTCATGATGTTCTTAGACAGGGAGAGATCGGTGAAAGTATGACATTTTTTAAGGCGCGCTTTACACCTAGGGAGTGTGGAGAGAAAAAATTGAAATAGGGACGTAACTACACTTGCACTCTGAAATTTGTTGGAGCACCTAATTGTATCTTTTCGGCTAAACAGGCTTTGGCAGAAGACTACAGAGTTAACATGGCGGAGAGGGGAAAGAGCCACGCTGATGAAACACACTCTATACTTAATGTAAGTAGCTATCTATTTTGTTTTTATTCTATAAGGCAGTCCTGGTATTTGTTAAAAACATTAGACATGGAATAACTGTAAAATAAGCATGCATATAGGTATTTTTGTAGTACTATGTCATAGAGACCTAACAGCTTTAAGAGGGTAAAAATTACCAAATAAAACAATACCTTTTATACACATACCTTAAGTGTTGGTGGTCTCCGGCGTCTGCTATATTACAAGGGGCCAGTTGTGGTAGGGGCACTGGCTGCTGCTCTGCGCACATGTTCTACCCCAGTTACTACATTTTATTGACTGCCTGCCTACCCCTGCTGCATCTTCTGGGAGCACACTCCTCAGCATACTGATACACGATCTTTACATAACACAGCTAGCATTCCAGTACTTGTAGTGCTGGCTATTCTCAGTCTCATACTGTTTAGGGGCAGTACAGTAATGTTATTGGTAAATTGACAATGACAATACTTCCAATCAACATTCTATGCATGTTCGCATTCATTTGAGAAGATTATTGATGTTTTCAGGGTGAGTGTGCCATGATGCTGTTAGTCTAGTACATTTGTATTTACAGCAGCCAGGATATAAAGTGCGCATCAGAGGGCTCAGACAACAACATTGCATTTAACAATTACAGACGTGGCATTACATTCCTCAGCACACTGCCATTGTATCCCCTTATTTGGCACCGCTGATAGCCTCCTCGTGATTGTCTTCTGTTCAGTCGACGGCTGTATTGACAACACTGTTTTATTGTAGATTTACTGCTTTGACATAGGTTTTGCTCTTTTGATCTCAGTTGCAAAAATATTCCTCTGTAGACCATTCTACGCAGTGGTTAATTTGTAAAAAATAAGTGCTGGGGCTCTTGTCAGGAGGCAGCTTGCACCAGCCCATTTCTCCTGTTAGCACCGCCTAAAACAGAACCAACTACCAACCACGAAAGTAAGGAGAGGATGTGGCGTAATGGCCAGAGTGAACAAAGAAATTTTTTCCTTTCTGGATTATTTTGATTTATTGTACTATTTTTATCAGCATTCTATACTAAACCATATGATTTATGGTACAAGTTTTATCAGCATTCTATAATCAACCATTAGTAATCTAGTTTCATAAAAAAACATATGTGAAGCCTTTCAATCTGTGACATTTTCAAACAGCATTAGCTGTGTGCTCAAAAGCGGTGAAAGATCAACGGAAATTAAGGAGAGCCCAGAGAACAAAGGTATGTCACTCTTGTGAGTGGGTGATATCAGATTACAAGAACGAGACACATGAAAGGCACTAATGTAACCAATACCGCCTGTTTAAAGTTTGCCAACATCGCAAACAAGAATCATTTGAGTCTTTTAATTGGGAAATGTGGAGACAGACGTGTTAAAGTAGGGTGCGAAAACAAACCAATCCACAAATTATTTTACCCTTGCGTGCATACATGGCTAAAACCACTCTGATGTATTAATGGTCTCTTCTAAGTAACTAATTTCTTTAATATTTTTGTTTTTTTAAATAAATTGACACAATGTATTCACATGTTTCATAATATCGCACCATAATGAAAACTGAACCACATTTTCACTAAAAAAGGTCTCAGGCTATCATTCACCCGCTTCCATCCCTTCAGCTCCCCACTCAAAACTTTTTGTCATGCTCATTTGATACACTTGATTGTTCATTAACAGCATGATGCTCTTAGAACACCTACAGTTTTAGCATGCTGAAGCCCCTGGCCAGCATCCTGAAACAGAAATGTGTTGTAGCATCACTGATGGCTTTTCAGAGCTCATGTGACATCATTCATCATATTACCCCTTTCAAGCTCCCTGGGAAGCAGATCCTAGGTTGGTTCAAGCCGTAGAGCACTTCTCCGGATGAGTCTAGACCTTTCATATTCTAGATGACAGAAGATTTTTGTTTTCCAAATCCTCGTGCAATTAAAAGTGTCTTAGACCAAGGTAGACATTCCTCCATCACCATAACGACCTTTAAAAACTACATACTTAGTGTGTCAAAATAGGACTTTCTGTGGTGTATTGAGCTGAAGAAGAAAATTGGCTTGGATGTCCAGAAAGCGAGGAAGTAAACCTGCTACTGTGTTAGTAGAAACCACGCAAATAGGAAAGAACTCTTTGTTATGTTATGGTAGGTGTTTTTATTTAGCCACCCTATACTGTTTACATGGTCTGTAAACCCCCTTTAGTGTTATGGCAGTTTGCACTCCAACAGAAGGTTCATTTATAGGGGAAATCAGACTTGTGTATTCCTGATTTATTGTCAGTGTGTTTGTGGTGGCTTTGCTCATTTGGCACTGTGGTGGTGTGTCTCTATCCCTGAGCCTCAAGTCTATTGTTTGTCCATTTGTGGATGTAAACAAGGAGATGCCTCTGGGTGAGGGCTGTGTGGTTTGCATTATATTTGTATATTATACTCGTGATCCAAGCCACTGTCATCTCCAGGCTGGATTACGCGAGCTCTTTATTCGCTGGCTTAAACCAAGCAGAAATTGGTCGTCTGCAGCGGATTCAGAATGCCGCTGCGAGAGCGGTGGTTGGACTACCTAGATCCTGTCCGACCTCTAGCACCCTGCGATCGCTGCATTGGCTACCGGTGGCCCAGCGGATTCAGTTTAAGGTCCTCTGTGTCGCCTACAAAATACTTAAGGGATCCCCAGCCATGATCTTGTCCAAACTTCTGGCCCACTACACCCCTGTACGAGCATTAAGATCTGCTGATCTGGAACTAGCGGTTGTCCCTCGTGTCAAGCGCAGCAGAGCCGGCGGACGTTCCTTCCAAGTCCGCGCGGCAATGCTGTGGAACTCTCTTCCCCCGGCGATTCGCGCCCTTAGGGACTTGTTCTCATTCCGCCGAGCGGTGAAAACTTTCCTGTTCCCTTAGCCCATTCCCTCTGTTGTTTTTATCTTGTTGTGTTGTGCTGCTACCTTGTCGCGGCGCCAGGACGCTCCTTCGCTGGAGCAGCTGTGCGCCTAATAAAAATGCATAACATAACATAACATAACATAACATACTACAGCTCTGTTTGGCCCAGCAGTCTGAGGTTCTGCTGGAAGAGTTTTGCCATAATAGATAGATGGTTTATACTAGATGTTGAAATCCCTCATTTTCTGTGTCAGACTTGTGTCTTGCTGTAACGTGTGTAAAGAAGCAGGTTTGTATGGTTTAGACTGCTGTGGTGTTGCGGTGGGTGGTGTAGGGTGGTGTGGGGAATCAAGTGTGGTTTTGGCTATTGTACTACAATGAGTTGTGTAGTAATTACATTACAATTTAGTGTGGTAAGGTATGGTGTTATGTGACATTTGGTGTTGTGGTACACAGACCTTTAAGGTGAGATATAATCATATGGTGTGCCAAAGTCTGAGAAGGTGTGGCATGGTGTGGTATAGAGTGTGTTGAAAGTGGTGGGGTACTGAGAGATGTGGTGTTAAAAATTGGTGATGTGACATGATGGCATATGTTAGTGTATGAGCTGTGGTGAGGTAGACGGAAGTGGAGTGGTGCAATATGAGATGGTCTTGTGTGGTATGTTCGCTGGTGCAGGGTCGTGATATGTACTAAGTGAACCTTGTTGTTGTATAGTTCTGCTGTGCTGTGATGTGCAATGTAATGGCTCTTATATGGATAGTTGCGGTATTGAAGGGCACGCTTACTGCATGGTGTGGTGTAGTCTGATGTGCAACCATAGGGAACTATGGGAGAGGTTGATAGATGGGTGGCGTGCAATATGATAGCCTGTGATGTTGCTTGGTATAAAGTATGGGATGTTGTAATCTGGTATAAGTATACTTGTATCCAGTGGTGCAATGTGTAGGATGTTGAGTTTTGGTGTGGTGTAGATTGCGGTGGTGTACATTAGTGTGGTGTTAGATTTTGTGGTGCTATGTGGCATATGTGGAGTGTGAATGGGAAGGTGTGTTGGGGTACAGTAGGGAGTGTTGTATACCATAGAATTTATGGTCCTGTGTGGAGGTATTAAGTCAAGGAGGATGCTGTGAGGTGCGGTAGCGTGACAGGAAGAGTGTTGCCATAATAGATAGATGGTTTATACTAGTTGTTGAAAAAACTCATTTTCTGTGTCAGACTTGTGTCTTGCTGTAACGTGTGTAAAGAAGCAGGTTGGTATGGTTTAGACGGATGTGGTGTTGCGATGGGTGGTGTTGGGTGGTGTGGGGAGTCAAGTGTGGTTTTGGCTATTGTACTACAATGAGTTGTGTAGTAATGACATTTCAATTTAGTGTGGTAAGGTAAGGTATGGGATTATGTGACATTTGGGGTCGTGGTACACAGACCTTTAAGGTGAGATGTAATCATATGGTGTGCCAAAGTCTGAGAAAGTGTGGCACGGTGTGGTATAGAGTGTGTTGAAAGTGGTGTGGTGCTGAGAGATGTGGTGTTAAAAATTGGTGCTGTGACATGATGGCATATGTTAGTGTATGAGCAGTGGTGAGGTAGACTGAAGTGGAGTGGTGCAATATGAGATTGTCTTGTGTGGTATGTTCGCTGGTGCAGGGCGGTGATATGTACTAAGTGAACTTTGTTGTATAGTTCTGCTGTGCTGTGATGTGCAATGTAATGGCTCTTATATGGATAGTTGCCGTATTGAAGGGCACGTTTACTGCATGGTGTGGTGTAGTCTGATATGCAACCATAGGGAACTATGGGAGAGGTTGATAGATGGGTGGAGTGCAATATGATAGCCTGTGATGTTGCTTGGTATAAAGTATGGGATGTTGTAATCTGGTATAAGTATACTTGTATTCAGTGGTGCAATGTGTCGGATGTTGCGTTTTGGTGTGGTGTAGATTGGTGTGGTGTACATTAGTGTGGTGTTAGATTTTGTGGTGCTATGTGGCATATGTGGTATGGTGAATGGGGAGGTGTGTTGGGGTACAGTAGGGAGTGTTGTATACCATAGAATGTATGGTCCTGTGTGGAGGTATTAAGTCAAGGAGGATGCTGTGAGGTGCAGTAGCGTGACAGGAAGAGTGTTGCCATAATAGATAGATGGTTTATACTAGTTGTTGAAAAACCTCATTTTCTGTGTCAGACTTGTGTCTTGCTGTAACTTGTGTAAAGAAGCACGTTGGTATGGTTTAGACTGGTGTGGTGTTGCAGTGGGTGGTGTAGGGTGGTGTGGGGAATCAAGTGTGGTTTTGGCTATTGTACTACATTGGGTTGTATAGTAATTACATTGCAATTTAGTGTGGTAAGGTGAGGTATTGTGTTATGTGGCATTTGGTGATGTGGTACACAGACCTTTAAGGTGAGATGTAATGATATGGTGTGCCAAAGTCTGAGAAAGTGTGGCATGGTGTGATATTGTGTGTGTTGAGAGTGGTGTGGTACTGAGAGATGTGGTGTTGAAAATTGATGATGTGACATGATGGAATATATTGGTGTAAGATATAATGTGCTGAAGTGAGGTAGACTCAAGTGGAGTGGTGCAATATGAGATTGACATGTGTGGTATGTTGGTGTGTTCGGTGGTGCGGTGTAGTGATATGTACTAAGTGAACTTTGTTGTTGTATAGTTCTGCTGTGCTGTGATGTGCAATGTAATTGCTCTTATATGGATAGTTGTGGTATTGAATGGCGTGTATACTGCATGGTGCGGTGTAGTCTGATGTGGAACCATAGGGAACTATGGGAGGGGTTGATGGATGGGTGTGGGGCAATATGATAGCATGTGATGTGGCTTGGTATAAAGTGTTGGATGTTGTAATCTGGTATAACTATACTTGTATCCAGTGGTGAAATGTGTAGGATGTTGCGTTTTGGTGTGGTGTAGATTGGTGTGGTGTACATTAGTGTGGTGTTAGATTTTGTGTTGCTATGTGGCATGTGTGGTATGGTGAACAGGGAGGGGTGTTGGGGTACAGTAGGGTGTGTTGTGTTGTACACCATAGAATGTATGGTCCTGTGTGGAGTTATGAAGTCAACGAGGGTGCTGTGAGGTGTGGCAAAGTGACGGGAAGAGTTTTGCCATAATAGATAGATGGTTTATACTAGATGTTGAACACCCTCATTTTCTGTGACAGACGTGTGTCTTGCTGTAACTTATGTAAAGAAGCATGTTGGTATGGTTTAGACTAATGTGGGGTTGCAGTGGGTGGTATAGGGTGGTGTGGGCAGTCAAGTGTGGTCTTGGCTATTGTACTACATTGGGTTGTATATCAATTACATTCCAATTTAGTGTGGTAAGGTGAAGTATGGTGTTATGTGGCAGTTGGTGATGTGGTACACAGACCTTTAAGGTGAGACGTAATGATAGGGTGTGCCAAAGTTTGAGAAAGTGTGGCATGGTGTCGTATTGTGTGTGTGTTGAGAGTGGTATGGTACTGAGAGATGTGGTCTTGAAAATTAATGATGTGACATGATTGAATATGTTGGTGTATGATATAATGTGTTGTAGTGAGATAGACTGAAGTGGAGTAGTGTAATATGAGAATGTCTTGTGTGGTATGTTGGTGTGTTTGGTGGTGCGGTGTGGTGATATGTACTAAGTGAGCTTTGTTGTTGTATAGCCCTGCTGTGCTGTGATGTTGCATGTAATTGCTCTTATTTGGATAGTTGTGGTATTGAATGGCCTGTATACTGCATGGTGTGGTGTAGTCTGATGTGGAACTATGGGAGCGGTTGATGGGTGCGGGGGGTGCAATATGATAGCATGTGGTGCAATATGAGAGCATGTGGTGTGGCTTGGTATAAAGTGTTGCAATATGAGATGGTCTTGTGTGGTATGTTCGCTGGTGCAGAGTGGTGATATGTACTAAGTGAACTTTTTTGTTGTATAGTTCTGCTGTGCTGTGATGTGCAATGTAATGGCTCTTATATGGATAGTTGCGGTATTGAAGGGCACGTTTACTGCATGGTGTGGTGTAGTCTGATGTGCAACCATAGGGAACTATGGGAGAGGTTGATAGATGGGTGGCGTGCAATATGAGAGCATGTGGTGTGGCTTGGTATAAAGTGTGGGATGTTATAATTGGTATAAGTATACCTGTATCTGGTGGTGCAATTTATAGGATGTTGTGAGTTTTGTGTGGCGTAGATCGGTGTGGTGTACATAAGTGTGGTGTTAGGTTTTGTGTTACTGTGTGGCATATGTGGTATGGTGAACAGGGAGGTGTGTTGTGGTACAGTAGGGTGTGTTGTGTTGTATACCATAGAATGTATGGTCCTGTGTGGAGGTATGAAGTCAACAGGGTGCTGTGAGGTACGGCAACGTGACGGGGTATATGAGGTTCCAAGGAAGTACTCTACTTATTTATTCATTCATTTTGAAGGTGTGGCTAAGAATGCAGCCTCTCAGGCACTATTGTGAGGCCAGTATAGCTCCTTTATCAGCAGAAGTCCAAACCGCAAGTAAGGCCGCTAATCCTGTGCGTGCTACACCTTATGAAGAACTTAAATAAGCCATTTTAGCGAAAATTGGGCCTAATAAAGAGAATTACTGAGTTGTGCTCATAGAGAAATGTGGGCTTATAAGGAAATCCCTAGGCATTATTCTGTAGAGTCAAAGACTGAGGAGACATATGGTACAGATGGGTTTGGCTAGTGAAGGTTATAGATAACATATATATGGAGTCATTCATAGATATTTTACCTTCTAGTACTGTAGGATGAGCAAAGCATCATACCAGGGTAGGCTTACAGGAAGCCATTAATATAGCTTGCACCAATCCTTGTGCTCAAGATTGGAAATTGGGAAATATTTGAAGTTCACACCCACTCCTAATGTCTGTAAAGGCCCACTCATTTCTCCAAGAATAGATTTGTTTCTAATGGCTCAATATTTCCATAATGGAGCAGCGAAGAACACCTCCAAAAATAGGTCACCTTTAATGTTAATCTCTCAAGGACCACAATGCTTTTGATTGTGGTGAATGGGTCATCTTGGTTGAGTGAGTCCTAGGAAAAGACTAGCATGAACATTCAAACATGTTTTTCAGGAAGCATTGTGTTGTTTGCAGAAGCACAAGCTCTTCCTTTCAAGCAGGCTTTAGATCTATCAGGAGACAAGTCCAAGCGCTAGTAGATATAGGTGATAAACAAACTGTCGCCTTATAGTGGCTACACCCAACAAAGAACTGAACCTTTGCAAGCAGGAAGGCACACCAAGGAAGCTTTGGGAGGGGTAATATATAAATTACTTGAGGAACATATATTGGGTACCAACAATCCCCAATTCAGCTGCAAAGTGCAATGTCTTTTCTCATCTAGGTTGAAGGAATGGTGTGGTTTTCCTAATGGCAAAGACATTGCACTTTGCAGCTGAATTGGGGATTCTTGGTCTAAGACACTTTTAATTGCACGAGGATTTGGAAAACAAAAATCTTCTGTCATCTAGAATATGAAAGGTCTAGACTCATCTGGAGAAGTGCTCTACGGCTTGAACCAACCCAGAATCTGCTCCCAGGGAGCTTGAAGGGGGTAATCTGATGAATGATGTCACATGAGCTCTGAAAAGCCATCAGTGATGCTACAACACATTTCTGTTTCAGGATACTGGCCAGGGGCTTCAGCATGCTAAAACTGTAGGTGTTCTAAGAGCATCATGCTGTTAATAAACAATCAAGTGTATCAAATGAGCATGACAAAAAGTTTTGAGTGGGGAGCTGAAGGGATGGAAGCGGGTGAATGATAGCCTGAGACCTTTTTTAGTGAAAATGTGGTTCAGTTTGCATTATGGTGCGATATTATGAAACATGTGAATACATTGTGTCAATTTATTTTAAAAAAATATTAAAGAAATTAGTTACTTAGAAGAGACCATTAATACATCAGAGTGGTTTTAGCCATGTATGCACGCAAGGGTAAAATAATTTGTGGATTGGTTTGTTTTCGCACCCTACTTTAACACGTCTGTCTCCACATTTCCCAATTAAAAGACTCAAATGATTCTTGTTTGCGATGTTGGCAAACTTTAAACAGGCGGTATTGGTTACATTAGTGCCTTTCATGTGTCTCGTTCTTGTAATCTGATATCACCCACTCACAAGAGTGACATACCTTTGTTCTCTGGGCTCTCCTTAATTTCCGTTGATCTTTCACCGCTTTTGAGCACACAGCTAATGCTGTTTGAAAATGTCACAGATTGAAAGGCTTCACATATGTTTTTTTATGAAACTAGATTACTAATGGTTGACATTACGCCACATTCTCTCCTTACTTTCGTGGTTGGTAGTTGGTTCTGTTTTAGGCGGTGCTAACAGGAGAAATGGGCTGGTGCAAGCTGCCTCCTGACAAGAGCCCCAGCACTTATTTTTTACAAATTAACCACTGCGAAGAATGGTCTACAGAGGAATATTTTTGCAACTGAGATCAAAAGAGCAAAACCTATGTATCCATGAGACATGTAATCAAAGCAGTAAATCCACAATAAAACAGTGTTGTCAATACAGCCATCGACTGAACAGAAGACAATCACGAGGAGGCTATCAGCGGTGCCAAATAAGGGGATACAATGGCAGTGTGCTGAGGAATGTAATGCCACGTCTGTAATTGTTAAATGCAATGTTGTTGTCTGAGCCCTCTGATGCGCACTTTATATCCTGGCTGCTGTAAATACAAATGTACTAGACTAACAGCATCATGGCACACTCACCCTGAAAACATCAATAATCTTCTCAAATGAATGCGAACATGCATAGAATGTTGATTGGAAGTATTGTCATTGTCAATTTACCAATAACATTACTGTACTGCCCCTAAACAGTATGAGACTGAGAATAGCCAGCACTACAAGTACTGGAATGCTAGCTGTGTTATGTAAAGATCGTGTATCAGTATGCTGAGGAGTGTGCTCCCAGAAGATGCAGCAGGGGTAGGCAGGCAGTCAATAAAATGTAGTATCTGGGGTAGAACATGTGCGCAGAGCAGCAGCCAGTGCCCCTACCACAACTGGCCCCTTGTAATATAGCAAACGCCGGAGACCATCAACACTTAAGGTATGTGTATAAAAGGTATTGTTTTATTTTGTAATTTTTACCCTCTTAAAGCTGTTAGGTCTCTATGACATAGTACTACAATAATACCTATATGCATGCTTATTTTACAGTTATTCCATGTCTAATGTTTTTAACAAATACGAGGACTGCCTTATAGAATAAAAACAAAATAGATAGCTACTTACATTAAGTATAGAGTGTGTTTCATCAGCGTGGCTCTTTCCCCTCTGCGCCATGTTAACTCTGTAGTCTTCTGCCAAAGCCTGTTTAGCCGAAAAGATACAATTAGGTGCTCCAACAAATTTCAGAGTGCAAGTTACGTCCCTATTTCAATTTTTTCTCTGCACACTCCCAAGGTGTAAAGCGCGCCTTAAAAAATGTCATTCTTTCACCGATCTCTTCCTGTCTAAGAACATCATGACTGTGCATATTTCCAGACCCTCAGCGCCACTTTTTACAAGACTCCCATGCTTATCAGTCCATGCCACCTCTCTCCCCACGTAGAAGCCTCGTCGTGTCCTAGACAGGCGGGAAACTCATGCAAACTGAGTTTACGTGTTGCATTTCAATTTTTTCGGTGCACCCACTCAGATGTAAAAAAAACAAAAACTGGCGCTTTAAAATGTCATACACTGCCCCGCCTAAGAGTCCCATGTACACATTTCGCGCCACTCTATTACAAACCTGTAGTGCTTATCAGTCCATGCCAGCTGTCTCCCACGTAGAAGCCTCTTCGTGTCTTTAGGCGCTGAAAATGTTACATCAGCAAACTTACATTTTTGGTTTTGCCGCTCTTATGCAACTCTGGTCCGTCCCGCTCTTTTTGGGCTGAAAAAGCATTTTTTCTTCACCAGGTTACAACTCCATGACTGGTTTGCCGCCTTTTGTGGAATTTGCACCATCCAGTCCTTTCTGGGCTGTGGTAGTCTATTTGCAGTTACAGAAATATACCTGGCAGTGTTGCTGAACTCTGTGCATGTTGTACAAGAATCCTATGTTTATCAGTCATGCCCGGCACACTCACACGTGGAGAAAAGCCTGTTGCATAACACAACATTACTTTACTAGTGTCATTTACAACAGAGACTTTCAAAATAGGCTGTACATAATGTTGCAAAAGGGAAGTTACATTCTAGGTTTGTGACAACACATTACAATGTTAAAGGACCACGCAGGGGCTTGTTAAACAGCCCCCAACTGCCCCACATACTGTTCCATGTTTACCAGCCCTAACACATTACTCTCACTTAGAAAGAAGCCACAATTGCAAAACTCATGTCTTTATGTATGTGTTTATTTTATTTTCCTTTTCATAAGAAGCATCATTTTACATTCAAACCTTTAAAATGTTTATTTACTTTTCTTTCATAATTAATGGCACTTACATCAGAGACTTTCAACTTTGGCTGTGCATGATGTTGCACCACCAACCTTGCAGTTTAGGTTTGTGACAACACATTACAGAGGCTAAAGAACCACGCAGTGGTCTGTTACACAGCCCACAGCTGCATTACATACTGGCTCGGTGTCTATCATCCCTAAAACATCACTCGCTCATAGAAAGAAATAATAATTGGACAACACATGTCTTTATTTCATATCAGAGACCTTAAAATATTTATTTATTTTTCTTTTCATAATTAGTGCCATTTTACACCAGACACTTTAAAAAGTTAGGCTGTGCAAAATATTGCACTGGCAACCTAGCAGTCTGTGGCTGATGCAGGACCGTCCTCCATGTTACAGAACAATGCATGGACATGTTGCCAGCCCCCTGCTGCTGATTTACAAGATGGCAGTGTTTATCATTCCCATTACAGCATCCTCATGTAAAAAAGAAACCACAGTTGTATAACACCTGTCTTCTTTTATTTTATTTTTCCTAACTGCTCTCATTTCACAGTCCAGACTTTTTAAATTTAGGCGGCAGAATTACTGCCGCAGCAAACCAATGGTCTAGCTTCCCGCCTCTTTTAGGACCAATGGCTTTCCGGCCCTCTGCTCAGGCCACCATTCAGGCATTCAGGAACGCCATCGCAATCAGGCACGCCTCCTAGGGGCTGGCCTATCTCCCAAAAAAGACCCTGCAACACTCTAGGGCTCCCATTCCACAGATGGACCTCGCCGCTGCTCATGCAACACCCTCCTGCAACTGCACCTACCCGCTGAACATGCCCAGACATGTCTCTGCATGCCCAGACATGTACCTCCTTGCCCAACAAACATGGCGCACACAGGTAGGTCTCTGCTCATCCATCCCACAACCCTAAACACACCTGTAGGCCCTACTCCCTGCCTTGCCGCTAGCCCTAGCCACCCCCGCACCACCACTCTACACCATTGACACACATACGCATCCATTAATTCCTGTGTGAAGGGCACTCACACACATTACACCTGCTCCCACTTCCTGGATTGCCCCACAGGTGCTGGACTTCCGACCCTGGACTTCCGGCTCCGGACTTCCGGCTCCGGACTTCCGGCCCCGGACTTCCGGCCCTGGACTTCCGGGAAGGGACTTCCGGCCCCGGACTTCCGGGGAGGGACTTCCGAGGTGGGACTTCCGGCTCCTACGTCACTTCCGGGGGGCGTTCCCACCTGTAAAAAAATGAATGGTGACGAAAGGTATCATTCTATTACTACTATTGCTCATGGAACTCGGATGTCCATCCGTGTTGTATACCACACTACACTGTACACATTCCAGGTATGCTAATTTACTTCCACCTGAATGTTTCTTGGCCTTTATAACTTTCCTTCCTCTATCCTTGTTCCATCTAATAATCCTTATGCCCAGGTGTTTGGAAAACAAAAGATGACGTGGCTGGGTTAGCCATTTTCTGTTGGCATGTGGCCATACCTGTTCATGTTTCTTGGGACAATTAGATTAAAAGGTGGAAGTGAAATCAAAAACATAAAACGACACAAAAATCCGAACATCAACCTCTCAAGGAGCCTCTAATAAATCTTCAGCTGGTCCCAGGGCAGCACCTTTGTGGCTTGAAAGCTGCTACTTTCAATATCCTCAGCACCACTACAATATATTGCCCCTGCCAGCTTCAATATTTTCTCAGCCAAAGTCATTATCCTTAGGACTGAACTCTAACAAAGGTGGCTAAGCCCGATGTATGCACATCTATCCACTGTATTAGGCACTACAAAAAATATATATATTACCTACTGGCAGTCGCCAGTATGTAGTTATAGTTAGGACCTATTTTCCATAGGAAAATCGAAACATTCTATTCCCAATAACTTTGGAGCCGATTGACGAATCTTCGCAAAATTTTCAAAACTTTTGACCAGTTCCGGTCCACACCTATCCTGAAATTCTCGGGGTGATTCGTCAAGCAGGGTCCGAGAAAAAAGGGGGGTCCAAAAACGTGTTTTCCCCATGCAATTTTTCATAGGAACCTTTAGTCGTAGCTACAGCCCGAACTGCTGAACGGAATTACGCCAAATTTGGCAAAAAGGTAGCCCTTGGTTCAGAGTCGTGCCTTTTTTGTTAAATGGTGTAAATCCGTTCAGCAGTTGCTGAGAAAATCAAAAGTAAAATCATATATATATCTATGGCCGCGTAGGATCCGCGCACCCTCCGGATGACAAGCTGTATGCTAATTGGCTGTCAACACTCCAAACCAGCAAGTGTTGACAGCCATCTTGTGCCTCGGTAGAACCGAGGCAAAAGGAAACAGAAGAAAAAATGTACAAAATACAAAAAGGGGGCAGGGTAGAACCGCCCTGACCCCTGAGGCCTGCTCAAGGGGGTCCCACAAGAACCCCCAAGCCCCCCCCCCAATTATTATTTTTTAAACGGCAAGATCCACGCAAGGTGCACAGATCCTGCCGATAAAAAAAAAACAAAGCATGGACTCCCGCGCTTCATTGGTAATTAGCCACAGGGGGGGCCAAATCCCGGGGGCATGAAAGAATTGGGTGGGGGCCCAAAGGGGCCCCCAGCCCCGGGGACCGCCACCCCTCAGGGCTTCATCAGTAAATGTGCGGGGGGCTCATAACCCCCCCAGCCCGGAGACCGCCACCCCCCAGGGCTTTTTAAAAGTAATGGGTGGGGCCTCAAAGGCCCCCCCAAGCACCGGGGACCACCACCCCCAGGGCTTTATCACAATATAGATGGGGGGCTCACGGCCCCACGCAGCCCCAGGGACCTCCATCCCCTGGGGCTTGTTTGCATAATAAAAAAATTAAATAACCAGTGTTTGGGGGCTCGAGCCCCCCACACGCCCCGGAGACCGCCACCACCCCGGGGCACTAAGTATTATAATTGGGGGGTCCGTGACGGACCCACCCGCCCTGGGCACCACCACCCCCCGGGGCTTTGTACATGGTGGGAGGGGGGCCGTGCGGCCCCCCTCCTGGAGCCCTCAATGGCCCTGGGGACCGCCACCCCCAAGGGCCAGCTCCTGCAGTGTCCCGGGTGCTCACCCCCGGGACACTGCTGTTTGCTATGGCAGGGCGAGAGCCTTGCGGCTCCCACCCTGCCATAGCAAACTGTTTGGTATTTGGAAGAGAAAGCTGGAAACCTGCTCTCTTTTCCAAATACCAAAGACAATTGCTTTTCCACATGGGGAGCTGCATCTTTGCAGCTCCCCATGTGGAAAAGCAATGCCGGCTACAGCAGGACGCGGGGAGCCGGAGGGATTGTGGGGGGGATTGGGGACCCCCCCACAGTCCACAACGGAGAGGGCCGGCCCCGTGGGATAGGGTCCCTGGGACTATTAGTGGCCCGGGAGGGTGCCACGCGGCTCCCCTCCTCAGAAATAGAAAAAAGTAGGAAAATAAAAAAGGGCCGGCCCCGGGGGATGGGTTCCCCGGGGCCATAAATGGCCTAAGGAGGGGGGCAAAGCTGCCCCCCTCCTAAAAGTAAAAGAAAAAAAAAAGGCCAAACCCCGTGGATGGGGTCCCCGGGGCCAATAATGGCCTCAGGAGGGGGGCCACGCGGCCCCCTTCTTAAAACAAAAAAAAGCAAAAGACCGGCATCGCGCCAGAGGCCACGCCCCCTTGTTGCAGCACTCTGCAAACGCGCCCCCTGGCACGTTTGCAGATGGGAAACAAATTCCCCTTGAATACTAGGGGTCCCTGGGGGCCAACTAGCCCACCAGGAACCTCCACTATGCGCCAGGGGGCTGTGTTGCAGAGGTGTTCTGAGGCCACGCCCCTTTTTACACCTCTCTGCAACGCAGCTCAGTGGTGCTTAATGGAGGTAGCTGGTGGGCTAGTTGCACCCCAGGGACCCTCAGGATTCAAGGGGAGTTAATCCCCCAACTTAAAACGTGCCATGGGGCACGTTTGCAGAGTGGTGAAGGGAGGGGGCAGGCCTGAGGTGGCATGTGTGCAAACACGCTCTTTAAGTTGAGGAATTAATTCCTCTTCAATCCTGAAGGTCCCTAGAGGCCAACTAGCCCACCAGGTACCTCCAGTAAGCGCCACAGAGCTGCGTTGCAGAGTGTTGTAGAAAGGGGCATGGCCTCTGAATACCTCTCTGCAATGCAGGTCTCTGGCGCATATAGGAGGTTACTGGTGGGCTAGTTGGCCTCGAGGGACCCTCAGGATTGAGGAGGAATTAATGCTCTAATTTAAGACGCGCAACCGGGCGTGTTGCACACATGTCACCTTGGGCGACGCCCCCTTTTTTCACCATTGTGCAAACGCGCCCCGTGGCGAGTTGTAAGTTGGGGAATTAATTTGCTTTCAATACTGAGGGTCCCTGAGGGCCATCTAGACCAACAGGTATCTCCAGGATGTGACAGGGAGCTGCGTTGCAGACAGGTTTTCAGAGGCCACGCCCCTTTTTACACCTCTCTGCAACACAGCTCTGTGGCGCTTACTGGAGGTACCTAGTGGGCTAGTTTGACCGTAGGGACCCTTAGGATTCAAGGGGACTTAATCTCTCAACTTAGAACGGCCACAGGGCGCGTTTACACAGTGGTAAAGGAAAGGGACGGGGCCTGAGGTTAAGTGTGCAAACACGCCCTGTGGCGCGTTTTAAGTTGGGGAAATAATTCCCCTTGAATCCTGAGGGACCCTGGGCGCCAACTAGCCCGCCAGGTGCTTCCAGTAAGCGCTACTGTGCTGCGGTGCAGAGAGGTGGTGCAGGCCATGCCCCTTTTTACACCTCTCTGCAATGGCGCTTACTGGACGTACCTAGTGGGCTAATTTGCCCCTAGGGACCCTCAGGATTCAAGGGGACTTAATCTCCAAACTTAAAACGGCCACAGGGTGTGTTTACACAGTGGGGAAGGGAGGGGACGGGGCCTGAGGTGACATGTGCAAACACGCCCTATGGCGCGTTTTTAAGTTGGGGAAATAATTCCCCTTCACTCCTGATGGACCCTGGGGGCTAACTGGCCCACCAGGTGCTTCCAGTAAGCGCCACTGGGCTGCGTTGCAGAGAGGTGGTCTAGGACGTGCCCCTTTTTACACCTCTCTGCAACGCAGCTATGTGGCATTTACTGGAGGTACCTAGTGGGCTAGTTGGACCCTAGGGACCCTCAGGATTCAAGGGAACTTAATCTCCCAACTTGAAACGGCCACAGAGCGTGTTTGTGGCGCGTTTTAAGAGGTAGTTTTAATCCCCCTGCCCTATTATATACTAGGGGCTTACAGAGGAGGTCATGCTAATCACAGGGAGACCCCAACGCATAGTGTTCCCTAGTGTATGTAGGTGTTTTCACTGTATTCTAAGTGTGGTTTAACATAGCACTGGCTCTAGGACTGGTTAGGCAGACTCAGTTACCACCAGTATCGATCTGAAAAAGTTGAGGGTACAGGATGATTTTGCAACAAGGCTTCTTTCTGCTGTTCTGTTTGTTCTTTCTGCATGTTTTCCTTCTTCCTGCACGTTTCTTCCTCTTTGAGGACTTATGCCGCTTCTTTCTGTGTTTCTTTTTTTTCTTTCTGTGCGTTTTTTCTTCTTTCTTCACATGTCCTATGTCTGTAGGCATAGTTAGAAATTAGCATTTAAAAAACCTTTGAAATTCACTGAAAAAAACATAGGTTTCAGGCACATTATAGTTAGGAATTAGCATTTAAAAAACCTTAGAAATTCACTGAAAAAACTATAGGTTTCAGGGGCGTTATAGTTAGCTGGACATTTCACTCCTACAAAACCATTGAAATTCCCCTGTTATAGTTCAGTTAACTATAACTCGCACGCCCGCAATGCACTGCTGATGGTGTCACATGTTACATCACTCATGACATGGTCAGTGACATCACTCATGATATCACTGATGACATTTCAAATGACATCACTGATGACATCATCCTTGTGATAGAGTGGCAGACCTCCTCTCATCCTAATATAACCTTTGATACACACATACAAAAATAGAAACTAAAGTTTTCAAAACAACGGACATACCAATACCAGTTACAACAACCTATTCAGTAATTCTGAGATCTACAGACACATCCACTCATTCACCAACAGTCCTGTATAGTCACTCATACATGTATTCACTCATCATATGTACTCATACACCTATACATCCTGTTACACACCGCCACTCATCCATAGATTTACTCACACACATAGTCACTCATGCTAATAAAGAATCAAACATCCATTTACTTGCATATACAGTTATACACACACCACCACACTTAATTCTACACATACTTACTTTTTTGAACAACCACTTATAGAAACACATACTTGTTCATACAGGAAATCTTCCAATCTCGCACTCTCACATATACTCACTTATATTTACCAATACTCACATATACTAGTATAAAATATATGTAGTTACTTTTAAAGACACTATTGCGACAGTCATTCACTCACTAATACACCCATAGACACATTCATCCACCCATACAGTCCTGCACACATACTGTCTTCAACACATACAAATAGTGACTCACTCATTCATGCATGCATGCACTAAGTAATACCCCCCTGAACCATACAGACACTCAGACACTCATGCTGATACTCAAAAAACAACTAATAACCTATATAGAGACTCATGTAGCTACTCACCAACCCATGCAGCCACTTATACACACAGTGAGAGACTAATACAGATGTACATATTTAAACATTACTTGCTAACCCATGTATTCACTAAGATACCCTTAATCAGTCAGTTATACAGTCAATTTTACAACAAAAAAAACCATCCATTTAGACACTTATATGTCCATTTATTTTCCTGAACTTGAGATATACATATATAAAACATATTTACTTTTCAGAAAAACACACATTCACTGGATGATGTCATGAGTGATGTCATTTGAGATGTCATCAGTGATGTCATGAGTGATGTCACTGACCATGTCATGAGTGATGTAATATGTGACGTCACGAGTGATGTCACTGACCATGTCATGAGTGATGTAATATGTGACGTCACGAGCAGTGCATTGCAGTGGCGCGAGTTATAGTGAACTGAACTAACTATAACAGGGGAATTTCAATGGTTTTGTACGAGTGAAATGTCCAGCTAACTATAACGCTCCTGAAACCTATGTTTTTTTCAGTGAATATATATATATATATATATATATATATATATATATATATATATATATATATATATATATATATATATATATATATATATATATATATATATATATATATATATATACCTACTGGCGGTCGCCAGTAGGTATATATAGTTAGGATTGATTTCCATAGGGAAATCGCTACATTCTATTGGGAATAACTTTGGCGCCGGTTGAGGAATCTGCCTGAATATTTCAGCAACTTTGCCTCGCGACGCTCCGGTCCTTCCCTGAAAGTTTGGGGTGGATTCGTCAAGCGGGAGCCGAGATAAAAGGGGGTCCCAAAACGTGTTTTCCCCATGTTAATTTCCATAGGGCGGTCGGTCGCACTTTTAGCTCGAACGGCTGAATGGATTTTCACCAAACTTGGCAAAATTGTAGGGACTGGTAGCCCGTTGTGCCTTTGCTATGTCTCAAGATATGTGCTCCAGAGGATTTTGAGTAATTTAGGTTAAAAAAAAATTATATATCTATGGCAGCTTACCCGTGAGCTTACCCGTACGCTTACGGTACGCGCACGTACGCGTACGGTACGCGTACCTCTAGTGCGCGAGCTGCATTCTGATTGGCTGCCAATGTCTGTCAACACTCCAAAATAGAAACTGTTGGCAGCCATCTTGTGCCTCGGTAGACTGAGGCACAGGAAAGCAGAAAAACAAACTTGTAGAACTCAAAAAGGGGGCAGGGTAGAAGCATCCTGACCCCCTAGGCCTGCTCAGGGGGTCCCACAAGGACCCCCAAGGCCCAAAAAAAATAAAAAAAAAAGAATTTCGGAAAATCGCGGTGTACGCTTACGGTACGCGTACCGGTACGCGCACGGTGCGTGTACCTCATTTTTTTACAAGAAAAAAAAAAAGATTTGGGGGCCTTGTAGAAACACTCTGACCCCCCTAGGGCTGTTCAGGTGGTCCCATACGGATATTAACATATATAAATGTTATCCGCTAATAGAATTAGCGTTTAAAAAACCTTCGAGTTCACTGAAAAAAACAAAGGTTTCAGGCCTTATATAGTTAGGAATTAGCATTTAAAAAACCTTTGAAATTCACTGAAAAAACCATAGGTTTCACACCAGTTATAGTTAGGAATTAGCATTTAAAAAACCTATGAAATTCTCTCAAACAACCATAGGTTTCACACCAGTCATAGTTAGGAATTAGCATTTAAAAAACCTATTAAATTCACTGAGAAAACCATAGGTTTGACACCAGTTATAGTTAGCTGAACATTTTACTCACACACACACACACCCAACACACATACCCCCACATACACACACCCCACACCCACCCCTCCCACACACACCCCCCACACATACCTAACACACCCACACCTCCACCCACACCCAAACACCCCACACACCCACACCCACACACACACCTTACACACCCACACCCCCACCTACCCCACACACCCCACACACCCCTACCCACACACACCTCACTCCCCCCCACACACACACACACCTCACAGACACACCCCACACATCCCCCACACACACCTCACCCCTCCCCCACACACCCCACACACATACCCCCCATCCCCCCCCCACACACACACCACACACACACACACACACACACACACACTTATTATTTTTTTTATTTTTTTGAGGGGGTGCCTGTTAGACCTGTCTGGCCTTTTGCGTAGTCCCTCCAATTTATTATTTATTTTGTCCCCTTTTTGCCCCTCATGCCTTTATTTAATTTTGTGTCCACTAGATTTTTATGGTGTTGGTCTGGGGGATAGGTGCTCTTTCGCCCTCATAGTTTTTTACCTCAGGCCTAGAGGCCTTTCCTGATAGAAATTCCCTTGGAGTCACAAAATGGTGGCTACCAACTGTCACAACTGACATACCTGGAACCTGCCCCATAGGATAGAGTAGGGCATTCCAGAACATTCTGGTCCCTTCTGGACCTCTGAGGGTCAGCCTATATAAGGCGGAATGCTGGGCAGCCATTTTGGGGAAGAGTGATAGTGGTTTGTTGGTGCTTGGTGGAAGAGAAACTCTGAGGTCTGGTTGGAGCATCGATTACTGTGAGAAGGAGAAGGGAGATCCTGTCAGGGTTGTCAGCTCTTATTGAACTGCTGCCCAGTCTGCGGATCTGCCTCCCTTCCAGTGGATCAGGCCCAACTGAGGGAATCCCCCATGCGGTAGAACTACCAGTTCAGAGCAGCAGGAAAAACCACCACAGTGAGCGCTTTCATCGGACCTGGCGCGAAGAGTAGGAGGAGGAAAGGAGACCGAAGCGTTCCCCTACCTTACTCCCCCTCGTCGTTCATTCAGCCAGGAGGGGCCCCCCTCCGTCCGTTGTGGTGCACAGAGGCGGCTCCCCTAAAGAGGGAGTTGAAGCCCCCGCCGTCTGGGAGTGTCCGGTGGTTTCCTGGCATCTGGCTGGTGAGGAGAAGGGGTCGGAATAGCGTCTCCCCGTGTGCGCAGGCCAGGAAGCCTGAGCAGAGTTCTTCCCCGGCTGTGGGCGGTGCCGTCTCCGAAGCGGATTTACTCCCGCGCATGCCCAGGGAGTGAGGCGCGAAGGTAGCGTCTCTTCAGCGGCGCTTCCGGAGTGAGGGCGGAATCAGTCAGTCTCCCCCTGCGCGATCTACGCGGAGACCAAGACTCTCCGCCGGGCAGTGGGAGGCTCAAGTCAACCCCCGGTCGGAGCGGATTGCAAGCGGAGGGCTGGAAGACGTCTTGCTGCCTTCCTACACCCCGGAGGTCTGTGAGTAAATTGAGGTCCCAGCGGAAGGAGAAGGGTGTTTCACTCGCGCACCCACCAAGTAAGCTGGGCCCACAGGGAGGTTTGGGGAGAAGCCAACCAGGGTATCCCCTGAGCCCCCACTGACTGAAGCTGAAGGGAGAAGTGAGGTGAGGACAGGGAAAGTCCTTGAAACCCCACGCAGCAGCAGGGGATAATCCTTGTGAGAGTCAACCCGGGTGAACAGAGGATTGGGAACTGGAAATCCGGCTACAAGTCTTCACTAAATCCAGTTCCTCTGTGAATCTCTTTAGGAGTCCTGGTAGTCCCTCTGACTGGATTTCCTCTTGTAAACGGGATATCGATTTGGGCTTGTGTGGGGACTGTCCCCGATCAGTATTGGCAATAACCCCGGTTTGCTGGGACAGGAAGAAGAAGGGTTGGGAGGCTAACACTTTGAGAGAGATCAATTTACATATCCCATGAGTCATTGAAAGTGTTGTAACTCTGTTGAATGAACGCAATACAGAACAGTGAAAAGTGCTGGCTAAATACTGTAATTTAACCTACCTTACATGTATGAAGGAAAGTCTATTAGAACTGTATAAGCTCAACTTAAAGTGACTGTTATTAGTTTGACTAATGAGAGTAAAAGTAGTAATGATTTGTAAGATTCTGTGATGCATTGAAATCGCGTAAAAAAAAGAAAGTCAACAAGACCAAAGTTTATTTTTATAAACCAGCTCTTATTTTTACACAAACCTTGGTGTAGTGTCATTTTTGAGTGATATTTCATTAAATTACTCCTGGGTGGTTTGCAACCTTTACACATGTGCCTCTATTGATACTGTCTTACCCTAGGCCAGGCTACCCTGGGTGACCTGACAACTCTAGGTCCAACAGTGCCCCACACACATACCCCCACACACACACACTCCACCCCCCCCCCACATACACCCTCCACACATACCTCATACACCCACACCTCCACCCACACCCAAACACCCCACACACCCACACCCACACACACACCTTACACACCCACACCCCCACCTACACCCACACACCCCACACCCCCCCACCCACACACACCTCACCCCCCGACACACACACACCTCACAGACACACCCCACACATCCCCCACACACACCTCACCCCTTCCCCACACACACACACCTCTGACACACACCTCACACACACACACACACACACACCCACAACCACACTCCTCTCACACACACACTCCTCTCTCACACCCACACCCCCCCACACACACACCCACACACCCACCCCACACACACACCCACACATCCTACACACACACACCCCACACACATACCCCCACCACACACACACCCCACACCACCCCCCACACACACACCACACACACACACACACTCATTCTTTTTTTTCTTTTTTTGAGGGGGTGCCCCACACACATACCCCCACACACACACCCCACACCCACCCCCCCACACACACCCCCACCATACCTCATACACCCACACCTCCACCCACACCCAAACCTCCCACACACCCACACCCACACACACACCATACACCCCCACACCCCCACCTACACCCACACACCCCACACACCCCCACCCACACACACCTCACCCCCCCCACACACACACCTCACAGACACACCCCACACATCCCCCACACACACCTCACCCCCCACACACACACACCTCTGACACACACCCCACACACACACACACACCCCACACACACACCTCACACACACACACACACACCCACACACACATTCCTCACCCCCACACACACCCACCACCCCCCCCCCCCCACACACACACACACACCCCACACACACACCCACACATCCTACACACACACACACCCCACACACATACCCCCCCACACACACACCCCGCACCCACCCCCCCACTCACACACCACACACACACACACTCATTATTATTTTTTTCTTTTTTTGAGGGGGTGCGCACCCCGGTACACGTATTGGTACACATACCAGTACGCGTACCCTGGAGAAAAAAAGAAAGACAGAGTTTTTTAAAAATGTAGCATTTTTATATAAATTGGAGGTAGTTCTGAAAAGAACTGTTTTTTATTCTTATTGTTGTTTTATATTTTGTTTATTTTTTTTTGTACCCCGCGACTTAAAAAAGATATATATTATTTTTTTTGCCTTGGGGGTCCTTGTGGGACCCCCTGAGCAGGCCTAGGGGGTCAGGGTGTTTCTACTCTGGCCCCTTTGCGAGTTTCACACCTTTGTTTCACTGCTTTCTTGTGCCTTGGTTCTAACAAGGCACAAGATGGCTGCCAGGGACACCCAGTATGCAAGGGGAATTAGTTCCCCCTCTTCAAACATGCACGGGGGCTGCGTTGCAGAGAGGTGTAAAAAAGGGTGTGGCCTCATTACACCTCTATGCAATGCAGCCATCTGGCGCATACTGGAGGCTCCTGGTGGGTTAGTTGGCCCCCAGGGACCCCCATTATGCAAGGGGAATTAGTTCCCCCTCTGCAAACGCGCCAGGCGGCTGCGTTGCAGAGAGGTGTAACAAGGGGCATAGCCTCATTACACCTCTGCAATGCAGCCCCCTGGCGCATACTGGAGGTTCCAGGTGGGCTAGTTGGCCCCCAGGGCCCCCCAGTATGCAGGGGGAATGAGTTCCTCCTCTTCAAACATGCACGGGGCTGCGATGCAGAGAGGTGTAAAAAGGGCCGTGGCTTAATTACACCTCTCTGCAATGCAGTCCCCTGGTGCATACTGGAGATTCCTGGTGGGCTTTCAGATCTTATATAGTTAGGAATTAGCATTAAAAAAAACTTTGAAATTTACTGAAAAAAACATAGGTTTCAGGCCTTATATAGTTAGGAATTAGCATTTAAAAAACCTTTGAAATTCACTGAAAAAAACATAGGTTTCAGGCCTTATATAGTTAGGAATTAGCATTTAAAAAAAACCTTGCAAATTCACTGAAAAAAACATAGGTTTCAGGCCGTATATAGTTAGGAATTAGCATTTAAAAAACCTTGCAAATTCAATGAAAAAACCATAGGTTTCAGGCCTTATATAGTTAGGAATTAGCATTTAAAAAACCTTGCAAATTCACTGAAAAAAACATAGGTTTCAGGCCTTATATAGTTAGGAATTAGGCACAAGAAAGCAGAAAAACAAACGTGTAGAACACAAAAAGGGGGCAGGGTAGAAACACCCTGACCCCCTAGGGCTGCTCAGGTGGTCCCACTAGGATATTAATATATTTAAACGTTATCCGCTAATAGAATTAGCATTTAAAAAACCTTTGAAATTCACTGAAAAAACCATAGGTTTCAGGCCTTATATAGTTAGGAATTAGCATTTAAAAAACCTTTGAAATTCACTGAAAAAACCATAGGTTTCAGGCCTTATATAGTTAGGAATTAGCATTTAAAAAAACCTTTGAAATTCACTGAAAAAACCATAGGTTTCAGGCCTTATATAGTTAGGAATTAGCATTTAAAAAAACCTTTGAAATTCACTGAAAAAACCATAGGTTTCAGGAGTTATATAGTTAGGAATCAGCTTTTACAAAACCTTTGAAATTCACTCAAAAAACTATAAGTTTTAGTGGTGTTATAGTTAGCTGGACATTTTACTCATACAAAACCATTGAAATTGCTCCTATATAGTTAGTTGTACTAAGTATATATCGCGCACCCGCAATCCACTGCTGATGATGTCACATATTAGATCATTCATGACATGGTCAGTGACATCACTGATGACATCTCAAATGACATCAATGATGACATCATCCACGTGACAATCACATACACCTTTTCATACACTATTACAATTTTTCATCACTCTTTGTAAAATACAAAGTATCATATTTAAATCCATTGTCACAGCAATACACGTATCTAAAAATCCACTCAGTGATTCGTACATGTATACACACATCTAATCCCTTACCTATGGATTCACTCATACATGCTGTCAATGAACAATAGAACACTATCAAAAATACTTATACATCTATATCGACATTAAACAACAGCACGCATCCTATTCACATATGAAGTCATCCTACTCACTTATGCAAACAATGGATCATACTTACATATTTACTTAGCAAAACACTTGGACAAACACCACTTTTTCTATTCATTTAGATAGTAAGTCATACTTAGTGAATTATAAAATCATTATTACAAGTATACAGTTATCCATACAGTCACTCACACAATCATTGTGTCTTATGTATACTTATTTATATACAACAACTGACACATACACTGCCTTTTATTTTTCTAGTTTGTTGGACCTGTACCTTTGAGAAATATATTTGCTCATCACCACACCCATAAAGAGATTCCCTCACCCAAACTGTTAGAACATGTAGTTTTAACTTCATATATCTACTGAATAAACTATTCACACATCTTTGGACAGTCACACACCCTCCACCGAACCACACACACTTTCACACTCCCATACAAATACTCAGTTAACTAATCAATAACTAATATAGACTTTCACATAGCTAGTAACCAACTATAGAATCAGTTTACACAACAACTGACAAAGTGATACAGATATTCACACAGTTTAGTCACTATCCACTATATTTAGTGAGACATTATAAATTGGTCAAGTAAAGAGTCAATTACACTGCTACTAAATCCTCCATCCAAATATTTATTTATATATATCCACTCATTCTTCAATGCAAATTGCTATATATATAATGCATATTTAAATAACGATTATTTACAACAAGGGGTGGTGATGGACAGAGTCTCTGAATTAAGCAGAGTACTCTCACCCAGTCAAGAGATCAGGGCTAGATCCAACACCGTTTTTTAGCTCATTGCACCATCCCAGTTTCAGAACCTGGCTGTATGCAAATTAGTCGGTCCCTGGCCCAGTGCATCATGGGAACAGGGCAGACCAGACTACAAAAGCCAATTCTTACACTGGGAAGGAAACAAGCTTCCGGGGACCGGTTTCTGGCATTTCAGCCGTCTTCGGCCCGGCTTGCTTGAATCCTGATGGTGCAATGAGCAAGGGACTCACATCTGAGTATACCCTTCCACGCTTAGGGTGGACAAAATTATTTACAACAAGGGGTGGTGATGGACAGAGTCTCTGAATTAAGCAGAGTACTCTCACCCAGTCAAGAGATCAGGGCTAGATCCAACACCGTTTTTTAGCTCATTGCACCATCCCAGTTTCAGAACCTGGCTGTATGCAAATTAGTCTGTCCCTGGCCCAGTGCATCATGGGAACAGGGCAGACCAGACTACAAAAGCCAATTCTTACACTGGGAAGGAAACAAGCTTCCGGGGACCGGTTTCTGGCATTTCAGCCGTCTTCGGCCCGGCTTGCTTGAATCCTGATGGTGCAATGAGCAAGGGACTCACATCTGAGTATACCCTTCCACGCTTAGGGTGGACAAAATTATTTACAACAAGGGGTGGTGATGGACAGAGTCTCTGAATTAAGCAGAGTACTCTCACCCAGTCAAGAGATCAGGGCTAGATCCAACACCGTTTTTTAGCTCATTGCACCATCCCAGTTTCAGAACCTGGCTGTATGCAAATTAGTCTGTCCCTGGCCCAGTGCATCATGGGAACAAGGCAGACCAGACTACAAAAGCCAATTCTTACACTGGGGAGGAAACAAGCTTCCGGGGACCGGTTTCTGGCATTTCAGCCGTCTTCGGCCCGGCTTGCTTGAATCCTGATGGTGCAATGAGCAAGGGACTCACATCTGAGTATACCCTTCCACGCTTAGGGTGGACAAAATTATTTACAACAATCTCCCCGGAAGCTTGTTTCCTTCCCAGTGTAAGAATTGGCTTTTGTAGTTTGGTTTGCCCTGTTCCCATCATGCACTGGGACAGGAACAGACTAATTTGCATACAGCCAGGTTCTGAAACTGGGATGGTGCAGTGAGCTAAAAAACGGTGTTGGATCTAGCCCAGATCTCTTGACTGGGTGAGAGTATTCTGCTTAATTCAGAGACTCTGTCCCTCACCACCCCTTGTTGTAAATATTTAAATAACGAAGCAAACCACATTCACTGGATGATGTCATCAGTGATGTCATCAGTGATGTCATTTGAGATGTCATCAGTGATGTCACTGACCATGTCATGAATGATCTAATATGTGACATCATCAGCAGTGGATTGCGGGTGCGCGATATATACTTAGTACAACTAACTATATAGGAGCAATGTCAATGGTTTTGTATGAGTAAAATGTCCAGCTAACTATAACACCACTAAAACTTATAGTTTTTTTGAGTGAATTTCAAAGGTTTTGTAAAAGCTAATTCCTAACTATATAACTCCTGAAACCTATGGTTTTTTCAGTGAATTTCAAAGGTTTTTTTAAATGCTAATTCCTAACTATATAAGTCCTGAAACCTATGGTTTTTTCAGTGAATTTCAAAGGTTTTTTTAAATGCTAATTCCTAACTATATAAGGCCTGAAACCTATGGTTTTTTCAGTGAATATATATATATATATATACGTTTCATGCAATGTCTGTCTTTGTTGTGGTGCTCTCGTGGTGCCAGCACCTAGCCACCTCGGGTGCAAACCAGCTGTCCTGCATAGCAGTGCAAAAACAATGTAGTAACTCAACAATAGCACCGAAGCACACACATTTGTGGTTTTTTCCAACTCCCCAATCCTTGATAAGAAAATCCAGTTCGAGCGTGAATGGTGTAATGTTCAATTTTTTAATTCATAGATGATTCCGAGTATATCGTTTTTCAACAAGAAGCAGCCGTCAGTAGCAGTCGGCAGTATGAGTTACTGCAGGACGGTGACGTGGGCAGGGGGAGGGGCAGGGTGGGGGGTAGTAATGTATGGATTACGGAGTTTTACAGGTAAGTAAACATTTAAATAAATAAAACGAATTTCGTTGCGCACACTGCATCGCATTTGGGGATGCAGTGCGCGCAACGAAATTCGTTTTATTTATTTAAATGTTTACTTACCTGTAAAACTCCGTAATCCATACATTACTACCCCCCACCCTGCCCCTCCCCCTGCCCATGTCACCGCCTTGCAGTAACTCCTACTGCCGACCGCTACTGGCAGCCGGGATGTGTTTTGTCCTCCCGGACTTTTTCAAGGCAATATTAGTTTGAAGTTGATCAGGCATCCAGTACACCTCGTCAAATTCCCAACTTTCGATTCCCAAAGCTGTTGTACCGGTAATCGTGTATAGTCAAAAAAGGGCTTCCCGATGGAAAGGAATCCCTTTTGGATGCTTGTATATGTTAATATCGCCCGTGGGCAACCATGTTCCTTCACTAACAAACAATATAGTTCTACTGGAATAGCCTGGTATACGTTTGGTTTGCAGGACCCTGATAAGCCTGTGATTTGTATATTTACCCCAGACGTAAAGCACGTCCAAAAGCCAAGGACTTTCACTTGTGCTTTACGTCCAGGGTAAACATACATACCTCAGGCTTATCAGGGTCCTGCTACAAATGTATCATTCTCCTTATTGCTGCATTCAAAATATTGCATTGAATAATCTTTTCTTATTTAATTGTCCTCATTTGTGCAGTAAGAAGGCAAAAGGAGCTTGATATGGGGAGACGGCAATGGAACCTCTCACCAGAAAAGGAGAAGGGAAATGAGGGCCATATCTGTCATTTGAAAGAGCTTGTGAGCCTCATAAGCAACCTTGTACCATGGGGGATCTTTGTATGACCCTCATCTGAACTCCCATTCAAGGTTTATTGCTTAAATGCATAATAATTGGACATTTTCTTTTCACAAGTTAACCAATTAACCTCACTTGTCACCTCACTGTCGCGATTTACGCCAGTGTGCCCATATATCCCAAACTTTTATCCACTTTGTTGGGGAGCCACTATGGTCTAAACTATTTATCCTTTAGACTGATGCTAACCATTCCCATAAAATTGTTTGGCAGTGAAGCACCAACTTCAAACATATTTCCCCTCGAGCCAAAATATTAATACAAAAAGTAAGGATTTTTGTTTCTTATTAAATTTTATCATTAGCCCTCCACCATTTGTGACCCCAAAAATCACTGGTGCCAGGCTTGTCTTAACTTCTTGACCCATAATCTCTGTAAGTACCTCACCCACCTCTTGCCAATAGATGTGGATCAGAGGGCAGAGCCAAAACATATGGTCGTCATCCGTCTTTCCCTCTGCACCGCTCATCCTCCCGGAGTTGACAACTTTTTCAGCATGGAATGTGCCCTGTGCACTGTAAACGGGGAACATCCATGACAATGCGGTCAAAACACCGCGCTGCCATTACCACGCGTCTTTTACAACGCAAGTCGTTACCACGACTTGCGCTGGAAGGCGCTCTAGACTAAGGAATAGTAGATTTACTATTCCAACACCTTCCCTACTGTTCGTAGGCTGGAGTTGGAATAGTATATCTTACTATTCCTAAGTCCAGCACCCTACAGCGCAAGTCCTGGTAACGACTTGCGTTGTAAAAGAGGCGTTGTGATGTACCGCGATCTAAAAGATCGCGTTGTAACATCATACAACCACTAGCATCCAAAACCTTTTTACTTTGAAGTGATCTTTCTTGTAGCTTTTCCTCCAAGATGCTATTTACTTTCCCAGCTTTCCCCAAACCCCGTGCCCAACTTGCCAGTCGGTAATACTTGAATTTGGACAGGTTGCCCTCTGTAATTTCTGACAAGGACTACCAGACCAGTGAGTTATCTGCTATAATTTGGCCCCATTTGTGTGATCCCCCTTCTAACAGTGGAATTGTCAGCTTGTCTTGAAGACATTCGGAAGTCCCCGGGGAGTTCCATAGTGGCATGAAACTACTGTAGTAAGGTATCCCTAACGTCCGTCTAACTTGATACCAAAGTTTGCAAGCTGCCTCCAGTAACTCCAGCCTAACCTTTTTATAGTATTTTGGGTGTCCAAATTCAAAGAGAAAATAGTGCCCCTCCATGGGCAAACATTTTGTCATAGCTTAGAAAAATGGGGTAAGGGCGGAGCTAACTAAAAGTAGAGATCTTACTCTCTTGAATTGGAAAGCCCGACAGTGTTGAAAGAAGTCTGGACTTGTGATACACCTCATTTGCTTTTTTCTATATAATTTTTTCCACACGTCTCACCCTTTTTGAGGACCATATGAAACTGCTCAGCTTTTCCTGTAATTTCTAAAAACCACTCCACCTTAAATTCTAACAGTAGTGCATTGAAGGTAAATGTGAATTTCAGGAGTATTTGCATTTTTAGGATATTAGACCTTTCTAGGAAAGAAAGGGGGAGGCCTCCCCACACCTTTAATACCTTCCAGGTTCCTGTCGCTATTTTATTAAAGTTAATCTGAGCCATTTTGATTAGATCGTCCACCCCCTGAACTCCCAGGTATCCTATTTCCTTCTTTACCAGTGGATTGTTACAGCAAGTGCTTCATTCCATGATTTCTGCTTTTTGTTAGTTAACCACGGTGAACAACCTTTACAACGAAACTTTTACAACGCACTACCATTACAACGCGGTCATTACACCGCAAACCATTACAACGCATTGCGCTGGGGGGCGCTCTAGGATAGGGAATAGGTTAATTTACTATCCAATAACCTTCCCTAGTGTCCACGGGGACTGGAGTTGGAATAGTAAATTAAACTATTCACTATCCAACACCCAAAAGCGCTATGCGTTGTAATGGTATGCGATGTAAAAACCGCGTTGTAAAGGTATGCGTGGTAAAAGTATGCGTTGTAATGTCATACATCCGTTAACCACGTAATCAGAGACTTTCCCAAAACCCTCCAAGGAGCGCAGGATCGTTGGAAGTGATCCTGACAGATTAAGCCATTAAATCACCGACATACAGGGCCACTTTTTTATCCCACCCATTACACTCAAAGAGGATCATATTTTAGCTCGCCCAAATTAAATTTGCCAAAGACTCATTACACAAATTAAATAGCAGCGGTGACAATGGGCAATCCTGGCGAATCCCGCTTCTAATGTTTATCTACTTAGTGAGATTGCCGTTTACCAATATCTTGGCAGTGGATTTTTATATAGAGACCCCACAGCTCTTGAGAATGCATCACTCAGGGCATGCTGTTTGATCACACAGTGCAGAAAGGGCCAGTTTACCCTATCAAAGGCTTTTGTAGTGTCAAACGTGAGCACCACCAAAGGGATTTTGTCAAATCTATTGAACCAATCAAATCATGCATTAATTCATGAAGTTGCATCCCCTTAATAAAACATTTTTGGTCTTCATGGATTAATGATCTGACCACCTTCTCCAATTGCCTAACTAAGATCTTTGTGTAGATCTTATAGTTACTATTCATTCGGGAGATCGGCCTGTAAGATTCGCATGGCTTAGGGCCCTTGTTTGGTTTAAGGATTATACTAATAACGGCCTCATCCAAAGAGCGTGGCAGATCTTGCCCTTTTAAAAAGGCCACGTTTAGGAATTCTATTAGATAAGGGGCCAACTCATTTTACAAAGCGATATAGAACTTGTTTGGGAGACTATCTGGGCCTGCTGCTTTTCCTATTTGTAATTTTCTCATTGCATTCGTCACCTCTTCTATACTAATCTCTGAATGTAATTCTTTCTTTAAATCTGCTTGTAAATCAGGGTATCTATTCTGCTAAGGTAGTTCTTAATCTACTCTTCTGTCACAACTAGATCTTCTGTATACAATTTGTGAAAGAAGTGGGTGAAGGTCTGCTCTTTCTCCAGATCTTCTGTACATATGTTGCCTATGTCTTCATTTTAAATGGCTTTATTCCTGTTTCTGGTCTGCTCTATCTTTGTTTTCCAGTCCAGCAATTTGCTGCACCCCTCTCCATATTCATAGTGGGGCAATTTACTTGCTTCCCATCTTTTTCCCAATAATTGCCTCTAAGACATTTGTAAGACAAGCCCTTACACTCTTTATCCGTTCCTCTATTGCTGCTAGATCTTGAGAATTATAAATGTGGTCTGCCTCAACCAGTCGCCTCTGTATTGTGGATTCCAGATTCCTTATCTTCTTTTTGGTTTCCTTACACTGAAATGCCACTAAACTGATTATTCTCCCCCTGATGACGCCTTATAGGTATCCCAAGCAATCTGCAAGCAGACTGAACCTCTGTTTAGCTGTAAGAATTCTATTTTCTGTTGCTTTAGGTAATCTACTATCTGGTGATCTAAGAGGAGTATTTGATTTACATTCCACCTAGGGAGGGCAGATATTTTATCTATCATGACCTCCAAGCTAACTGCTGAGTGGTCGAAAGATGTTCCATTATATATTCCACTTTTCTGGTGTTTTTACTCATTCTGATATCCACTAGAAAAAAATCTATTGTCCATATTTTTTGTTGTGGAAAGTGAATTTGCCTCTGTTCAGCCTCCAAATATCAGCAAGGCCTATATCTTCCATTATTTGGTTTACTAAGGCTCTCATTTTAGGTGAATCGGTCGCATTTCTTGTGGTGGATGTGTTTAGGACAGGGTCTCTTACGCACGTTAAAATCACCTCCAAATATTATAGGGAGTTTGATCTCCAGAAGCTGATTATATAGGGCTTGAAAGGGGAGAGGACCGTCTATGTTTGGCCCGTTATAACCCCCAAAAGCGTACCAATATATAGATTTTGACCTTTTCAAACAGCCACCTCCCCTTTGAGTCTGTAATCAAATCCCCCTACAGCCTTGAATAGAATTGCAACCCCTTTGACACAAGTCTGGTTAGTGGAAACATATTGAGCTACCCATTTTGTTTCTTCATTATATTTTCCCATTCTGCTCTTAGTAGATGTGTCTTTGGGAGGATTATAACTTCGCTGCCTGTGAGTCTTAAATATTCTAAAGATTCTTCTCCTTCTACTTTTAACTCTAAAGTCATTTATCATCCAAGTTAACACTTTTAGGGGAACCAAAATGGTTGACCCTGACATATCAACCCAATGGTAGGAACCTGGTTCATAGCTATATGATCTCCATAAAACTCCTTCATATTCTATTTTTTATAAAGGAGGCTAAAAAATGTTTCTTTTTTTCTCCCACATGCTCCCCTACCCAGTGCTTGAATATTATGCAAAAAACCTGGTGTGCCTGTGACCTTCGCATTCTACTCTAGAGAACTCTCCCTGTAGCAATTGGGTAAATCTGGGAAGATTAATACCCATTTTAACTCTCTTTTCCCTTTGCAACTATTGAAATGTATTTCTGGTGTGCTTTAATCTGCTCCACAAGGATTCCTACTTCCTTTTGATCCCTTATTTTGTGCATTTTCCACATTATCCTTAATGTGATGGAGAAATGCATCTGTGTAGTGGCTTCCAGTGATATGAGCTCCTGGAGATATATTCCTAACTCCCATTGTCTCTCCTGTGTGATTCTGGAGATGTCTGATCTAATGTGGAAGGATCATTCCCCTTTAGAAAGCTGCCCTCTTTAAGGGCTTCAGTCAGAATTTTTTCTTTTATTGAGTAGGTCTTAAAGTTTAACAATATTGTCCTCTGAGTTTTCCTAGCTACTCCTTTTTCAAAAGAGTCACGACCAACTCTCTGTATATCCTCCTCAAAGACTGTAGGTTCCACACAGGGGACACATTCCTTCATTAAGCTAATCACAAAACTTCTAATGTCTGCCCCCTATAGACCTTCAGGGGTGTTCAGTATTCTGATATTGTTCCTCCTCATGTTGTTTTCTGGTGATTCAATTTTATCGCGCTGATCCTTTTCACCCATTTTTAAGTTTTGTATTTCCTCGTGTTTTGCCTCCCCCTCTCTGTAAAACTCCCCCAAAGAAGCTTCGATCTCTGAGACTCTTTCCATCAGAGTATTGGCTTCCAAGGCTTCGCAAGTCCCCTGAATCGAATCCTGATTTTTCTCTGTTACGAATTTCCATCTCGTTTCTTCTATCAGTGTTATAAGCAATTTTTCCACACTTGCCTGACTTTCATATCCCTAAGATTGCAGACTAGAAGTCTGTAAGTAAGGGCCCTGCAAGTAAGGTTGTTCATTTACTGTCTCTTGGATTAACATTTGAAATCTATTACTGGTTTATAATACCTCTCTACTTCCTCCTTTTTTCCCCATACTGGTGTTGCTGTTGCTCTGCATAACAGTTCGTGGGCTGCTTATCTGGGGTGTCTTAGGAGTTTAGGAAGGAGAGATCCTCTTGCTTTTTTGACTGGACTTTGAAAAAGGAGCATAGAGAGGGAGTAATTGTTATGCATTCTACTGTTTTGACGCTTCACCTCACAATCCTTAAAATTGGTCAGTTACCTAGATCGATTGTAGGGCCAGTTGAAGAGAGCTGTAGGGGGAACCTAGAGAAGACATTTTTGAATGCTGCTTTTATCTAGAAAAAATTGTTTCTAGCTTAAACGGTTCAAAAGTTACTAAGAATGCAGTGACACCTATTGCCACACAGTGGAAGGCCCTTTTCAAAGATTGACTGGTCACCTTTCAGTAGCTTATTGTTATATTTGGGTTTTTTACTGATACTAATGAGGTGCAACTAATGCCCTGACAGATTTAGCAATTTTAAAAATGAAGTAAGCCTATCACAAAATGTGACACATAATGCAGCATAATTTGGCCTTTCTTGCTGCATAATTTGCTCAACTCTGCCGCATAATTTGGCCCTCCAGTGCTGCATATTTCTAGTGGCCCTACCTATATCATATGTGCAACCATGAACATCCTCCTCTTTCAGAGACTTGTTTTTTTACTTCAAAATCTTCTATTCATAATATCTAGTGGACAGCTAGGTTTTCTTCCGGTTCGATACCTGCCAAATAGTCAACTTAGTCCTCCTCAGTTTCGATTCTGGACCAGTGAGTAGTTGAGACCTATTCTGGTCAGATATCCGGCTAAGTCGGAGGTGTTTTGCTAAAGTCAATTTCCTGACCTAAAAGCATTTCAACTTATGTTTGACTACTGACCAATGGTTGGCTGTGAATGGACGAATCAAACTCTTTATTAATTTTCAGGTAAGTTTGGGAGGCGTCAGAGTACAGAGAAGTCAACATAGATGTTCTGTGGTACGGCCAGAACTCATGAATGGGTGACTGATGGAGAAGCTGTACTCATGGGCAACTGTCTGTAGAGGTTTGCTGTAAAAACTTGGCCAAAGGGCAAGTAAATGTGTCAGATTATTGACGTGACCAATGGGTAGCTAATGGACATGTTACTGAAGGATGTTAGCAGTGTGAAGCTCTATTGCTCTAGACATGTACAGCTGCACTCCCAAACGCATGGGAGAGTTGCAGTAACAAGGGGCATAGCAAAGGTCTCTGAAGCTTCTATGATGCAAGGGCTTACAACCCGCAAAGGGCTCCCCACTCTTAGTCTAAGGCCTTGGTACTTCTCAGAGGCAACCGGACAAAGTTACAATTTAAGGGCCTCTCATCAAAGTGTGCCAGAGGGGCAGGGGCCCGCAAGCAGTGGATGTTGTCCATTAGTGACAGCAACCACCCTGTATGTGGATACTGCTTCACCTACTTGCCGCCGGACTCACAGATAACCAGAGTCACTGCGCCATACCCTGGAAACAATGCTGGACTGGCCGTACCGGGCATCAGGCGTTTCCCCAAGAGCCTGGAGAGAAGCAGTGGCGGCTCTCAGAGGTACCGCTGAGGGGCGGTGAGGTGTGGCGGGTTCGGGGGCAGGGCAGGGTTGAGCAGTAGTGGAGTAGAACATACGACGGCAAAGGTGAAATTAAATAAATAAATAAATATAACCACTTACCTTGCACTCGTGTGTGGGTAGTACAATGATTGCTGCAGGCCAACAAGCAGCATTTGATTTATAGGCCCAGGGCACACACAGTGCACTGTACTAGGGACTTGTTAGTAAATCAAATAAGCCAATCATGGAAGCACCAATCCATAAACACAAATTGCATAGAGAGTGTATAAGGCTGGCTTAGTATATAGTGCACACTTATGTAAGTGTAGCGACCCTTGACCCTACCAGGTAGGTCGCTCCCCCTCCGCACAGCACCGCCTGTGCCTCCCTGCACCAGCTGCCGCTGCTGAGGCCGTTCGAGGCCCTCCCCCACCCGCAGGCTACTACCTGCGCCTCATCCCTGGTGGCCAGTGGTAGGCTGTAGGTAGGTTTGTTCATCCTCCGCTTTATTGCTTTTATTGTATTGCCTGTATTTTCATTGTTGTGTCTGTGACTGCTGTTGTCTGTCTTCCCCCGCTGCCTGTACGTGGTCCATGCCCCTTTGTCTTCCCTCTGTTCCCCTCGCTGTCCCCGTGCTCTCTCTGCCCGGTCTTTCCTTCTGTACCCCTCGCTGCCCCCTAGTCTCTGCCCGGTTTTCCCTTCTGTTCCCCTCGCTACCCCCGTGCCTCTCTGCCCGTTCTGCCCTCTGTTCCACTTGTTTGTCCCTCGTTTTTTGTGCCTCTCTGCCCTCTGTTCCACTCGTTAGTCCCTCGTTTTTTGTGCCTTTCTGCCCTCTGTGCCACTCGTTTTTCCCTAGTTTTTTGTGCCTTTCTGACCTCTGTTCCACTTGTTTTCCCTCATTTTTGTGCCCTTCAGCCCTCTGTTCCACTCGTATTTTTGTGCCCTTCTGCCATCTGTGCCACTCGTTTTTCCCTTGTTTTTTGTGCCTTTCTGCCCTCTGTTCCGCTCGTTTTTCCCTCGTTTTTTTTGTGCCCTTCTGCCCTCTGTTCCACTTGTTTTTCGCTAGTTGTTTGTGCCTTTCTGCCCTCTGTTCAACTCGTTTTTTCCCTCGTTTTTTGTGCCTGTCTGCCCTCTGTTCCACTCGTTTTTCCCTCGTTTTTTGTGCATTTCTGCCCTCTGTTCCACTCGTTTTTCCCTCGTTTTTTGTGCCCTTCTGCCCCCTTTCCACTCGTTTTTTTGTGCCCTTCTGCCCTCTGTGCCACTCGTTTTTCCCTCGCTTCTGTGCCCCTTTTGCCTTCTGTTCCACTTGTTTTTTTGGGCCCTTTTGCCTTCTGTGCCACTCGTTTTACCTTCGATTTTTGTGCCCCTTTTTCCTCCTGTTACCTTTGTTGTCCCTCACCGCCCTTGTCGCTGCATCCCTGCGGCCCCTGCTGCCCCGGCCTCCTGACTGCCCACTGCCCATTCGCTGCCCCTGCCTCCCACCTGCTCCGCCCTGCCACCTCCCTGTATATGACAGCCGCTGCTTGGCCGCGCCGCTGGCGTGCAGAAGGTGCGCCTAAGGCGAGCCCGTCTGCACCCGTCCACGCCTGGACCACGCCCAGCACCAGAACCCATGGCCCCCGCACCCGCCACAATGACCGCCGCCACTACGACGCCAGCACTCTGCACGCTTCGAGCTCTGGGACCTGCTCGACACAACATGCCCGGACGTTGCGTTCCTGACAGAGACCTGGTTTAACGACTCCTCCGCACCCGACATCACCATAGCCATCCCAGGCGGCTACAAGATCACCCATAGAGACCGCACCAATGGAGTCAGAGGAGAAATCTCCATCGTCCACAAGAACAGCATCAGGGTCTCGACTAGCACCGACAACGCGCTCAGCACCGCCGAGCACATGCATTTCCAGAGGATGTATGACATTAAAACGCATGGTTTTACCACGCATGCCTTTACATTGCAGTTTTTACAACGCATGCTGTTACAACGCATAGCGTTAAGGGGTGCTGGATAGTGAATAGTTTAATTTACTATTCCAACTCCAGTCCCCGTGGATAGTAGGGAAGGTGTTGGATAGTAAATTAAATCTATTCCCTATCCTAGAGCGCTATGCGTTGTAATAACATGCGTTGTAATAGTTGCGTCGTAAAAGCACTGCGTGGTAAAAGTTGCGTTGTAAAGGATGTTCCCCATTTCCAGATCCACACAGACCCTAATTCCACCCTCAGAGGCACCCTTGTCTACCGACCCCCCGGACCCCGCCCCCAGTTCAGCGACTCAATCGCCGACTTGATCAGCACGCACGCCCTGACCTCCACCGACTACATACTCCTTGTAGACCTGAACTTTCACCTTAAGAACAACAACAACTCCACAACCCTGCTTGAACCGAAGGAGATAGTGGAGCCTTCCTAGTCACAGCACTTATGAATAACTCATCATTGTCTAATTCCCCTTAATATTAGTTGAGGGATTTGTGTGCACACTGATTGGCACCCACCATCACAATGCTAGTTCACAGAAGAACTTTTAAACAGTATACATAAACGCACAGGTGCACAACACAGATTCAAACAGTAAAAGATGGTTCTAAGTCCAATCATCACAGGAATAATGTTCCTTAGTTTCGAATCTTTTTTATTCCAAAGCACCAGAAGAAAAACGATTTGTACAGCCGATGCGTTTCGTCCACTAGGGACTTCTTCAGGGCAAGACTCAAGACCTGGCTGTTCAATCAGTAGCACCCCCGCTCGGGTATGTAGTGCGCTTTACAAATGATTGATTGATTGATTGACCCTGCACTATTCCAGACAACCCTTGTGGTGATTTTAGTGGTCTTAGACATCCTTAGTAAGCTCTCTAAGTGATAGCTGTGGAGAGCAGCTTTCAGGCTTAGTCCAGAAGGAATGTAAAGCAGCTTGTTTTACCAGTACTTAATCTTATGTGTAGGTTTAGTGAAAAAGAACCACACAGTGTAGTTATAAAAATATGTATTTATTATAAACACTCACTAACACATTGCAATATAACCTACCCAGAGATATAATCACAATACACACAATACTTTGATAATAGAACACGTAAGTAGCACTAATACACACTTGTCTCCAGGGGGAGACCAAACCATATACTAAAATAGTGGAATGTGAACCACGACGTGAGTCGGGACTGGACATAGAAGACGTAGCAGAGTTGGGGATCCTAGGAACCACCCAAGGAAAGTAACCAGAAACCCCATGCAGGCCAAATGCAGAGTGGGAACGCGACCGCATGCTCAATACAAGTCAATGGTTAAGTCGCGGTTGCAGTTTTAAAGAAGAAGGACGCTTCCCAGCGGACCCTGTGCAAATCCTGTGGAAGATGGAATGTTGGAGAGTCACCCCACCCATGAATAACCCAGGAACCAGGATACCTATACCAGGGAAGCCGTGTGGATAGCTGCGAAGTGGGATCAGAAACCACCGCATACCACAATGGAGGACTTCAGCGAAGATGTCACTGGCGAAGAAGGCGAAAGAGTTCGGTGGAACCTAAAGGTGGATTCAAGATGAGAGGTACTTGCAAGCAGAAGGGACAGAGTATATGCCACTCAAAAGTGACCAGGAGGCATGGAAGACGAATGCCCACCAATGGCGGGGATGCTGGAGAGTTGAGGGTGTCCTTGAAGTTGCAGCTGCGTGGACCAGGCGACGCTGGGAAGACTAGGTGCCACTTGGATGTCAAGAGCCAGGAGGTCAGTGTCCGGCAGGGACACCAACAAGCCTTGTAGGTCCTTAAGTACCCTAAGGTAAGGGTTGGAATGATTCAGGTTTCCCTCTCAGAGGAGGGGCTGGACAGTGGGGAGGATACACCCATGTCCTTTGTCCAGTTTCAAGCCAGAGCGAGAGCCAATGGCTCACTGAACTGGTTTCCACTAGAGTATGCAAGGAGGGTACTAACTGTGCTCTAAAAAGCAGTCTAGTGGCGCTGGCAAGCGCCCCACCCTGTCCCAGTACACTAAGTCCTGTCTGAGAGGTGGTCACACCTCCCTGTGACAGGAAACCTATCGTCCTGCCCCTCCCTGCTCCAGCATGGCACAGCAGCAGGGGGGCAGAATTGAGCCTCTGGTCAGCAGCAGCCATAATTTTCTCCGAGTCTAGAAGACTGGTACCGGGAGCACTGAGGACCTAACGGAGGAGCTGTACAGTGCATGGAATCATATCTTCTACACTGTTAATCGTGTTGGGGTACGATTCCAACATGTTGATACCAAACACAACAGGGTTTGTTTCAGCCAGTAAGAGATAGCCATTGTGTAACAACGCATGGTCACTCTGTGTCTCGTATTGGCTGATGCACTTACAACACGGAAGAATAGACTCTGTGGATTCTAGGGGTGTCCTGCTCGTGCAAGGGCACCCTCACACCAATAACCGAGCACCCTGCCTTCAGGATTGAAAGGCCTGCCTTATGGGTGACTTATAGGTTTTAAGTGCAGTGACCTCAGATATAAGGAAACATATATGTGTTGTAAGTGGTGCTAGCACCAGTTTACACAGGCTGCACTGGCAGGCCTGCAGTCACAATTTGAGTGACCTCCCATGGGTGGCTCAATACATGCTTCAGCCTATGGGGGACCCCTGGTGTACCTATGCCCTGGGCACCTTAGTGCCATATACTAGGGACTTACAAGGGTACATCAGTAGCCAATCTGGGATGTACTCAGTAGCCAATCTGGGAAGTACTCACCATATCCTATTTAGGGAAGAAGCACAGAGACTGGGGTCCTGATTAGCAGGCTCCCAGTCAGACCAGTCAGTAAAACATAATGACACCAGCAAAAAAGTGGGGGTGACCTTGAAAGATCCTACTTTCCTACAGAGAACATATGCATTTTAGCACTGATCAGCAGTGGTAAAGTGCTCAGAGTCATAAAACCAACAAAAACAGGTGAAAAACAGGAGGGCAATAAGTCTGGGGATAAAGCCCGCTGAAAAAGCCAGGTCTAACAGCCAAATACAGAGCAGTTGGAAGGAGGGGAAGAACAGTTGACTAATGGCCCAGTGGGCTTTGGAGGAGATGTACTGAGTGAATGGCGTGGTTGAAAGCCACATCATATGCCCAATGGGGATATGGCAATGGGTGCAGGTTACACCAGGGGATGAGTATATTCTCAAAACAGCCAGTCTGTACCCTGCGGGTAATGTGATTTGGGCACTCTATACGAGATGTGGTGGAAGCCAGACCCAGCTTGCACTGGAGTGGGATCTGCCTGCAAGATGTGTGCTAAAGGCCATGCCCAGTGCTCATCACATATTGAGACCATGCAAAGGCTGTAATCAGTAGGCACCACAGCCAGGGAATGTTCGCATAAATCTAAAACTCACTGAAATACGCTCTTTATGCAAGCCATAAAACCATAACAAATCCCACTCCCATTTTATTTCACTGTGCCTTCGTTGCTCTCTTCTGTGGCGCTTTATTGTTAGTGCTTGGTGCTTTGGTGCTCGTGCTTTACCACACGCCGCCATTACGTTGTTGTTTTTCCCTGCAAGCCCGTCCTCTAGAGCCCGCCCCGCCTCCCAACTGAGCCCCCCTCGCCCCTCCCCCTCCACCCTTTTATGTCAGCAGAACTAGCGCGCAGCGTTCACGCGCAGCGACCGCGCCACATTCGCGCCGAAGGTGCGCCAAAGGTAAGCCCGTCTACGCCCGTCCGCGCCTGGACCGCGCCCAGCGCCAGACCCCCTGGCCCTCGTACCCCCCACCCCACCCGCATCTCCTACGCCGCCTCCACCCTCCTAGCCCTAAACCCCGGCCGCCTCCCCAACTGCGTCCAAGCCGCTCCCGGACACATCCATGGACCCTTCTCTTGCTTCTCCTGCAAGTTCGACGGCACAAAGAACAACTCCTCACCCACGAACACAAAACAGTTATCTGACACCAACCACTTACAATGCATCCTACTCAACACCCGCTCAGTCCACAGACACGCCATCGACCTCTGGAACCTGCTTGACACCATCTCTCCAGACGTCGCCTTCCTAACTGAAACATGGATGAATGCCACATCAGCCCCAGACATCACCATTGCCATCCCGGACGGCTATAAGATCATCCGTAAGGACCGTACCGACCAAACAGGAGGAGGCATCGCTATCGTCCATAAGAAATCCATCCGCATCTCAACCAGCTCTGACGTCAATCTCGCCAACTCTGAACACCTTCATTTCCTGATCCACATCGACCCCAAGACCACACTCAGAGGCACCCTCCTCTACAGGCCACCAGGACCCCGGGCACAATTCAGTGAGGACATCACGGACTTCATCACCCCACACGCCCTCCCCTCCGAGGATTACATTCTTTTGGGAGACCTCAACTTTCACCTTGAAAAGAACAATGACCGCAACACCACCACCCTTCTGGACAACCTCGCCAACCTCGGACTCAAACAACTTGTCACTACCCCCACTCATATCGCAGGTCACACACTTGACCCTATCTTCACCTCCAGCAAACATATCTCCTTCAGTCACACCACAGCTCTCCTTTGGACGGATCACAGCTGCGTTCACTTTACCTACAACAAGACCACTTCCAACAACCATCCTCAACCCACTCTGCGAAGAAACTGGAACAAAATCACCATCGACCAGATCTCCTCATCGCTTCTTCAAAATCCCCCCGCCCACTCCTCAAACCCCGACCAAGCAGCCATTAACCTCACCCAATGGCTTTCCAACAGCGCCGACACCCTCGCACCATTGAAAAAACGTCAAATCAAACTAGGCAGCAAGAAGGCCTCCTGGTTCAACGATGATCTTAAGAAATCCAAGAAACTCTGCCGCTCCCTTGAGAAGGCCTGGAAAAAAGACCCAAACACCAGCACCAAGGACGCCTTCAAAAATGCCACCCGTATACACCACCAACTGATCCGGAATGCCAAGAAAGCCGCTCTCAAGGACCGACTAGATAGCAACGCCCACAACAGCAAGGAACTCTTCAACATCGTCAAGGAATTTACCAACCCCTCAGCCAACTCCAACGACATCACCCCCTCTCAAGCCCTCTGCGACTCCCTAGCCTCATTCTTCCACAACAAGATTGCAGACATCCACAACAGCTTCGACAACCGACCCGAAGACCAACCCACCCTACCCTCTGCCGAACCCCCACCCCCCTTGAACATCCTCAATTACTGGAGCCCAATCTCCACTGAAGACACCATCCGCCTGATGAACTCCATCCACTCAGGATCCCCCACAGACCCTTGCCCTCACCACATCTTCAACAAAGCAGATTCCATCATAGCACCACATCTCCGAGACGTCATCAACTGCTCCCTCAACTCCGCCATCTTTCCGGAAAGTTGGAAACATGCCGAACTCAGCGCCCTTCTGAAGAAACCCACAGCTGACCCCACCGAACTCAAAAACTACCGCCCCATCTCGCTCCTCCCATTCCCGGCCAAAGTCATTGAGAAAGCTGTCAACAACCAGCTTGCCGCCTTCCTCGAAACCAACAAATCCCTCGACTCCTCTCAGTCCGGCTTCCGAGCCAAACACAGCACAGAGACCGCACTCATCGCAGCAACAGACGACATCCGAAATCTGCTAGACAACGGAGACACAGTTGTCCTCATCCTCCTCGACATCTCCGCAGCCTTTGACACAGTTTGTCATAGCACCTTAATACAACGCCTCAGAAACATCGGAATCCAAGGAAAAGCACTGGAATGGATCACCTCGTTCCTTGCCGGAAGAACTCAGAGAGTCCGCCTTCCTCCATTCAAATCAGAAGCCACCGAAGTCATCTGCGGCGTGCCACAAGGATCTTCACTCAGCCCCACCCTCTTCAACGTATACATGAGCCCCCTCGCGGCTATCGCACACCAACACAACCTCAACATCATCTCCTACGCTGATGACACTCAACTTATACTATCACTCACCAAAGACCCTAACACCGCCAAAACCAACCTACATGAAGGTATGAAAAAAGTAGCCGAGTGGATGAAGTACAGCCATCTAAAACTGAACTCTGACAAAACTGAAGTCCTCATCCTAGGCACCTCCCCCTCCACCTGGGATGACTCTTGGTGGCCAGAGTCCCTTGGAAAAGCACCCATCCCGACGGACCACGCACGGAACTTAGGTGTCATCCTGGACTCCTCACTCTCTATGAACAAACAAGTCAAAGCCGTCTCATCTTCTTGCTTCAATATTCTTCGCATGCTCAAAAAAACATTTCGCTGGATCCCCACCGAAACTAGAAAAACGGTCACCCACGCACTGGTCACGAGCCGCCTGGACTACGGTAACACCCTATACGCCGGTACCACCGCAAAACTCCAGAAAAAACTCCAACGCATCCAGAACGCATCAGCCAGACTCATACTAGACATCCCGCGTAAAGACCACATCTCTGGACACCTGAAAAACCTCCACTGGCTCCCCGTTAACAAGAGGATTACTTTCCGCCTCCTAACCCACGCACACAAAGCACTCTACGAACTTGGACCCGAATGCCTCAACTCACGACTTTCCTTCTACACCCCCTCCCGCCACCTACGATCCTCCAACCAAGCCCTTGCAACTGTACCCCGCATCAACAAAACCACCATGGGAGGCAGATCCTTCTCCTACCTGGCAGCTAAAACCTGGAACTCACTTCCCACTCACCTTCGCCTCACTCAGAACCACCTTACATTTAGAAAGCAACTCAAAACCTGGATATTCGACAAGTAATCCCCCACCCTTCCTCAAGCGCCTTGAGACCCTCTGGGTATGTAGCGCGCTATATAAATCTCTTGACTTGACTTGACTTGACTCCCTTTCTCATGCTATTCCGAATGACATCACTGATGACATCACTGGTGACATGAAATATGATGTTTAGAAAAATAATTACATTCTCTCAGAATCTGTTGCATAGACTTAAAATCTTGAAGTCCAAAACAGATCAAACACACTGAGGGAGATGGAGACTTGGTACAGGCCTCTGAAAAGAATGTAGTCAGGAGGTTGCGGAGTTGCTGTTGGGAGGAGTACTTGCTCCCGGCATTGTGCCACGTGCTGTAAACGAAAGCACTCTGTTGCACCAAGCCAGGAAGTGATTAAACCCAAAAAGAAAAGACTCCTCAGGTACCAAGTTAATGCAACTGGGAAAATAAGGTATTGTGAAATAATCACACACCATTCCATACTGAAGGGTAAAAGGCCACTTTATTAGGACAAGTTTTGCAGTATATTATTAACCTCATTGCAACTTTACATAAACTTTGAAACAACAAAACACTTGACGTGTAGCAACAGTTCACACCCCCAATTCTCCATACTCATTCTCTCATTTGTCCTTCCATCTTCCTCCCGCTCCCCCGTCTCACTCTCACTTGCCCTACCAAGCTTCCTCCAATGCAGCCCCCTTGTCCTGTTCAAAAGCCCCATACATCTTCTTTGCCACCCCCCTAGGGGTGGCTCTACCCGAATCTGAGACACAATCCCCCCAAACTACCCACAATAGCGGATTGTGTTTCATGTATACTTCTGTCTTGAAAGTTTTCTTGAAAACTTCCGCTGTTAACACGAGACATTCGCTGATATTTGATGAGTATACTTTATGTATTGAAATACTTTAAATATGATTTTATAAGGCAGTTAGTATTTTACGTACTCTTCTTAAAGTTAAAAGCCTAACTGCCGATTTTTATACTGCTAAGCTCATGGTATTTTAATTTTTAAAAGAAGTTGATGTGTAATTTTTTCTGCTCGCATAAGCCACATTAATTATGCTGGAGTTTACCCACTGTAATTAGCACATGGCACTTTAATTACTGATGTTGTGTAGTATATTATGTAGCATTATTTACGTAGTCTATTTGTAATTTTTGCTGCTAGCATAAGGCACTTCGGTTTTGGTACCGAAAGCACAATGCATTTTATCTTTTGCTGCTAAATGTTAATGGCAAATTGTTAAAACTGTTAATATTTGATGCTAGCATAAGGCACTTTAGATTTTGTGCTGCAAGCACAACACACTTTTTCTTCTGCTGCTAAAGGTTATTGCCAAATTGCCAAAATTTCCGTTGATCAATTCATGTTGGGTGAATCTCTCCATGTTTGAAAAGTATACTGGATCCGTAGATGTATATGTTTAATTTGCTGCTAAAGGTTATTGCCAAATTGACAACATTTCCGTTGATCAATTCATGTTGGGTGGATCTCTCCATGTTTGAAAATTATACTGGATCCGTAGATGTATATGTTTAATTTGCTGCTAAAGGTTATTGCCAAATTGCCAAAATTTCCATCGATCAATTTATGTTGGGTGGATCTCTCCTTGGTTTTAAAACCACACTGGATCTGTATATGTATATGTTTAATTTGATTTTGCTATGGATATGTACTGTCTTTCATTTGTAATGATTTTAATTAATCAACAAATAAAATGTTACCTACCTACCCCAAACTACCACAAACGTACTGCGTACAAACCATGTCCTCTGTGGCATAGCCTGACCACCGGCCTCCTCTGGCTCATCCCACCCCAGGTGGGTGGCACACTTTACACTTCCCTACTCGGCCGAGGGGAAGGAGTAGCCAAAAAGAGGCTGACCCTTCACCTCGTGCCTTGATATTCTTGTCCTAGAGCCCAACCCCTCCAAGAAACCTACCCTATCCTCTGTCACGGCCTGTTCCCCTTCACGAAGCAGTCCGGGGGGAGACTGGCTTCGCCTGTCGCTCACCCCCGGGCCCCATCAATGCGGTCCCAAATGGTGAGGTGGTTTCAAGAAGTGAAAAGGAGAAATTGTTTTTTCACTTCTGTATCAGCCTGGAGCCAGCAACTGAAAGCACAAGAGGCTGGGTCTTTCAGCACACTCAGACTCTATGCAACAGATACAACAGGAGCAGGCTTGAGGAGCGGGCTGGGATGGAGGCAAAGGTGACTGCTCAGAAGTAGCCCTGGGAAATAATTATCTATTAAGCAGAATAAATCAAACAAACAACAGAGTTTTATCCAAGGCAAAAACAGGACTTCTACTCACAAGGCACAGCAACAGAACACAGTATCAAAGCTGGGTGAGCTGGGCCTGGTGTGGCTTAGTGTGCCCACTAGGGCCCTGTGTTCGACCTCACGGTCACAGGTTCAAATCCCAGTGAGTGCACCCGGCCTTTCATCCTCCTGAGGTTGATAACATGAGTACTATTGAAATGGGTAACAATAAACATCTGTTATTAAGCGCCAAGATACCCTTGGGTGAACGAGCGCTTTGTGGGCTGCACCGCTACGTTTGACTGCCTTCACAATCAAGCGCTTATGAAGTCCCGTCTCGGCGCATGCAGCTTCCGGTATTTACTCTTTATAAGTCAGCTATGAGTCATGCAGCAGAAGAGAGGAAATGACGTTCTCCTAGAGCGTCACTGCCAGGGCACCGATGCAAAACTGCATACTGCCGCTGCCCCGCGGCTGGTTCTGAATGGGGAAAAGTCCCCTGGAAGCTTGAAAGTAAAATGTTACCAGAAATCAACTTTGGTTCCCAAATTATTAACAAAGAAGTGATGGCGGCGGCTACGCAAAACAGCAAAGCATATGCTACGCTGAGGAAGAGGAACTGTCTGGGGAAAAATCACTAAGGGCCATATGTATCAAGATACCCATTTGCGATTCTCAAATAGCGATTCCTTTGGAAGCCTTGTGGCAGCGCTACTTCAATAATGTGTAATGTTATAAACGGTAATGTAGGGTTAAGCAACAATTTTATTTTATGGAAAGGAAGATAACTAGACAGAAGGAAGGGGTGCGGCAGTGTCAAAAGAGAAGAATAAATAAATATGCACTTATATAGCGCAAAGGCTACTCAAGGGCATCCCAGCGCATCCTGTGACACCTACTCTTTCTTCAATGATCATGGATAAAGAAAGGTTTTCAGCTGTTTCCTGAACCGGAGATAGTTAGGTTCAAGACGGATATGGTCAGGGTGCTGGTTCCAAAATTTAGCCGCCTGGACAGGGAAACCTCGGCCACCCATCCATGCCCGTTTAATCCTCGGGACTGCCAGAAGTTTTTTATTGTTGGATCTAAGTATCCGGGTGACATGATATTATTGCAACATAGGCTGAATCAGAGGGGGTCCATTGCCAGTAATGGACTTATGAACAGTGCACATGGCCTTAAACCAGATTCTTTGCTGTACTGGGAGCCAGTGCAACTGGCAAAGTGCTGACTTAGCAGAATTCCGATTTAGAACATTCATTAAAAGGCGGGCCGCGCAATTCTGGACAATCTGTAAAATCTCAATAGTTCCTTGTGGTACGCCCAGACACATAGCATTGGCGTAGTCTAGCTGCGATATAATAAGGGCTTGAACCAACATAAGCCTAGCTTCAAAAGGAAGGAGAGGCAGAATCTTCCTTATCAATCTGAGCAGATCATAGCAGGTAGCGGCAACTTTACGTGATTGCACTGAGAAATTAAGGTTAGGGTCCAACCACACACCCAAACTCTTGATTTGTTTCTTTGGAGGAGGTGGAGGGCCAAGACAGCTAGGCCACAAGGGGTCTAAATTCACGGGGCCGCATGTCCTAGTATCATGATTTCTGTCTTGGAGCCATTAAGTCTGAAGAAAGACAAATCCATCCACTCAGATACTTTGACCAAACAAGAGGCCAGATTCATGTCACTATTATCATGTCGGCATAGAGACACCACCAACTAGGTGTCATCAGCATAGGTGGCCAGCTGGATCCCCCAGGGAAGCACCACGTCCGCAAGGGACCTCATGTAGATATTGAACATGGTGGGGCTCAACGAGGATCCCTGGGGGACGCCGTACTGCAGAGGGATCTGTTTCGAAAGAACATCCTCTTCAAAAACCGTAAATCATCTATCTGTGAGAAAGGACTGCAACCACTTAAAGGCAGTCCCCGCTACTTCCACCTCCCTAAGTCTTTGAATCATGATTAGATGGTTTACCGTATCAAAGGCTGCGAGAAGAGAGATACGGGGCAAACAAACAGTGTGAAAAAGTCTTGTTAGCTCGCATCAGTTTGCCAAATATTGATCACAGCAGGCCAAAGACAAAGGGGCTGTTAAAGCTTGGGGTTGGGGCGTGGCTTGTCATCATGGCCGTTTAGACGTGCCCTAGCCGAGCTTTTCGCGGCAGCCCGATGTAATAAGAATCCTGCGTTGTCCTAGCCCTGTACTAAGCCCAGACTGCTTTCTGATCTACAGCAGACTCCCACACAACTGCAGGTTGAGACCACGGAGGGGAGAACAGGGTTGAAAACACCGGAGTAGCGGCGCTGTCCCTGCTGTGCAGCGGCCCCATCTCGCTCTGTGGGGAGCGAGACACGGGCCCGGCGAGAAGGGCTGAGAACTGGAGTGTCCTGGCGCTCGTCCCTGCGGTCCAACGGAGTGAAGAGAGTGGGTTGGGGGCTCCACAGCGACGATCCTGACTGAGCCCAGAGAGGTGAGCGGACGTGGAGGCCGCAATACCAGCGAGCCGCCTTGTCGCAGCGGAAGAATCCTACACTGGGGAGCGGGCGAGCCTTCCGAGCCCGCCCCTGAATAGAGTTGCCGAGGGAGGCACCGTTTTGGAGATCAACGCCTGCTGCGGGGTGACCCAGGACCCAGCAGATACAGACGGTGAGAGCCCCGACCTTGCACACCCAGCTGGTGGCGTGTTCCCGTTTGTGGCCCGAGTAGTGGAGTGGCACTGCCCGGGCCTGGGGCGTAGCTGGAGCACAGGTGAAATCCCTGAACGGAGGTCGTGGTGGTAGAGCAAGGGTTACTGTCATCTGAACCCTGACAGCCCCCGAAAAGCAGATCACTGGGCGCAGCGCAAGATACCAGTATGGCACTTTTGGAGCAATCAAGATTCTCCTGGGGTGCATCTGTAGCGGACTCCGCCCAGCTGCGCTAGGGGAATACAGGTGCCATATAGCTCTCGGGCTGGATTTTTCTATCCTGGCAAGACTCAATGGGGTAAAATAAACCTTTGGTGACGGAGAGGAGCTGTGCCTAACACGAGACAAGACCCTTATGTGGGACTGAAGAAACAAGACCTGTAGAGCACAATAAGGGAACATTGACAATACGAGTGGGGGAAACTAACAGCAGATGCAACGGTGATGAGAACCGAGTGGTGCAGTTTAGCCTAAACACAACTGGAGAAGTGTGGCTCAAAGGTTAGAGCAGCAGACCCTGATGCAGAGGTCTGGCCCGGGACCAGGGTTCAATTCCCGCCTCGGCGGGTCTTGGGCTCAATTTCCTCGGACCTGATAATTCTCGCCTCGGTGCCTATTCTAATCACGGGTCCCACTCTGCAACTCTGGGCAATAGCTTGCTTAATCTCCACAACGGCCCCAACAGCGCTGGGATGCGTGGCTTCACCTTGGGGGTGCCCAGGAGTGGACATTTCACAGGGAAAAACCAGGAAGGGTTCCACAGCGGTATGCGTTACAGCGCCAGGACACCCCAGTTGGGGTATTAGTGCGCTTTACAAGTACAAATTACAAATTACAACTGGGCTGCAGTGGACCAAAGGGGAGGGCGGGTGTTAGTGCCTCTCCAAAACCTGTAGATAAGAAGGTCAAAAGACCCTACATGAGGTGGCATAAACCTACGAAGTAGAGGGGGCACCACAATTATCTGTCAGCATGGTGAAAGAGAAGAAATCTAAAGCACAGGCAAATAAAATACCCAGCCCCTGGGTCGTGGCCCGGAATATAGGGAAGAGGATGCCCTTGGTGGAAAACGCCATCTGAACAGGGCGCGGAAGACCCTCCCACCCTAACAGACTTGATGCAGGCCATATGAACAACTAGAGATGATATGATTCAAAAGATAGATGCAGTGGCCATAGATGTACACCTGCTGCGGTGTGATTTGCGGAAGTTCTCGGAAAGACTGTCTGTTACTGAAAAATATGTAAGCACCTTGCAAAAGGAAATGAAAAGTCTCAGTGTCACAGTAGTTGAAGTAAAGAAACAGGTTATATAACTGGATGAAAGGGCAGAAGACTCTGAAGGAAAGTCGAGACGCAGTAACCTGAGATTTGTTGGATTTCCCGAAAAAGCAGAGGGCTCCTCAACGGAACTGTTCTTAGAAGGCTCGATAACTCAAGAAATAGCCCCCAAAACATTATCCAGATTTTTCTATTATAAAAAGAGCGCATAGGGCATTGGTGGTGCTGCCCAGGCCCTGATCACGCCCCCGGGCCATCATCGCAAAACTCTTTAATTATAGGGATAGAGACCTCCTCCTCCAGATATCCTGGAGTGGGTGGTGGTTCTTCTTCGAGGGCCAGCCCATCTCGATGTATCCAGACTACACCCAGAGAGTACAGGCACACAGAAAGTCGTTCATCTTGGTCAAGAGAAGGCTACGTGACCTGAACTTGAAATATAGCCTCATGTTCCCAGCGAAGCTCAGAGTCGAAAATGAGGTTCGCACATTATTATTTTTTTCAGCGGGGGAACGCAAACGAGTGGCTGGATACCAGGGGGCTGGGAGGGCGACGCCTGGCCTTGTCTATGGGCTTCACTGGAAATTCGACAATGCGAAGCGCGACACAGGAGCCCAAGCGTCTACAACATACAGAACAGACAATGGATGTGGGCTGAATTACGGTACTTCGAAATGGAACATTGCAGGCCTCTGACACAGAGACAATGCCGGAATCCATCGACGTAACGGACACCCTTTCCGAGATCTTCTGCAAATTGATTTATTGCTCGAATATCAGCTTTTTATATATTTTGGAAATGTATCCATTTTTCTCCAAATATCACTTACGAGTTTTAAAAATAAACATGTGTTCATCTTGAACACACTCATTTTTGGTATACCTACATTAATGCAATGGTAGAAAAGCTTCTAATTTAGTGGGCTGAACACAGGAGAGCTACTTACAGGTAGCTGGAGAGCTCCCAGTATCTGATGAGCCAGTCGTTGGAGAAGCCTGGTTTAAAAAATGCCCTGCTGACAGTGTTTGTCTCTTAGCAATGAATGTGTGTGTCACTCACAGCCTGTCGCAAGAGCCAGAACTCTACTAATGCACACTAAGACCAGCCTCAGCTTCTGTACTCACGTAACGAAGAACACAAAACTGGCCAACTCTCTTCTACAAACGAAGGACTCTTCTATTAGAGTCAGACTTTAGAACCACCGTCCCAGCAAAGGGTCTATCAAAGCTCAAAGGTGAACTCGGGGACCCCAGGTGAGTAAAGCATCCCTGGGGTAGTTTGTATGATCTGGAACAGTTGCATCGCTAGGCTGTATGGAAGTAAGTGCAGGAAGGAGATGACAGGAGTGTAGGCTTCTGCCGCTGCGCTCCAAGGCACAGGGGCCCTAATTCCGTGTTCATCGGAATCAAGTTGCTATTTATCGCACATCATACATAAAGAAACACCGGGGTATGTTATTTATTGGGTGTGATAAATAGAGACTATTACAAGTTCATAGGGAATAACATTCACATTTTGGTGTTTATACGCACCAAAACACGCACGGTATGGTAAATACCGAACACGTTTCCACCCTTACATTTCGTCAGGTTTGACCTGGAAAAAATTGCCAAAGGTTGAAGTATTTAAAGCCCCCGGTAACTACTGAGCGCATTAAATACCACCCTAATTATTATAATCCTGACTCCTGTGCAAACACGAGTTTATGCAAGGGTCAGAACACACCAACATACTCGTGGTCAAGGCCCGGATCTCCACCTCAATAGACAACCATCGAGTTAATTTATTTTCCTGTTTTATGTACTGCAATTTAAGTAGAGCAACCTTTGGTAAACCTAGCTGTGAAGTAACGGAGCGCTGTACATTATGTCAGGGGTCAGGTATTGATATACAAGATTGTGTACATCAAGTGGGGATAACACAGATACATTTTACACACATTTAGGCATTGGGAGATTAGGCTATTTGCCGAGAATCACACAATGTTGAGTCTAACGCTGACGCCAGGATTCAAGCATGGGGTCCCAGTTTCCAAAGGTGGCAGCTTGAGCCACCAGGTGACATCTTTCTCGCTTCTGGAAGGAACTGAAGCCCCATCTCGTCCAGCTTCTCCCCATTCTAGGCTACTATCTTGGCCTCTGGCTCCCACCGAAGAGACACCTATCTGACCCCGCCCTTTCACCTCTGACCATCCTCCTCTCCGTACCCCTTTCTCACCTCCTGACAGTCTGCCATTTCCAGCACCATGATTGTAGGATTTCTTTTGATTTGTAGCTTAATTCCCCGTCTATAAATGTCCTAGGTAACATCCACGACAGAGATGTTGACACACTCTGAACACCCCCCCCTCCCCCGCCTTTTCCTTTGCAGCCTGTGATGTAATCTCTGCTCAATCACCCGCTATTTTCGTGGTCCGAGATTAAAGGGGGCCTGTACTGGAGACTGGTACTTCTTTTTCAAGCTCTAACTTTGTGGAATGTACCACCCTTCACCTCTGCTCAGTTCCTTCTTAAACTATTCGGTGTTCCCTCAAAATTTACCTATTTGGCAACCTGTGGTTTTGGCTGGCTGTGTGTACCACGCCTTAGCGCCAAGAAGAACAGACACTGTAATAAAAGAGCTTCAACCTGTAACACGAACCCAGCCAGGCACCGGTGAGGTGATGTATAACAATGGAAGATTCAGACGTTTGCATTTCACAACGATATTACATTTCACAGATGCACTACATTGATAAAACTTTAGGCGCAGGGAGTTTTGGTGATTTGCCCAGAATTACACAATTTACGGTCAAATGTCCGTGGTTAGAACTCATAGTCCCAGTTTACAAGTCTCAGGACCACATCCCTGTAATAGACTGGTATCATAACAGCGTTTTGAACACAAATTTAGACAATGAAAAATGTGTTTTCCCATTGGTATTTTCAGAGAAGGAAGGGATATTTAAAGAGGCAGAACATCTAAAAAACTAAAAAAAACATGAAAATTAGCATAGAGGAGATCTGGAAGCAGAGAAACACTGTTAAAAACCAAAGTTGCAGGGATCCTTGTGTCTTCTCAAGCAGCAGCATGTTAATTAACCCCACCAGGGGCACCTTCACTATCAAGTAGGAAGGGGGAATAAACAGGGCTGGCATTTCACCTCAGAAGCAAGCATGCTGGGACTTGTAGTTTCATCATTACCAACTTTTACACTTATGTAGGTGACATCAAAACTCCTATGTATTTGGTTTGCTTTGCATGTATAAAAAGTAATTTCAGTTCCTAACACCTTTTCCCAAACCACACACAAATGATTGTTGCGTGTAGTGGTCAAGAGTATCAGTGTTTCTTCAGTCCTGACGCCAATACCAGCAGTTATGAAGACCAGCTTCCACAGTCCCGTTGGTTATGCTATGAAGTGCGTCATAAACGATCAAGCTAGGGTGACTCTGCCTCATCGGTGCACAACTGGCGCAATACCTCGGACTTGTCCATCCAAGCTCAAGACTCTTGGCTTCTGCCCTTACGTTGGGACCACGCAGTTCCTACAAATTCCTCTGCAAATGGGCTGGTGAACCAAGGCCAACTAATCTGTGCCAGAAGTGTCTGTAGAACAAGCAGACACATCTTTTATTGGATGTATGACGGTTCGACGCGGGCTATTACCACGCGTACCGTTACAACGTGTGTTTTACAACGCAAGTCGTTACCACGACTTGCGCTGTAGGGTGCGGACTTAGGAATAGTTTAATTTACTATTCCAACACCAGTCCCCGTGGATAGTAGGGAAGGTGTTGGAATAGTAAATTAACTATTCCTTGTCCTTGAGCGCCCTCCAGCGCAAGTCGTGGTTACGACTTGCGTTGTAAGAGACGCGTCGTAATGGTAGCGCGGGGTAACATCCGCGTCGTAAAGGATGTTCCCCCTTTTATTGGACATTATTCCTTTGACTTGCTTGATCACTCGCTTGTAGAATGATGACCAGTCTGGGGCTCCTGTTGCTGTTAACCAGGCTTCACAAGCTTTCCCATGATCCGTTAAAGATGAAGTTAGTTATTTCCCGGGCCTCCCTCCGTTTGCACCTTATAAAATATAGCCTGGTGGTGTAAGTGATACGTCAAAGTACCACACTGGTAGCTCTTCGGGTGCAGAAGACCTGCCTGAAAAGGGCAAGGTTCAGAAGAGCAGCCTCTGCAAAGGTGGGCTTCCTCACACCCAGCACTGTAATTGATATGAGTAGCAAGCCCGCGCTCCGCTGGCATCAACTAACGGAACGTGTGCAATATAGACAAGGGCTTCCGTTGCATCCAGGTTAAACACAACCAGTGGGCAGTGCTTAATTTGTTCTGGTGTGTGCCCCACAGGCACTCACTTAAGGGGAATGAGACTTTTTTTGACTGCCCAGTAGTGCAAGACAGGCACTGTCTTGTTTCCACAACAATAATGGACTGCTTGTCATTGCTGAAAGAGACAGAGAAAGAAAGAAAGAAAGAAAGAAAGAAAGAAGGAAAGGAAGAAAGAAAGAAAGAAAGAAAGAAAGAAAGAAAGAAAGAAAGAAAGAAAACATATGTGAGAGCGAATGTGTGTGAGTTGGGGATTTTTGTGGGGTAGGTGCTCAGCACCCGCAGTATTTAAAAGAAGCATTTACAATGCAATGGTCTCGGCATTATTAAAGGTAGAGCTATTGGCATTGCTCATGACATTTATTTTCATTTTTTTTAAAACAAATAAATGGTATTGTCATTTACAATGGCAAAAGGTGAGCATTAGAGAGTAGTAGAGAGTATTCGCGGACACAGAGCCACACACACAGAAAACCACACACACACAGAGAGCCACACACACACACACACAGAGCCACACATACGCACAGAGCCCCACACACACACACAGAGCCCCACACACACAGAGCCCCACACACACACACACACAGAGCCCCCCCACACACACACAGCGAGCCACACACACACACACACAGAGCCACACACACACACACAGAGCCCCCCCACACACACACAGAGCCCCCCCCCACACACACAGAGCCACACACACACACAGAGCCCCACACACACTCACAGAGCCCCATTCCTTCAGTAGCAGAGTAGTTTGCACTTGCGTGTCTATTCAATTCAATTCAAATTTATTTGTTTGATTAATTAAAATCTTACAAAAATGTGACTTTAGAAAAAGTAGCAGCATCAATATACATTTATACGTCATACAAATAGTAAATGGCCTTAAAAATAATTAAAATAAAAAATGAGAAGTTATAAAACTAAATGACATTGTCCTTATGACCTTTAGCAATCACATTTAAAATTTTTACAAAAGCAACATTCATTGGTAGGTCATTTGGGTTTAGACAGGCCATTACTGCTTGTCTACAGGTTCTTATGTTTCGGGCATTGAACAACCTCCTGAGGATTTGTCTCCTTTCTGGGGCTATAGCAGGGCACAAACATACCAAGTGCACAATGTCTTCTTTTCCCCCCTTGCAAAGTCTGCATAACATATTACCCTCGTTTAGTTTCCAAGGTGGGAGATGACACAAACCAGGCCATACACCAAAGCGTGCTCCTATAAATGTTCGCTTACTTTGGGCTGACCATGCCGTATGGAGGTAGGCTTGGACTTGTTTTTTTTTGTAGCCATTTATGATTGGCCATGAATGCTTGCGTTTTGCTAACAAGGCTTTGTCTTTAAGCAGCGATAGGTGAGCTACCAGCTTATTTATTGTTTTTTTAAAGCTTTCCTGCGTTACAGTGTTTTCCCAGATTGCTGATATTCCAAATTCTTCTTTTGCGTTGTTTAGATATTTCCACGCTTGCAATTTCTGGTTGTCTTTAACCTCTCTCCACAAAGCTATAGACGATTGATTGTCCTTGTCGTTTTTGACTCTATTCCAAACTTTCAATATTTGGCCTTGGCGGGCATATATTTGATTATTCATACCAAATTCCATCCTTATTTGTGCTTGTGAGGCATTACATGGTAGGGTAAATAATATTTTATAAGTTTTTGCTACAGCATTGTTGATGAGCACAGCATCCTTCCCATTTAGCACTTCACCACCGTAAGTTAAGGATGGTAGTAGTTTGGCAGTTATAATTTTTAACAGAGGACCGTGTGACAGTACAGATAGATTCTTTTGTAGGGTTCTAAATGCCGCAATCAAGCTATTAGCCTTCCTTGCAATATCTTCCCTTTGTGGTACAAAGCTTCCGGTCTCGTTGAAAAGGACACCGAGATATCGATAGCTCTCCACTTGCTCTAGATGTGTTTGTCCCAGCAACCATTTCGTCTTTTGTCTTTTTTTTCCTGTCACAACCATTATTTTTGTTTTTGTCTCGTTAATTGTCATTTGGTTATCCTTTGCATATTTAAGTGTACAGTCGATCAATCTCTGCAGTCCCACTTTTGTGTGGCTCAGCAAAACCACATCGTCTGCATATAGCAAGTTAGACATTTGCTTTCCGGCTATCCTAGGTGGATGTGAGTTTACCTCGTTTAATGAATTGGTAAGGTCGGCCACAAATAAATTGAAAAGTAAAGGTGCGAGCACGCATCCCTGCTTAAGGCCACGAGTCACCGGTATTTTTTTGGTCATGGCCCGGCCATCCCCTGTTGAAACTAAGTCGGGGACAATCGATATTTGCCCGGCGGTATCGCCTCTTTAACCCACGAATTATTAATCAATGAAGAGGCAGGCGCTGGAGACTGGAAGGCAGGAAACAAGGTTTATTCTCTCCGGAGGAGAACACATCAGATCAGATTGCAAGTATCTTCACGAGGTGCTCTAACCGCATCTCTGAGGCCTGGCCTCTTATACACAGGTTTATTACTTTATTACATATTACATATTCATGGCAATGCTTTGATGTACGGAAAGACATTCTCGGAACCCCCGCTCCAAGCCCGTTCCCACACACATATACAGCAGAAGTCCCTCCCCGGTCACAACAGGTGATGATTATCGCGCAGCTGGACATTCCGCCGATTCACGGAATGTGGGGGTTTGATCGGATCTCATAGGGTGGGGGCTTTGATCAACTCGAGGGTCCTTTGATGAGGGAAGCTTTCTACTGTACGGGGAGGGGCAATAAACAGTATCGGCAGGGCTAGGTGTCGGCCTGGGAACGAGGAAGACAAACGGGCACACAGGAAAAGGGGGTTTGCATCAAAAGGGCCTGGGACCATGAAAGGAATGAAGGGAGGTGTTGCGCTGGGAACAGGATGGGGTTCTGAGGCAGAGCTGCGTTGGAGAGGGGTTTATGACCTAAGGCAAGTGCGAGCGGGGTTTGTCAGAGTGCGGGCTTCGTGAGGGAGGAGGGCTATGCCGGGGGCCAGTGGCATGCAAAAAGGGTTGTTCTGATCGAGGCGCCTAAAATGGCGGGTGCGCACGACAAAAAAGTGTGGCATCGGGGAAAAAGGCAAGATGGCGCAGATAATGTTTACCAAACCGTACTAATTTTCCACAGTCCTCCCTTTAACATATCCAAGACATCTTGCTGGCCTATTTCCTATTCATGTCGACTGTGGTGGTCATAGGAAAAGAAGTAGGTACCCAGGTGAAGGAGTTATAAACATTACATTTTAAAATCTTTCATCTTAGGAGGCGGGTCTATCGATAAAAACTCGTTTGCAGGAAAGTCATAGTAATGCAATAACAGACAAAAATGATTCTGCAGTGAGAGCATTGAGTACATTTCATAGCTACTTATAGTCGTTTGGAATGTAAATTGATAGGTCATTACATATGTGAGTTCTGTTCATGTTTGGTTGGGGCATAACTAATACAATGGTGGCTGGGAGAGAAATGAGACGTAGCAAAAACGATGATTGAGGGTGTCAATGTTCGAAGTTAATGAGTTCTCAGCATTCTTTGTCGTCTTTTGTTGGCGCTGTGGAGCACCGGCGGTGGAGCTAAGGGTCCAGCTCTGTTCTAGGTCCCGCGTTGCAGGGCACGACCTTTTCCTCGCGTTTCTGGTCAAAAAGGTCCTTTTCGCCCCGTGTCCTTTGAGTTGATTGTCAAAAAGGTTCAGATGGAAGAAATGTGCGTGTGAGCAGTCCTTTAGGGTAGGTCGGAGAAAAAGGGGGATGGAGCAGGGCCAGATCGGGAACAGACTAGGGGGACGGAAAATTTCGGTAGGCGGGCTCATGACCGAGTTTAGAGAGCGGGGACTTTTCGGCATACATTGGACATCGAGCAGGGGCATCAGGTCAGCCCTTTCCTCTTATTTTGTCGAAAACAGTGCCTCGTCCTGCAGCTCCTTACTGTCGCGGTCTCGCCTTGGCCAATGTCGCAGATGTTCCATAGTCTGTAGTCAGGCCACGTGCTCCCACATCCGGTCCTTCTTTCCTCCGACAGTCGTACCCTTAAATGAGTTTGAAAAGACAGTCTTTAGAGAATTGGCAGAGGAAGGTAATCATATAAGTCTATTTCTCTCCCAGCTCCAGGTAAATGAGAATACAATGGTGTTTTCTGCCCGGTCATGGTACGAGATCTGGTACCTTTTATTGCATTACAGTTACGTCAGTTCTTCTGACGGAGACCCACCTTCCTAGTACGAGCCTTACAAAGCTATACCGTTTCTCCTGGGCTTTATATCAAAAAACGCAATGTGCTATCACCATGGTCTGATAGGTATCTTTCTGAGAGATGAACATAGGCTAAACATTTTTCATTCTATCAATGCATCCTGCCTTTCAGCTAAACATTTTCCTTTCAACAGGGTTCATTGCAACGATTTCTTCACTTCGGTCCAATCTTAATTTTGCAAACATCGTTCTAGTTTCTTCATGGCCTCTTACAACCTGACTACTTAATTAAAAAAAAACGGGGTTTTATGGAAAACAACTAGGGACATAGAAGACTGTGGTAAGGGCGTAAGTCGACCCATCTCTTACAACCGGGGGTGAGGGACAGTTTTATAACTCTCGTCTGGGGCAGCTGATACGTAACAGGGGGCGTTCCGGGGACATGAGGATGTTTCGATCACCTTTGCTGTTTGGGTATTGCGACAATTCGGGACGGGGAAGGTCGCGTTATCTGAGGCATCTTTTTATAACACAGGAGCCGCTGACATGTAGTTCCCTTATTTCGGGTCAGATTAGGGAACCTCAGTCGTCTTACCTGTCCTTTCCCTTATTGCCAAATCTCGGTTTCATCAATTTTTAGCAGAAAGGAGAGGTAGTGACACGGCGTCAGGGTGATTTTTATTTAGGATAAATTTTGAGCAAATACTGGCGGTATTTGGAGCCAATTGGGTGGTGCGCTAGGGGTGGCGGTTTGCCAATTTAGGTGCTAGTCGTTCGGAAGAGGGGGAGTGTGAAGGAGAGAGAGAGAGAGAGAGAGAGAGAGAGAGAGAGAGAGAGAGAGATGTGCAACAACAGGCTAAATAGTACACGTGCGACAGGGGAAGGGGCAGTGTATTAAGATAGGCTATTTAGTGCGTTACACAACATAAGACATTTACGGGTCTGCGTTAGGATTTTGAAAGCATGCAGTTTGAGACGGACGAGCATTAGGTCGGGTACGGGGGACATGCATTGAGAAAAAGGAAAAGGGCACCATTGTGTCGCACTCCTTGCATTCTCGGTCCTTTGACCAGTCGAGTCAACGCTTCAGTCACACAAAAACACTCTCTCATAGATTCAGATATACATGACATGCGTCCATTCGCGCAACATGGATTAAGGGTGATCATTTTTCATCAAGTCATACTATTTATTGGCTCGTTTGTTACATGAGTAGTTTGTGGGTGTGCTTAGGTGCCACCTTGCGGCGCTAGTCCGCTTCGTGTATCAGACATGGCAAGGCTTCAGATCTTCGCCATACCTCGGTTGCGATCTCTGATGTAACCTGCAGAGGGAGGGAAAAAGGGGAAGGGAGGGAGACAACACTCGCGCATATCAAATACATGGATTCGAGAGTCCTTTACTTACCTCATACTCGTCTTTCCTATGGTTTCTGGAGTCGGGGGGGGGGGGCAGTGTGTCCTTATAGGTCGGGTGCAGGGAAACGTTAAAAAGGAAACCAGAGGTACCTAGTGCGAGGTATCTGGTGGGTAGATGTATCTAGCTATCGGGGTCCTTAAACCTCTTCCAATGCTGCGATGTTTTAAGGTTTAACAGTTCTTCGGTCAACTCTGTTCCCTAGTACCTTTGAGTGTCGTATCGTTATAACATTCTATCAGTTACACCGTTTCATTTTACCCATCTTTTATATTCCTTAATTTACACCGTTTCGTTTTACCCATCCTCAGAAGTCGAGGTCTTTCTCCATGCGCGAGTTCACGAGTCAGTCGCGTATCTGACGGTAGAGTGTCGTGTCTCAGATTCGATCCTCCATCCGGGGCTGGGCAACCATCTTCTATTAACCTTAAAGAGAGAGCAGAGTAGGGTGCACAGAAAAGAACTCCCCCGCCGATCCCACATTTTAAATAAAGCATGCAATACCCGTTCATAGTTTGAAAAACCTTTATTTTGCAAAATCATTCAGCATGTAGATCATCATGAAGGTGCAGTCGTACTTGGCCGGACACGGCAATGGCTAAAGTGCATACAGTAGGGGTTTATTTTGCAGCATTAAAAAACATTAGAAAGGTTTATTCATTCACTCGTAGGAAACTAAAACGTCTATCGAATAGTTGAGGGACCAAGGGGCATTCATTTCATAATTGGAAACACAGTTGGACTAGTTGTAATCAAATTCCTATAGGTATACCGTGGGAGTGTGTCATAAGCGAGGTTACATGTCAGACATGATAATATCGTAATGGATCGTACATTTTTGAAAAACATTTTTCACGCGGTCCTTTTATATGTTCGTCGAGTGAATCCTCCCTCTTTTTTGTCAAGTGTACAAAGGATCATAACATATCTCGGAACATCGAGTCTTTTTAGCAAAAGAAAACACCACGAGGCGTTCGTAAGTTCCTATTGTTACCGGCGCCATTTTGGGCGGGGCCGGGTTAGTCCGGAAGTAGCATCAGGAAAAAATGTTTCCTACAACCGGCAGTTGGACCAGAGTCCTTTTCGGCAGTTCAAGAATTTATGCTAACAGAAAGAGTGGCAATGTCATGCTTGTTTCGTTAGCGATCAAGGCAGTTGTCCCTTACCGGAAGCCTGCAGGGGCCGAGGGCTCCGCCGGGGACCTTTGTAGACTCTTCAAGGCTGTGGAGATGCTGTCGGAGGTGGGGGCTCGTGCTCCGGTGGGCAAGCGCCCGAGTTACATTGCTGTTCAAAGTTACTCTAGCGGCCGAGACTCGCCTTCCAGCGGACCCAGACGCCATTTTGAGGCCCTGCAGCAGTCCCCTCTCGTCGAGTCTGCAAGAGTGGAAGCGGGACGTTCGGCTAGGGTGCAGCTGTGGTGCCCCCACCTGGGGGGGGCGAGGGAGACTCGTTCGCGCCGTCTCCCTCTCCTGGTGCACTCCAGGCCGCTCTCTTTCATGGGCATGCACGATGGTCTCTCCACACCCTGTGCTCCACAAGGCCCATGCCCAGGGCTGCGGAAGTATGGCCACCTGCGGCGCATGTTCGGTGCTGCGCAAGTACTGGGGCGCCACCATGGTATGTTCGGTGCTACGCAGGTATTTGCACCACCGCCTGGCTGGAGGAGTTTGGCGCCGGGCCGGGGGCTGGGAGACCTCCTATCCATGGAGGTGGGAGAGGCTCGTCCGCGTCGCCTCTCCCTCCCAGCCCGACCAGGACTAACTTTCGTGGAGGTATGTACAAGACATCCCGCCGCCCAGAGTTGTCGCGGCCATTGTTCATGACAGAAGTGGCGCCTGGCGTGTTGCTGCGGCTATCACGGAGGAGAAAAGGAAGAAGTGTCCCGTCCTTCTCTGGGCCGGGCTTCCGGTGGATGTCGGCCGGACGCCCCTGGCTTTGGCCCCATGAACGGGTCCCTTAGGTTATCGGCTGCAGCCGGTTCCAGTTGGCCCCGGTCCCTGGCCATTGGTGGCCGGACCGGGAGGACATGTGGCGGGACTACCTAAAACTCCCATGCACCACCGTGGCCGGACCGGGAAGACATGTGGCGGGACTACCTGCAGCTACCCAGGGCCGCTGCGGCCGGACTCCGCTGGCCCCTGCCTCTCCTCCGGCTCCACCCTATGTTATGATTTCCTGACCGATTGTTGGCAGTAGGGCCCGCCTTATATGGGTTGCTGCCGGCTGGGCGTAGCCGTAACCCTGCCCTACTTTGGAAGGTTCCAGAGTGTGGGGGGCGAATGTTCTGTTGACTTTCATTTTCTAGTTTACCGTTCTTGTTTCAAACGTTTTCTGTTGTTAGGGCATTAATAGGTGTTATTATTACGTATTGTTATTTATTTCTTGTTCGTTATGTTAAATAAAAGTTCAAGTTCATCAGTGGCCTACGGATTTTGTTTTCCCATTTCTTTCTTTCCAGGTTGTTTCATGCTAAAGTTTCTGTTAACAGAGGTTAAGTAACACGGAAGCACAGGCAGAGGGATGACGTAGATTCATGCCTCACGTACACACAAACTCAGACGGGGAGACAGTACAAGTATGACATACAAAGACCCAAGACAAATATAAAACAGTTATTGGCCATAATTATCTTTTTCCGTCTGTTAATTGAGAGCTAGACTGGGTTCCCGTCTTAACATTGTCCGATCTATGAAAACTCGAACATGTCGCTGAAATCGGTCTGGCGAAATCTGTGCCATCGGGCATAATCAAACGTGGTGGTTCTATCTGGCCTGACCATGCCAGTCTGATTCTTCTTTGTCTCTCGCTTTTTCCCTTTCTTCCGGACTGCTATTCCTGTCGGTCCTCTGTTCCTACTCTCGCTCAGTAAAGTCGGGCATTGTGCTTTCCAGTGCCCGACATATTTACAAAAAGCACATTGGTCTTGCCCTAAGTCTGGCCGTCCTGTGCGTAGTGTCGGGGGATTACTTTCGGGTCGTTGTGTCCTGGGGTTGTCCTGTCGGTATATTCCTTTATCTCTCCCTCTAGTTTCTGAGCAGCTAGGTGGGCTGCTTTTCGCAGCTCTTTTCCCAACCTACTCTCAGTTTTCTTTTTACGTTGTTCAGTTTCTTTGCGCCACATGCCGAAACTATCAAGCATAGTGGGTGTTGTCTTGTTTTTACCAAGGGCTGTTTCTAGCGCTTTTATTTTATCATCATCGAAGGATCCTATCAGTGGCCACTGACTTTCTTGATCCCTTTTCGTATATTTATGCCATAGTTTGTTATAGGCTATAGCGATCAATCCATGCTTCATGAACATGTCCTTATTAGGGGTGCCTTCCAGTGGAGCCGGATGGTTCGCCTCTAATAAGCGGTCCGGGCTAAACAGGCTACCAATCAGTGGGGAGAAGACAGACATGACGGAGCACAATGGGGACAAAAAGTCAGCACTGCCTATCTTATCACTGTGTGCAAAGACTAGACAGAATATTTCTATTCTACGTTGTTTGCAGGCAGTGAATACCTCATGAACCAATATCAAATAGTCAATGTTCGGTAAAATAAATAATTCAGTGGGGAGAATAAGTAGGCCCGCAAAGGTCTGCGTTACCTACCCTTTCGCTATCTGTAAAAAGGGGGGACGGGGGGGCCCTTTCCTGTTTGCAGACAGAGAATCTCCAGAAAACGGTCTGCGAACAATAGTTCAGTTTCAAGTAATTAATCAGTGGGGGAGGAAGATGGGCGCGGCGGTTGCATTACCTATCCTCCACTGCTTGCAAAGAGAGAGCCTGTTGTTTCTCCGTTTGCAGACAGTGGATCTCCAAATAAATTAACAATGAGTAATACTAGTATTTTCTAAACAATTCAAATAATCATTTCGCCATTCGTCGTGTTTACACGACCTTACCCGGACCGCATGGACAGTTTCTTGTCTTCCGAATCCAGCGCCCGATCGTCCTCTTTTCCTCGTAATCTTCACGGCACTCCTGATGGTTCCCAGTCAGGACCGTAGATCACTCGAGAGAGGTCTGTTCGGAACCAGTGAAGTTCGGATGATTGGCTGTCAGACGAGGGTCTATCGGACAGGCGCGCTCCTGATCGTTGCAGTCGTTCACTCTGTCGTCAGGACCTCTCCCACTGGATCCACGAGTCGCTGATGGGCCCCACGTTTGGGACGCCAATTGTTGAAACTAGGTCGGGGACAATCGATATTTGCCCGGCGGTATCGCCTCTTTAACCCACGAATTATTAATCAATGAAGAGGCAGGCGCTGGAGACTGGAAGGCAGGAAACAAGGTTTATTCTCTCCGGAGGAGAACACATCAGATCAGATTGCAAGTATCTTCACGAGGTGCTCTAACCGCATCTCTGAGGCCTGGCCTCTTATACACAGGTTTATTACTTTATTACATATTACATATTCATGGCAATGCTTTGATGTACGGAAAGACATTCTCGGAACCCCCGCTCCAAGCCCGTTCCCACACACATATACAGCAGAAGTCCCTCCCCGGTCACAACAGGTGATGATTATCGCGCAGCTGGACATTCCGCCGATTCACGGAATGTGGGGGTTTGATCGGATCTCATAGGGTGGGGGCTTTGATCAACTCGAGGGTCCTTTGATGAGGGAAGCTTTCTACTGTACGGGGAGGGGCAATAAACAGTATCGGCAGGGCTAGGTGTCGGCCTGGGAACGAGGAAGACAAACGGGCACACAGGAAAAGGGGGTTTGCATCAAAAGGGCCTGGGACCATGAAAGGAATGAAGGGAGGTGTCGCGCTGGGAACAGGATGGGGTTCTGAGGCAGAGCTGCGTTGGAGAGGGGTTTATGACCTAAGGCAAGTGCGAGCGGGGTTTGTCAGAGTGCGGGCTTCGTGAGGGAGGAGGGCTATGCCGGGGGCCAGTGGCATGCAAAAAGGATTGTTCTGATCGAGGCGCCTAAAATGGCGGGTGCGCACGACAAAAAAGTGTGGCATCGGGGAAAAAGGCAAGATGGCGCAGATAATGTTTACCAAACCGTACTAATTTTCCACATCCCCTATCCTCACCTTCACCCAATTGTCAGAGTATAGTAACTTAATGAGAGACAGTAGAGAGCCTGGGATTCCGTAGTCCTCCAGTTTTTTCCATAGGAGGGGCCTATTTACTAAATCAAAAGCCGATCTAAAATCGACAAAACAAAAGTAAAGTGACTGTTTGTTAAGAAGAGTCTTATCCATTAGAACTGATAAGATTAACAGGTTGGTTGTGGTGCCTAAGCCCTTAATGAAGCCGGTTTGGTTGGGGGGTAAAATAGATTTTTCCTTAACCCAGTCTGTAAGAATTGATAATAAGAGTCCTGCGAATAGCTTGGCGTCCGTATCTTGTAGGGTGATCAAACGGTAATTCTCCGGTAATTGCCAATTACCCTTTTTGAACAGAGGCGATATAAGTGATCCTCACCAGGATTGTGGTATTTTCCCTGTATAGATAATTTCGTTGAAAACCTTTGTCAGATATGTAGCCCATAATAGGGGGTCCTCTTTATATAGGGCAAAAGGAATACCGTTTGGACCCGGAGCTCCATCCTTTTGTCTCTTAATTATGTTCGCTACCTCAGCGATTGTAAATTTTATCACCAGATCCATTTCAGTTGGTCTAACAGTGGGATCTTTATAGCCCCTACCGTTGGTACCTACTTCTATTTTTGTGAAAAGAGTTTTTTTAAGGAACCTTACCCAGTCCTCTTCTGTTATTGGCGAGGCTATTACATGCTTGTTTGGTCTGTTTATTTCGTTAATCATTTTCCAAAATTCTCTAGAATTTGTTTGATTACTGGCGTGGAAAATTTTTGTCCATAGCTCTTGTTGGATTTTATTTTTTTCAGACCATATTAATTTCCTCAAATTACTATTTGTATCTCTGAGTTGTATTCTGACGTCTTCATTATCCGGCGTTCTGGTAAGTTGTCTCCTTAGCTTATTACGAGTCCGCCTCGCTTTTTTAATAGTGTAGGGAAGATTGATTTTGTTATCATTTTTTATTTTTTTTCCCCTGAGTTTCGATTTCTTACTAGTCATATTTGTATTATCCAACTCTACTACCTTTTCAGTAAATTGTTCCCAACATAATATTACTGTCTGCGTTGTTTGCTTCTCAAAACAATCAAATGCCAATTTTTGGGCCTTTTTTTCCACAACATATTTTTTATCTGGATTCCAGATAAGTTTCTTATGATTAACTGACATGATCTGACCTCGTGTGGTTAAATAACTTTGATGTCTGGAGATATCAAAACACAATTCCACTATTTGCTGGCTATGGTCACTGTCGATTCGCTTATTAAGTAAATAGGAACTAATTTTGTCAAACATGTCTAATGACATTAATGTAAAGTCAATTCTTGATTTAGATTCGTGATTGTGAAATGACTTGCGTGTCTACCGAAAACGTGTCTATCATGTTCTCCTGTGAGTCTGAATCAAAGCTAGTGGCATCAATGCTATACAAGATAACTGTTTTGGGCAGGAATACCAAAGTAAGCTAGAAATGTTAGGCCGAGCGCTATACTGCGCATTAGGGGGTGGGAGCAGGTCAATGCCACAAACCTTCATTTGATTTTAATTGAATGTACAAATGAAATCATTTTGATTTTATCATAGCTATAGCACATATTCGATAGGGTCACAACAGTACTTTGGCAAAAGTGGTTGCCCAGTCCATAACTTCAACTATAAACAACCTCACATTAACAAACTGGTGTGATACTTTCAATCCTCAATACTTCAATTTGAGTTGCCTGGCTTGTGGTCGAGCATGTCTATTTCATTAAAATATTTAAAGAATTGTTAAAGGAATGTACTTACTATGTACATATAATATATCTCTTCAGCATATAATAGAAAATAACCTTTAATCTGAGACACGTGGTGGTGAAATTCAATTAACTCCTAGAATGCCGTTTGTGGCACAGTACCTGCGGTTTAGACGTTTAGTGTCATCAATTTCAGAATGTATCGACATATGACAGCGGTAAGAAACGAGTTTAAAAAACAGTCAATACAACAGCACTGCCCGAGTGTAAAACGTTGGCTTTCGTGACTATGGAGCCTTTCAGGCTCAAGACAAATGCCCCCGGTTGTTGGGAGTCCCGCTCTGGGGACTCGGAATTAACAAATGTGCCCTGAGCCTCTCGTGGGCTCTTAAGAACTGTGCCCAGGTCGTTGGAGTCCCGCTCGGGGGACTCGTAGTAGCCAAAATGCCCCCATAGCCTCGTGGGCTCTAAATAAACAAAATGTCCCCTGGGAGCCTCGGGGCTCCAAATTACAACTGCCCCCGAGACGTTGGAGTCCCCCCTCTGGGGACTCGTGATACAAAATGGCCCCAAACTGCAGCAGCACCACAGGGGGGGGCGGGCACCGGCAATGTGCCCCGACGCCCTCCCTCTCCCACAAATCAATACAACCCGCCCCACTCACCGGGACCTGGGGCGGGGGCTCCTCCTCGGCGCCGCTCCTCTGCAGCGTCTCCCTGCTACCGGGATTCTTTTCACTGGGCTGAGGCGGGGGGTAGGCACGGCAATGTGCCTCGTGCCCCTCCCTCCGCCAGAACAGGCCGCAGGCTCCTCTGCTGATCACCACGGGGCTCCCCACCCACACAGAGAGCCCCCCACACACACACACAGAGCCCCCCCTACACACACACACACACAGAGCCCCCCCCACACACACACACAGAGCCCCACACACACAGCCCTAATGCTATGCAATATCAGAACATGAACTCAGTCAGACACATCTCATTATTGACTGAACTGTAGCTCGTGTTTGCCATTACACTAAAACGCCCAGAGAAAGCAATTTACGAGGAACATGCAACCGAGGATGATGGTCTTAGATAAACAAGTTTATAAACATTTGCACATCGTGAAAACCGAAATAATCGGCGTAAGCCTGTAAAGTAGCCGCCGCAGCGCGCGCCTTCCCGGGCCCGGCTTTTCTCGGCATGCCCTGTGGGCTGGCAGCCCCCGTGTTTGAGCTGGCATTAGCCGATCAATACGCTGCTCCTTCAGCTGTCTAGCAAAGAGGACAGGGGCCGTCACAACAAACGCCATCCTGGCAGCTCCTAATTTGCGCCCCTCTGCCTGTTATTTAGACGCTGTTTGCAAAGCCTTTATATGTAGGCCACGTAGCCCTCTGAAAGCTCGGCGCTCTGATTTTAACAGAGAGGCTTATTAGACACAGCAATGCTTTAAATTAAATCATAAAACAAAGCCACTTAGAGCTCGTTTGCCACCAGAATGCACATTGTGCTGCAGTCAGAGTTAAACACTGCCGTGTTTTCACAATTAGAAAGTGCTGTCGCGGTAAACAACACGAGCAGGAAAACAACTTAAAGGGCTACGGCGTTCTATGCTGCAGTCTTTTCACTGTGCAATCACTCTTTGGACACGAAGACTGTGGGCATAGTTGCACAACATTGTTGTTAAAACACTAAAAGTAAAATGCCCGGCTGCAGTCAGAGTCAAACACTACCGTGTTTTCACAATTAGAAAGTGCTGTCGCGGTAAACAACACGAGCAGGAAAACAACTTAAAGGGCTACGGCGTTCTATGCCGCAGTCTTTTCACCGTGCAAACACTCTTTGGACACAATGACGGTGGGCATAGTTGCACAACATTGTTGTTAAAACAATAAAAGTAAAATGCCCGTATATACATTACGTGTCCGTTCCTGCATACGTTTTGCATGACATTTTGCAAGCAAAGCAGAATAAATAGTCCATTCACTGCAGAGCGTATTTAATGTGCTGAAGGACCTGCGCTGCTTAACGGCTGTTCATATTATCACGAGTCAAGCCGCTTGTTTCCCCGCTAATATTGCCGCCGCTTGTTTCCCCGCTAATATTGCCGATCGTTCCTATATCAATTCAGAACAAGAGAGGAGCGCTGCTCACGCTGCCTGCACGCGCCAGTCGGTCCTCTGATTGGTTAATAAGGAACACCAATCAGAGAGCTGACTTGTGCGTACCGGCAGCGTGATGAGGGGCTGCTCTCTCCCGATGACGTCAGGGAGAGAAAGAAGAGAAAAAAACGCCCCCGAATCGGGAAAAGACGGGGCTTAAAGGGAGTGACGCCCCTCTCCTCCAATGGCTGGCCAGCATTCACGAGACCAGCCAATGGAGAAGAGGGGCGGGTTCAAGCCCCCATTCTAAGAAACATTAAATCTCCGGACCGCACTGCGCAAGCGCAGCCTACGGTCCTCGACCTAAACAGACTTTGAAAATGGCCCTCTCTTTCAAGTCCATAACTTTATAAACAAACATTATCATTTCTTTCTCAACAACGTGAGCAAGAATGTTTAAGCTAACCCACGTGAGAGATTTGTTCACTGTTCCCTTTTACTTGTTAGGTCTCGCCTAAGCCATCCCGTTAGGGATGCTTGGCGAGATATAAATTAAGGGCTCTCAAAAATGCACCCAAAGGCAGATTGCCTACAGTGCATGTGAGCCAGGTGGGTGCACATAGAACATCATTTGTCAGCTTGTGAGCCTCGGCATCAGACTTCAAAGGAATCCGTTTCCCCGCCCCCGCCACGCAATGCCGAGAGCTTGTCAAAGAAGCCGCTCCTCCTACAAGCTCGTAAACACAAGGAATCCGCTCCCCCGCCACGCAATGCCGAGAGCTTGTTTTCCTGGCTCCCTTCACGCAATGTGTCATGTGTCTATATGGTATCTTTGTATGTTTTTTAACCAACGCTTCAACTTGGGCTTGCCAACCTCTCCTTATTTTAATATAATATCTTTTTGTTAATCAACATGAAACGCCGCCATTCATATTCAACAACAGCAGCGGTGCACATTTCTTCTCTTATGCGCACCTCGTAAAACACCAATACCGGGCTACAAAACATCACGCTCCTAATCCCCACCCTCCCCACACCCCCTATGGCCCTAAAGGCATAGTTAGCCACCACTGTGTTGCACTCACCATGCGTCGAACTTTAGCTGAGATGCTGCAGGTTTTATGTTTGCAGAGGCACCAGGCTACAACTGCGACACTCCTGTATCGCATTAACTTGGGCTCGCCAAACTCTCCTTTTTTTATTATATTATCTTTTTTTTAATCAGCGTGACAGGCCGCCATTCATATTCAACAACAGCAGCGGTGCACATTTCTTTTCTTATGCGCAGCTTGGAAAACACCAATACCGGGCTACAAAACGTCACGGTCCTAATCCCCTTACCCCCTATGGCCCTAAAGGCATAGTTAGCCACCACCGTGTTGCACTCGCCATGCCTCCAATTTTAGCTGAGATGCTGCAGGTTTTATGTTTGCGGAGGCACAAGGCTACAACCGCCACACTCGTGTATCGCTTTATTTTTATTAAGCACAACGAGTCTTACTATATAGGTATTCAAAAGCCATCGCTTTAGCTTCTTTCACAAGCCTGCAGGGGCTACGCTGTATCTTAACACCTTCAATGCTAAGGCAATTCATCCCGGATGCTGCACTTCCTTGAAACCCATTGTTCATGACGAGCTCAGCTCGTCATGAGCACACGAGCAGTGTACTGCATGACGAGCTGAGCTCGTCATGAGCATGGAAGGTGTTAAGTAAGCAGTGCATGTGTTTTTAAAATACACACTACCTTTGTTAACATATGCACAGTATACAAAAGTTGCCTGCGGCAATACCAGCTCTTTCTAAAGTACAACTTAAAAAAAAATAAAAAGCATAATTCTGTGGTGGTATATGGAAAAAATATGTATTAATTTTTTTTGGTGCTTTACATTATTGTTGTTTCTTATTTCGTTCCCCAAACACCAACCCATGTTCCATTTTCCTTGTTTTGTTTCCATTAACTATCCTGCTTTCGAAATGTCGGCTGTTTTTTTCCTCAAAGCGATACAAAAGGGGATGATGGACGGAGCGTTTGAGCAAATCAAACACTCACCCCCAGTCAACTGATCTGGGTTTAATCCATCAACATTCTTTAGCCCACTCAGCCACCCCATTTCAGACATGGCTATATGCAAATCAGTCTGACCCTGTGCCTCATGGGAACAGTCCAGCCCGAACTGCCAAGCCATGTCTTCCATGGACCGGAAACAAGCATCCTGGGACCGGTTTCGGATTCATAATCCTCATCAGCCAGGCTATCTTGAATCCAGTGGCCAAGTGAGCAAGGGACTCACGTCTGAGCATACCCTGCCACACTTAGGGCGAACAAAGCGTTACAAAAGGGGATGATGGACGGAGCGTTTGAGCAAATCAAACACTCACCCCCAGTCAACTGATCTGGGTTTAATCCATCACCATTCTTTAGCCCACTCAGCCACCCCATGTCAGATATGGCTATATGCAAATCAGTCTGACCCTGTGCCTCATGGGAACAGTCCAGCCCGAACTGCCAAGCCATGTCTTCCATTGACCGGAAACAAGCATCCTGGGACCGATTTCGGATTCATAATCCTCATCAGCCAGGCTATCTTGAATCCAGTGGCCAAGTGAGCAAGGGACTCACGTCTGAGCATACCCTGCCACACTTAGGGCGAACAAAGCGATACAAAAGGGGATGATGGACGGAGCGTTTGAGCAAATCAAACACTCACCCCCAGTCAACTGATCTGGGTTTAATCCATCACCATTCTTTAGCCCACTCAGCCACCCCATTTCAGACATGGCTATATGCAAATCAGTCTGACGCTGTGCCTCATGGGAACAGTCCAGCCCGAACTGCCAAGCCATGTCTTCCATGGACCGGAAACAAGCATCCTGGGACCGGTTTCGGATTCATAATCCTCATCAGCCAGGCTATCTTGAATCCAGTGGCCAAGTGAGCAAGGGACTCACGTCTGAGCATACTGTGGTAAATAAATAAATAATACCCTATTTTTGGATGAATGAATGAATAACAGATAGCTCAATAAATAAGAGTCAAGATTCGAGGTAGTAGGAGTTTCTGCAGGTTTATTACAGCATAAGGGACAGGATCAGGACAACCTGCATAGGAACAGAATGACAGGGCCCAGCAGGACAACTGGGACCCAGCAGGGGAAAAAGAGGCCCAGCAGCTGCTGGGGCTAGGTCTGGGATGAGCGCGCTAACATTTAATAACATAACATTGATATATATACATAGCGCGAACACATAGCATTACATTGCAGTAGGCGTAACAGTGGGTGGAGCAGAAGGCGTGACGCGTAACAGTCGCGAGAGATAACAGTAAAAAGAGGTGTAACTGGGAGTATACATAGACATGTGATGTGAACGTAACAGAATATGTCATGAATGGGCGGAAACATAGGAGGGGGCTACCTAAGGAGCCGGGACCTCTAACCTAATGGTGCGCGAAAACTGGCAATGACGTGTTACTAGGAGAAGCTGGGGGCTACGAACTCTGTGCTAGGAGCAGAGACTAGAGTCTGGAGGGTCGGAGCGACATGTACCTAAACCCTATCTGGTATCTAATGTTTAGGGAACATGTTGATATGAACTAGAAGTCATGAGGGGAGAGGCTAACCTGATTCTAAGACTGGACCATGCATTATTCTACATGTAGTGCGTGAAGAATATTAAATGACCATTAAATACAGTATTTCTCTAACGTGGAGCCGAGTAGGCTAGACAATGACGGAAACTATTGATGCAGTTCAGTAGCTTAGGAATGCAGAAGAGGAGGACTGAACTGATAGCTGGAACTATAACATACTTTTGGCAGACTCAGAGGCAGAGCCGGGGTGCACCGGGCACTGCTAGGCAGGAAGTAAGTGAAGGGTCGAGGATACAGGTGGGGGCTGTATCGCTCCTCAGCGAGGCTTTCAGGAGACAGGAGCTGAATCTGTGGTCCTGGCCCTTTTGAGGCCTAGAAACGGGGACTTTATAATGGAATAACGTGCACACTGAGAAACGTGGCAACATTACTTACATAGGCCTGATATTCGTAGTATTCACGAGGACTGGAAACTAGCATACTAGAGGTGGACACAACTGTAATTGCGTCTTTAATCAGAAATGGGGAATAACATATGCATATTGATCATGCACACATAACATATGATGGATGAGGCGTAGGGACACAGAACATGGCAAAATTTACTTTTCCACATTCCCTCCTTGTCACTACGTTTCCATCAGGAAACATCAATATTCATGATACCGTCTATCATTTCATACAGTACCATTTGCTCGTCTCGAATTGTCTTGGAACTGGATTTAGAACGGGGCTTGGGACTGGGAATACAAGAGGTAGCACACATACTGCAAATCGCAGGGCCACATTGTATACAGAGGCAGCAGCTAAATATGATCGCTACTGCAATACCTAGGAAGGACAGGACTTTCCATCCCCATTCGGAAATTATATTCCAGAACCAACCGGACCATGTCCAGGTGCCTGGATCTTGATGTAACAGATGGGCAATTTTATGGAGTCTGGTTATAGCTGAATAAACAGACGGCGCGTTATTTGGAATGAAAATGCAACAACTGGATCCGAGAATTCTACAGGCCCCGCCCCTATCGGCCAGTATGACGTCAAGGACGAGACGATTCTGTAAAACGACAATTCTCATAAAGGATTGCTCTTCAGTTAAGTTACCTAGAGCAGAGGCAGTCTCATCTACTACTGCTTCGAGGGTTCTGGTTAACCTACGAATTAGCTTACTATTTACAACTGTACCTAAATAAGGGAAAACACCTTTATCTATATCAATGAATTGCTCTGCGGCGGTTTCAGTATAATCGATAATCGGGAGATTTCTCTTGTGTCTAGTGTGTACTAAGAAAGAATTCCTATGATAGTCAGGTGGGGCTAGAAAAACAGGTGGCAGTAGGAAAGCAATGTAACATGTTCCCTCCCAATCGAGGGGCAGACGGACATATGCAGTTTGACCACAAATAAAATAAGAATGACGTGAAGCTTTAAAAATAGATTTCCTACTGTCACTATACTGGATAACAGTAGTACATTCACTATGACCTATATGTACAGAACCATAACTACGGACACATAATTCGCCTTTGACTGGTAGTACTGAAATAGCGGGTGAGTCTGGAGTAGTATCAGACTGAACATTCAGGACCATGAAATTCGACGAATAATTTCCTATATTATATACTTCATTCTCTAGATCTAAACCTGTTCTGTGGGGGAAACCTTGCTTGTCTGGGAAACATGTACTGTTAAGAAAAGACATATCTGTTGAGGATGACGTTAACGTGGACCATGCTCCACACGAACCATTGTGTGAGAATGGATAAGGAAACAGTGGCAGAACTCCCTTCGGTGTCTGGAAAGGGGGGAGTCGACCACACACCCAACAATTAGTGGTATTGCTGGTCTGGTGTGAATAATGTAACATACGGATGAATGTGTTATTACGCATTGCGAGGCGGTATGAATATTCGTGAGGAGGCAGATCACTAAACGTGTGCTCTACTGTAGCATGAGCAGACATATTTACATGAGGAACTGAAAAACACAGATAGAAAGCATAGCTGGTGCAGGAAATCATTATGCTGAGAAATAAGACGAAACTCAGAAAAACGATACATTGAAGTGAACTTCGACTGACTCTCTCACTATGGGGGTCTATTTTATACATGTCAGAAACAATTTAACCGTTTCACCTAGGGGAGGACTTATACAATCAAACTGGCTGACTTATTAGACCTGAGCTTTAACTTATACTCCTGTTGCGGAGTTTTCTCTAACAAGGGAGGGGTTGTAATAATGTTCGGTGCGGGACAGTCCTTTAAAACAATGTTCTGGCAATCCTTTGAATCCTGGGAAATGTTCTTGGAAATGTTTTTGAAGACGGGCTTCGGTCCTTTGAAAAGTTTTACATGAGAAAGGTGTACCCACCCCTTCCTGCCTTCCAACTTGACGGCAGTTCGGGTGGTCAAGAGGACCTGACGTGGCTCCTTCCAACGTGGTTCCAGCGGACTTGATCTGTCAAAATTTCTGATCATCACCAAGGAACCTGGAACGATCTCGTGCGGTGCCACCTCGGTATTGTCTGGAAATGCGGCAGCAACCTGTGAACGACATGAGTTGAGGGCAGACATCAAGGAAGCTAGGTAATCTGTCAGCATATTACATGAAACATCAGTAATACTTCGGGGTCTAGGAGTACCCCACATGTTAGGGGGGCGGCCGAAAACGACCTCATACGGGGACAGACCTGATCTGGAATGTGCGACCATGCGCATGTAAAACAGAGCGACTGGCAAAGCTACTAACCAGTCCACACCCTTGTCTTTACAGACTTTTGCTATACGGATTTTCAGAGTCTGATTATGTCTTTCGACTAGTCCAGCTGCTTCTGGATGGCGTACACAATGGAACTTCCACTGGTACCCTAACAACAGGGAAACGTGTTTCATGAGTTCGGATGAGAATGGCTGACCGTTATCAGAATATACGACTCTAGGGAGTCCATATCTAGGGAAAAATTCACGAACCAACTGCTTGGCAGTGGTCGCGGCTGTGTAATCTGGGACTGGATATGCTTCTGTCCACCTGGACAAGGCACATACTACTACAAGGACATACTTGAAACCTCGACATCGCTCCATTTGAATATAATCCATCTGGAGGACCTCAAAAGGGTGGTCAGGGGGCTGGAAACCACCTTGTTCCACCGGGACACTTTTACCTGGATTAAACTGACAACATATCATACAGGTACGGACTTTCTGCTTGGCTGCAGCTCGTAAATGCTTGTTGAACCAAATGTTCTGGATACTGTCTAACATAGCTTTTTCTCCTAAATGTGCTGGACTATGTGCGGTATTGATAATGACTTGAACCATAGAATCGGGGAGAAACCATGTGGCTCTACCCTTCGTTAACCATCCTTGATCTGTCTGGACCCCTCCTTGTACAGACCATTTCTTGATTTCATCGGGAGTAGCATGTGACTGGATATCTATGACATCTTGAGTAGGGTCCTTAACTGTCATGCATGTAGTCAGATCTGGAATATGTGTCTTGTTTACTGGAATGTCTGGAGTCTGTGCTGTAAGCTTGGCTGTGCGGTCTGCTAAATCATTACCTTGGGAAATAATGTCAGTAACTTTCGTATGTGCTTTGCACTTCATGATAGCAATAGATGTCGGTAAATGTATGGCATCTAACAGGGCTTGAATAAGGAGACCATGCTGAATCTTGGTTCCATGAGAAGTCATGAAACCTCTCTCCTGCCAGAGCACTCCGAAGTCGTGTACAACTCCGAATGCGTAACGTGAATCTGTGTAAACATTAACCTTCAGGTTCTTGGCATGTATACAGGCTTGTGTCAGAGCAACTAGCTCTGCTGCTTGAGCGGACAGAGTATCAATACGGTGTGTTTCAATAACTTCAGTGTCAGTAGTCACTGCATACGCGGCTACTAGTTCTCCTGTACTAGTTCTCATACATGAACCATCCACATAAAGTGTCAGGTCAGGATCTGATAACGGAATATCTGTCAGGTCTTGTCTTGGCTTAGTCGTAATGTTAACTACTTCCACACAATCATGTGGGTCTGGATTTGAACTAACTGATGGTAACAGTGTAGCAGGATTCAGAACGTTGCAGCGTCTAATTTCTATGTGTGGCTGGAACAGTGTCAATTCATAACCTGTTAAACGTGCAATTGTCAAGTGCTGAGTTTGTGTTCGGTTTAAAAGAACTTCTACTGAATGTGGAACTTGTACTGTCAGGGAATGTCCTAAAACTATGGAATCACTTTGTCTGATAGCTAGTGCTGTGGCTGCAACTGACTTGAGGCACGCAGGCAACGCCTGGGCGACTGGATCTAATGTGCTCGAAAAATAAGCACAGGGCTTGTATTGACCTGCTTGATCTTGCGTGAGAACAGATAATGCTGTACCTTCGCGTTCAGTAACGAAAAGTGTAAAAGGCTTACTGTAGTTCGGTGTAGCTAGAACTGGAGCTTGACATAGGGCTTTCTTTAACTCGTTGAAACTAAGTGTATGGTCAGATGTCCAAGGGAGGACAGTCGATACGGCTGCCTCCTGTGTCGTTAACTGTATCAATGGCTTGGCTAGAAAAGCATACTGGGGAATCCATTGTCTACAATAAGAAGTAAGGCCGATAAAAGCACGTACCTCCTTCTGGGTTCTGGGCTGGGGAAGATTCGCTATTAACTGGATACGGTCGGGTGTCAACTGCCTACCCCTCTTGGACAGCAAGTGTCCTAAGTATACCACTTGCTGGACACAGAATTGAAGCTTTGAAGGTGACACTTTGTGCCCCATCTCGGCTAGAAAATACAGAACTGTAAGTGATGCTCGCTCGCAAGCACGTTCAGAACGGGCTGTGATCAGTAGATCATCGACATACTGGAGCAGGGCAGTGTCAGTTGGCATGTGAATATTGTCTAGTTGTCTCTTGAGTGCTTGACTGTAAATACTAGGGCTTTCTGTGAAACCTTGAGGAGCGCGTGTAAACATATAGCTCCTTCCATTTAAACAGAATCCGAAAAGAAACTGGCTGTCTGGATGAATTGGTACACTGAAAAATGCATTCTTGAGGTCAATAACAGTGAAAAACATGGCTTCGGAATCAATGGCTGTTAACAGGGAAGAAATATCTGGGACAACTGGATACTGAGGAATAATACATTTATTAAGCTCTCGTAAATCAATCACTAATCGATATACTGGGGGTGCATTTGGATCAGTACGTTTCATGACTGGAATGATCGGAGAATTGCATACATTGGAGTCAGTTTCTACAACTACTCCTTGAGCCATGAGCTCGTCAATAATTCTGGATAAGGCTGCTACAGCCTCAGGTGGCAATCTGTACTGTCTGATTCGGGGTAACACTACACCTGGTTTGAGAGTCACGCGATGGGGTGTGATTTGCATGTAACCTACATCAGTTGGACCTTGCGCCCATAAATGCTGCGGAACATTAGACAATCTTGAATCAAAATCTCGTAACACATAGTGACCCTTAAAGTCACGTAGAAACAGACGTATTCCCTCTGGGGAACAGAAAATAACTGCACCTAATTCTTTCAGTGTCTTAATGCCTAATAGATTTTCTGGACATGACTTAGTAAGTAACAGATCAGTAGTACGGGACAATGGACCTACTTCTAGAGTAACTGGCTTTGATATCTCATTAACTATGGGTTTTCCTGAAAATCCAAGGGAAACATTTCTTGAGCCTGAGAGCGGAGCCCCTGGAACTTCGGCGTGACTAATTGTGGTCCTACTTGCCCCTGTATCGATCAAGAACTTTCTGTCTTTCCCTAATACTTGACTATGAACATAGGGACCTTCTTGGTCTACAGGTATCTCGATGAGAGGCAAGCCTACCTCCCTCTCTAGGCTGTTTCATGAATATGACTGGTACTCTGGATACTCAGACTGTGCATACTGGTACATCTGTGATGTAACGTGCTGTGTTGCAGCAATAGGCTGCGGTACTGTAACTATCTGTTGTGCATTCTGTGACTGAGGAATCTGTGAAACTTGTTCTTGTCTAGGTGGACGTGGTCTTTCTTTAGTCTTACCAGTAGCTATATTATGTTTCAGAACTGCACACTCGTTTATAAAATGACCTGGCTGTTTACAATAATTGCAGTTCCCTTTAACGGGAGCCGCAGGATGACTGGCTTGATTCGGACCCCTCTTCTGACTGTCTTGGGGAATAGATTGTGCAACTAGCACTTTCATTTTCGTGTCTTTCATACGTTTTCTCTCGTGTTCTTGCTCTTCTCTGATTCTATTCTGGTGATACTGGAGCATCTGGAGCATCTGGGACGGAGTATTTGCTTGCCAGGTGCTTTCGACTTTCAAAACTCGATTTTTAATTTGTGGACTTGAATTCTCGACTAATTTGGTAACGAAAAGATGAGGGTATGACTCACTACTTGTCTTGAGACCACTGTTAATACTGAAACATTTCTCAAATCTAGAATAAAAATCACTAATATCCTCATCTTGTTTCTGTTTACAGGCTGAGATTGCATCCCAGTCTTCTTTCCTAGTTGTCAATAATCTGGGTAAAACTTGAATCAATAATTCTGGTAATTCTTTACATTTATCTCCAAGACCGGTACCTGGTACTCGCGCCTTGTCTTCAGCTTCTAGAGCTGTCCAATCGATCTTTTTCTCTCCCACCTCCCATTCTTTTTCCTTTAACTTTTCGTACACCCCTGCGGGTAACAGGACCTTTAACATTTTAATGATATCTGGGTAAGTGTATTCTCCCATACGGAGCATGTCTTTTAATTCTCTATGGAACCCTGCTGGATCTTTGTCATGACAGGGAATTAATTTTTTCATTTCTAAGAGTTCCATCTTTGAAATCGGAGTGTATACAAACACTCGTTGCATTACGCCACCCGCCCCTTGGACTGGGTGGACTTCTCGTAACGGATTCTGTCTGTCTATGTAAAACGATTTACTTTCTGGGGGTGAGACATGAACAAAATGCGGGTTCAAAAACGTTCTATATTTGTGGCGCTGTTCTAGAATGACAATAATTAAGTCCGTACCTAGACCTCTCCATTTATACTGGAGTAACTCGTTCAGGATATCGTGTAACGGGCCTGGATCAGAATGTTGACCCTCATACAGAATAATGAGGTGCTGGATCATATACATACCCACCAGTCGTTGCTCGGCTGGGGGCAGTTTCAGAAACATTTGTGCCACTATTTCGTCTGGAAAAGTGGTAGAATCAGTAATCCATCGGACTGCTGATCGGGCTAGTTCTTGTTCATGCATGGTACTTAACTCACTATAACCGACTCGTGATTTCAGAATGTGATCGGTAGCTTGAAATACTTGTTCTAGAGAACCTTGTTCTGGTGCTGGATGATGAAAAACAGACTTGGGTTCTAGGCGTAAATGGCGATCTGGAAATCTGGATTTTCCTACATACGCTATTCTGGCGGGATTCTCGTTCTCTTCCTCTTCAGGATCAGAGATACTTTCTTTCTCGCTTACTTGTGCTGCTTTACGCTGTTCGTGTAACCTTACTATTTCTTTACGAATTTTCTTGTACATACTCTCCATGGCACTGACGGTCTTGTGCTTACCCTCGGCTATATTATCACTCCACCTTGTCAGGATTCTCATTTCGGCGGGATCTTTAGACGGGTAATCTTGTTCTCTTATTAGACAATTGATCAGGAACTTTAATATCATGAGCTGAATCTCGGCTTTCCTTTGAGACATAATCTCGCCAATACTTTCTGGATCATCCCCTGTACGGATGAAACGATATATTCTGTCTAGATCTTCTTTCATATTCGGCAAGGTGACTAGATACTCGGTCACTCTCCTTACACGTAAGGAATATAAAACCATAGTATATTCGCCTGGAACTGGATCATAAACACATTCGTTAAGGGCTTGCCTGATTTCTGTAACAGACTTATTACTTTTAGGAGTACGCTGTGATGCTTGAGCATGTAATTCGAGTGCTGATAAACGCTTGTATGGCGGCGGGGTTTGAGGAGTAGCTCCTCCTGCGGCCCCTAAACTGGAGTCGTCTACTGAGGCTCTACGTCCTGGCAGAGTGGGAAGTGGAACTATAGGCTGGACCGGGGGTACCGTAACAGGTACTCCGGTGTCTGGAGGAACATGAATTACCTGGTTTACAGGGACTGGCGGAGCGCGAACAGGATTGGCATATTCGGGGACTGTGTCGTCCAAATAGGACGAAATAAAAATATCAGCTGCGGTCGGTTTGTGACGTAGCTTGGTCGGAACTAATGGTGGCGGGAAATTACTGGATGCCTCTGGGGTCGCTTTTTGCACACCTTCGGCAAGAAGAGGATACATACCCTTAATAAGGGCATGCCTCTGTCTGTCTGACTGTTCGGCTTTGACTTGTTCACCTATCTCGATTAATTCTCTTTCTTGGGCTCGTTCTTGGGATTCTCTACTTGACTCTGACTTTCTGACTTCCTTTTCCGTTCTTCTATGCGCTTCCTTACGCCATAACTCGATGGCATCTTTCTGTGACTGTCTGGCTTTCTTTTTCCATAATGCTTCTTCTACTCGCATGATACATTCGGCATCCCATGTACCCGATACGGGCCATCTATACTTTTCTTCTAACTGTTTGGTATACTCTACCCATAAATCTAGATACAATATGGCGCTTATGCCATGTTTCTGATACATAAAGTGACCTGGACTGTCCCTAGGCGGAACAGGAACTGCTGCTTCCAGCAGACCCTTTCTGGTTTTTAACTGACGTAACTTTGAAAAGAGCGGCATTCTAAACTTGAATCGGAACACAATACAATACACGAAAAACAATAACAATTGGGAAAACAATTCAGGCATACCACGACATTGGAAATACATTAAACAACATTATAAATAACAGTTCGAACAGAATACTACCTGAAAAAACTGAAAACAGAAACAGAACAGAATTTCTCGAGAACGGAACAGACTAGAGTTACTGGATGCACTGCTAAAACAGTACGGAACATACCGGTCCCATAAAGGAACACATCAAGACCCGTATCCACCTAGGTGAACACTTCGTTTGTGGGCTTGGGTACCACCAACCCACGGACCAGGAGTCAATTTAGACTGACCCTGTCTAGACACTACCCCAGCAATGGTACTCACCGGGCAGCACGGAACGGAAGGCCTCGGACGGGACTGGACTACGACGACGAACTTCGGACTTCGGACTTCAATTACGGGTGGACCTCCGGATACCTCGGACCTTGGACTCTCGGCTTGGGCTCTGGTCGGGACTCGCCGCGTTCCTCCACCGTCTCGTTCGGATGCTGGACCGCCTCCTCCGTCTCCTCCGTGGGCCTGAGGGATACTTGAGCAGAAATATCTGCCACTGCGCAGAAGAGTTCCGTCACGACTGCAGAGGGTCAGGGGGTCGGCGTGGCTTCACCGACGCGTGGGGAAAGGGCAAGTCCCTATTCGGGCGCCATTATGTGGTAAATAAATAAATAATACCCTATTTTTGGATGAATGAATGAATAACAGATAGCTCAATAAATAAGAGTCAAGATTCGAGGTAGTAGGAGTTTCTGCAGGTTTATTACAGCATAAGGGACAGGATCAGGACAACCTGCATAGGAACAGAATGACAGGGCCCAGCAGGACAACTGGGACCCAGCAGGGGAAAAAGAGGCCCAGCAGCTGCTGGGGCTAGGTCTGGGATGAGCGCGCTAACATTTAATAACATAACATTGATATATATACATAGCGCGAACACATAGCATTACATTGCAGTAGGCGTAACAGTGGGTGGAGCAGAAGGCGTGACGCGTAACAGTCGCGAGAGATAACAGTAAAAAGAGGTGTAACTGGGAGTATACATAGACATGTGATGTGAACGTAACAGAATATGTCATGAATGGGCGGAAACATAGGAGGGGGCTACCTAAGGAGCCGGGACCTCTAACCTAATGGTGCGCGAAAACTGGCAATGACGTGTTACTAGGAGAAGCTGGGGGCTACGAACTCTGTGCTAGGAGCAGAGACTAGAGTCTGGAGGGTCGGAGCGACATGTACCTAAACCCTATCTGGTATCTAATGTTTAGGGAACATGTTGATATGAACTAGAAGTCATGAGGGGAGAGGCTAACCTGATTCTAAGACTGGACCATGCATTATTCTACATGTAGTGCATGAAGAATATTAAATGACCATTAAATACAGTATTTCTCTAACGTGGAGCCGAGTAGGCTAGACAATGACGGAAACTATTGATGCAGTTCAGTAGCTTAGGAATGCAGAAGAGGAGGACTGAACTGATAGCTGGAACTATAACATACTTTTGGCAGACTCAGAGGCAGAGCCGGGGTGCACCGGGCACTGCGAGGCAGGAAGTAAGTGAAGGGTCGAGGATACAGGTGGGGGCTGTATCGCTCCTCAGCGAGGCTTTCAGGAGACAGGAGCTGAATCTGTGGTCCGGGCCCTTTTGAGGCCTAGAAACGGGGACTTTATAATGGAATAACGTGCACACTGAGAAACGTGGCAACATTACTTACATAGGCCTGATATTCGTAGTATTCACGAGGACTGGAAACTAGCATACTAGAGGTGGACACAACTGTAATTGCGTCTTTAATCAGAAATGGGGAATAACATATGCATATTGATCATGCACACATAACATATGATGGATGAGGCGTAGGGACACAGAACATGGCAAAATTTACTTTTCCACAATACCCTGCCACACTTAGGGCGAACAAAGCGATACAAAAGGGGATGATGGACGGAGCGTTTGAGCAAATCAAACACTCACCCCCAGTCAACTGATCTGGGTTTAATCCATCACCATTCTTTAGCCCACTCAGCCACCCCATTTCAGACATGGCTATATGCAAATCAGTCTGACGCTGTGCCTCATGGGAACAGTCCAGCCCGAACTGCCAAGCCATGTCTTCCATGGACCGGAAACAAGCATCCTGGGACCGGTTTCGGATTCATAATCCTCATCAGCCAGGCTATCTTGAATCCAGTGGCCAAGTGAGCAAGGGACTCACGTCTGAGCATACCCTGCCACAATTAGGGCGAACAAAGCGATACAAAAGGGGATGATGGACGGAGCGTTTGAGCAAATCAAACACTCCCCCCCAGTCAACTGATCTGGGTTTAATCCATCACCATTCTTTAGCCCACTCAGCCACCCCATTTCAGACGTGGCTATATGCAAATCAGTCTGACCCTGTGCCTCATGGGAACAGTCCAGCCCGAACTGCCAAGCCATGTCTTCCATGGACCGGAAACAAGCATCCTGGGACCGGTTTCGGATTCATAATCCTCATCAGCCAGGCTATCTTGAATCCAGTGGCCAAGTGAGCAAGGGACTCACGCCTGAGCATACCCTGCCACACTTAGGGCGAACAAAGCGATACAAAAGGGGATGATGGACGGAGCGTTTGAGCAAATCAAACACTCACCCCCAGTCAACTGATCTGGGTTTAATCCATCACCATTCTTTAGCCCACTCAGCCACCCCATTTCAGACATGGCTATATGCAAATCAGTCTGACCCTGTGCCTCATGGGAACAGTCCAGCCCGAACTGCCAAGCCATGTCTTCAATGGACCGGAAACAAGCATCCTGGGACCGGTTTCGGATTCATAATCCTCATCAGCCAGGCTACCTTGAATCCAGTGGCCAATGAGCAAGGGACTCACGTCTGAGCATACCCTGCCACACTTAGGGTGAACAAAGCGATACAAAAGGGGATGATGGACGGAGCGTTTGAGCAAATCAAACACTCACCCCCAGTCAACTGATCTGGGTTTAATCCATCACCATTCTTTAGCCCACTCAGCCACCCCATTTCAGACATGGCTATATGCAAATCAGTCTGACCCTGTGCCTCATGGGAACAGTCCAGCCCGAACTGCCAAGCCATGTCTTCCATGGACCGGAAACAAGCATCCTGGGACCGGTTTCGGATTCATAATCCTCATCAGCCAGGCTATCTTGAATCCAGTGGCCAAGTGAGCAAGGGACTCACGTCTGAGCATACCCTGCCACACTTAGGGCGAACAAAGCGATACAAAAGGGGATGATGGACGGAGCGTTTGAGCAAATCAAACACTCACCCCCAGTCAACTGATCTGGGTTTAATCCATCACCATTCTTTAGCCCACTCAGCCACCCCATTTCAGACATGGCTATATGCAAATCAGTCTGACCCTGTGCCTCATGGGAACAGTCCAGCCCGAACTGCCAAGCCATGTCTTCCATGGACCGGAAACAAGCATCCTGGGACCGGTTTCGGATTCATAATCCTCATCAGCCAGGCTATCTTGAATCCAGTGGCCAAGAGAGCAAGGGACTCACGTCTGAGCATACCCTGCCACACTTAGGGCAAACAAAGCGATACAAAAGGGGATGATGGACGGAGCGTTTGAGCAGGGTATGCTCAGACGTGAGTCCCTTGCTCACTTTGCCACTGGATTCAAGCAAGCCGGGCTGAAGACGGCTGGAATGGAATATCTGTCCATCGCCCTCACTCTATCTATCTATCAATCCATCTATCTATCTATCTATCTATCGCCCTCACTCTATCTATCTATCTATCTATCGCCCTCACTCTATCTATCGCCCTCACTCTATCTATCTATCTATCTATCGCCCTCTATCTATCTATCTATCTATCTATCTATCTATCTATCTAGCTATCTATATGTCTATCTATTTATCTATCTATCTACCTATCTCATTCTGTCTATCAACCTCACTCTGTCTATCTATCTATTGCCCTCACTCTATCTATCTATTGCCCTCACTCTATCTATCTATCGCCCTCACTCTATCTATCTATCACCATAACTCTATCTATCTATCGCCCTCACTCTATCTATCGCCCTCACTCTATCTATCTATCTATCTATCTATCTATCTATCTATCTATCTATCTATCTATCTATCTATCTATCTATCTATCTATCTATCTATCTATTGCCCTTACACTATCTATCTATCTATCTATCTATCTATCTATCTATCTATCTATCTATCTATCTATCTATCTATCTATCTATCTATCTATCTATCTATCTATCTATCTATCTATCTATCGCCCTCACTCTATCTATCGCCCTCACTCTATCTATCTATCTATCTATCTATCTATCTATCTATCTATCTATCTATCTATCTATCTATCTATCTATCTATCTATCTATCTATCTATCTATCTATCTATCTATCTATCTATCTATCTATCTATCACCCTCACTCTATCTATCTATCTATCTATCTATCTATCTATCTATCTATCTATCTATCTATCTATCTATCTATCTATCTATCTATCTATCTATCTATCTATCTATCTATCTATCTATCTATCTATCTATCTATCTATCTATCTATGTATCTAACTAGCTATCTATCGCCCTCACTCTATCTATCTATCGCCCTCACTCTATCTATCTTTCTATCTATCTCCCTCACTCTGTCTGTCTATCTATCGCACTCACTCTATCTATCTATCTGTCTATCTATCCCCCTCACTCTATCTGTCTATCTATCTATCACCCTCACTCTATCTATCTATCTATCTATCTATCTATCTATCTATCTATCTATCTATCTATCTATCTATCTATCTATCTATCTATCAATCTATCTATCTCTCTATCCATCGCCCTCACTCTATCGCCCTCATTCTATCTATCTATCGCCCTCACTCTATTTATCTATCGCCCTCCTCTATCTATCGCCCTCCCTCTATCTATCTATCGCCCTTTCTCTATCTATCTATCGCACTCACTCTATCTATCTATTGCATCACCACAGCATCAATCAGCACAACCCAGCATCACTCAGGGGCACCACAACATCACTATGCGCCACCACTGCATCACTGAACGCCACAGCATCACTTGTCGCCACCACAACATCACTCGGCGCCACCACAGCATCTATCTGTGCAACCATTCAACAACAACTGGCTCAAATATGTTCTCTCAATGTTTCAAGCTTTATTACAAATGTCACAAAAAGATGTTACTATTTCACTTCTGTTCTTGGATTTTCGTCACAATAAAATACACTGAACATAATCTTAACAAAAATGATTTACAAAAGTTTAAGCTATTGCCATTATAAATTACAATAACTTTTATTTCAGTATTAATTATTTAAAAAAATGAAAAGCCATTGTTATTTGTAATATCAATACATCTAAGTCAAGTAAGTACAACACATATTGCATTACAAATGCTTTAGGTGTCACATTTGCGAAAAGTTAAAACTATTGGCATTGTAAAAGACAAAGCTATTAATTTAGCTATTTTCAAAACCAACACATAAATAAAAAATTTGTCATTTACAATACCAATAGCTCAAACTGTCCTAATGCGAGACCTATTGCATTGCAAATGCTTGTTTTTCTTCTTGGTGCGTGGTATGTGTGTCACTATTTCCTTGGAGTGTTTTCTTTTCCCAGGTGTTGTGTTTCTCCATTTTTGTTTATCATGTAACATGATGAGCCCTGCATTGTGCATACTGCACAATGAGGGGTTATTTAAGGACTGGCGGGCTGCACTTGGTTTCTCTATGGCAGTGGAGGGACATACTCCACTACCCTGATGGGCTACAGCCCGTTGTCTTTAGATATGCTCAGCCGCCTGGCAGAGATCTTTTTGCCACAGTAGCTCCTGAGAAGCCACTGAAAGTTTGCGGAGTTGCAGTGTTTCAAACCAATCTTTTTTTGTTTTTCAAAAACAAACTCCCAAACAAACAAAACAAAACTCATGGCCCTGACACCCTAGGCTTTTCTACGAGTGTGAGGGGTTTCTTTTTGTTTTTTCTGTTCAGTACCACCAACTTCTAATAATTACATCAGAACGTCTGCACAAAACAGGTACTTATTCCGACAGCCTAAAGTCCTACAGTCCTTCGGTCTAAGATTTCCACTGGCAGAGCCAGCAAGGTCAGTGGTGATCGAAACATGATGGTCAGCCTGATTCTGAATAGAGTGAGCTGACTATCAGTTTGGAGGGTGGTCTACTCCGCCAAGTTTGTCAAGGAGTAGCCTGTGCACCAACCTCCTGAGTTGCCTTGCGGTGTTCGGGTGTCTTTAGGAAGTGAATGGCCGGGATGTTCATTACAGGATGACTCAGAGCTCTGGAGTTAAGACTGAATGCACTGCGAAGTTTTGGCTGTGCCTGTCACTGGGTCATAAAGATATTCTTACTACAAGCTCATTCAATCCTTGGACTCTCTGCAGAGCGCACATACTGATGGTCATGTATATGCCAATTGTAATTATAATTCTATGGGGAAGTGTGTGGAGGAATTATAGAGCTTTTGAAATGTAGAAAGCACCAGGAGAAACATTTTCTAGGGGGAGAGCTCCCCATCAGCCCCCTTTGCGGAAAGCTGCCTTGTTTGCTTTGCTTGCGCACTGCAGTTTAACTTTGGAATTCGGCAGAGGGCATACTAGTAAGGGAAAGTGGGTGATGCCAGTGGGTGGCATCCTCCTAAACAAAAATGTGCCCATATGTACTTATTTTTTGTTTTACAAATTAAGCACTGCCAGTGAGTATACCTTCTGTTAGATATCCTCTGGGCTCATTCGTGGTGGAAGTGGTGAACGTTCCTCTAAGGCAGCCCGGTCGGTAGTGGGAGTACCTGCCGGGCGGTGATGTGGGGAGGGGGAGGGGCAGGATGGGGGGTAGTAAACTATGGATTATGGAGGTTTACAGGTAATAAAACAAATTTCGTTGCGCTCACTGCATCTCATTTGGGGATGCAGTGCACGCAACAAAATTCATTTAATTTATTTATAGGTTTACTTACCTGTAATCCTCCGTAATCCATAGTTTACTACCCACCACCCTGCCCCTCCCCCTCCCCACGTCACCGACCGGCAGGTACTCCCACTACCGACCGTGGCTGCTCTAAGGTGGGTGCAGGTCTGTAGCTTTGGGGGTGGGGGGTTTGGGTGTTACACCCCCCTATTAAATGTATTTTCTGATAAATCGTTGGTGACAGATTTCAGTTCAGTTTATTATTTATTGTTATTACAAACCATCACAATACAAGTTAGATACATATAAAATAAATCCTTTTTAAACTGATCAGTTTTCTTAAAAACATTGATTAATATTGGTGCAACACAAGAATATTTCGGACTTAAAAAATAGAACGTTATAACATTCATTTGATTCATGATTATGGGTACACTTCACAGTTGTGATAATGTAGCATATGTGTCTATAAATGATTCACAAGCTCCAAATATCAACATCCTGCGACTGTTTTATCATCAGCTTATGCTCCTATGACTGGAGAAGTTCCTTATGCTGTTGTAGGCTACTTGTAATTCTATTTTACAGCTTTGTTATGAAATTGTAAAAACTTCAGAAGTTTACATTTTAACTGAGGATCTGTGGAATCCAGACTTCTCATGATGGCTGTTCTACACATTCGAATCCCTCTCTCGTTAAATAAGCGCTTTAAAAGTGCATGGTGGACATTGTTCAGTTTGGGACATTTGCAGACCAGTGCACAAAATCCTCGTCTGGGGCATCGCATAGTCTGCACGTTTTTGGTCCTTTATAACGCCATACTGGTTTGTCTGACATAGACGGTAGATCACCTAAGCGCATGGCCAATAGTTTTTTCTTAAAATACACTGGATAGGTTATATGTAGATAAGTTGCCGGTTGCAATGTGACATATGTTTGAATTGCCATCCATGCATGGGCTCGCCGTGAAAATGTACTTTTATCATCGACTAGCGAATGTATTTTTGCTGCTTTATTCATGGCTTGACAAAAGGTAGGATGCGACAAATTCAAGTCACTTCTTCCTGATTTGATCACATTTTCAACTCTTGTTAGCGTACATGATGTGTTATCTGAAGTGGGTACAAACTCATAATATAGCAATGATTTAATCCTGGAAATTGATTCAGTTTTAATAGATTTATTAGTTTTATCAATTTTATTTACTCGTAGCTGTTCTTCATCAATGAAAAGTTTTTTCAGATACACTACCCAATCTTGTTCTGTAACATTTGATGATACTGTTACTTTGTTATTCTCATTTAAGCCGTTTATTGTTTTCCAAAAAGCTTTGGTATTTGATTGTTTGCAGTTATAGATCAACTTTGCCCGGAACTCGTCTATTATTTTTCTTTTTTCTTGCCAAACATGTCTCTTAAATTCCTTCTTCAGTTGTTTTAACTTACCCCATGCTTCTGATTGGTTACCTCGTTTTTTACTTTCCTTATTTCTCTTCTCAGTTCTTTTTTTAACTCTTTAATTTTCTGGTATGATGGGTGAATATAGCTGTTGGTCTGTCTCGATATTGAATTTGATTTCTGGTTCGGTATTTCAATCACAAATTTAGTCCAGTCGTTTAATACGGTAGAAGATAACGCTATACTACCCTCCAATATTGTTTTGGCTTTGCCTGCGAGTTCCGGCAAGTTGATGAGATGACCAATTCACTCGTTTATGAGCGGTTACTGCACTTCCCTCGTCGATTGTTTGAACAGACTGATATCTGTCTGGGTGTATATTTATTGCTATTTGCTGGATTGAGTGGTCTCTCTCTCTCTGCTTAAAAGTACCTAATTGCTGAATTAGTGGCAGGGAAAGAATAGTATAGTGAATTACGGACACAGACGTCGGTCCATAATATGTTAAACTTGGAGGACTATCATCCAGTGATCTCCCATTAATTACTCTCAAACCAAAATGTTCTAGAGTGGTGACCAGTTGGTTTCAGTCGGGTACGGTGAGGTGTCTGTCGGATTTCACCAGGAATTTTCACACACACAGACAAAAATGCACCCACACTCTCTCACTCTCTGTTTTGAAAGTTTTCAAAAAGATTGGTTATTTTTCAGAATATCGTATTTTCTCTCACTTTGTACTCCTACCAATCCGCATTCCTCTCCCTTTTCACTGTCCCTTAGGCCCCTCTCATACACCCTGCTTGTCATACAATTTATTTTAACATTTTATGTTGCGGTGATTGTTAGAAAATCTGAACCCCCTTTCCCCCCCCAAAAAAAAGTTACTGACCAAGCTACGCCCCTGGGTGGTTCATCTGTATAATTTCCTTTTAATCACAGCCACCAGATTATCAGATTCTACCAGCGATTTCAATCGATTGATCTAGAGGGGTACCCAATATGTCATAGGCCCTTGTGCAAGGTGGAAAGTGGGGCCCCGGGCTGATGTTTGAATTATAAAATACAGCAGTAATCAGGGTTCAGTGGGCCCCCTGAGACCTCAGGTCCCCGGTGCCACTGCACCTGCTGCACCGATGATTTAAGGGCGGCGAAAGGGGCTTGCAAATAAGCCCCATAATTCTTTCAACAATCTTCCAAAGGGTTCCCCTACCCTCGCAAGGCGTGTCTTTAAATACTTTCTCCAAGAATGCGTCATCACGTAAACCACAACAGCCTTTCTTGGAATCCTTTCGCCAAGAATGCGTCATCATGTAAACTACGCCTGGGCTGCATACGATTTGACCTTGTTATGTTAGACAAAAATCAGTGCAGCGGGCTCAGCCGCACCCTGACCAAACACAGGTCTCCAAATACAGAGCCGAGAGGGATTAACTTCAGACGGTGGAGCCCGTGGAGTTCCCCTCTCTGCAGCCTCCCAGAGCCCCTCCCCCCGCACCCCGCGCGCCACTTCTCCTACATCATCTATTGACTCAGTAATCAGCAGCGGAAAACTGATATAAAAGAGACGCGTTCTTTACACGGAGCGCACCTTTGTTTCAAGTTTACTTAGCAGAGGCCGTGACGACAGAAGCGTTATTCAAGGGTGGGCGTGGCTTAATTCTGTTTAAAGTAGTGATACATCGGAATTATCTTCTCCCCAGCCGAACAGATGTCCTTAAAGAACTGAAACATGACCCAACTAAGCATGTACACAAAAGAATGTGGGGCTTTTACCTCAGCCTTTCAAATGTTTGTACAAAGGATATCTGGTACTGGAATACAATCTCTGCTGCCTCGGGGACTCTTGTCTAAACAGGGCAGATATAATGTATGCAATATATTTGACCTACTTATGAGCAAGCAACGAAAACCGGCAGCGCACGAGTTAGTTTCGCCCACTCTGTGTCTGTGGAGAGATGCATGGGCCCCCAGCGCCGGGATACCTCTGAAAGGGCGAGATTTTGATCGATACCTTATATCTATTGATCCAAACCTCGATCTGGTCGACTGAACCTTTGTTGCCTGTCTGTGAGGAAAGAAAGTGCACCTATTTCCAAGTTAGTTCACCCAATAAAGGACTCTGCTCCCAAAGATCACAAACAACTTCTAGCTTTCAAAAGTTTATTGTAAGGATATGATAAGCTGCAAATACAGGCATCTCAGAATGAGATTCACAAGATACACAGGTCCAATTACATACATGTGCTCTCGGAAAGCCCTCAGACGAGCAACGGAAATCACTAACACAAGTTCTAAGAATAATAAAGCTATCAGCATTGATGCATATCTCTCCTTCATTTAGGTTGGAGGAAAACGCACAGGTTAGGCTGTCCCTACCCTGCTCTAGATGGTATCCCTACTTAACCAAGTCCCAACCTAACAAAGGTGTCAGCAGTGAATGACCCCCAAGGGAAGTCACTCACTCTAAGTCTCTTGGTGAAAACCTATAGTTCTCCAGTCATGACCCCTCTCTGCCTACCCATCCGCTCTCTAAAGGGTCCTCAGGTATCTGCTCTAACTCCACCCAGGGGTGCTGTCCCTAATACAAAACAGTCAACAACATTTGAGACGCCCCTTGCGAGACGCCCCTCACGTGGTATAACTTCTGGCTTTTTCCATGATGCTTTGTATTGGGCCTCATACGTTAGAGTTGACCTTGCTTCTCAGACTCTTCTCCGGCCCGCTGATACCCCTTAAACATTCCAGAACCCTCCTCCATGTCTGGGCCGTCTACTGAACAGACCTCTATTCATTCATTTATAATTGGATCCCCCCTCTTCCTTTGCAGACAGATATCTGCAGCCAAGAACCCAACTCTCATAGACTTCCAAAAGAAAGGCTTGCAACATTTCTCAGCCCAGACATGTACGTATAAATCAATGTTAAAACATTTCAGGCCTACAATATTTTTCATCATGATTATAGCATTCAACTTCTTCATTAATTAAAGCATGTTAATATTCTTATTCTATTATTCAGTAAACATCTCTATAAATCATGGCCCATTTAATGCAATGACCAAAACATTAATACAATCTGTGTCGTGAAAAGAAACACCTTCCCTTTTAGCTCTGGCCCTGAGGCCTACCACATTCTGCGTTTAACCGCATACCATCTTATGTTTTAACAGCTACACGACATGGATTCAGAAATAATCACATCTACTAAAATCATATAATGTCACACATTTCTGTATTAGTTCCACTTCTACTTAAATCTCTACATTAGCTATACATTCAGAATATAATTGCAGATACTATTAGCACTCATGGCATTTCTCCTCATGATTTGTGCTTACTACTGGTAAGTGTGATGTACTCATACATTTAAGTCAGTTTGCGCTCTCTCAGTTCCCCCCTTTGATGACCTCTCGGGGTCATCACTAACATTTAGACTGCAGTTATTGCTGGCATTCTCTGCGCTTCCAGAGCCCTCAGACTCCTGTACTGATTATCTTGTATGGCAGCCAATCTCTGCAGCTGTTCTCTTTGGGCCCTTTCTGACCTTCTTGCTCTGTACCATTTGAATACCCTCACCAATCCCCACAATATAATCCCACAGATCAATATTATGATGATAGGTTTTAGTATATACCAAACAAAGCTTTTGCCTAAGGTGGAAATCCACCCTCCAACTTCACTCATTCCGTGGCCCACCTTTTCCCAGACATTTTCTCTACTCAAGTCTTCGATCTCCTTGTGAATATTAGTTATGTTCTTAATAACTTTCTCAAGGGGCTTCGAATTGTCTGGAATGTAAGTGCAACATTCCTGGACCTTCAAAGCCTTACAGACTCCGCCCTCTTTTGCTAGTAGGACATCTAACGCAAGACGGTTTTGAAGAACCATAGCCCTTATCGATTGCATCTCTCCTTCTACCAGCATTAAGGACTGAGCAGTGCTGGCAGACAACCTGTCGACAACTGTTGCCAGCCGTCTAATTTTAACATCATTAAGGATTACTCCCAAAAGAGGGAACATAGCTCCAAAGACATCTCCAACCATTTCTGCATCTCCTACATCTCTCCTTCCCCTCGAAGATGTCTTGCCCTCAATGATCACTAAGTCTGGTGCATGATATATTTTGGGGAAGACAATTGCTAGGTAACATGATCCATACCAGTTATCAGGTAGTCTCACGTAGGCATTTCTTCCACATACAAAATACACATTTGGAATCACTTGCATTCCCTTCAGGAAATCCTTAGTATAGTACTCTAGATTGAAAGCATGTTCACAGTCAACTTCTCCCACGTATACATTTTCATAATACGTTTTGGCTCGGTGAAGACATAGCTTTCCCCTCTGCGTCTTATCTAAAGCTATTGGACCACTACTACCCTTTCTCTTGTGTGCCTTCTCTTCCTCGGTCCAATCTGTTTTCCATTGTCCTGATTTTTTCAAAATCTTTTGTCTTCTGTAACGATCATCCACCTGCCCTATGAACTTCTTCTCGACTTCTGACACTTTGCATGTCAGGTTATTTCTACGGGCATGTGAAGTATCTAAGGTAATCCAAGGAATGAAGAACTTGGCCAATCTGTCTTCACTCTTCCAGTAGTCCCATTTGTTCATCTGCTTATAATTTGGGACTTCTGGCAACACTGAATCATAATTGGAGAAATAGTATTCGAAACTATCTCTCTCATAAAATATACTAAGCAATAAGCTACATGTAATGCCATATGTCAGCGGGAGGTGATGATATCGAATTCCCTCATCTACAGACGCCGGCAACTGCATGCAGACGTAGCAATCCTTAACCTCCATGGCATCCACGTATTCATATAAGAGTTTAGCATAAGCATTTGACCTAAAGTCTCCTTGGGACTCATCTACGTGTAACCTGCGGGCTTCTGCAGCTAATAACGCTTTCTCTTGAGTGTTTTCCCTTTTCTCACCAGCAACAGTAGGTGTAAGCGTTTCTACAGATTTCACATCAGTTACCTTTGCCTCTTCCTCATGTCCCTTTACATAAGAAATTGTTACCACTAAAGCTATTAATATTATCACTCCTACTATTAGTGTACCTATTATACATTTAGCCCTGCGGTTCTGGGTGCCGGCCTCCATTTCGTCAGACAATATGGCTCTCTCTTATCTTAGCAAAAAGTTCTTTTCCTCTCGTTCCTTTACAGTCTCTTTTAATCCTTTTGTCTTTAGAATCCACACAACTGGAAGCTGACAACCTTCTTCGCAAAAGTTCTTTAACAGTTCAATAAAGACAACCCTAGCCCTTCTCCATCAACTCAAGGGAAGTTCCCTAAAATTCTCTGCTTCCTGGGCGCTAGGTAATCTTCTTTTTCTGCTTGTTTTATTTACAAAGTCCTTTAACAGTCTACTATTAGGTTTGTACCTGTAGCTTCAATAGCATAGTTCAGTATTTCCAAACGAAGATTGTGCTCTTCATGTGCTGTTATCGTTGTACCAAAGTCGGGGAATTGCAATTCTGAAAGGAACATGTGTTTTAACTTGCTGAGGCGGGGAGGTCTGGGGATCATGAATGTTAGTGACCCTTCTTGTTCGACACCGGGTACCAACATTCGTATTTCCACGGTGATAATGGGCTCAGAACTGGACACCACCACCGCTCGGATCCTCCCTGTCTCCGGTTTCACAGACATTTGTCGCCAGATATGTCCACTCAGGTGTGGAGTATCTTCTGTTAGGCACACGCACTCTTCTTGACCTTCTTCGGTCGGGTGCTTCAGCGCCCTGAGCACCTTCTTCTGGGTCTGAGTCTTCTGATATCGGAGGAAGGGTTACCTCTGGAGTTGACCCCAGGCTAGAGCTCCTTCTTTGCGGCCAATTAGCTTCTCCACGTGCCCTTCTACTCCTTCTCCTTCTTGTCTGTTCTCGCTCTCTCTCAGACCTGTCAGGGTCTGACTCGTACTCCCAGCTACTTTCTCCTTCTGTAGCGTCTTCCGTTTCGCTGTTGTACTGACCGTCCTCAGCTTGGTCAGACTCGTCCCCTGCTTCCGCTGGCACCTCTACAGCTTGGCTAGCCCCCTCTATGGCTTCTCGGTCCTCTGCTGGACGTCTATCCGAGAGAGGAGCTGTTTCTTCCAGAGGTGCTGGAACCCTTCGCGTATGTGACGCGTGGATCCAATTGGGCAGGCCTCCCACCTTCACAGCTGTGTTCGTGATCAGGATGATCTGGAAGGGCCCACGCCAACGAACATCCAGACAGCTTCTTCTCACGTGTTTTTTCACCAAGACCCAGTCCCCAGGGTACAGGTCATGGCACGGGCCCTGGCACGCTGGAACCTCGGCAGCCTGCACCTGAAGGGACACAGAACGAATGGCGTCAGACAGCCCCTTACAATAGTCCAGGATCATATCATCTGTGATATTTAACAGTGCAGTAGCTGGGACAGATGGCAGCCTCATTGCTCTCCCCATTAACACCTCATGTGGTGATAACCCCGTTCTTCTGTCTGGGGTACTACGAAGGCTCATGAGAACCAATGGCAGGGCATCAGGCCAACTCAGGGTCGTTGAGGAACAAACTTTGGCTATTCTGGCCTTGATAGTGCCATTGATCTGCTCCACAATTTCTGAGGCTTCTGGTCGGTAACTGCAATGCAACTTCTGATCGATATTTAGCGCTACACAAATCATCTTCACAAGCTCGCTGTTAAAATGTGTTCCCCTATCTGATTCCAAAAAGGCCGGCACCCCGAAGCGAGGAATGAGTTCCCTGAGCAGTAACTTGGCCACTGTGAGGGTGTCGCACCTACGTGTAGGGTATGCCTCAACCCATCTGGAGAACACACAAACAACCACCAGGACATAGCGGAGGCGGTTGCACCTTGGCATTTCAATGAAATCTATCTGCATTCGATTGAATGGACCTCCAGACCTTCCTATGTGACTTAGTGCAACTGGTGTTCTTTTTCCTACGTTCAGCTGCTGACAGGTCACACAACGCTGGCACACTGCTTCTGCTGCTATTCTGAACTTAGGATTGTACCAAGTTTGTCTAAACACTCTCAGCATAGCATCTCTCCCTAAGTGTACGGGACCATGTATGAGTCTAGCCATTGGACTCACCATCTCATTGGGCAACACTGCTCTGCCGTCTGCTGAGACCCAAAAATGGGACTCACCCATTACACATCCTGCCTTTTCCCATGTTTCTTTTTCAGAATTAGGAGCATTTTCTTGCATGTTTGACAGTTCATCCCAAGTATCAACAGTTTCCAGTATCATGGCTAATTCAGTTCTTACATTTATTCCACCCACTTCCACCTCTGTGAAAGAGTACCCTTGCTCTGCGCAATACCGCGCAACTTCATCAGCATATCTATTGCCTTTCGAAACAAAGTCCTCATTTCTGGTATGTGCGGTGCACTTTACAACTGCGATACTTGCTGGGCATTGCAACGCCTCTAACAACAGGCGCACAAACTCTCCATTGCGAATGGGAGAGCCTGAAGAGGTCATGAAGCCTCTTTGAGACCATAACTGCCCGTAATCATGAACTACCCCATAACCATATTGGCTGTCGGTGTATATGGTGACTCGAATTTGATTGCTTGCCAAGCAAGCACGTGTCAGGGCAATAATCTCGGCTACCTGAGCGGAGTGTACTCCTTCCAGGCACCCAGCTTCCACAACTCCAGTAATTGTACAAACAGCATAAGCTGCTCTCAACTGCCCAACTTCGTCTCTTACACATGAGCCATCGACAAAGAAAATTTCATCTGGGTCAGTCAGTGGCTCATCTACGATGTCGGGTCTGGGTTTGGTGCATAGTTCAGTCACATCAAGGCAGTCATGGTCTGTACATTCATCATCATCCTCAATATCATTTGGAAGTGGCATCAAGGTGGCAGGGTTCAAAACAGAGCATCTCTTGAGGGTCACATTCTCTGCAGCAAGAATAACTTGCTCATAGCGCGTGAGCCTGCTATTGGTCAGATGCTGTGTTTTGGTCCTGGTCATCAACAGTTCAACAGAATGGGGCACGCACACCTCTAACGGGTGCCCCATGACGATATTTTCACATCTCTCAATGCTGACACCCGTTGCAGCAACGGATTTGAGACATCCGGGCAACGCTGCGGCTACTGGGTCTAAAGTAGCCGAGAAATAAGCAACTGGTCTACGGGCATTCCCATGGATTTGGACTAACACAGACAACGCGCACCCTTCTCTCTCACAACAATAAAGAAAAAATTGTTTATTGTAATCAGGCATTCCCAATGCCGGAGCACGACACAGGTCCTCTCGCAGCTGTAAGAACGCCATCAAACAGTCTTTGTCCCATGGTACCGGATCACTCACCTCTTTGTGCGTCAGTTTTTGCAAGGGCTTTGCTTTCAGTGAAAAGTTCACGATCCACTGTCGGCAATAACCCACCATCCCTAGGAACATCCTGACCTCTCTCTGTGTCTTAGGCGCATTCATTTTCATGATCGCCTCTATCCTGTCTGGTGACACCTTTCGTTTGCCTTTCTCTATTCTGTGTCCCAAGTACTGCACTTCTGTCAGGCAGTACTGCAATTTTCCCGGGGACACCTTGTGCCCATTGGCAGCTAGGTGATTTAACAAAGCAATGGAGTCCTCCCTGCAAGCTTCTTCTGTTACTGACGCCACAAGGAGGTCGTCTATGTACTGGACCAGAACTGACTTCTGGGGCAGCACTAGACTTTCAAGATTTTTCTTCAAAAGCTGGTTAAAGATCGATGGGCTCTCTGTATACCCCTGAGGGATACGACACCATGTTAGGACGCGATTTTCCAGCTTAAATGCGAAAAGAAAATGGCTTTCTTCGTCCAGAGGGATCGAAAAGAAAGCCTGACAAAGATCGATCACAGTGAACCACTCAGCTTGGAATGGAATCTGAAACAGTATCACTGATGGATTCGGTACCACTGGACAACATGAAACGACTATGTTATTAATCTTTCGAAGGTCCTGCACTATCCGAAATTTCCCATTTGGTTTCTGCAGACCCATAATCGGGGAGTTGCATGGACTACCCACGATTTCTTTCAATATTTCCTGTTTAATCATGGACTCGATCACGGGTTTTATGCCTGCAATCGTTTCTGGAGTCAATTTATATTGGGGTGTTCTTGGGAACTCAGCATGCGGTTTCACTACAATTTTCACTGGGTCCACCCCTTTGACCAATCCAATCTCTTCCCCAGTGAAATCCCATACTTCTGGTGCCACTGTCTCTCTCAAGTCCCAGGGGAGCTCATCTACTGTCAAAGTAGGGTACAGCTCCACGCATATTCTTGAGTTTGCAACTTTGAAATCTGCGTCATCATCATTGGTCAATACCTCCACTCCCTGAGGTGTACAGTATATAGTACAATTCAATTTACACAACAGGTCTCTTCCTAGCAGACACACAGGACTTGAATCGCAAACCACAAACTGGTGCTCATCGCTGTACTTCCCTATTTTCACCTGTACCGGTTCTGTCAATTGGCTGGTTATTCTCCTGTTTGCGACCCCTACCACCTGTATGGTCTCTCCAGACATGGGCAGGTCTGGAACTGCAGCTGATCTGATCGTGGATCTAGTGGCTCCTGTGTCCACCAGAAATGTCGTAGGGCACCCTGCTACTTCTGCTTCCACATAGGGTCCCCTTTGGTCCACCTCCAAGGCTGCCCCGAGGGTGCAGTCTTCTCTTTCCACTCTCTGTCCGGTTAATGGGTCCACATAATAGCACTCTTCCCCTTCTACAAACAGTGGCATTTGTCTATAGGTCTTACCCATAGTCCCTACTCGAGGAGGTTGCGGAAACTGGGCTCGGGGAGGAGCCCCCCCCCCTTTGAGCACCTTTCCTTGGTATGGCGTTCCCCCTCTTGTAGGTGCGCTCTGGACCTCTTCCTCCTCTATCTCTTGCTCTCCTATCTCTACATTGTAGGGACACTCGCGTTTCCAATGCCCCACCTCGTTACACTGGTGGCACCTAGTCGTTTTCTTCAAGGCAGCTATATCTATTCTGGGTCTAAAGGTGGAACTCTCCTCATTGCCCTTGTTCTGACTGTACTGCTTCTTTCCTCCTGTACCTGTTCCTTGCTGCTGTTGCTGTTGTCCCCCCTTCCCTGCTGCCTGCATCTGTACCACCATCAACTTTTCTTTTAGTTTCTTAGCCTTAGAGTCTATCTCATCACAGCAGTACCTGGCATATCTCAGTATTTCATCTAGGGGTTTAGTTTGCCAACAAATCGAGTGTTGCTGAATCATTAAACTAATATCCGGTCTCAGTCCCAGGACGAACTTGGACACAAATTGCCCTATGTCTTTTGGATCCATTACATCCAAGCCGCTATACTGTTTAAACGCCTTCAGCAATCTCTCGTAATATTCGTGAACTGTCTCTTTGGGTTCCTGTCTTGTTCGGTCTATTCTGACCCAATCTATGTCTTGCATTGGCACTTTCTCTTTCAGCCAAGTCATCACTCTCTCGAATTTTGCCATCACAATCTCGGACGGCCCATTAGTCTTAGCATCTCTCTCTGGCTCCGTTATGGGCCACTCAGCGCTAACCTTGCATGCTGTCCACAGATCGCCTGGTACTACAATGTCAAACAGCGTGTTCAGATCTATCCATAGGACCTTTGAGATTTTTACAAATCTCTCCACTTGCTTGTACCACTCCACTGGGTTTTCACGTAATTTGGGGAAGGAGGTGGTAAAAGCAGCTAAATCTCCCCTACTCCAAGGGACATGTACATAGTTCCCATTTGCGACTTCACGCAAAGGGTAAGCTTCTATTCCCTGCTGTCCTGGTGTCATACCAAGCGTGCTTCTCCTGCCGGTCCCTTTCTTGGACCACCTCTCTTCCCACTTATCTAGTGCCCTCCATGTCCTTATTCCAGCGATCAGTTCCCTTATGTGCGTTTTCAGCCCAATCGTTCTCCTCTCATCTAGGTCTCGATCTGTATAATGTAGCCTGTGGTTACCCTGTAATGCTTTGGTTCTTGACAAGTCCACCATATATTTGCCTGCTAGTTCGACTAACTTCTCATGGACTGCTCTCGCTTTTCGAGTAATATCCTTTGCCATATACAGTATTTCATCCTGTTCATACATTTCCATTCTTTCTAAAGGCAGGGTACCATCTACCATGTCATCCAGGTCTGACCTTAAACTGGCGACATCGAGTCTCTTGGCTTTTATCTCAGCTCGCAATATGTCTTTCGAAGGGGGCTCATTGGTCTCCCTACCATCCCAACTTCGAGCTCTACGTTTGGGCTCGGGAGAGTTAATGGGTGCCCTCCCTTGCTCCCATCTCTCCAGGTCCCATGCTCGGCCATCCGATCTTGGAAGGTGATGGAACACGGGCCTGTTACCCCCACTCTTTCTCTGCCCACTCTCTTCTTCTTCTCTCCTTTCACCGTGCGCCTCTCTGTTATTTTCCCTCCGGTCGCTACTCTCCCTTTGCCTAGTATCGCTCAGTATCTGATACTCTCCTTCCTGGTTCCCCATATTCCCTGGGCTGCGCTCATTCCCGTCATCACAGGGACTATGGTGCAACCTCTCACAGCTCCCATTCTGTTCTCTGGTGCCGGGCACACAGTGTGGACACTTAAAGCTGTTTCTGTACTCTTGCGCTCTCCTCTCCCCTTCACTGAGTATTGGGCGCGCCACCCTCCCATTCCCGGGGCCCCCGTTTTCCAGGTCTGTTCTATCTCCTCTCCGGGCCCAATGGGTGACTCCCCTACTATCTCTCTCTCTACAGTCCCACTCCGGGCTGCTCTCCCCAGCCCCGCAGTGAGTCCGAGCTCGGCTGTCCTGGCTTTCCCTTTCAGCTTCCGCAGCTATGATGCACTTTTGAGCCTTCACTGCCTCATCCCACTGCTTCATGTACTCATTCAGCTCTTGAAAGGATTTTCGTCCAGATCCCCTCAGATCCACTGGCCATCTAGGGCCCCCAGGATCTCCTCCTGGGTCCCCTGCTGTATGCATCGGGGTGCTCCACTCTCTGGGTATCGGCATCTGACTTGGGGAATTGATCGTATCGTTCCTTCTTGCCTTCTCTGCTCTTTCTCTGTCCTTCCGTACCCGTTCTTCCCCTCTTGCTCTCTCTTGGTCATATATCGATATTATAGGACCTATGGTAACAGGTACCTGTAGTGCATCTGGTAATGGGTAGGATGTGGCGCTTTCCGTTTCCGGCGCTCTTTGTACCACAAACCTCCCGACTACCTGTTGCACCTGACTAGGCTGGGACAGCTCTTTCTTTGCCTCCGGATCCCACTCTGAACTGGGAAGCGGTCTATGCTCTCCTGCATTGCCCCCCTTTTCTCCTTCTGTATGCTCGACCTCTCCCCCTGCTCTATTATACGGGGGTGGCCTGTCTGTCAATAATCTGTTTATCAGGCTGTCCTCTGTTTCGCTCTCATCATCTTCTTCCAGGGGGCTTTTATTTACGGGCGCCTCTAACACTGGGTACAGTTTATTTACTTCCATGTTATGCACTCTCCATCTTTTAGCATCCGCATCCCACCTGGCATCCTGCACTGCCCTTACCGATCGTTTCACCCTTTCTTGTCGTCTGTTCATATTCTTTTCATGCGCTGCCCTAATCCATGCTTCAAGAGCTTCAAACTGGGTTGGTCTAGGTAAGGGTCTCATTGAGGTCATGACTGATTTTAATCGATGTAACACCTCTAATCTGAACGTCCCGTACTTCGGGAACGTCAGTTCCTCATTTCCTTCAGTAATCTTACTCCACTCTGATATCCAAAGGATCGTATGCAGCCCAACATTCACTGCCATATAACGAGCTGGCGTACCCTCCGGCGGGGCTTCTTCCCCTTCATACGATCCCCGCTTCTCTTTTTTAAACACCGCTTTCAGCCATTTAAAACACTTCATAATTATGCGCAAAATATCCAGCCTCGCTACTCTGTTTACTTCCTGATGACAATCCACCAATCCTGTCGCGGCTTTGCTAACTTGGCCTATCGCAGCGCGGTCTTTCTCCGGTCGGCCAATCACGTCGCGACCCTGTCTGACGTCTTTGCTAGCTGGCCTATCACAGCGCGGTCTTTCTCCGGTCGGCCAATCACTGCGCGACACTTTCTGACGTCACTTTTCTCCGCTTCGCAGCAGCACCCCTCCTTTCTCAACTCATCTCCCGGTTATGCATGCGTCCCATTCATACACCTAAAAATGACTACTTCCGACCAA